>NC_057800.1:263581098-264195327 GCF_018294505.1 Triticum aestivum
CGCCCCCGCCGTCGCGCATCTCACCGGAATCCCGCGCCGTCCTCGCCGGACCTTGCGCCGCCTATCCGCACCACCACGCAGCACCCCGCCGTCGTCTGTTTCCGCCGCCGTCGCCGTTTTCGTTCGCCGGCGACCCTGCGTCGCTCCGCCACCGAGCTTCGCCGCGGCGCCGCCCGGCCTCGTCGTCACCGGATCCGGGCTCCCCATGCCCGGATCTACCACTTCTGCTCGCGGCGGTCCTGCCCACGCCGGAGCGCCGCCAGGTTCTCGTCGGCCGCGCCCGCTAGCTCCGGCGGCCTCGTCCCGCTCAGGAGGACGACGTTCCCCGTCGGCCCGACCTCGTGGACCCGCGTAGGCCAGCACATCGGCCCATCATCGTCCCATCTTCTCCAGGCCCAGCTCCACTTTCTCCGGCCTGTTGTGTTTTTTTTCTCACGAGGGTATATTTCTCTAAGTCCCAGTAATTTTTGCACATGTTCACACCATCATAACTCCCTCATCATGGCTCTGATTCGTGCTTGTAGCTTATCAAAATGTCGTCTCAACGAGTACATCATTTCATCTCATTGAACCATTTTCATGTGAGCTCATCTTGATGCCTGAAATGCTGTTGGAAGAAGGCTATGTGATGAATTTGTTGGGGAACGTTGCAGAAAACAAAAATTTTCCTACGGTTTCACCAAGATCCATCTATGAGTTCATCTAGCAACGAGTGATCGGATTGCATCTACATACCTTTGTAGATCGCGAGCGGAAGCGTTCAAAGAAGGGGGATGAGGGAGTCGTACTCGACGTGATCCAAATCACCGGAGATCCTAGCGCCGAACGGACATCACCTCCGCGTTCAACACACGTACGGTCAGCGTGACGTCTCCTCCTTCTTGTTCCAGCAAGGGGAAAGGAGAGGTTGATGAAGATCCAGCAGCACGACGGCGTGGTGGTGGATGCAGCAGTCACCGCAGCAGGGCTTCGCCGTTCTCTAGGGAGGAGGATGAGGTCTTGGAGGGGAGAGGGAGGCGCCAAGGGCATGGGGTGCGGCTGCCCTCCCTCCCCCCTATATATATAGGGTCCCCAAGGGGGGGGGGCGCTGGCCCTGGAGATCCAATCTCCCAAGGGGGCGGCGGCCAAGGGGGGTGGAGTGCCCCCCAAGGCAAGTGGGGCGCCCCCCACCCTAGAGTTCCCAACCCTAGGCACAGGGGGAAGGCCCAAGGGGGCGCACCAGCCCACTAGGGGCTGTTTCCCCTCCCACTTCAGACCATGGGGCCTTCTGGGATAGGTGGCCCCACCCGGTGGACCCCTGGGACCCTTCCGGTGGTCCCGGTACAATACCGGTGACCCCGAAACTTGTCCTGATGGCCGAAATAGCACTTCCTATATATAATTCTTTACCTTCGGACCATTCCGGAACTCCTCGTGACGTCCGAGATCTCATCCGTGACTCCGAACAACTTTCGGGTTACTGCATATACATATCTCTACAACCCTAGCATCACCGAACCTTAAGTGTGTAGACCCTATGGGTTCGGGAGATATGTAGACATGACCGAGATGGCTCTCCGGTCAATAACCAACAGCGGGATCTGGATACCCATGTTGGATCCCACATGCTCCTCGATGATCTCATCGGATGAACCATGATGTCGAGGATTCACGCAACCGCGTATACAATTCCCTTTGTCAATTGGTACGTTACTTGCCCGAGATTCGATCATCGGTATCCCAATACCTCGTTCAATCTCGTTACCGGCAAGTCACTTTACTCGTACCGTAATGCATGATCCCATGACCAGACACTTGGTCACTTTGAGCTTATTATGATGATGCATTACCGAGTGGGCCCAGAGATACCTCTCCGTCATACGGAGTGACAAATCCCAGTCTCGATCCGTGTCAACCCAACAGACACTTTCGGAGATACCCGTTGCATACCTTTATAGTCACCCAGTTACGTTGTGATGTTTGGTACACCCAAAGCACCCCTACGGTATCCGGGAGTTACACGATCTCATGGTCTAAGGGAAAGACACTTGACATTGGAAAAAGCTCTAGCAAAACGAACTACACGATCTTGTGCTATGCTTAGGATTGGGTCTTGTCCATCACATCATTCTCCCAATGACGTGACCTCGTTATCAACGACATCCAATGCCCATAGTCAGGAAACCATGACTATCAGTTAATCAACGAGCTAGTCAACTAGAGGCTTACTAGGGACATATTGGTGTCTATGTATTCACACATGTATTACGATTTCCGGATAACACAATTATAGCATGAATAAAAGACAGTTATCATGAAAAAGGAAATATAATAATAATCCTTTTATTATTGCCTCTTGGGCATATTTCCAACAGTCTCCCACTTGCACTAGAGTCAATAATCTAGTTACATTGTGATGAATCGAACACCCATAGAGTTCCGGTGTTGATCATGTTTTGCTCGCGGAAGAGGTTTAGTCAATGGATCTGCGACATTCAGATCTGTATGCACTTTACAAATATCTATGTCTCCATCTTGAACATTTTCATGGATGGAGTTGAAGCGACGCTTGATGTGCCTGGTCTTCTTGTGAAACCTGGGCTCCTTGGCAAGTGCAATAGCTCCAGTGTTGTCACCGAAGAGTTTGATCGGCCCCGGCGCATTGGGTATGACTCCTAGGTCGGTAATGAACTCCTTCACCCAAATTGCTTCATGTGCTGCCTCCGAGGCTGCCATGTACTCCGCTTCACATGTAGATCCCGCCACGACGCTCTGCTTGCAGCTGCACCAGCTCACTACCCCACCATTCAACATATACACGTATCCGGTTTGTGACTTAGAGTCATCCAGATCTGTGTCGAAACTAGCGTCGACGTAACCCTTTACGACGAGCTCTTCGTCACCTCCATAAACGAGAAACATGTCCTTAGTCCTTTTAAGGGTACTTCAGGATATTCTTGACCGCTATCCAGTGTTCCTTGCCGGGATTACTTTGGTATCTTCCTAACAAACTTACGACAAGGTTTACATCAGGTCTGGTACACAGCATGGCATACATAATAGACCCTATGGCTGAGGCATAGGGGATGGCACTCATCTCTTCTATATCTTCTGCTGTGGTCGGACATTGAGTTGAGCTCAATTTCATACCTTGCAACACAGGCAAGAACCCCTTCTTAGACTGATCCATATTGAACTTCTTCAATATCTTATCAAGGTATGTGCTTTGCGAAAGACCTATGAGGCGTCTTGATCTATCTCTATAGATCTTGATGCCTAATATATAAGCAGCTTCTCCAAGGTCCTTCATTGAAAAACTCTTATTCAAGTAGGCCTTAATGCTGTCCAAAAGTTCTATATCATTTCCCATCAAAAGTATGTCATCTACATATAATATGAGAAATGCTACAGAGCTCCCACTCACTTTCTTGTAAACACAGGTTTTGTCCATAAGTCTGCATAAACCCAAACGCTTTGATCATCTCATCAAAGCGAATGTTCCAACTTCGAGATGCTTGCACCAACCCATAAATGGATCACTGGAGCTTGCATAGCTTGTTAGCATTCTTAGGGTCGACAAAACCTTCCGGCTGCATCATATACAGTTCTTCCTTAAGATAACCGTTAAGGAATGCCGTTTTGACGTCCATTTGCCATATCTCATAATCATAGTATGTGGCAATTGCTAACATGATTCGGACGGACTTCAGCTTCGCTACGGGAGAGAAAGTGTCATCGTAGTCAACCCCTTGAACTTGTCGATAACCCTTAGCGACATGTCGAGCTTTATTGATGGTAACATTACCATCCGCGTCCGTCTTCTTCTTAAAGATCCATTTGTTTTCTATCGCTTGCCGATCATTGGGCAAGTCTGTCAAAGTACACACTTTGTTTTCATACATGGATCCTATCTCGGATTGCATGGCTTCAAGCCATTTGTTGGAATCGGGGCCCACCATCGCTTCTTCATAGTTCGAAGGTTCACCGTTGTCGAACAACATAATTTCTAAGACAGGATTTCCATACCACTCTGGTGCGGAACGTGTCCTTGTGGACCTACGAAGTTCAGTAGCAACTTGATCTGAAGTTTCATGATCATCATCATTAACTTCCTCTCTAGTCGGTTCAGGAACCTCAGGAACATTTTCTTAAGCTGCGCTACTTACCGGTTCAAGAGGTAATACTTCATCAAGTTCCACTTTCCTCCCACTTATTTCTTTTGAGAGAAACTCTTTCTCTAGAAAGGATCCATTCTTGGCAACAAAGATCTTGCCTTCGGATCTGAGGTAGAAGGTATACCCAATAGTTTCTTTAGGGTATCCTATGAAGACGCATTTTTCTGACTTGGGTTCGAGCTTTTCAGGTTGAAGTTTCTTGACATAAGCATCGCATCCCCAAACTTTTAGAAACGACAGCTTAGGCTTCTTCCCAAACCATAATTCATACGGTGTTGTCTCAACGGATTTCGACGGAGCCCTATTTAAAGTGAATGCGGCAGTCTCTAAAGCATAGCCCCAAAATGACAGCGGTAAATCGGTAAGAGACATCATAGATCGCACCATATCCAATAGAGTGCGATTACGACGTTCGGACACACCATTACGCTGAGGTGTTCCAGGCGGCGTGAGTTGTGAAACTATTCCACATTTTCTTAAGTGTGTACCAAATTCATGACTCAAGTATTCTCCTCCACGATCTGATCGCAAAAACTTGATTTTTCGGTCACGTTGATTCTCAACCTCACTCTGAAATTCCTTGAACTTTTCAAAGGTTTCAGACTTGTGTTTCATTAAGTAGACATACCGATATCTACTCAAGTCATCTGTGAGGGTGAGAACATAACGATAGCCACCACAAGCCTTAACACTCATTGGACCGCACACATCAGTATGTATGATTTCCAATAGGTTGGTTGCTCGCTCCATTGTTCCTGAGAACGGAGTCTTGGTCATCTTACCCATGAGGCATGGTTCGCACGTGTCAAATGATTCGTAATCAAGAGATTCTAAAAGTCCATCCGCATGGAGCTTCTTCATGCGTTTGACACCTATGTGACCAAGGCGGCAGTGCCACAAGTATGTGGGACTATCATTATCAACCTTACATCTTTTGGTACTCACACTATGAATATGTGTAGCATTACGCTCGAGATTCATTAAGAATAAACCATTCACCATAGGAGCATGACCATAAAACATATCTCTCATATAAATAGAACAACCATTATTCTCGGATTTAAATGAGTAGACATCTCGAATTAAATGAGATCCTGATACAATGTTCATGCTCAAAGCTGGTACTAAATAACAATTATTGAGGTTTAAAACTAATCCCGTGGGTAAATGTAGAGGTAGCGTGCCGACGGCGATCACATCGACCTTGGAACCATTCTCGACGCGCATCGTCACCTCGTCCTTCACCAGTCTCTGTTTATTCCGCAGCTCCTGCTTTGAGTTACAAATGTGAGAAACCGCACCGGTATCAAATACCCAGGTGCTACTACGAATACTGGTAAGGTACACATCAATTACATGTATATCACATATACCTTTTGTGTTGCCGTCCTTCTTGTCCGCTAAGTATTTGGGGCAGTTCCGCTTCCAGTGACCACTTTTCTTGCAATAAAAGCACTCACTCTCGGGCTTGGGTCCATTCTTTGGCTTCTTCCCGGTAGCTTGCTTACCGGGCGCGGCAACTCACTTGCCGTCCTTCTTGAAGTTCTTTTTACCCTTGCCTTTCTTGAACTTGGTGGTTTTATTGACCATCAACACTTGATGTTCCTTTTTGACTTCTACCTCTGCTGATTTCAGCATTGAAAATACCTCAGGAATGGTCTTTTCCATCCCCTGCATATTGAAGTTCATCACAAAGCTCTTGTAGCTCGGTGGAAGCGACTGAAGGATTCTGTCAATGACCGCGTCATCCGGGAGATTAACTCCCAGCTGAGTTAAGCGGTTATGTAATTCAGACATAGTGAGTATGTGCCCACTGACAGAACTATTTCCCTCCATCTTACAGCTGAAGAACTTGCCGGAGACTTCATATCTCTCGACCCGGGCATGAGCTTGAAAAACCATTTTCAGCTCTTCGAACATCTCATATGCTCCGTGTCTCTCAAAACGCTTTTGGAGCCCCGGTTCTAAGCTGTAAAGCATGCCACACTGAACGAGGGAGTAGTCATCAGCACGTGTCTGCCAAGCATTCATAACGACTTGGTTCTGTGGGACAGGTGCGTCACCTAGCGGTGCTTCTAGGACATAATCTTTCTTTGCAGCTATGAGGATGATCATCAGGTTCCGGACCCAGTCCGTATAATTGCTGCCATCGTCTTTCAGCTTGGTTTTCTCTAGGAACGCGTTGAAGTTGAGGACAACGTTGGCCATTTGATCTACAAGACATATTGTAAAGATTTTAGACTAAGTTCATGATGATTAAGTTCATCTAATCAAATTATATAATGAACTCCCACTCAGATAGACATCCCTCCAGTCATCTAAGTATAACATGATCCGAGTTAACTAGGTCGTGTCCGATCATCACGTGAGACGGACTAGTCAACATCAGTGAACATCTTCATGTTGATCGTATCTTCTATACGACTCATGCTCGACCTTTCGGTCTTCTGTGTTCCGAGGCCATGTCTGTACATGCTAGGCTCGTCAAGTCAACCTAAGTGTTTGCATGTGTAAATCTGTCTTACACCCGTTGTATGTGAACGTTGGAATCTATCACACCCGATCATCACGTGGTGCTTCGAAACAACGAACTGTCGCAACGGTGCATAGTTAGGGGGAACACTTTCTTGAAATTATTATGAGGGATCATCTTATTTACTACCGTCGTTCTAAGTAAACAAGATGCAAAAACATGATGAACATCACATGCAATCAAATAATAATAGTGACATGATATGGCCAATATCACATAGCTCCTTTGATCTCCATCTTGGGGCTCCATGATCATCTTGTCACCGGCATGACACCATGATCTCCATCATCATGATCTCCATCACCGTGTCTCCATGAAGTTGCTCGCCAACTATTACTTCTACTACTATGGCTAACACGTTTAGCAATAATGTAAAGTAATTTACATGGCGTTTCTCAATGACACGCAGGTCATACAAAAATAAAGACAACTCCTATGGCTCCTGCCGGTTGTCATACTCATCGACATGCAAGTCGTGATTCCTATTACAATAGCATGAACATCTCATACATCACATATATATCATTCATCATTCATCATAACTTTGGCCATATCACATCACAAAACACTTGCTGCAAAAACAAGTTAGACGTCCTCTAATTGTTGTTGCAAGTTTTATGTGGCTGCAATAGGGTTCTAGCAAGAACGTTTTCTTACCTACGTGAAAGCCACAACGTGATTTGTCAACTTCTATTTACCCTTCATAAGGACCCTTTTCATCGAATCCGCTCCAACTAAAGTGGGAGAGACAGACACCCGCCAGCCACCTTATGCAACTAGTGCATGTTAGTCGGTGGAACCAGTCTCACGTAAGCGTACGTGTAAGGTTGGTCCGGGCCGCTTCATCCCACAATACCGCTGAAGCAAAATAAGACTAGTAGCGGCAAGAAAGTTGACAACATCTACGCCCACAACAAATTGTGTTCTACTCGTGCAAAGAGAACTACGCATAAACCTGGCTCTGATACCACTGTTGGGGAACATTGCAGAAAACAAAATTTTCCCTACGGTTTCACCAAGATCCATCTATGAGTTCATCTAGCAACGAGTGATCGGATTGCATCTACATACCTTTGTAGATCGCGAGCGGAAGCGTTCAAAGAACGGGGATGAGGGAGTCGTACTCGACGTGATCCAAATCATCGGAGATCCTAGCGCCGAATGGATGGCACCTCCACGTTCAACACACGTACGATCAGCGTGACGTCTCCTCCTTCTTGATCCAGCAAGGGGGAAGGAGAGGTTGATGAAGATCCAGCAGCACGACGACGTGGTGGTGGATGCAGCAGTCGCCGTAGCAGGGCTTCGCCGTTCTCTACGGAGGAGGAGGAGGTCTTGGAGGGGAGAGGGAGGCGCCAGGGGCATGGGGTGCGGCTGCCCTTCCTCCCCCCCTCTATATATAGGGTCCCCAAGGGGGGGCACCGGCCCTGGAGATCCAATCTCCCAAGGGGGCGGCGGCCAAGGGGGGTGGAGTGCCCCCCAAGGCAAGTGGGGTGCCCCGACCCTAGAGTTCCCAACCCTAGGCGCAGGGGGAAGGCCCAAGGGGGGTGCACCAGCCCACTAGGGGCTGGTTTCCCTCCCACTTCAGCCCATGGGGCCCTCCGGGATAGGTGGCCCCACCCGGTGGACCCCCGGGACCCTTCCGGTGGTCCCGGTACAATACCGGTGACCCCGAAACTTGTCCCGATGGCCGAAATAGCACTTCCTATATATAATTCTTTACCTCCGGGCCATTCCGAAACTCCTCGTGATGTACGGGATCTCATCCGGGACTCCGAACAACTTTCGGGTTACTGCATATACATATCTCTACAACCCTAGCGTCACCGAACCTTAAGTGTGTAGACCCTACGGGTTCGGGAGACATGTAGACATGACCGAGATGGCTCTCTGGTCAATAACCAACAGCGGGATCTAGATACCCATGTTGGCTCCCAGATGCTCCTTGATGATCTCATCGGATGAGCCACGATGTCGAGGATTCACGCAACCCCGTATACAATTCCCTTTGTCAATCGGTATATTACTTGCCCGAGATTCGATCGTCGGTATCCCAATACCTCGTTCAATCTCGTTACCGGCAAGTCACTTTACTCGTACCGTAATGCATGAGCTCGTGACCAGACACATGGTCACTTTGAGCTCATTATGATGATGCATTACCGAGTGGGCCCAGAGATACCTCTCCGTCATACGGAGTGACAAATCCCAGTCTCGATCCGTGTCAACCCAACAGACACTTTCGGAGATACCCGTAGCATACCTTTATAGTCACCCAGTTACGTTGTGATGTTTGGTACACCCAAAGCACCCCTACGGTATCCGGGAGTTACACGATCTCATGGTCTAAGGAAAAGACACTTGACATTGGAAAAAGCTCTAGCAAAACGAAGTACATGATCTTGTGCTATGCTTAGGATTGGGTCTTATCCATCACATCATTCTCCCAATGATGTGATCTCGTTATCAACGACATACAATGCCCATAGTTAGGAAACCATGACTATCAGTTAATCAACGAGCTAGTCAACTAGAGGCTTACTAGGGACATATTGGTGTCTATGTATTCACACATGTATTACGATTTCCGGATAACACAATTATAGCATGAATAAAAGACAATTATCATGAACAAGGAAATATAATAATAATCCTTTTATTATTGCCTCTAGGGCATATTTCCAACAGAATTTGGCAATCTGTTTCAGCAAATGGCATTTTGTCATTTTTGCCGTGATTAATGTGTGCATGATATGCTCGTGAGCTCTACATGTGTTTTGTTATATGCCATGCCATCTTTACAGGGGTGTATGCCATGTATTTTTGTGATATTTGTGGTGAATAGCACAAGCTTGCAAAGTAGCATAATCGTTAATGCTGATTTCAGGGACATAGAATTTCACCAAGTCCTTGTCCTATTTTTGTCTTTATGCCATATGTTCATGTTGTTTCCTAGTGATCCGTGCCTCTTTTGAGGATGATTAGTAAGGATGTTTTGTTAACATTGTGGTGCTCTATCCATCCATGTCTTTGTTTGCAATTATGGAGCAACCGAGCTTGAGTCAATCGAGCTCTACTTTTGCTATAAAATGATCCTGGCAGATTGTTGACATGTTTAGCGATTTTTCCGATGATGTTGCTATTGATCCGTGCATGCTATGTTGTTGTTATTGCCATGTCTAGCTTCTATGCTATGTATTCTTGGTGGGTGTATGCTTAGTTTGTCATGCCATGCTCTGTAGAGAGTGCATCGAGCTCGTAAACATGCCTACTTGTTAACTGTTTTGCATGCTTCAGTTTTTCACCAAGTCTGAATCTGTTTATGTTTTTGCCATGTTCACATGCTTGCAATTGTATTTTCGGGTCCCTTTTGGCTCAAGGTAACTAAGGGACTTTTTTAAGTGCTTTGAGTAGCTTCATGCCATGCCTTGTTTTGCCATGATATATTCCTGTAGAATGTAGTTTTCATGCTCTAAAAATTGCTTCTTGCTGATAAACCTGTTAGTGAGTCATTTAGCCGTAGCTCTGTGTTCATCTTTTGTCATTTGCCATGTAGTGATAAAAATTGCTTCCTGCTGATAAACCTGTTAGTGATAAAAATTGCTTCCTGCTGATATATTCCTGTAGAATGAAGTCTGAAACATGTTGTCATTTGCACTTTTGCCATCCTTGTTTGAACCTGTTAGTGAGTGAATTAGCCGTAGATCTGTGATCATCTTTTGTCAAGAATCTTGAGTGGATCCCTGCCATGTATTTTGTTGCTATATTTGAGTGCACTAACTTATTTATCTTGATGCATTTATTTGGCTACTTGCTGTTTATCGCAGACCGGTGCCATATTTGTTTTGCTTGCCATTTCCAAACCGTGCATCCGATTCCAGTGATCTTTATATCGATTTCGACAGAAATCACCTCACCTTTCCAGTGCAACTCTTGATTTTCCGTGTTGAGGTCAGGTTAAATCATTCCTTTCCAAATAATGCATATGTATCACATACCGCATCCCGCATATCATACCATGTTCACGTGTTGGTTGTTTACTATGTTGTTTGCTTCTTTCCGGTGTGGCTTCTTCAGGTTGGTTCCGATAATGTCGCGTTTGTGTCGACCCGTTCGACTACGTCCGTTTGTCTTCTTCATGGACTCGTTCCTCTTCCTTGCGGGATTTCAGGCAAGATGACCATACCCTCGAAATCACTTCTATCTTTGCTTGCTAGTTTCTCGCTCTTTTGCTATGCCTATGCCGTGATACCTAACACTTGCTTATCATGCCTCCCATATTGTTGAACCAAGCCTCTAACCCATCTTGTCCTAGCAAACCGTTGTTTGGCTATGTTACCGCTTTGCTCAGCCCCCTCTTATAGCGTTGTAAGTTGCCGGTGAAGACGAAGTTTGTTCCTTGTTGGAACATGGAGATGTTGTTCCTTGTTGGAACATGTTTACTTGTTGGGATATCACAATATCTCTTATTTAATTAATGCATTTATATACTTGGTAGAGGGTGGAAGGCTCGGCCCCTCTTATAGTGTTGTTTGTTGCAGGTGAAGATTGGAGTTTGTTCCATGTTGGAACATGGATATTTGTTGGGATATCACAATATATCTTATTTAATTAATGCATCTATATACTTGGTAAAGGGTGGAAGGCTTGGCCTTATGCCTGGTGTTTCATTCCACTCTTGCCGCCCTAATTTCCGTCATATCGGTGTTATGTTCCCGGATTTTGCATTCCTTACGCAGTTGGGTTATAATGGGAACCCCTTGACAGTTCGCCTTGAATAAAACTCCTCCAGCAAGGCCCAATATTGGTTTTACCATTCGCCACCTAGCCTTTTCTTTCCCTTGGGTCGGCCAGCCCAAGGGTCATCTTTATTTAAACCCACGGGCCAGTGCTTGTCTAAGTGTTGGTCCAACCCAGAGCATCGTGTGGGGCCGTCCCTTGGCAACTTGGGTTACGTTGGCTCCCGTACGCTTAGCTTATCCAGTGTGCCCTGAGAAAGAGATATGTGCAGCTCCTATCGGGATTTGTCGGCACATCGGGTGGTCCTGCTGGACTTGTTTTACCATTGTCGAGGATGTCTTGTAACTTGGATGCCGAGTCTGATCGGATTGTCTTGGGAGAAGGAATATCCTTCGTTGACCGTGAGAGCTTGTGATTGGCTAAGTTGGGACACCCCTGCGGGGATTTGAACTTTTGAAAGCCGTGCCCGCGGTTATGGGCAGATGGGAATTTGTTAATGTCCGGTTGTAGAAAACATGAAGTGGATCTTAATTAAAATACATCAACCGCGTGTGTAACCGTGATGGTCTCTTTCCGGCAGTGTCCGGGAAGTGAACACATTGTTGGAGTAATGCTTGACGTAGGTTGTTCTAGGATCACTTCTTGATCATAGTTGTTCGATCGTGCTTTTGCCTTCTCTTCTCGCTCTCATTTGCGTATGTTAGCCACCATATATGCTAGTCGCATGCTGCAGCTCCACCTCACACCTTTAGCTTACCCATAAGCATAAATAGTCTTGATCGCGAGGGTGTGAGATTGCTGAGTCCCCATGACTCACAGTTACTTCCAAAACCAGCTTGCAGGTGACGCAACCAAGCTCAGGGAGGAGCTCGATGAAGATTTTGTCCTTTGTGTTCTTTCGTTCCAGTTGATCAGTAGTGGAGCCTAGTTGGGACGATCGGGGATCCGTGTAGAATTTGGGGTAGTCTTCTTTTATTTTGGTTTCGTAGTCGGACCTTGATTGTATCTGGATGATGTAATGCTTTATTCATGTATTACATGGGTTGTGTGAAGATTACCTCACTTGCGACATTGCTTTCAATGCGGTTATGCCTCTAAGTCGTGCTTCGACACGTGGGAGATATAGCCGCATCGAGGGCGTTACATATATATACCCCTACACCCCCTTCTCCATTTGCAAGAAAGTCATCAGAACGTGCCTACACTTCTACCATATATTTTCTGAGAGAGAACCACCTACTCATGTGTTGAGATCAAGAGAATCCATTCCTACCATTTGAACCTTGATTCCTAGCCTTCCCCAAGTTGCTTTCCACTCAAATCACTCTTCCACCACAGCCAAATCTGAGAGAGAGAGAGAGTTGAGTGTTGGGGAGACTATCATTTGAAGCACAAGAGCAAGGAGCTCATCATCAACACACCATCTATTACCTTTTGGACAGTGGTGTCTCTAGATTGGTTAGGTGTCGCTTGGGAGGCTATGTCAAGATGTGGAGTTGAACCAAGAATTTTGTAAGGGCAAAGAGATCGCCTACTTCATGAAGATCTACCCGAGTGAGGCAAGTCCATGGCCGATGGCCATGTTGGGATAGATAAGGTTACTTCTTCGTGGACACTTTGTGGGTGGAGCCCTCCGTGGACTCGCGCAGCCGTTACCCTTCATGGCATGAAGTCTCCATCAACGTGGATGTAACACCCACAATGCAGCTACATCTCCCATGTGTCGAGGCACGACTTAGAGGCATAACCGCATGATGGTTTAGTCGCGAGTGGGGTAATGTTCACACAATCCCATGTACTGAATAAGAAAGGGATAAATAGTTGGCTTACAATCGCCACTTCACACAAATACAAGTTAAACATACATCATCCAAAGTACAATCAAGGTCCGACTACGGAACCAAAATAAAAGAAGACAACCCCAAATGCTAGATCCTCGATCGTCCCAACTGGGCTCCACTACTAATCAGCAAGAAATGAAACAAAACAATGTTCAAGATCTTCATCGAGCTCCCACTTGAGCTCAGTTGTGTCACCTGCACTGGTATCATCGGCACATGCAATTGTTTGTAAGTATCGGTGAGTCGAGAGGACTCGGCAATCTCACACTCGCGAGATTAAGACTATTTAAGCTTATGGTTGGGTAAGGTAATGAGGTGGAGCTGCAACAAGCACTAAGCATATATGGTGGCTAACATATGCAAGTAAGAGCGAGAAGAGAAGCAACGCAATGGTTGAGAAGCTAGAAGTTATCAAGAAGTGATCCTGAAACTACTTACGTTCAAGCATAACAAAAGACCGTGTTCACTTCCCGCACTCCGCCGAAAAGAGACCATCACGGCTACACACGCGGTTGATTCATTTTAACTAAGTCAAGTGTCAAGTTCTCTACAACCGGACATTAACAAATTCCCATCTGCCACATAACCGCGGGCACGGCTTTCGAAAGTTTATACCCTGCAGGGGTATCCCAACTTATCCCATCACGAGCTCTCACGGTCAATGAAGGATATTCCTTCTCCCGGAAAGACCCGATCAGTCTCGGAATCCCGGTTACAAGACATTTCAACAATGGTAAAACAAGACCAACAAAGCCGCCCGATGTGTCGACAATCCCGATAGGAGTCGCACGTATCTCGTTCTCAGGACACACCGGATAGGTAAAACTATGAGTGAAACCAGCCCTCATGTTTCCCCAAGGTGGCCCCGTAGGTTGCCCGGTTCGGACCAACACTTAGAGAAGCACTGGCCCGGGGGGTTAAATAAAGCTGACCCTTGGGTTGGCCGAACCAAGGCAATGGTAATAGGTTGTTAGGCAAATGTAAAACCAAGGTTGGGCCTTGCTGGAGGAGTTTTATTCAAAGCGAACTGTCAAGGGGTTCCCATAATACCCAACCGCATTAGGAACACAAAATCAAGGAACATAACACCAGTATGACGGAATCTAGGGCAACAAGAGAGGAACAAAACACCAGGCAAAAGGCCGAGCCTTCCACCCTTTACCAAGTATATAGATGCATTAATTAAATAAGAGATATTGTGATATCCCAACCAATCCATGTTCCAACATGGAACAAACTTTAGTTTCACCTGCAACTAGCAACACTATAAGAGGAGCTGAGCAAAGCGGTAACATAGCCAAACAACGGTTTGCTAGGATAGGTGGGTTAGAGGCTTGACATGGCAATATGGGAGGCATGATAAACAAGGGGTAGGTAGCGCGACATAGCGATAGAGCGAACAACTAGTAAGCATAGATAGAAGTGATTTCGAGGGTATGGTCATCTTGCTTGAGATCCCGCAAGGAAGAAGAACAAGTCCATGAAGTAGACGACCCAACATAGTCGAAAGAATCCTCACAACTCCAGAACGTAACCGAATCTAACGAGAGAAGCAACCCGGAAAGAAGCAACAACATAGTAAGCAACCATCACAGAACATGGCATGATGCGCAACCAAGTATGATGCATGTCCAGTTTAATGAGGCATGGCATGGCAAAGTGCACAAACAAAACTACAAGTTAAATGGAGCTCAATATGCAACGGGATGCATATTGACAAAACACCATATTCGATTATTTAGTTCTATCCCGTTTATGTGCTCAACAATATTAAATGTTGTTACACATAGCAAGGGGTGAAGCATAAGAAAACTACCTATCTAGGCAAGTTTAAATGAGGCCGGAACAACAAGAAACAAGTCCGGAAAATCCTCATGTGCATATTTTGGATTTGGTAATGTTCTTCCCTAAACCATATTTTAGAGTTGTTAAGCATGCAAAGTAAAGCCACCATGTCAAACTAACAAAAATTCTACCCCATTTACATATAAAGTTTATTTAACATGGAGCTAAGGTTATTTAGTTATTAAATGCATGAACATGGAGGGGGTAAACTGTAAATATGCAGTTTTCTGGAAATAGTGAAATTCGTCCCGTGGAAAAAAAAACATTACGCGGGCCGAATCTAAAATAGAGGCCAAACTATGCAGGGGGTGGGGTTTGAGCAGCGCTCACATCGGGCCGAAACTGGCCAGGCCGGCTAGACGCGGGCGCTAGGCCTCTTGGTCGTAACTGAAAAACAAATACAACAACAGGTCGTGGCGAAGCAGAAGGCAGGCAGAGGCGTGATGCAGAGGCTCGGCGGCAGTGGGACTTGGCGAAAACGGGGCATCTTCGGCAAGGTGAGGACAGGGCGGCGGAACATGGCGCGGTGCAGAATCTTGGCGGACGGTGATGAGCGGCGCTGGGCATTCGGATCCACTGGATCGAGACGAGGCAAGGGGCGCCATGGATGTGGACGATGCTGCTCATTCCGGTTCAACAGGGAAGGGGAGAGCAGGGGAGGTCAGAGAGGGAAAAAGAGAGAGAGAGTCGGGGATGCGCGACGGCGGGGTCTCATCGGCGAGGTCCGGCTTGGAACAGTGCAAACGGGAGGCCATGTGGACTGGGAGTGGCTGGGCTGTGGTCGATGGAAGGTGGACTTGGTGCGAGCTCCCGGTGACGAGGCGTGAAGCAGGGGAGTGGGACGCGTGCTCGTCCTTGCACAAGCGCATGATGCAGGAGGAGGGAGACGTCCATGGCAAGGAACGACGACGGCAGCAGGCATCGCACGAGGTCTGGGACGAGGCACCGGCGAACTTGGGGATAGGGCGGACCCGGTGCGTGGAGGCAGAGGGGGCAGAGGCGACACAAGGTCGCAGGTGGCCAGGGCGGTGTGGCGTGCTAGGGCCTCGGGCCCGAGGAGAGGTAGCCGGCGAGGAGGTCGCAGGTTAGGCCGACGAGGCAGGAGAACTTGGCGCGTGGTCGAGGAGGTTGTGCCCGTGGTTGTCGGCGTGGCGAACGGCAGAGCAAGGAGACGAGGCCGAGTGCTCCTTCTCGGGCACGAGCGAGGAGGGGGCCGCAGCCAGAGAGCTGCGGGAGGAGGAGACGCGCACGGGAGGGGCGCCATGGTTCTTGGGTGCATGCTCGAGCTCGAGCAGCGAGCTCCTCTTGCTCGGATGCGGGCGTGGCGAGGAAGAAGGATGGCGAGGTGGCGGCTCGGGCTCCGGTGGCTCGGTGAGGAGCTCGGGCAGGGAACAGCGGAGCTGCTGCTGGTTGGAGGTGCATCGAGGAGGGGATGGATTTGGGTTGGCTGGTGTTGAACGAGGGAGGATTTTGGATCAGGGAGGATCCCGATGTAGATGGTGGAGGTGCTACGGCAGGATCCCTAGAAATTAGGTGGTTTGTCTAGATTAGGTTAGGGGGGTCTATATATAGCAAATGGATTTTTGGATAGGGGCATCTGGACCCTCCGATCGAAATCAGATGGTTCGAGAAAAAACAGGCTAGAAGAGTCCAACAAGAAAAAGGAGATACTTTATAGATGTTTGGGGATGATCTGGACCCATCGGTCACGACTGCTCGGGTCGGGCTCGGGACTGCTTCGGACACACACTTGAGGGGGTCGATGCACTGTGCAAGGAGGGGTCAGGTGGTTAGGAGGGGTTTCAGGGCCCTCCGATCACAATCGGACGGCTCCGGACGAGAGGGGGGTTGGTTGGACCAAGGTGGTGTTAGAGGGCTGTGCAGATGGGCTGGACTAAGAGGAAATAGGATGAATGCAGCCCGGCGATTGTGTCCGGAGACCGAAAACGTCCAACGATAGACCGGCTATAATGCCGCTATAGTTAACCGTTGGGGCGACAAATGGACTCCGAATGCGATGAAACTTGGCAGGAGACCTACTAACAACGTAACAACACCGCATGCCAACTTTCAACCCATTCCAAGAACATTTTCCGGCCACTTATAAAATAATATTTCAGATGTGCCGCGGGCTCGTGCAAGTGTGTCTAGGCTCAGAACGGAGAGCGGAGAGAACTGGGGAACCCGGATGGATGCAAGTTTTGAAAACATGCAGATGCAATGCGGATGATGACATGGCAAGATGCAACACACAAGCGAATGACAAGCCAAAAACAACGAATAACTGGAAGACACCTGGCGCATCGGTCTTGGGGTGTCACAACACTCCACCACTACGAGAGGATCTCGTCCCGAGATCTAGGTCGACACTGGAAGGAAAACGGAAGAGGAAGAAAAGAGGTAAAACTAAGTTTCTTCTTGTCAAAAGAGGGAAACCAATGAACCTTGATAGGTTAAAAAATTTGAGAAAATAATACAACGCAGATGAACAAAGTTGAAAACACTCCGTTAGAAAAGAGGAACAAGGAACCTTACTAGAACCTTCTAGCTTGAAAAACATAAGAAAAGGGTTGCAATGGACAAGAAGTACATGCAAGAACTCCGGTTGAAACGAGATGTATAGGGAATGATAAAGATCAATTACGACAACACTCTGGTTGGAAATGGAAGGTAAAGAATATGAACTTGGCAAAATGAAAGCCCTTGGATGGGACTCTGGTTAAGAGAGGAATGACAGACACAACACTCCAGTTAAATGGATAAGCAATAAAAGAACATGATCTTGACAAAACAAGATGATGGGTTGAAGAGAGTAACATCACAATGCCTCTGGAAGAAATGAAAGAATGGAATGGAATGAATGGATGAAAACAAGATCTTGAAAGAGCACGCTTACAGGAAATGCTAGAACGGAGTTGTTGGATTATCAACAACGAAAGAATAAGCTTGTTGTGGGCTTATGGAAAACATCTCACAAATTATGAGGTGACAACCTGCCACTCACGGGAAAAAGATTTGATTGGGAGCACCAAAGAGATGAAAAAATCACTTCTTCCACCAAGATGACGAAGAGATAACTTAGATCATGGGTAATCATCACAAAGAGCAACATTCCCAATGGAAGGCTTTAGGTGAAATCTAACCCAAGATAACTCCAATGAAGATATTGATGGATTGAAAAGATGTCTTGAGCAAAGAGAAGATGATGGATATAGATATGTCACTCTTGAAAACTTGTGAATCATGAAACACGCAGGGAAATTATCAAAAATGACATAACACCACCTCAAAAGATGAGATATGAAAGAATTGCACTTCGGAATTCAAGATGAAGAATGCTTGGACTCCAAAAAACAAGACATGTGTTGAAAACCATGTTTATTTTAGACTATAGCTTGGCGGACCATAACTTCGAGATATATCTTGAAGAACAATTGAAGAATGAAAAGAATCCTTGACGAAACACCATGTAGCCTCCATGAATAACTCTAGTAATAAAAGGATGATAAAAAGAAAGAGAAGTTGAAAACACAAGGTGAAGCCTTGCGATGATTTAGATGGAGCTTCGCGACGAGATAAAGCGGGATGCTTGGAACTCTGGAAAACAAAAGATGAAACAACTTGGAACCAAGAATTTCTTCCTCGTAAACAAACTCCAGAATAAGGAATTGAATTTACTCGATGAAACAAGAATAAGAATTACATTATGCTTATCCTTCACCAATTTAAATTCATGACAAGCAACGGATTTGGCATACTACTTATTCTCGCAGAAACGATTAAGAGAGATATAGCGCAAACTTGAGAAGGACTTCAACGAACCACCGGTAGAACTGGAAACAACGAATGAATTGATATGATAACGAAGGCAAAGAAAATCTTTAATGAACCACAGTAAGAATAGAACATGACAGTAGCAAAAGCACAATTGACCGGGAAGAATTGGAAAACGAATGAAGATACTTGAGGGAATTTAGATACATCAGAACGAATAGATCACGAGCTGATTAGAGGATATTTGAACGATGCACCGGTAAGATTTGGAGAACGAGAGCTGTAAGCTAGAATTTATAATTCTGAGATGATGGGCTCTGGAGAATCAAACTAAAAAGACTCCTGAGTTGATCCGGATGGGTGAAAAGTATTATCATAATCAAAAACAATTATGAGAGGATGGCATCAAGCTTGAACTACACATCTTTGGAAAAACGGGTAAGGATTTAAGACGAAACTCCACTTTGGTATTGAAAATCCGATAATGACGACGAGAAACACCATCACAAATTGTTTAGACACTCCGGGAGAATCAAAAGTGAATAGGTTCAGCCAACAATGTAAAGAATTTGAGAGATCTTAGAGAAAGACATATGACTGATGACAATTCATACTTACGTCATACTTTGAAATGAATTTGAGAATAACTCTAGAAAAATTTAGAAGAGTCTGGTAAGATCCTGGCAAAAGACATGTGGGTTAGGGCCCACTCAATAGAAACACCGTTGAAATGATTTGAAGAGAGATTGCACCGGTTGAATCAAATAGCTTTTATAAGATAAAATCCTCGAAATAGCTTGAACGGATTAGGAGTGAAAACACGAATCTTCTGAGATATCTTCGGCACTCTAAAACAAATGAACAATGAGAGGTGAATGATAAAGAGGTGCACCGGCATGAGAAAACATTTGAAACGAGGAAAAGGATATGATCAACAAAGCTTGAATTGAATCCAATGGAGAAGAAAAGAATGACAAATGATGAACTTGAAACTTCCTTAGTATCTTCCTGAGAATCAACGGATAATAACATTGAAAGAAAAGAATGAAGAGACTTCACATCGATAAGATGGATACTTGATTAAGTAATCTGAGTCCTTGAAGAAAAGGGTGGGAGGCGGGAAAACAAAGGCAACTTGGGCAGATGGAACGGATACCATCGAGAAAACCTAGAGTTGATCTTGCGGATGTCAAAATGATCGGATCCACTTGAAGAGAAACACGCTGGTTGAAAAGGATTGACCTGACAATCTCGATTATCATGAAGGATTAGTATTCACATAGAAATATGAGAACACCACTTAGAAAGGGTATGGAATCAATACTTGACATTGAAGCAAATCGAATACCACAAACCAAAATAAAACAAAGGATTTGGCTTGCAGGATAAGCCGGAACAAACATATGATCGAGATTTCATCCGAAGTTTTTGTGGTGGGGCCCACACGGGCTTGATCTTATAGCACCATCATGTACAAGGCATTGCACATGACATATGAAGCGTCCCCGAGTCGGCATAGCCAAGGACTCTTGAAGACACAACGAGACCACTGTAAAACCAACCGTGGATAGGCAGACCACTAGACGTCGAACCTCAATCTCATATGATGCATCTGTCGGAAAGATATCCTAGGGGCTACTTGAATTCCCACTTATAAACTCCCGAAACTTTCTGGTTATGCAATCAGGTGTTAGGGATACAGGGAAAGCATAATATCTCACCCAAACTAATCCCTACATCCAGCTGTATCCATCCTTGAACACATAACAAAGAAACCTTCGGAAATCGTGTACCTCAACCTTTGAAAAGCATCCGTTATACGAGTTATGGCAATACTCCCGAACTCCCGCCCCAGTACTGGGTGGCATCGAGGTTATATCATGAACAACTGCATAAAAGAGATTTTCGATGTCGGCGAACTCAGGTATTCCAGAACTGCAACGATAAAATTGTGACGACAACACCTCAGAGCTCAACTCCCCGGGACACTGCCACAACCACTAAATGTCAGGAGGCACCAAGAACAATGTTCTCGTCACAACAATATCGGAACGATTCCAACATACCTGCGTGATCCTAATTTTTTTTGTGAAATTTGAGGAGAGGAGAGTCAAATCTTCTATGTCAGGAGGCCTCAGCAGAGCGACGAAGGGACTGGGGAGTAAAAAGAATCCTACTCTCCAATATATGTAATCCTAAGACTCAAAACGTTTTAGTTCTAGACTCAGCAATGTCAGCGATTCGATCAAGCAGGGGGCTCCTAAGTCGGGGATGGCTCTGATACCAACTTGTAACACCCATAATGCGGCTATAGCTCCCACGCGTCGAGGCTTGACTTAGAGGCATAACCGCATGATGGTTTAGTCGCAAGTGGGGTAATCTTCACACAATCCCACGTACTGAATAAGAAAGGGATAAGGGTTGGCTTACAATCGCCACTTCACACAAATACAAGTTAAACATACATCATCCAAAGTACAATCAAGGTCCGACTACAGAAACAAAATAAAAGAATGGAACCCCAAATGCTAGATCCCGATCGTCCCAACTGGGCTCCACAACTAATCAACAAGAAACAAAACAAAACAACGATCAAGATCTTCATCAAGATCCCACTTAAGCTTGGTTGCGTCACCTGCACTGGTATCATCGGCACGTGCAACTGTTTGGAAGTATCCGTGAGTCACAAGGACTCAGCAATCTCACACCCTGCAAGATCAAGACTATTTAAGCTTATGGGTAGGGTAAGGCAATGAGGTGGAGCTGCAGCAAGCACTAAGCATATATGGTGGCTAACATACGCAAGTAAAAGCGAGAAGAGAAGCAACGCAACGGTTGAGTAGCTAGAAGTGATCAAGAAGCGATCCTGAAACTACTTACGTTCAAGCATAACACAAGACCGTATTCGCTTCCCGGACTCCGCCGAAAAGAGACCATCACAGCTAAACACGTGGTTGATTCATTTTAATTAAGTCAAGTGTCAAGTTCTCTACAACCGGATATTAACAAACTCCCATATGCCACATAACTGCTGGCATGGCTTTCGAAAGTTTATACCCTGTAGGGGTGTCCCAACTTAGCCCATCACAAGCTCTCACGGTCAATGAAGGATATTCCTTCTCCCGGAATGACCCGATCAGTCTAACAATCCCGGTTACAAGACATTCCAACAATGGTAAAACAAGACCAGCAAAGCCGCCCAATGTGTCGACAATCCCGATAGGAGTCGCACATATCTCGTTCTCAGGACACACCGGATAGGTCAAGCTACGAGTAAAACCAGCCCTCAAGTTGCCCCAAGGTGGCCCCGCAGGTTGCTCGGTTCGGACCAACACTTAGAGAAGCACTGGCCTGGTGGGTTAAATAAAGATGACCCTCGGGTTGGCTGACCCAAGGGAATGGTAATAGGTTGTTAGGCAAATGTAAAACCAAGGTTGGGCCTTGCTGGAGGAGTTTTATTCAAAGTGAACTGTCAAGGGGTTCCCATAACACCCAACCGCGTAAGGAACGAAAAATCAAGGAACATAACACTGGTATGGCGGAAACTAGGGCGGCAAGGGTGGAACAAAACACCAGGCATAAGGCCGAGCCTTCCACCCTTTACCAAGTATATAGATGCATTAATTAAATAAGAGATATTGTGATATCCCAACATATCCATGTTCCAACAAGGAACAAACTTCATCTTCACCTGCAACTAACAACGCTATAAGAGGGGCTGAGCCAAGCGGTAACATAGCCAAACAACGGTTTGCTAGGATAGGTGGGTTAGAGGCTTGACATGGCAATATGGGAGGCATGATATAGCAAGTGGTAGGTATCGCGGCATAGCAATAGAGAGAACAACTAGCAAGCAAAGATAGAAGTGATTTCGAGGGTATGGTCATCTTGCCTGAGATCATGCAAGGAAGAAGAGTGAGTCCATGAAGTAGACGACCCAGCATAGTCGAACGAATCCTCACAACTCCGGAACGAAAGCGAAGCTAACGAGAGAACCAACCCAGAAAGAAGCAAGCAACATTGTAAACAACCATCACATAACATGGCATGATGCGCAACCAAGTATGATGCATGTCTGGTTCAATGAGGCATGGCATGGCAAAGTGCACAAACAAAACTACAAGTTAAATGGAGCTCAATATGCAACGGGACACATATGGACAAAACACCACATTCGATTATTTAGTTCTCTCCCATTTATGTACTCAACAATATTAAATGTTATTACACATAGCAAGGGGTGAAGCATAAGAAAACTACCTATCTAGGCAAGTTTAAATGAGGCCGGAACAACAAGTAACAAGTTCGGAAAATCCTCATTTGCATATTTTGGATTTGGTACTGTTCCGCCCTAAACCATATTTCAGAGTTGTTAAGCATGCAAAGTAAAGCCACCATGTTAAACTAAACATTTTTCTACCCCTCCATATTTATAGATCATGGCGAAGTAGAAGGCAGGTAGAGGCGTGATGCAGAGGCTCGGCGACAGCGGGACTTGGCGAAAACGGGGCATCTCCGGCAAGGTGAGGACAGGGCGGCGGAACTTGGCGCGGTGCAGAATCTTGGCAGATGGCGATGAGCGGCACTGGGCATTTGGATCCACTGGATCGAGACGAGGCAAGGGGCACCATGGATGTGGGCGATGCTGCTCCTTCCCGTTCAACAGGGAAGGGGAGAGCAGGGGAGGTCAGAGAGGGGAAAAGAGAGAGAGAGTCGGGGATGCACGACGGCGGGGTCTCACCGGCGAGGTCCGGCTTGGGACGGTGCAGACGGGAGGCCATGTGGACTGGGAGTGGCTGGGTTGTGGTCGATGGAAGGAGGACTTGGCGCGAGCTCCCGACGACGAGGCATGAAGCAGGGGAGTGGGATGCGTGCTCGTCCTTGCGCAAGCGCACGATGCAGGAGGAGGGAGACGTCCATGGCAGGGAACGGCAACGGCAGCAGGCATCGCACGAGGTCCGGGATGAGGCACCGGCGAACTTGGGGATGGGGCGGACCCAGCGCGTTGAGGGAGAGGAAGCAGAGGCGACCCGAGGTCGCAGGTGACCATGGCGGCATGGCGTGCTGGGGCCTCGGGCCCGAGGAGATGTAGCCGGCGAGGAGGTCACAGGGAAGGCCGGCGAGGCAGGGGAACTTGGCGCGTGGTCGAGGAGGTCGTGCCCGTTGTCGCTGACGTGGCGAACGATAGCGCAAGGAGACGAGGCCGTGCGCTCCTTCTCGGGCACGAGTGAGGAGGGGGCTGCAGGCAGAGAGCTGCGGGAGGAGGAGACGTGCACAGGAGGGGCGCCATGGCTCTTGGGTGCGTGCTCGAGCTCGGACACGGGCGTTGCGAGGACGAAGGATGGCGAGGTGGCGGCTCGGGCTCCGGTGGCCCGGTGAGGAGCTCGGGAAGGGAACAGCGGAGCTGCTGCTGGTTGGAGGTGGATCGAGCAGGGGATGGATTTGGGTTGGCTGGTGTTGAGCGAGGGAGGATTTTGGATCAGGGAGGATCCCGATGTAGATGGTGGCGGCGCTAGGTTAGGGGGTTTATATATAGCAAGTGGATTTTTGGATAGGGGCATCTGGACCCCCCGACCGAAATCAGACGGTTCAGGAAAAACAGGCTAGAAGAGTCCAGCAAGAAAAGGGAGATATTTTATAGATGTTTGGGGATGATCCGGACCCATGGTCACGACTGCTCGGGTCGGGTTCGGGACACCTTCAGACACACACTTCAGGGGGTAGCTGCATTGTGCAAGGAGGGGTCAGGTGGTTAGGAGGGGTTTCGGGGCCCTCCGATCACAATCGGACGGCTCCGGATGAGAGGGGGTTGGTTGGACCGAGGTGGAGTTAGAAGGCTGTGCAGATGGGTTGGACTGAGAGGAAAGAGGTTGAATGCAGCCCGGCGACTGTTTCCGGAGACTGAAAATGTCCGATGGTAGACCTGCTATAATGCCTCTATAGTTACCTGTTGGGGCGTCAAACGGACTCCGAATGCGATGAAACTTGGCAGGCGACCTACTAACAACATAACAACACCGCATGCCAACTTTCAACCCATTCCGAGAACATTTTCTGGCCACTTATAAAATAATATTTTGGACGTGTCGCGGGCACGTGCAAGTGTGTCTGGGCTCAGAATGGAGAGTGGAGAGAAGTGGGGAACCCGTACGGATGCAAGTTTTGAAAACATGCAGATGCAATGCGGATGATGACATGGCAAGATGCAACATGCAAGCGAATGACAAGGCAACAACAGCGAATAAATGGAAGACACCTGGCGCATCAGTCTTGGGGCTTCACAGTGGACGTACGATAGCACCACCTTTCGGAACCACGCCAAAAATCTACGTGTATCCATTGCGTTTGCCTTCTCTGAACCATCCCTTTACCCACATATGCAACATTTTACTTTCTGCTGCTATACTCTTAGAATTGCATGTGTAGGTTGATTGCGTGACTTGTTCTAATTGCTAAAATATGCCCACAACTAAAACTGGGAAAAGGATAAATTTTTATTTGGTCAAGTACTCTAATCACCCCCCTATAGACATACTTTCAATCCTACAAGTAGTATCAGAGCTTTGGTCTCCATTTTCCTTGATTTCCATAGCTTTGGTGATCATAGCCTTGGTTTCACAACCTAGGAGACTATGGCGTCTAGCGAGGGAAATTATCACCGTAGAGGTCCTCACTTTGATGGTACCAATTTTGCTAGTTGGAAGCATCAGATGAAAATTTGTATTCTTGGGCATAACCCTGCCGTTTGGACTGTTGTGTGTATTGTCTTGCAAGGTGATTTCTTCAAGGATGGAAAAGAACTAGATCATGAAGCGACAAACGGAAGAAATGAAGATGTTGCAATACAATGCTCAAGCTTGCGATATTCTCTTCAATGGATTGTGCCCCAGAGAACCCAACAAAATCAGCCACCTTGAGAATGCAAAGGAAATTTGGAATTCTTTGGTTGATATGCACGAAGGTACCGAGTCGGTCAAGGAATCCAAGTTGGATGTACTTCAAAGTCAACTTCACAAATTCAAGATGAAGGATGGTGAAGGAGTCGCCGAAATGTGCTCTAGGATTGCTCTCATCACAAATGAGATTGCCGGCATAGGAAATGAAGAGATGACCGATAAATTCATTATCAATAAGATCCTAAGAGCCTTGGCTGGAAAATATGATACCATGTGCACTTTGATCCAAATGATGCCCAATTACAAAGATTTCAAGCCCACAGAAGTCATTGGTAGAATTATTGCTCATGAGATGTCACGCAAGGATAAGGAAGAGCTCCACAACAAGTCAAGTGGTGCTTACAAAGCTTCAAGTGATGCTCCCACAACATCAAGTGAGAAGCAGGTCTCTAATGAAGAATTGAGCTTAAGGGTGAAGAACTTCAACAAGTTCTACAAGAATAGAAGCAAAGAGAGAAGATCCAAGTTCTAAGTGCATCTAGTGCCACACCTAGTTGGTTTTGGAGTATTTACGACTAATGTGGTTGAGGGACTAATGTGTTCGTGAGAATTGTAGGATAACACAGGTAGTACTCCCTCATTGATTCGGTTTACCTACCAGAGATGACCCCAAAAAATGTATGAAGACATTGAAGACAACGGTGGTTCGTGAAGACATTCACGTTGAAAATAGTGACCTATGAAGACATTCACTTGAAGAGTATGGAGTGTGAAGACATAGTTTCTTTCATAGTTTCTTTTCTTCTTTCTTGAGTCACAGGAACCACCGTACTGATAAGTGGGGTCCAAGTGAACAAAGTCAGATGACTGAAGTGATGCTCAACCTAAATCCTATGTCTTCGAGTGAAGACAATGAGAGCACATCTTATCCAGAGTTGGATGAGTCAGCTTTGCTTGTAGCCCAAGCAAGGCTGCCGCGTGTGTTTGAAATCCGACCGTTGGACACGTGTCGGTTCCATAGTGACCCTGGGTCATTTTGGACTATCATGTCGGGTTGCCTCCAGGCTATAAATAGCCAACCCCCACACCATAAATTGGTGGCTGCTCAGAGTTAGTGCATGACTTTTGTCGTTTGAGAGCAACCCACCTTCGAAGCCTTTGAGAGAGAGATCCTTGCGAGGACAAAACCCAAAACACCCAGAGCAAAAGAGTGTTAGGCATCAGTGAAATATTTTTGTCCACACGACATGAAGACTTGTTACACTTGAGGACTGTGAATCCTCCAGTCGGTTAGGATTCATGTTCTGAGCATCCAAGAGTCATTGTGGATTGCCGGTGAACGAAGTCTGTGAAGGTTTGGAAGTCTACCTTGAAGACTTACCAGAGTGATTGGGCATGGACTGGGTGTCCTTAGATCAAGGGGAATCAGGTGAAGACCCAGTCTTCTGAGTTCAATCTCAGCCTCCATACCCAGACGTATAGTTGTGTAAGTGCATCTAGTGCCACCCCTAGTTAGTTTTGGAGTAGTGACGATAAACTTGCTAGAGGGACTAATGCGTTTGTGATAAATGCAGGATAACACAGGTTGTAGTCCCTTATGGATTCTGTTTTCCTACCAGAGATGATCCCTAAAAATGTGTGAAGACATTGAAGACAATGGTGGTTCGTGAAGACATTCACGATGAAGATAATGACATGTGAAGATATTCACTTGAAGACTATGGAGTGCGAAGACACAGTTGTTTCGTAGTATCCTTTTCTTCTTTATTTAGTCATAGGAACCACCGTACTGTTAAGTGGGGTCCAAGTGAACAAAGTCAGAGTGACTGATGTGATGCTCAACCAAAATCCTATGTCTTCGAGCGAAGATAATGAGAGCAAATCTTATCCAAAGATGGATGAGTCAGCTTTGCTTGTCGCCCAAGAGAACCTGCCGCGTGTGTTTGAAATCTGATTGTTGGACACGTGTCGGTTCCTTAGTGACCTAGGGTTATTTCAGACATATCATGTCGGGTTGCCTCCTGGCTATAAATAGCCCACCCTACACCATAAATTGGTGGCTGCTCAGAGTTAGTGCATGAATTTTGTCGTTTGAGAGCAACCCACGTCCGAAGCCTTTGAGAGAGAGATCCTTGCGAGGACAAAGCCCAAAACACCTACAGCAAAAAAGTGTTAGGCATCACTAAACTCTTACTGTCTGCATGACCTGAAGACTTGTTACACTTGAGGACCGTGAATCCTCCAAACCTGTTAGGCGTAGCGTTTTGAGCATCCAAGAGGCATTATGGATCGGGGTGAATGAAGTTGGTGAAGGTTTGGAAGTCTACCTTGAAGACTTACCAGGGTGATTGGGTGAGGATTGGGTGTCCTTAGCTCAAGGGGAATAAGGTGAACACAATCCTCTGAGTTCAATCTCAGCCTCCCTAACCAGACATATAGTTGTCACAGCAACATGAACTAGTCTACCAAATCCTTGTCTTCACCAAGCGACTGATTCTACCATCCACTTCCTTTACCTTTCAGTTTGTCTTCGAGAAGTCATTGCTTGCATGTCTGATCTGATTGACATCACTGTGTGAAGACTATTACCTATTTGGCTTTATACTATCTTCCATTCTGATCCATACTATCTAGCTGCTGATAGTCTTCGTACTTTTCACTAAATTGCTTACCTGACTATGGCTTGTCTAGTGTAGTCTATCTCCCGCTACATATCAATAGGTTCATTTCATCAGTTTGTCTTCAAAGATCTCGTGTTTTGAAGACTTTCATAAAAATCGCCTATTCACCCCCTCTAGTCGATAACTAGCACTATCAATTGGTATCACAGCAAGGTGCTCCCTTGTTCTGTGTGATTCAGTTTAACCACCTGGAGTTTTAGTTATGTCGACTGCAGGGATAATGAAGGTCTCCGTTGTGTGCCCAGTCTTCGATGGCACTGATTACCCCTACTAGAAGAATAGATGTGCATGCATCTTGAAGCCATTGACGTTGACCTCTGGTATGTCGTCAAGACAGGCGTTCCCAAGGTTGGTGAAGGTGTCACCACTGCTCATGTCAAGAGGTTCACTCAATTGGACTCAACCGCCAAGAACATCACATGTGGTCATCTGACCAAAGGACAGTATGGCCGTGTGAGTGCACTGGAAACTGCGAAGCTAGTTTGGGACTGGCTGTCCAAGGTCAATGAAGGCGTCTCAACTCAGAGAGACTCACGGATTGATGTTCGTCGCAATCTCTTCAACTGCTTTAGGAGAAACGACAATGAGAATGTCCATCTCACATTTGATCGCCTCACTGTAACACAAATGAGCTTCGCGCTCTTGGCGCCACTAAGATCACCAAGCACGAAATCGTGACGAAGCTTCTGATATTGTCGGCGTTCTAGCAACAGGGGTACCTAGACTTGCCTGCCTGCAGCCCACGGCGTGGCTCCATCGACGACCTGGTATGGCTCAGCTTCAACATCAACAACTCAAGACCATCGCGAGGGGCCAAGCCTTGCGAGGCGGATGACGCCAAGACCTCCACAAGGAGCAGTATCTCCAAGCTGGCTCCCGAGGAGTGAAGATTTCAATGCAAGGCTCACCTCACGAGGTCCAGATGACATGAGCCATGACGACCAAGGCCAGGCGGGCGCCAGCGAGAACAGTGTACCAGTTTCCTCCTTGGTGCTAAAGAGGCAAGCGCAGGCCCGGAGTCTAGAGGAATGAACCAAATGTTTCCTTTCCTGTGCAAAAAGACCAAGACCGGCAAGACGGAGGTCACTGCCGAGCCCACCCCGGCGTCACGACGAGAGGATTTTGCGGGCGAAGACTACTTTTGTTAGGATAGCATGTACTAGTTGTCTCCCTTCGAATTTGGCCATTGTGGGATCCCTTCCCGCCTTCGTTTGGTAAGAGGACGAGGCCCCCTATAAATAGGGCGGCACAGCCACCGTAGAAGGGACGGATCATTGAGCACAAGAACACTCCTCGTCTTGAGGTTGTTCTCCCACTGTACTAGTTCATCCTCAGCCCCTCGAGGCCAATCCATGACAAATGAGTAGGGTTTTATACCGCAAGGTTTCCCTAACCTGAGTAAATTGTCGTGTCTCTTTTCCATTTAGTTTGTCGAGCTAGGCTGTGAGATTAGTGAGTAGGCATATTGGGGAGGACGAGTTCTTGGCACGCACACTAGAGTTCGAACCTCAAGGGTCTGCGAAACCCGAAATCTGACATTTGGCGCGCGGGGTAGGGGGTCCGCCACTGCCCTGCAGTGCTCATGGCTGTCGATCCGAGGACTCATATCAAGCATTGGGCTGCTTGGCCCACCCGGGCAGTGCCGTCCCCCCAGGAGGATCTCCACTCCGCGCTCCTGGCGGCCCGCATGCCGGCCCATGCCGTCGGACGCGGACGACACATGCCGGTGCCGTTCGCCCTCGCGCCGCGACGTGCGCGCGCCACCACACGATCTTCGGGCTACACAGCAGCAACGACGCCACACACTCGCCGGGAGCAGCCGAACATGCGACTCGCACTCATCATGGCGCGAGAGCTACTACGTTGCAGGTTGGCGGAGGGCGGCCGTGACGCCCTGCTAGAGCGGGTCGCCAAGCTGCTTGATGCCGCCTGTAGGGGCGCCGCGCCTTTTTGCACCTTGCCCAAATCACGGGTTGTGGCGAGGGCGCATCCTGGACCCCGCCGCGCTCGCGCACCCCCTCGTAGCACTTGGGGGACTCGATGGCGTCAACACGGCCCGCACCGCTGCTCGTCCTACCTCGACAATGCCGCCCCCTCGCAAGGCAAGCTCAGGCGGTCCCTCCTGGGGCCGCGCCGGGACGGCGCCCCATGGTCATCAGAGCCTAGTGCCGAGCCTGGTGGTCCACATCACAGGGCACCCAGGCGACGACCATGGCGCGTCAATTTTAGACGCCTACGTGCCCCCCTCATGATGGACCTGATGTATGCGCCGAGGAAAGGCCCCCTGTAATAGCCACGATGTGGCTATATCTCCCACGTGTCGGGGCATGACTTAGAGGCATAGCCGCATGGTAGGTTTGTCGCAAGAGAGGTAATCTTCACACAATCCCATGTACTGAATAAGAATGGGATAAAGAGTTGGCTTACAATCGCCACTTCACACAAATACAAGTTAAACATACATCATCCAGAATACAATCAAGGTCCGACTACGGAACCAAAATAAAAGAAGACAATCCTAAATGCTAGATCCCCGATCGTGCCAACTGGGCTCCAATACTGATCAATAGGAAACGAAATAATACAACGATCAAGACGTCAGGACCCCGACTCAATACCACATCGACCTAGCATGTAACACCTCATATCACTTTGCGGCCTCACGCACGGTATTCCCACGGGTGTCGCCTTACCTTTGCCCGGGACTGTTTGCGCCTTTTGGCACACGTATATGACAGTGTCGCTAGCATCCATATGATAAGGAGCCCGGGCTGACATGGCTAGTCGTAAACCCAAAGTGGCACAGACTTACAGGGACAGGCATCCATGACCCAGCATCGAACGTGTCGGTCATCAGCGAGTGAATCCAGGCTGTAGCACTGGGCTAGCAGGACTCCGGTGAACCGGGCTATAGCGGGCTAACAGGACTCTGGTATTCATCGCGTGACATTTCCCCGAAGGGACAGACACAGGAACGAAGAAGGACACATGCCGGCCAGCCTAAGTGTTCCGGAGCAGTAGCAAGCTACCATGGCTCAGTGGAAACACTAGGAGACATTTCCCCGTAAGAGAGGCTACTAAAGATAAACAACTAGATGGTCAGATCCCACACATACCAAGCATTTCAAAACATACACACAATATGCTCGATATGTGCAAATACAACATGGCATCACAACATGACTCTATGACTCAAGTATTTATGCAATAGGCTCTGAGGAGCAAGATATTACAAACATGGGGTCTCACGACCCAACAATCAGAGCATACAAGTCAAAGCACAAGCGGAAGCTATCATGTCTGAGTACAGACATCTATAAATGAAAAAGGCTGAGAAGCCTGACTATCTACCAGATCCTGTCGAGGGCACAAGATCGTAGCTGAGGTAACAAGCTAAACGTCGAAGACCACAGCGGAACTACTAGTGAGACTGAAGTCTCTCTGCAAAACATAAAATAGGCAAACGTGAGTACAAATGTACCCAGCAAGACTTACATCAGAACTAACTACATATGCATCATTATCAACAAAGGGATGGTGGGGTTTAACTGCAGCAAGCCAGCTTTGACTCGGTGGCTATCCTGAACTACGACTGCAAGTAACTCTTTTGAGGTGGCGCACACGAGTCCACATATTCACCATATCAATACACCACTATGGATCCGCTCTCGTTCCCCTACGAGAACGCCATCCATAGCACTCACGCTTATCTTGCGTATTTTAGAGTATCCACTTTCACTTGTCTATGAACTGATATAAGCAACCCAGAAGTCCTTTTTCCGCGGACACGGCTATTCGAATAGATGATGTTAACCCTGCAGGGGTGTACTTCTTCACACACGCTCTCACCACTTACCGCCGTTTACACGACATGTACTCGGCAACCTTCAAGCGGAAGCCCAACGTGGGTGTCGGCCACGGCCTACCTAAACACCTAAGTCTCTAGTCCAGGTTTATCGCCTATTCCGGTTCCATCCATGAGGAGATCCGGCCGGAGTTTCGCTCACAGCCCCAAACGATGTGAACAGGGTTCCTGACACCAAACGGGCGCCCGGTATACCCGGCCACGTGCCTACCGCATCACAGCCCACCCCTACGGTCAGCGCTGCGCACGGCCTCCAGCATACTACAAACACCAGAAACTACTTGCAACTCCTGGACAGAGGACAAGGGTGATCAAGAAGCCGAGAGGGTCCATTGGTTTCGGGCCCAATGCGTGGTAGTAGCTGAATCATGGATCACAAACACAGAACTCAGTTCCTGAGGACGGCTGCAATGAGACAACCCACCATGTACTCCTACATGGCCTCTCACCGCTACCTTTACCAAAACGTGTTCACACACTTAGCTCACACACAGTAGGACATGTTCACACGCCTCTGATTCATCCCCGATGAATCAGACCTGACTCAACTCTAAGCAGTAGCAGGCATGACAAACAAACATGAATGAGTAGGCACAACAGGGCTCAAACAACTCCTACTCATGCTAGTGGGTTTCATCTAATTACTGTGGCAATGACAGGTCATGCAGAGGATAAAGGGGTTCAGCTACCGCAGCAAGTAACAGATGAATCGATGTTGTCCTAATGCAGTAAAAGAGAGCAGGAGCGAGAGAGTGGGATTTTATCGGAATGAACAAGGGGGTTTTGCTTGCCTGGCACTTCTGAAGATAACATTGAGTCTTCATCAGATTCAACGATCACAACGTCGGAACATCGTCTACCGGGAGGGAACAGATACCGGCAACAAAGAAGAACACAATCAATGCAATCCACAAAATGATGCATGCTATGACATGGCAAAATGAATGTGTTTTGGGCTAATGCATCTAGCAACAAGTTAAATGGGGGTTGGTTTGAATACAAGATTCAAATTCAAACTCCATATGTGATTATTCAAATGCCATTTATTTGTTTTGTCCAAAACAGAGGACAAACATTGTTCAAACATGCATGAAAATGATGCAGATGGATTCCTTGAATTTTTCTGATAATTTTTCATATATAATTTATTTAATTTGGAGTTACGGTTAATTTTCTATGATTTATTGAAGTTTAGGGCATTTTCTGAAATTATTAAATCATTTAAGATTTATTTAAATTCCAGAAAGGAATTATTGCGTCAGCATGACCTCATAGTGACGTCAGCAGGTCAACGGGCGCCGTCCAGGTCAAACTGACCTGTGGGCCCTGCGTGTCAGTGTCTGGACTAACTAACCTAATTAAAATTAACCCTAACTAACTTAGTTAGCCGGGCGGGGCCCGCATGTCAGTGAGTCAGTGGCTTAACTAAAATAGTTATTAAATTAACCCAAAGTTAGCAGGGGACGGGCCCACACGTCGGTGACCCAGGGGGGTCAAATCCCTGGTCAACCGGGCTAATCCACCGGCGTCTAACCGCCGGCAACGACCAGACGCGGCGGTGGCTCGCCGGAATGGCTGCTCCGGCGCCCATTCGACGCGCGGAGGGGTTCTACAGGGAGCTCGAGCTCGTGCGCATCCAATGGAGCAAGCCAGAGGAGCTGGGGTGGCCTGAGTCGACGGCGGCGAGCTCCAAGGCGGCGGCCGGAGTTCGGGCACCTGCGGGTTTGGCGTTGTGGTGCTCGGGAGGGGAAGCTGGTGGGTTCTACGTGCTCCTAGTGAGGTTTGGAGCACGGTGGTGTGCCCGGCTTTGAGCCACGATGGCTCTGGCCACGACGGTGACGAGGCACGACGGCGGCGAGCTCTCGGGTCCGGCGGAAGCAATGGCTAGAGCGGCCAAACGACATGGGAAGAAGAGGGGAACGGTTCAGCGGCTCACCGCGAGTCCAACGAGCGCAAGGGCGAGGCCGGGGACGCTCTGTGGGCGGCGAATCAAGCGACGACGGCCGTCGGTGCAGAGGAAGAAGATGGCGTCGGTGACGGTGCTCCAGGGCGTCCGGCGTCTTGTGGCTCCGTGGTAGGGACGGGGACGTCACGGCGGAGCTCGGGGGCGCGTCGGAGAGGCGAGGGAGGACCTGTGGCCGCGGTGGTTCTAGTCGGCGGCGATGGCTGCGTTCGGGTTCGGGCGAGAGAGAGGGAGCAGAGGGGCGGGGCCTCGAGGAAGAGTGAGAGGGGTCCGAGGGGGTGGCGTGGCGCACCTAGCGACGTCCAGGAGCAAGCGGCAAGCATGAGGTGGCCGGCGCGTGCGCGCGCGCGTCGGGCACACGCCCTCCTGCCTACTGGCAGGAGGTTGAAGACGGTGGCGACTGCGGTGGGCTGGGCCGCACAGTGCTGGACCAGCACAGGAGCTGGGCCGGCTCTGGTGGGCTGCACGGGTGAGGCCAGGTAACTTCCTTCTCTCTCTCTCTTTTATTTCTATTTCAGTTCTGTTTTCTTTTATTTAATCTGTTTTGCCACTGTTTTGAATTTAAAAATAATTCAAACAATGCCAAAAACTCCTCTGAAAATATTTATGCTGCTTAATGGACTTTTCCAAAAGCACATAAAATGTTTCAGGGTATTTGGAAATATATTCTATACAAGTTATGAATATAGTTCCAAATGCAAATAAAGTAATGATTTAAATTCAGTGCTCAAAATATTCCTCAAAAATGTTCATTATTTTTGGTTTGGTGCAAAACCCTTGCCAAAATATAACCAACATTATTTAAGGCCATTTTGAAAACATTGAATGCATTTACCAGGGTTCTTTGCCCCTCTTTTATTTAAGTTTTGAGGCTTCCAATTTCCCTCAGTTCAAATTTCAGAATTTAAACATGATGCACACATGAAGCTAGCCTAGAGCATTACCAGAAGCTAGGGATGTGACAACTCACCCCCACTAAACAAGAATCTCGTCTCGAGATTCAAGCGTAGGGTAAGGTGAAGGGTAACGCAGACTAGTATAATCTTCACGATCCAGGTTGCACTTCAAATGAACGTTGATTTGAACACCATCTTTGTCTTGTCGTCTTGCTCTGAGAACTTCAGCTAATCATGACAAGAAGAGGAAAGGAAAACTCTAGAACGATCGGTCTTCTCGAAGGTCGAACAACTCAGGATTAACTCACGGAATGAGACTTAGAACCATCTCTCGGGTTGAGACACGAGTTACACATCAAGAGGGGTGGAAAGAGACGGATGACGAAGGTGCACTAGGTAGACAATAATTTCACGCTTAAGAAGGTGGTAAACAATTGTCAACGTAGCGAGGAGTTGAGTTGCCATGATACCATAACGATACACCTTAGGGAAGGTGACTCGTAGAGATATCCCTTTAAGTGGCAAAAAGAATTACTTTTGATTCAGAGATCATTGAAACTCTTTAAACCAGCCTAAGACAATTCTCGAGCGATCGTTTGGAGGGGGTCGGTAGAATGGCAAACTCAAACTTGGATGATGTGGATTACCTTGTTGAAGACAACGTAATGGATGAATTTGCTTATCACCGGAAATGGAAGAGACCCATGGTAGAATGGCACATTGGCGGTGCAAGCTGGGAACAAAATGCAAATGATGGGAATGATTCTGGTAACTGGGGAAGAACCCAACAATAGAGAGTGAATTCACTGTTTGAGAAGGTCATAGCATTGCCGAGGGAACTGAGAGCAATCCCAGCTAGTGCCAATGATAACACGTAGCGCTTGTGCGTGCTCTCAAGAACTTGAGCATTTCCACATTCATCAAGGTTTTATCAACAACCGCGTCAAGGGTGCTGACAACACAACATACTACCATGATGAATAGCGATGGACGATGCAGATGCGAAGGAGGATAACACTTTCTCAGATTTCACCTTAGCGAGGCCAAGCAAATAAAATCTGGATGATCGACCGAGAGACATTTAGCACTCCGCTTCTAATGTTCTCCTTGATGTGCTAGTGTATCCCATTCATAGATATGGTTTGATAACTAGAACATCAAGTAAAAGGTCGGACTTCGGGAGCAATAGAATCCATAAGGAACAGTTACGGAGGTAAATCCTACGAAATCCTTATGGGGAGGTGGCCAACTTCATCAATCAAGATATTATAATAACAGGTTTTCCGGCTGGGTGTGTTGGCCACGACATCCACTTTACCGGTTTCCGAGGGACCGATATTATAGTTCTTGGGAAATGTTCCAAACCATCATATCTGCCTGAGATTCAGATCTGGTTGGTGTCAGGATATTCCAGACTCATCGAGTCTAGGAAGGAAAACGAAAGTTTGCAACACAAATCGACGAGATGACGTTGCGAGATTCTCGGGAAATGAACTACGATAGCAAGCTCCAAAACATGAGCTGGTTCTGCTACAAACATGTGAACACGTTGTCCCAGACAAGCATGCCCACATGGTAGTCTTACAATAAAACACTACCGAGTTCAGGAGGGGGAACCATCAACGAGGATATCGAAGTTCTTTCATAAGTCCGGATTAGCTTTTATGAAGGTACTCCTTCTCCTTGAACAAATCAGTCAGTGGCTTGGTGTGCTAGGATACACATATGGAATGAAGGTTGCAAGTCTCCAGACCACAGAATACTTCGCACGTGTGCATGACTGACTTGCGATGATTCCAGAGGAAGCAACATTGATTTTCTCCAGTCCACGGCGGCAACTTGCATCAAATGCACATGAACTAGAGGAAGTCACTTCTTACATCCGAACATATGCTTCATGAGCTAGCATGAACAAATGCTTCAAAAGTTTCCAACACTAACTTATTGTCCAACAAAATCATGGAGGAGATAAGGATGTTGTCAATGGGCTCAACAACTATTCATCTGGGTTTCCTTTTAAAAGGAATTCCATAGTTAAGTGAACACGGTGATAGTATTGGTCAGACCAAAGATGTAATGGTGTATGCTCGAGGGATCAACCACGAATAAGACAACAGTACGAGCATCGTTGGTACTGTTTTGACTTGACAATGGCCCACACTCAAATCAAAGGATTGATAAAACAATAGGTCCAGCAACTGATCACAGGGACCAATCGATGAAGATATCACCTTTCTTAAACACACACTACACAGGATTATCCCTTTGGAACGAACTAAGTCAGGCAAGCTTTTATCCTCCAACTCTCCAAGTTGTTGTTTAGCTTATACCAACTAGCTCAGGGTATCCAACACGGATTCTTGGAGAAGGGTGGTTTACAGGAATAAACCAACTTGATCATGAACTCAACATAGCGGTCAGGTGACAACCTGGTAATACTTCTGAGAAGATATTTAGGAAATCACGAACCATCGGTATGTTACTAAGCTCGAGAACAATCTTGCTTTTCAGGGCAAGATGATATGATCAAATGAGCGAGGACTTGACAAAATCCTAACTCATCAATCAAAGAGTGCACCAGGAAATAAGGACTAGGTAGCACGATCAATCTTAGAATGGTGATTCAATAACCAACATACTAAGAATAAGATTATTGTCCATTAACTACCAAGCAATGGGGTTGCTAGGAGTATTGAGTTCACACATCATGATTCACTTGTCGGCACTCCGGCTGCAACAACACAGAACCGAGGAAGGAAAAAGGATGGCGAGAAGTATCACTATGTCAAGAATTCACAAAAGGTGGTGCAATTCTCATGAAATTCCTGTCATAAAGAAGGTAATACTTCAGGGTAGAGCAGACCAGAAGCTGGATTGTAACTTGATCTGCGGAACACAACTACTTTGACCCAATCCTAAATATGGATGAGGTACTGGAGTTTGTTTCTCCTATTCATTCTGAAATAGAATGGCTTGGCGGACCACAAGGGTAATAGGCATCGACGAACGAATGCACGCATACTCTTGACTATCAATTGATAGACAAGGGTCAGAAGACAACTAAAGAGGGACAACTCAAAGGAACATACGATTTTCTGAGTTGTGGATGCATGGTTTAGCATGTCGAACGAATTCCACATATTTCTTCTGGATAACCCATGCAGAAAGGTAGAACTGGCAGACTCACAATGTAGAATCGAGAACCCATCGAGAGCACTCTGATTGTGATCTTTCGATCAGCGAGGAACATCTGCCATAAGCGGTTCATAGTATTTGGAAGAAAGGAATACCACGAACATCGAGGACTAATGCAAAGGTTACTAATAACCTAAAGGAACGAGCAAAACTATCAACATGAAGCAAGTAGGGTGAATCTCGGGTTCAAAACCCAGGGATAGAATACCTACTACTAAATGGCATCACGGGATGCTTTCGATAATGATGGCCAGAATCATCACACTGGGAACACAAATCATGGCTAAATTACTAGATGATCCCCTAAGCACTTAGGGTCATAATAATAATTCCAACATATATGTCGAGGTAATAATTACCTCAACACACCGATTAGTGTGGTTAATCTGGCCCAAAGGAACATCGAAGCGGGAGGAAGGAATTTGCAATTGCATCAGACTATTTAGAAACCTGGAATGACTCGGACAGCATAACGGCTGTAAATGCTCAGAAAAGATTTGAGACATTCACAAAAATGGTGGCATAACCACTCAGAAGCACAATATCAAGGTCTCGAGATCAATAATTAACATACAGAAGTACTAGGAACTGAAACGAGGCTTAAGTCCAACAATCTATAAGTCTACGGTTTAGTAACACGTGATCCTGATAGAAAGAAAAGATAGCCTAGTTCTTAATCCCCGCAGGAAAGATAAGATGACTCAGATCAGAAGGCATAAGGTATAAGGAGTAAAAAGAGCCTTACGTTCCATCCCACAATCAATTCCCTTATATAACTAAAGAATTTCTAGACTCAACTTCGACCAGTTTGGCTTGGTAATCCTACAGGCAGTCAAGCTCTGATACCAACGCTGTCAGGACCCCGACTCAATGCCACATCGATCTAGCATGTAACACCTCATATCACTTTGCGGCCTCACGCACGGTATTCCCACGGGTGTCGCCTTACCTTTGCCCGGGACCGTTTGCGCCTTTTGGCACACGTATATGACAGTGTCGCTAGCATCCATATGATAAGGAGCCCGGGCTGACATGGCTAGTCGTAAACCCAAAGTGGCACAGACTTACAGGGACAGGCATCCATGACCCAGCATCGAACGTGTCGGTCATCAGCGAGTGAATCCAGGCTGTAGCACTGGGCTAGCAGGACTCCGGTGAACCGGGCTGTAGCGGGCTAACAGGACTCCGGTATTCATCGCGTGACATTTCCCCGAAGGGACAGACACAGGAACGAAGAAGGACACATGCCGGCCAGCCTAAGTGTTCCGGAGCAGTAGCAAGCTACCATGGCTCGGTGGAAACACTAGGAGACATTTCCCGTAAGAGAGGCTACTAAAGATAAACAACTAGATGGTCAGATCCCACACATACCAAGCATTTCAATAACATACACACAATATGCTCGATATGTGCAAATACAACATGGCATCACAACATGACTCTACGACTCAAGTATTTATTCAATAGGCTCCGAGGAGCGAGATATTACAAACATGGGTCTCATGACCCAACAATCAGAGCATACAAGTCAAAGCACAAGCGGAAGCTATCATGTCTGGGTACAGACATCTATAAATGAAAAAGGCTGAGAAGCCTGACTATCTACCAGATCCTGCCGAGGGCACAAGATCGTAGCTGAGGTAACAAGCTAAACTTCGAAGACCACACGAACTACTAGTGAGACTGAAGTCTCTCTGCAAAACATAAAATAGGCAAACGTGAGTACAAATGTACCCAGCAAGACTTACATCAGAACTAACTACATATGCATCATTATCAACAAAGGGATGGTGGGGTTTAACTGCAGCAAGCCAGCTTTGACTCGGTGGCTATCCTGAACTACGACTGCAAGTAACTCTTTTTGAGGTGGCGCACACGAGTCCACATATTCACCATATCAATACACCACTATGGATCCGCTCTCGTTCCCCTACGAGAACGCCATCCATAGCACTCACGCTTATCTTGCGTATTTTAGAGTATCCACTTTCACTTGTCTATGAACTGATATAAGCAACCCAGAAGTCCTTTTTCCGCGGACACGGCTATTCGAATAGATGATGTTAACCCTGCAGGGGTGTACTTCTTCACACACGCTCTCACCACTTACCGCCGTTTACACGACATGTACTCGGCAACCTTCAAGCGGAAGCCCAACGTGGGTGTTGGCCACGGCCTACCTAAACACTCAAGTCTCTAGTCCAGGTTTATCGCCTATTCGGGTTCCATCCATGAGGAGATCCGGCCGGAGTTTCGCTCACAGCCCCAAACGATGTGAACAGGGTTCCGTGACACCAAACGGGCGCCCGGTATACCCGGCCACGTGCCTACCGCATCACAGCCCACCCCTACGGTCAGCGCTGCGCACGGCCTCCAGCATACTACAAACACCAGAAACTACTTGCAACTCCTGGACAGAGGACAAGGGTGATCAAGAAGCCGAGAGGGTCCATTGGTTTCGGGCCCAATGCGTGGTAGTAGCTGAATCATGGATCACAAACACAGAACTCAGTTCCTGAGGACGGCTGCAATGAGACAACCCACCATGTACTCCTACATGGCCTCTCACCGCTACCTTTACCAAAACGTGTTCACACACTTAGCTCACACACAGTAGGACATGTTCACACGCCTCTGATTCATCCCCGATGAATCAGACCTGACTCAACTCTAAGCAGTAGCAGGCATGACAAACAAACATGAATGAGTAGGCACAACAGGGCTCAAACAACTCCTACTCATGCTAGTGGGTTTCATCTAATTACTGTGGAATGACAGGTCATGCAGAGGATAAAGGGGTTCAGCTACCGCAGCAAGTAACAGATGAATCGATGTTGTCCTAATGCAGTAAAAGAGAGCAGGAGCGAGAGAGTGGGATTTTATCGGAATGAACAAGGGGGTTTTGCTTGCCTGGCACTTCTGAAGATAACATTGAGTCTTCATTAGTGTCAACGATCACAACGTCGGAACATCGTCTACCGGGAGGGAACAGATACCGGCAACAAAGAAGAACACAATCAATGCAATGCACAAAATGATGCATGCTATGACATGGCAAAATGAATGTGTTTTGGGCTAATGCATCTAGCAACAAGTTAAATGGGGGTTGGTTTGAATACAAGATTCAAATTCAAACTCCATATGTGATTATTCAAATGCCATTTATTTGTTTTGTCCAAAACAGAGGACAAACATTGTTCAAACATGCATGAAAATGATGCAGATGGATTCCTTGAATTTTTCTGATAATTTTTCATATATAATTTATTTAATTTGGAGTTACGGTTAATTTTCTATGATTTATTGAAGTTTAGGGCATTTTCTGAAATTATTAAATCATTTAAGATTTATTTAAATTCCAGAAAGGAATTATTGCGTCAGCATGACCTCATAGTGACGTCAGCAGGTCAACGGGCGCCGTCCAGGTCAAACTGACCTGTGGGCCCTGCGTGTCAGTGTCTGGACTAACTAACCTAATTAAAATTAACCCTAACTAACTTAGTTAGCCGGGCGGGGCCCGCATGTCAGTGAGTCAGTGGCTTAACTAAAATAGTTATTAAATTAACCCAAAGTTAGCAGGGGACGGGCCCACACGTCGGTGACCCAGGGGGGTCAAATCCCTGGTCAACCGGGCTAATCCACCGGCGTCTAACCGCCGGCAACGACCAGACGCGGCGGTGGCTCGCCGGAATGGCTGCTCCGGCGCCCATTCGACGCGCGGAGGGGTTCTACAGGGAGCTCGAGCTCGTGCGCATCCAATGGAGCAAGCCAGAGGAGCTGGGGTGGCCTGAGTCGACGGCGGCGAGCTCCAAGGCGGCGGCCGGAGTTCGGGCACCTGCGGGTTTGGCGTTGTGGTGCTCGGGAGGGGAAGCTGGTGGGTTCTACGTGCTCCTAGTGAGGTTTGGAGCACGGTGGTGTGCCCGGCTTTGAGCCACGATGGCTCTGGCCACGACGGTGACGAGGCACGACGGCGGCGAGCTCTCGGGTCCGGCGGAAGCAATGGCTAGAGCGGCCAAACGACATGGGAAGAAGAGGGGAACGGTTCAGCGGCTCACCGCGAGTCCAACGAGCGCAAGGGCGAGGCCGGGGACGCTCTGTGGGCGGCGAATCAAGCGACGACGGCCGTCGGTGCAGAGGAAGAAGATGGCGTCGGTGACGGTGCTCCAGGGCGTCCGGCGTCTTGTGGCTCCGTGGTAGGGACGGGGACGTCACGGCGGAGCTCGGGGGCGCGTCGGAGAGGCGAGGGAGGACCTGTGGCCGCGGTGGTTCTAGTCGGCGGCGATGGCTGCGTTCGGGTTCGGGCGAGAGAGAGGGAGCAGAGGGGCGGGGCCTCGAGGAAGAGTGAGAGGGGTCCGAGGGGGTGGCGTGGCGCACCTAGCGACGTCCAGGAGCAAGCGGCAAGCATGAGGTGGCCGGCGCGTGCGCGCGCGCGTCGGGCACACGCCCTCCTGCCTACTGGCAGGAGGTTGAAGACGGTGGCGACTGCGGTGGGCTGGGCCGCACAGTGCTGGACCAGCACAGGAGCTGGGCCGGCTCTGGTGGGCTGCACGGGTGAGGCCAGGTAACTTCCTTCTCTCTCTCTCTTTTATTTCTATTTCAGTTCTGTTTTCTTTTATTTAATCTGTTTTGCCACTGTTTTGAATTTAAAAATAATTCAAACAATGCCAAAAACTCCTCTGAAAATATTTATGCTGCTTAATGGACTTTTCCAAAAGCACATAAAATGTTTCAGGGTATTTGGAAATGTATTCTATACAAGTTATGAATATAGTTCCAAATGCAAATAAAGTAATGATTTAAATTCAGTGCTCAAAATATTCCTCAAAAATGTTCATTATTTTTGGTTTGGTGCAAAACCCTTGCCAAAATATAACCAACATTATTTAAGGCCATTTTGAAAACATTGAATGCATTTACCAGGGTTCTTTGCCCCTCTTTTATTTAAGTTTTGAGGCTTCCAATTTCCCTCAGTTCAAATTTCAGAATTTAAACATGATGCACACATGAAGCTAGCCTAGAGCATTACCAGAAGCTAGGGATGTGACACAAGATCTTCATCGAGCTCCCGCTTGAGCGCAGTTGCATCATCTGCACTGGTATCATCGGCACCTGCAACTGTTTGGAAGTATCTGTGAGCCACGAGGACTCAACAATCTCACACCCACGAGATCAAGACTATTTAAGCTTATGGGTAGGAAAGGGGTAGTGAGGTGGAGCTGCAGCAAGCACTAAGCATATATGGTGGCTAACATATGCAAATAAGAGCGAGAAGAGAAAAATGCAACTGTCACGAAGCTAGAAATGATCAAGAAGTGATCCTGAAACTACTTACGTTCAAACATAACACAAGAACCTTGTTCACTTCCCGGACTCCGCCGATAAGAGACCATCACGGCTACACACACGGTTGACGCATTTTATTTAAGTTAGGTGTCAAGTTCTCTACAACCGGATATTAACAAATTCCCATCCGCCCATAACCGCGGGCACAACTTTCGAAAGTTCAAAACCCTACAGGGGTGTCCCAACTTAGCCCATCACAAGATCTCACGGTCAACGAAGGATATTCCTTCTCCCAGGAAGACCCGATCAGACTCGGAATCCCGGTTACAAGGCATTTCGACAATGGTAAAACAAGACCAGCAAGACTTCCCAGGGGGCTCTAGTTCGGACCAACACTTAGAGAAGCAACACCAGATGAGCAATCCGCACAACTAAAACCAGCCATCAAGTTTCCCTGAGGTGGCGCTGCAGGGGGCTCTAGTTCGGACCAACACTTAGAGAAGCACTCGCCCGGGGGGGTTAAAATAAAGATGACCCTCGGGTTAATTACTCCCAATGGAAAGGTATAGGTTGTTAGGCAAATGTAAACCAAGGTTGGGCCTTGCTGGAGGAGTTTTATTCAAAGCAAACTGTCAAGGGGTTCCCATAACACCCAACCGCGTAAGGAACACAAAATCAAGGAACATAACACCGGTATGACGGAAACTGGGGCGGCAAGAGTGGAACAAAACACCAGGCATAAGGCCGAGCCTTCCACCCTTTACCAAGTATATAGATGCATTAATTAAATAAGAGATATTGTGATATTCCAACATATCCATGTTCCAACAAGGAACAAACTTCATCTTCACCTGCAACTAGCAACGCTATAAGAGGGGCTGAGAAAAGCGGTAACATAGCCAAACAACGGTTTGCTAGGAAAGGTGGGTTAGAGGCTTGACATGGCAATATGGGAGGCATGATATAGCAAGTGGTAGGTATCGCGGCATAGCAATAGAGCGAGCAACTAGCAATCAAAGATAGAAGTGATTTCGAGGGTATGGTCATCTTGCCTGAAATCCCGCAAGGAAGAAGAACGAGTCCATGAAAAAGACAAGCGGACGTAGTCGAACGAATCCTCACAAACGCGAGGTTATCGGAACCAACCCGAAGAAGCAACACCGGAAAGAAGCAAACAACATAGTAAAAACCATCACATAAGCATAGCATGATGCACAACCAAGTATGATGCATGTCCGGTTTAATGAGGCATGGCATGGCAAAATGCACAAACAATCCTACAAATTAAGTGGAGCTCAATATGTAACGAGTTGCATATTGACGAAACACCCACACTCGATTATTTAGTTCTCTCGTTTATGTACCCAACAATATTAAATGTTGATTAGCATGGCAAGAGGTGAAGCATATGAAAACTACCTATCTAGACAAGTTTAAAAGAGGCCGGAACAACAAGCAACAAGTCTAGAAAAATCCTCATGTGCATATTTTAGGTTTGGTACTGTTCTGACCTAAAGCATATTTTAGAGTTGTTAAACATGCAAAATGAGTGCACCATGTTAAACTATGCATTTTCTACCCCATTTACAAATAAAGTTTGTTACAAACAGAGTTACGGTTAATTAGTTATGAAATAAAGCGTTTAAACATGGCATTTATGCAAATTAATGCAAACAACATTTTAAACATTGAAAACGTGCATGAAAGTTGGATATTATGAAACTATATGAAAATCTAAGTATTTACATATATAAATTATTTACATGTGATGCATGGTTGGTGAGTTATGATATGCATGAAGCTTAGGGGTTTTTCTGCAAAACAAGTTTTCTCTGGATAATAGGAAATTCGCAGATCTTAAAAAATACTACACTGGGCCGAATCTGCTGGCCCAACAGCAGGAAAAAAACAAAGGGGTGTCGGCGGGGTGGCCTCACCATGGGCCATAGCAGGCCGGTTGGTGGAGAGGCCAGGCAGGTGGGGATGCAGCCCACGCGGCTGGCGAGGCGCGGTTAATGCGCAACGAGCGGGACGAGCGAGCTGCTCTACGCATTTCTGAAGAATAGGAACAGCAGTAGGTCGAGGCAGCCAGGCAGGGGACAGGCGCGGCGGCAGCTTGGTCTCGGGCGGCGGAGCAGCGACCTGGAGGCAGAGACGAGACCGGGGCGCAGGGACTTGGCGCTGCTCGTCCTTGCTCGCAGAAGAAGTAGACAGAGGGGCGAGACGTGGGGCAGCTTCAGACGATGCAGGGAAGCGGCGGGTCAGAGAGGAGGTCCTGGAGATGGTCGCCGGCGGCGACTGGCGTGGGCAAGCGGTACGAGGTGGAGGGGCTCCGGTGAAGGAGAAGCAGAGGAGGGCTTCCGCGGCGACGCGACAGCAATGCGCAGAACCAGCGCGGGGGCGAGGACGACGAAGGACGCTGACGAGCTTTCTTGGGAACAAGGCGGCCATGGCGCTCATGTTCAGACGACGATAGCGGTGCCCGGCAGGGTTAGTCCCTCAAGGTGGAGCTGCACCAGGAGAAAAGGGAACTCCTTGACATGGTTCCTCGGGCGCGGGGGCGCTGCTGGCCCGGTGGTGCTCCGACGAAGATGGCGGCGACGGGGTCGCATACTAGAAAAATCCGGCCGCGAGACACCTGTTCCCGATGGCGGCAAGGTGAATTGGAGCTCGGGGAGGCATCCATGGCGTGCTCGAGAAGAAGCAGAGGAGGCGGGTGAGCTCCACAGGCTCTCGGGAAGAGTAAGAGGAGGCGCAGGAGCTTGGCTCCGTGGAGGTGCTCGAAGCAGAGGATCCAGGGGCGTGATTCCATTTGAGATCGAGCAGCACTCAGGGTTGGCTGCGGCCTGCTGGGGATTTGGGCAGTGCGGAAAACACGGGAGGTGGTCGGAGGCTGCGGTTGGAGGGGGTGGATTTGAGAAGGATGGTGGTTGGCTAGGTGGGGAAAACTAGGAGGAAGAAGATTGCGGTGGTGGCGATGGGATGGAAGGGATAGTATGCCTAAAACCTAGGGTTAGACTGTTTATATAGGTAGGTTGGTTAGGTTATGGGCTACTCGGTCCCTCTGATCGGAATCGGACGGTTGCAAAATAAATAGCTTAGGGAGTCCAAATAATAAAACGGAGATGTTTCATAGACGTTTGGGGATGATCTGGACCCAACGGTAGCGATAGTCCAGGTCGGGTTCGGGACAGCTTCGGACGCGCGCGAGGGGTTCCGAGAGGGGGGGGTCTGACAAAAGGCCATGGACGCAGGGGTTTGATGGGCTGGTTTAGATTGGAAGTGGGATGTGAAGAGAGAAGAGAAGGAGAGCAGCCCAGCAACTGTTTTCGGAGACCGAAAACGTCCGACGATAGACCGGCTACTATTGCCGCTATAGTTTAACGGTTGGGCTATCAAACGCGCTCCGAATGCGAGGAAATTTGACAGGTGGTCTACTGACAATATAACAACACCGCATGTCAACTCTCAACCCGTTCCGAGAACATTTTCTAGCCACTTATAAAATAATATTTCGGATGTGCCACGGGCGCGTGCAAGTGTGTCTGGGCTCAGAATGGACAACGGACGGAACGAGCAGACCAGGATGAATGCAAGTTTCGAAAACATGATGATGAAATGCAAATGATGACATGGCAATATGCAACACGCAAGCAAAAGACAAGGCAACAACACTGAATAACTGAAAGACACCTGGCGCAATGGTCTCGGGGCTTCATAACACTCCACCAGTACGAGAGGATCTCGTCCCGAGATCTAGGATGGCACCTGAGGGAAAATAGAGGAGGAAGAGAAAAGGTAAAACTAAAATTCTTCTTGGACAAATGAGTGAAACCAAAGAAACTTGAGAGGTTAAACTATTTTGAGAAAAGAAAATAACGGAGACGATCGAAGTTGAAAACACTCCATTATAAAAGAGGAACAAGGAAGAACAAATTCGGATAGCACTCCATTTGAAAGAGATGTAAGACCTGATAAGATGAAAAGAACTTGAGCAGAGGGCACAACACTCTGGTTGAATGGATAAGCAATGGAAAGAACATGATCTTTGACAAAAATGAGATAATGGGTTGAATAGAACAACATCACAAAGCCTCCGGAAGAAATGGAAGAATGGAATTAAAGGAACGAAGAAGAAAACAACATCTTCTACCTCAAATGAGCTTGAAAAAAAACATCTTTGGGAGAAGGGTCGAACAGAGTTGTTGGAAAACCAACAATGAAAAGAGTAAGCTTGTAGTGGGCTTACGGAAAACTTCTGAAAACTATGAGGTGAAATCATGCCACAAACGGAAAACAATTGCTTGCTTTAAATCGACGAGGAGATGAAAAACTTATATCACCGGTAGGATAAATGAAGAACTTGGGTCATTTATGAGCACCATAAATAGCAACAATCCTTAGGGAAATCTTTAGGTGAAATATAACCCAAGATAACTCCAACGAAGAGGTTAATGGATTGCAAAGGATCTCCTGAACGAAAAGAAAATGAAGGGTTTACATATCTCATCCATGACAACTTGCAAATCATGAAACACGAAGGGAAATTGTCAAGAATGACATAACACCACCTCAAAAGATAAGGTAGACAGAATTGCAATTCGGAATGCAATATGAAGAATGCTTGAACTCCTCAAAACAAGACATGTGTTGAGCACCATGTTTATTTGAGAGTATAGCTTGGCGGATCATAACTTCAAGAGAAATCTTGAAGAACAATTGAAGAATGAAAATAATCCTTGACGAACCACAAAGTAGAGCCTCCATGAAGAACTCTGGTAACAAAATGATGATAAAAGAAAGAGAAGTTGAAAACACAAGGTGAAGCCTTGTAATGATTTAGATGGATCTTCGTGGTGATATAGTTGAGAGATCTTGGAACTCCTGGAAAAGTATGAAGCACTTGAACTGAGAATTTAGTCATCGTGGATTAACTCCAGAAGAAATAATCCATCATTTGGATCAATCAAGAATAAGAATTATGTTATGCGTATCCTTCACCAATTTAAATTGATGACGCACAATGGATTTGGCATGCCACTTATTCTCCTAGAAAGGATTAAGATAGATATAGCGTCACTTGGGAAGGTCTTCAATGAACCACAGGTAGGATTTGGAAACAACGAATGAATTGATATGAAAATGAAGGAAGAAGAATCTTGAACAAACCACCGTAAGAATTGAAAATGAAAGTGGCAAAAGCACAATTTGCCAGGAAGAATTGGAAAATGAATGAAGATACTTGAGGGAATTTGGATACATGAGGACGAATAGATCATGAGTTGATTATAGAAAACTTGAGCGATCCACCGATAAGATTTAGAGAAAGAGAGCTGAAAGCTCAGAATGAATAAACCCGAAATGATGGCCTTCGGAGAATCAAGCTGAAAAGACTCCTGAATTGCTCCGGATGGGTGAAAAGAATTATTATAGTCGGAAATAATTATGAGAGGATGGCATAACGCTGGAACCATGAATCTTCGAGAGAACGGACCAAGATTTAGAGGAAACACTTCTTTGGTTTTCAAATGTTGAGAATGATGATGAGAAACACCACCATGAATTGTTGAGATACTCGGGAATAATGAAGAATATAAAGGTTGAATCAACAATGAAAATAATTTGAAAGATCTTGGAGAAATACATATGATTGATGATAATTTATTGTTACTTAAACTTTGAGAGAATTTGAAAATAACTCCGGGAAAATTAGATGAGTCAGGTAAGATCCTGGGAAAAGACATGTGGGTTAGGGCCCAATCAAAAGCAACACCGTTGAATGATTACTTGAAAGGGAGATTGCGCAGGTTGAATTAAGTTGCTTGAATTAGATAACATCCTCAAAAGAACTTGAGCGAACTAAGAATGGAAACAGGATTCTTCTGATACATCTTTTGCACTCTGGAATAATCGAATAACGAGAAGTAGATGATTAAGAGGTGCACCGGCATGATAAAACATTTGAAACGAGGAAAAAGATATGATCAACAAAGCTTGAATTGAATTCACCGGAGAAGAAAAGGAAAGAAGAATGGTGAACTTGTAGAGCATCTTCATGAGAACCACCGGGTAAGAATATTGACGGAAAAGAATGGAGAGACTTCCCATCAATAGAAGGATACATGATTAAGAAATCTGATTCCTTGAAGAAACAAGGGTGGGAGGGCGGGAAAAACAAAAGCAACTTGGGAACGGATGAAACAAACCACGTTGAGAAAACTGAGATTGGGTCTTGCAGATGTTGAAAAAGATCGGAACCACTTGAAGAGGAACACACTGGTTGAAAAGGATTGACATGGCAATCTCGATTATCATGAAGGATTAGTATTCACACAGAAGTGTGAGAACACCACTTAGGAAAGGTATGGAATCCACATCTGACTTCGAAGCAACTCGAATGCCAAAAACCAAAACAAAACAAAGGATTTGGCTTGAAGAATAAGCCGGAAACAAACATATGATACATCCCATATCGTATTATGTGTCTGTTGGAAAGATTATTCTAGGAGCTACTTGAATTCCCACCTATAAAACTCCCAAAACTTTCCGTTATGCAATCAGGTGTTGGGGATACAGGGAAGCATAATATCTCACCCAAACTAACAATTCCATCCTTCAACACATAACCAAGAAACCTTCGGAAATCGTGTACCTCAACCTTCGAAAAGCATCCGTTATACAAGTTATGGCAATACTCCTGAACTCCTGCCCTAGTACTGGGTGGCGTCAAGGTTATCTCACCAACAAATGCATAAAAGAGATTTTCGATGTCGGCGAACTCAGGTATTCCAGAATTGCAACGATAAAATTGTGACGACAACACCTCAGAGCTCAACTCACCGGGACACTGCCACAACCCCTAAATGTCAGGAGGCACCAAGAACAATGTTCTCATCACAAAACCATCGGAACGATTCCAAGATACCCGCGTGATCCTAATTTTCTTTCGTGAAATTTAAGGAGAGAAGGGTCAAAACTTCTACATTAGGAGACGTCACCAGAGCGACGAAGGGACTGAGGAGTAAAAAGAATCCTACTCTCCGATATATATATATATATATAATCCTAAGACTCAAAACATTTTTTCTAGACTCAACAACGTCAGCGATTCGATCAAGCAGGGGCTCCTAAGTCGGGGAAGGCTCTGATTACCAACTTGTAACACCCACGATGCGGCTATATCTGCCACATGTCGAGGCATGACTTAGAGGCATAGCCACATGGTAGGTTTGTCGCAAGAGGGGTAATCTTCACACAATCCCATGTACTGAATAAGATTGGGATAAAGAGTTGGCTTACAATCGCCACTTCACACAAATACAAGTTAAACATACATCATCCAGAATACAATCAAGGTCCGACTACGGAACCAAAATAAAAGAAGACAACCCCGAATGCTAGATCCCCAATCGTCCCAACTAGGCTCCACTACTGATCAATAGGAAATGAAATAATACAACGATCAAGATCTTCATCGAGCTCCCAATTGAGCTCAGTTGCGTCATCTGCACTGGTATCATCGGCACCTGGAACTGTTTGGAAGTATTTGTGAGCCACGAGGACTCAGAAATGTCGCACCCGCGAGATCAAGACTATTTAAGCTTATGGGTAGGAAAGGGGTAGAAAGGTGGAGCTGCAGCAAGCACTAAGCATATATGGTGGCTAACATACGCAAATAAGAGTGAGAAGAGAAGCAACACAACTGTCATGAAGCTAGAAATGATCAAGAAGTGATCCTGAAACTACTTACGTTCAAACATAACACAAGAACCGTGTTCACTTCCCGGACTCCGCCGAGAAGAGACCATCACGACTACACACACGGTTGATGCATTTTAATTAAGTTAAGTGGCAAGTTCTCTACAACCGTATACTAACAAATTCCCATCTGCCCATAACCGCGGGCACGGCTTTCGAAAGTTCAAAACCCTGCAGGGGTGTCCCAACTTAGCCCATCATAAGATCTCACGGTCAACAAAGGATATTCCTTCTCCTAGGAAGACCCGACCAGACTTGGAATCCTGGTTACAAGACATTTCGACAATGGTAAAACAAGACCAGCAAGACCGCCCGATGTGCCGACATCCCGATAGGAGCTGCACATATCTTGTTCTCAGGGCAACACCGGATGAGCAATCCGTACAACTAAAACCAGCCCTCAAGTTTCCCTGAGGTGGCCCTGCAAGGGGCTCTAGTTTGGACCAACACTTAGAGAAGCACTTGCCCGAGGGGGGGTTAAAATAAAGATGACCCTCGGGTTAATTACACCCAATGGAAAGGTATAGGTTGTTAGGCAAATGTAAAACCAAGGTTGGGCCTTGCTGGAGGAGTTTTATTCAAAGCGAACTGTCAAGGGGTTCCCATAACACCCAACCGCGTAAGGAACACAAAATCAAGGAACATAACACCGGTATGACGGAAACTAGGGCGGCAAGAGTGGAACAAAACACCAGGCATAAGGCCGAGCCTTCCACCCTTTACCAAGTATATGGATGCATTAATTAATAAGAGATATTGTGATATCCCAACATATACATGTTCCAACAAGTAACAAACTTCATCTTCACCTACAACTAGCAACGCTATAAGAGGGGCTGAGCAAAGCGGTAACATAGCCAAACAACGGTTTGCTAGGAAAGGTGGGTTAGAGGCTTGACATGGCAATATGGGAGGCATGATATAACCAGTGGTAGGTATCGTGGCATAGCAATAGAGCGAGCAACTAGCTGGCAAAGGTAGAAGTGATTTCAAGGGTATGGTCATCTTGCCTAAAATCCCGCAAGGAAGAAGAACGAGTCCATGAAGAAGATAAGCGGACGTAGTCGAACGAATCCTCACAAACGCGAGGTTATCGGAACCAACCCGAAGAAGAACACCGGAAAGAAGCAAACAACATAGTAAAAACCATCACATAAGCATGGCATGATGCAGAACCAAGTATGATGCATATCCAGTTTAATGAGGCATGGCATGCCAAAATGCACAAACAATCCTACAAATTAAGTGGAGCTCAATATGTAACGAGTTGCATATTGATGAAACACCACACTCGATTATTTAGTTCTCTTGTTTATGTACCCAACAATATTAAATGTTGATTAACATGGCAAGAGGTGAAGCATATGAAAACTACCTATCTAGACAAGTTTAAATGAGGCTATAACAACAAGCAACAAGTCCGGAAAAATCCTCATGTGCATATTTTAGGTTTGGTACTGTTTTGTCCTAAAGCATATTTTAGAGTTGTTAAACATGCTAAATGAGTTCAACATGTCAAACTAGGCATTTTTCTACTCCATTTTCATCTAAAGTTTGTTACAAACCGAGTTACGGTTAATTAGTTATGAAATAAAGCATTTAAACATGACATTTATGCAAATTAATGCAAACAACATTTTAAACATTGCAAATGTGCATGAAAGTTGGATATTATGAAACTATATGAAAATCTAAGCATTTACATATATAAATTATTTACATGCGATGCACGGTTGGTGTGGTATGATATGCATGAAGCTTAGGGGGTTTTCTGCAAAACAAATTTTCTCTAGATAAAAGGAAATTCGCAGATCTGAAAAAAAACTACACTGGGCCGAATCTGCTAGCCCAACAACAGGAAAAAAAACAAAGGGGCGTCGGCGGGGTGGCCTCAGAATGGGCCATAGCAGGCCGGTTGGTGGAGAGGCCAGGCAGGTGGGGATGCAGCCGATGCGGCTGGCAAGGCACGGTCAGCGCGCAACGAGCGGGACGAGGGAGCTGCTCTGCGCGTTTCCGAAGAATAGGAACAGTAGCAGGTCGAGGCAGCTAGGCAGGGGACAGGCGTGGTGGCAGCTTGGTCTCCTGTGGCGGAGCGGCGACCTGGAGGCAGAGTCGAGACCGGGGCGCAGGGACTTGGCGCTGCTCGTCCTCGCTCGTAGAAGAAGTAGACAGAGGGGCATGACGCGGGGCGGCTTCAGATGATGCAGGGAAGCGGTGGGTCAGCGAAGAGGTCCTGGAGATGGTCGCCGGCGGCGACTGGCACGTGCAACCGGGGCGAGCCGGAGGGGCTCCAGCGAAGGAAAGCAGAGGAGGGCTTCCGCGGGAGGCGACAGCAAGGCGAAGAACTTGTGCGAGGGTGAGGACGACGAAGGACGCTGACGAGCTTGCTTGGGACGAGGCGGCCATGGTGCTCCTGCTCAGATGATGACGGAGGTGCCCGGCAGGGTTAGTCCCTCAAGGTGGAGCCGCACCAGGAGACACAGGAACTCCTATACATGGTTCCTCGGGTGCGGGGGCGCTGCTGGCCCGGTGGTGCCTCAACGAAGATGGAGGCGACGGGGTCACGGACTAGACAAATTCGGCCGCAGGACACCGGTTCCCGACGGCGGCGAGGTGAACTGGAGCTCGAGGAGGCATCCATGGCGTGCTCGAGAAGAAGAAGAGGAGGCGGGTGAGCTCCGCTGGCTGTCAGGAAGAACAAGAGGAGGCGCGGGAGCTTGGCTCCGTGGAGGTGCTCGAAGCAGAGGATCCAGGGGCGCGATTCCATTTGAGCTCGAGCGGCACTCGGGGTTGGCTGTGGCTTGCTGGGGATTTGGGCAGCGCGGAAAACACGGGAGGTGGTCGGAGGCTGCGGTTGGAGGGGGGGTGGATCTGAGAAGGATGGTGGTTGGCTAGGTGTGGAAAACGAGGATGAAGAAGATTGAGGCTACGACGATGAGATGGAAGGAACAGTCTGCCTAAAACCTAGGGTTAGACTGTTTAGATAGGTAGGTGGTTAGGTTAGGGGCTACTCGGTCCCCCTGATCGGAACCGGACGGTTGCGAAATAAATAGCTTAGGGAGTCCAAATAATAAAACAGAGATGTTTTGTAGACGTTTGGGGATGATCCGGACCCAACGTTAGCGATAGTCCAGGTCGGGTTCGGGACAGCTTCAAACGCGTGCGAGGGGGTCCGAGAACTGTGTGGAGAGGGGGGTCTGACAAAAGGCCATGGACACAAGGGTTTGATGGGCTAGTTTAGATTGGAAGTGGGCTGTGAAGAGAGAAGAGAAGGAGAGCATCCCGACAAATGTTTCTGGAGACCGAAAACATCCGACGATAGACCGGCTACTATTGCCGCTATAGTTTAATGGTTGGGCTATCAAACGAACTCCAAATGCGATGAAATTTGACAAATGGTCTACTGGCAACATAACAACACCGCATGTCAACTTTCAACCCGTTCCGAGAACACTATTCCGGCCACTTATAAAATAATATTTCGGAGGTGCCACGGGCGGGTGCAAGTGTGTCTGGGCTCAGAACGGACAACAGACGGAACTAGGAGACAAGGACGAATGCAACTTTTGAAAATATGATGATGCAATGCACATGATGACATGGAAATATGCAACACCCAAGCAAAAGACAAGGCAACAACACCGAATAACTCAAAGACACCTGGCGCAACGGTCTCTGGGCTTCACCCCCCCCCCCCCGTTCCCCGGGCCAGGTGGGCTAGCGGGGACGCAAGAGGCTGAGGCTTTCCACGAGCCGCACGGAAGCTTCACCGACCCCTTCAATGACAATAGCCGATGGGTACATCCGATATCTCAGGAGCATGATTATGGTAACAATGAACCACAGGTGAACCAGGCCAGAGTGGTGGCCAGAGACCCCAGGGCAATGGCCCCGCTCCAGGTGAGCAAAGCGCACTGGGGGCTGCATGGGAGGAGCCCGGAGCCAGGGCCTCCCCCGCGCCGCATGGAGCATGGCGCTACATGGAGGTAGGCCCTCTGCTGGGGAAGACACTAGAGAGCACTTCCCCGTCGCGGAGGGCCTGTGGTTGTCGAGGGCACCGCTAGCGTCCCCCATGCCCCTTGGTATCGTCCTGGTTTCCAGACGCCCCAACATTGGTCGGGGGAAGCACAGTGTGGGGTCCTCGTCCGGCTAGATGAAGCAAGGCCCCGTGCCTATGAAGGTTTCTGCTCGTGACACTCTCACGTAATAATGAGTGGGTCTGTAGATGCCCCGGATTCTCATGAGCGCCGCCCTCGGGCCTCACAGGGGCTCCTACCGACGTCCAAGTGGAAGCACCATGCCCCGTGCTGGCCGTCGACACTGTACCCCAATGACTATGCTCACACCCAGTGAAAGCACTTAGATCCACCCTGGTGAGAAGACAAGAAGACTAGGTAGGTGCCGAACACAGACATTTGCTTTTGCCCCTTTTTCTATAACCCGGTTTGCCGCCTTTTGGACTGAGATTTAGAGTTTCTTGTGTTTGAGAAAAACAGGGGGAGCTTTTCTTGTCTGGTTGCGATTTCTTGCTTTCTGGTTTCGTGTTTTGAGAACCAGGCTCGCGCCTGCTACCCCTCCCTGCGAGCGGGGGCTCGGCCAGGTATGCGTGTGCTGAAGCACACTCTGGCTGGCCCCAGAAATGCCAGGGCCCCTAGGGGGCTGGAGGCTGGAAGCACAACCACCGCAGGATCGTCACGAGCACACCTTGTTGTGATCCGACAATCGGGTCCCCGTGAGCCCCTCTTGGCCGGGCCAGCAGGCCCTCCGGAGACCTAAAACCTCGTGAGCCCCGGAGGGCTCGCCTCAGGAGGAAGGCACATCTGCGACCTCAGGATCCGCTCAAGACTTACTAAACAAAGATAAGTCGCAACAACAACCCCGCTGGGAAGCTCGCAGGCTCGCGTCGGCAAATTTCAAATGCTATTTTCGAAGACATATCATCATTTCATACAATACAAGGGCCCCCTTTTTTCAAAATGCTTTCACAGCCCGTAGGGCTGTGCCTCGAAGGTTTTTACATGCAGATCAAGGCAAAGAGGAATACATGCCTAGCTGGATGCACTGCTTCTGGCACCGTCCTCGTCATCTTCGTCCGTGCCATCTATGCTGTCGCTGGCGTTGTCTTCATCATCGTTTTCGGTGTTCTGGGAACGGAGGTCCCTAGACATGCCTACCTGCGGCCCACGGCGTGGCTGGGCTAGCAGGTCTATACAGCCCATCTTCATCGACGAGGTATTCAAGACCCTCGGGAGGGGCCAATCCTCACGAAGCGGACGACGCAAGACCTCCTCAGGAGTGGCCTCGCTAGGCAGGCTCACAAGGGGTGGAGAGATCAAGGCAAGGCAAACCTCGCGAGGTCCTCGTGATGTGAGCCATGATGATCGAGACCAGGCGGGAGCCAGGCGGGCGCGAGCGCGCGCAGCGTCCTTGTTTCCTCTTTGGTGCCAAGGGGTCAAGCACAGGCATGGAGTACTGAGGCAACAAGGAAAGGTTGCCATATCGGTGCAATGAGACCAAGACCAGCTAGAGGGCAAGATGGAGGTCACTATCGAGCCCAAGACGGCGTCACTACTAGAGCCTTTTGCATGCGAAGACTACTTTTGTCAGGATAAGATGTACTAGCTGTCCCCTTTCAAGTTGGCCATTGTTGGCTCCATTCCCGCTCAATATTTGGGGAGAGGACCAGGGCCTATATAAGTAGAACTAGCCACCACAGAGAGAAAAAGGAACAACTCATTCAGAGGCATCTCACCCACACAAGTTCGCCAAGCACAAGAACACCTCAATCTCAGGAGGTTGTTCTTCCCCTTGTACTGTTCACCATCAGCCCAAGAGGCAATCCACCACCACCAAACTGGAGTAGGGTATTACACCACAATGGTGGCCCGAACCAGTATAAATCTTATGTCTTTGTATTGCAAGTTCGTTGAGTTCATCCGCGAGATTTTAGCGAGCTAGGGCATGGATCGATAAGGAGAAAACCTTCACACGCACCCCAATGTTTGAATCTCGAGGGTTTTGCCAGAACCCGTGATCCGACATTTGGTGCACCAGGTAGGGGTGCGACGTAGCTTCCTTCTATCGCTCTGCGCCCTGTTGCTCCGTCGTGTCCATGGCAGACGCGGGCCGCGCTTGTGCTAAGCGTCAGGCTGCCCTCGCCGCCCGCGTCGCTCAGATAGCTCCCATCGGTGGGCCACCTCGTTGTTCCCTGTCTCCTGCCGCCAACGCCACAAGCAGCCCGGCAGGGAACAAGCAGCAAGCATCCTCGCTGCACCCTTTGGTGCGGCGGGATGGTCGCACCGCCACTCTATTGCTGACCCAGACGGTTCTTCTTCCCATGCACGTCGCCCTCCCATGGACGCACAGGCCATGCTCCTCATGGTGCACGAGCTCCTGCGCTACCAACCGGTCGATGACCTCTACGAGGACTGGCTCGACTGCATCGCCGAGATTCTCCGCGCCGCAGGGGGCTCCCCTGCGCCGTCCCTCTCTCTGCCTCGCCCTCCGCCCGCTATGGGCGATGTAGCTCACGGAGCTCCTCCACCACCTCTGCCCCAAGACGGCACCCTGGCACCAAGGCGCGTGACTCCATGACGCGATCCGCCATGTCCCGTGCCCGCACGTGAAGAAAGAAGCTGTCAAGAAGTCCCTCGACCGCAAGATAACCCTCCGCCCCTCCTCGCGCCACCGCGCCAGGACCGGCTGCGGAGGCAAGACCGTGCACCACCTTTAGTGGCAGGGCACGGACCCCATCAAGACCAAGTTCCACCCCCAAGACGGGCCCCGGTGACCACAGCTGACTGCAGCACTTTCACCCCCGAGTTGTGTAGTGTCGCATGGACGGGCAAGTTCAAGTCGGATCTGCCTCCTCGCTACGACGGCGCCCCCGACCCCACGGAGTTCTTGCAGCTCTATGAGCCGAGCATCGAAGCGGCAAACGGCGACAAAAAAGTCATGGAGAACTGGTTTCCCATGGCTCTCAAGGATGGATCCTGCTCCTGGCACCTGAACCTCCCACCGGGCTCGATCTCCTCCTGGGACAATATGCGCAACCGCTTCATCACCAACTTCCAGGGCACTCGCAACCGCCCGCCAGCTGTGGGTGACCTGCGCCGCGTTAGGGAGCAACCGGGAGAGACCCTCCAGAAGTACATCCAGCGCTTCAACAACGTCCTCCTCAAGATCCCCAAGGTGACGGACGAGGCCATCATCTCTGTGTTCTCTAATGGCGTCCGCGACGTCAAGATGAAGGGTGAGCTCGCTATCCACGAGGAGCTGTGCACGTCCCAGGAGTTGTTCGACCTGGCGACCAAGTACACAAGAGCTGAGGAGGGGCGCCTCTCCCTCCTCGAGCTCCCAGCCGCATACCCGGAGGAGAAGAAAGCCAAGGCCAAGGACGTGAAGTGCAAGGGAGCAGCCATGCTCGCAGCGGAACCAGACACCAAGCGTGGTAGAGACCAACCAGAGTCATCCCAGAGCAGCCGTTCGTTCTGCGCCTTCCACACCCTGAATAACCCCAACACCAGCGACTGTCAAGAACTCAGAGCCATTCACGAAGGACGCTTTGGTCGACGCCCCGAGCACGGCGATCGGGGCTATGGCCGAGGAGGAGGACATGGTGGCGGACGCTGGGATGACCGTGGCCTGTGCCAGGAGTGGCGCGACCGGCCTCATGAGGACCGCTGGCAAGATCAGCCTCGCGAAGGCGCCTGGAGAGATCAGCCTTGTGAGGATCGTCCTCAAGGCAACACTGGACTCCCTCTGCTACCGCCACCGCCAAGAAGGAATGACAAACACCATCAAGACAACGGGGCTGAGGGCTTCCAAGAACCGCGTGCTATCGCCTACATCTTGGGCGGAGCCCAGGCCCCAGCCTCGCAGCGTATCTTCAAGCAGTTTGCTCGGGAAGTGAATGCAGTCCTCCCCAACCTCGAAGCCACACGCCCGCTCAGATGGTCCCAGTGCCACATCACGTTCAACTCCGCAGATCAGCTCAAATGTGCAGCTACCGCTGGCGCCCTCCCAATGCTTTGCTCCCTAGTCATCAGCAACATGCAAGTTACCAAGACCCTCATCGACGGCGGCGTAGGGCTCAACATCCTGTCCGTCGACATGTTCGACAACCTCCAAGTGCCATATGACCAGCTTCAGCCTACCAAGCCTTTTTCAGGAGTGACTGACGATTCCACCACACCGATAGGGCAGGCCCGCCTCCCTGTCACCTTGGGGGAATGCAAGAACTACCGAACCGAGCTCATCGACTTCGACATTGCGCACATCCATCTGCCGTACAATGCCATCCTCGGGTATCCAGCCCTGGCCAAGTTCATGGTGGTGACCCATCACGGCTACAATGTCCTCAAGATGCCGGGAAGCGGCGGGATCATCACGGTCCCATGTGAAGAAAGAGATACGGTGTGCTCCCTCGAGCGTGCCTTCCAAGCTACAGCAATCGACCACCCCGACAGCAAGGGCGAGGGCCCTCCTGAGGTCATCCCCAATTAGAAGAAGTTGCGCCGTGCAGGACCTCTGGAGGGTGGCGTCATAGTCGGAGCCTCGTTAGGATCAGCGCCCGCTCCCAGGGCGCCTCCCTCCATTGCATAGGATGGCGCGCCCGGCGCCCTTCTCGGGCAGGGCTCGGGGGCTTTTTTCTGGAAGGCGTCAGACCTTGCCCACATCACGAGGTTGGCGCTTGAGCACCACTTGGAGGCGTGCTTCATGACACATTTCCCTCAGGAGGGCACAGGGCAAGGATCGCCTACCGTTCATGAGTTCATCACCAAGACCACCCAGGAATTGCAAGACGCAAGGGCCATGCACGGTGACCGCCGCTCACGAGGCGGAGCTTCCCATCCGGGCGAGGATGCCGGCCTACGCATCTGCATTGATGTTCTAGGGCTCAACAGGGCCGCTTCTCAGGAGCTTTTTTGGCCTTGCGCATGGGATGCCGCGAAGGCCGACCGCACAACTACATTCGCATGCCCTTCGGCCTGCCGAGCGTGTCGTCCGCCTACTAGCGCAACTTGCGGCGCATCCTAGCGGCTCAGGAGGCCAGGCACCACGCCATCCTGATGGAGACGGAGGCAGTCCTCAAGGATCCACCTGAGCCCCCAGAGCCTCCCGAGGCTTAGGGCCCCGGTGGTCGTGAGAAGCAACCCCTTCGCTGCGCACCTTCAGCTGCCCCAACTCTCCTTTGTCAACATAACCAGGTGACATTTTCCAAGTTCATTTAGCTGGGAACGCCCCTCCGGCTGCATCATTCCCAAGCCGCGTGGGTCTGTCCCTGTGGCATGTGCCCCTTTTTATGTCTTTATCTTACCTTGTTGGGAGCGCCCCTCGGGCTGCATCTTCCCCAAGCCGCTCGGGCCTGACCCAGTGACACGTATCTCCCATGCACTTACTTAAGCCTGCTACTCTCATGTTTAATCTACCTATGATTACTACCTGCTCAATCGCCGCCTCCCACAGGGCCTCCTCACGCCGGCACTGGGCTGGTGCATGGGTCCGTCCCTGCCACGTCGAAAAACCTGAGCGGTCGAGCTCTGGCTCGTGGTACGCCCCGCGCACGTCACCTCACCAGGCCCTCAATGCCTTCACCCCCTCGCGGAGCAACTAGCGGCAGGCTGGTAACTATAACGGCAGATCGTGTTCTTCCTTGTTCTGGCTCGCAGGAATCTCACAAGGATAACACCAGGCGGCACCGCGAACTCCCACCTCTTCCAAGTAATCCGCTTGCACGTGAAAATGGGGACTCCTGAGCATCGCGACTCAGGAGCTCTTATTGGCTCTCCAGCCCTCACCCCCTGGCGTTGACCACGGCACACGACCTGGCATACTAGCGGCGGCTGAGCTCGCTCGAGGGCCGGGACCTGAGGACATAGAGCACAAAGGAGAGCATAGGAAATGGGTAGGCTCGTATGGGCCTGACCTAGCTACATTGCGAATTTTCGCGCACAGGTTTGGCGCATCACAAAGAATCGACCCAGACCGCCAAGATAAGTCATGAGCTCAGATCAACTAATCGCTGGAACCTAGGGGACACGCTCGCCGCACCCATGTTGCGGCAATGTCGCCTCCCTTTCTTATCTTACCACGGCTGCTTGAGCACTAAAGGGGCCCCCCTGAGCATCGCACCTCAGGAGCTCTTACTGGACCTCGGGCTGCTCACCTCCTGGCATTGACCACTGCACGTGACCTGGCATACCAGCGACGGCTGAAGCTTGCCTGGGGACCGGGACCTGTCAGCGTAGAGCAACAAGCTATCGCGAGATTGGAAAGGGAAGACCAAGCCTAAACAGGACTTGCGCGCACAAGGCTTCCATGGTTGGGATAATATCAACAAAAGACATTGCAGACTCTTTACACGCCCCCACGGGGTACTTCTCGATTCCTCGCAAGGAACAAAAGACGAGAACCTAGGAGACTCCTATCTACACACCCCCGCGGCCGACGCCATCATAAACAGTGGGTCGCGGGAGGCCGGTGCCAACCCCATCCAGATCAGCGACGGCGGCGGCCGGACTTGGCGGCCCTGCTCCGGGCGCAACGAGAGCTCGGGGGCACGTAGCTATCGTCACTCGTCGCAGGAATCTCATAGAGCTCGGGAGAACCACTGGACGCCCAAGAGTCACTTCTGCTAGAGCAGCCGCGAGCGGGGCGCACCTCATCCTGGCGCTCCCCTTATGGGCAACACTCCAAGCGGTGACCCTCCGTGTCGAAGACCTTGAAGAACAGCGTGGAGGCGCCGTCGTACTCGAAGTGGATCGCGAGGGCACCCTCCACACGGCAAACTAGCGCGACCTCGGCCCAGCCACGGGTCATGAAGATCTTGCCGGTGGAGACTGCTTTGACCTCTGCTCTGGTCGCCGGAGCGTCGCAGTCGGCATGTTGCAACCAGAGTTCGAGAGGCCCCCTCGGCGGCATCACGTCAAAGAAGAAGCATGGGAAGCGGATCCAGGAGCTTGGGGGCATCGCCGCCCTCAGCACGAGCTCGCGTGATGAGCCTGCAGTGTGGACTCCAGGAGCGACGGCACTCGTCGCTGCGGCACGTCGACCTTGACCGTGGTGCGCGCGCCGACGCTCGTTGTTCCTTCCTCCCGAGCCCCCGGCTTGGGCATGCAAGGGCAGTGGATACCCAGGATGAGGCCGCTCACAACAAGGCCTTGTCACCACCTGCATCGCCGCAGCGTCGTGACGATGGACCGACCTCTTCTTCGGCGGAAGCATTGCCGGCATGTCGAGGGGAATCTTTCCCTTCTCGTCAGTGGAGAACCTTCGGATCGGTGCCATTGAACTTGCTACTAGCAGTAGAGCGGTGGAAGAAGAAGCAAGTGGAATGGGAAGGAGTGGGGGATGGGGGTTCCGCCACCTTCCTCATTTTTAGCAGGAGAAGGCCAACCAGCGCCCCCATGATCACAGGTAATGATGGTTTTCCTCGCATGTCGCATGGACTTGTCAAGTCGGGCAGTTGCCTAGGCAGCATGGGGAAGCAGAGACGCCCATGTCCAATCAACCTCCACGCGTCAACCGAGGCCACGGGCTTTTGGTTCCCGCGGCGCTCTGGGCTTGACCTTTGGCTTTGCCTTGAAGCCAAGCCCGAGCACACCTTAGGCCCGGGGGCTACTGTCGGCGTTCTGGAACGGGGGTCCCCAGACTTGCCTGTCTGCGACCCACGGCGTGGCTGGGCTAGCAGGTCTGTATGGCCCATCTTCATCGATGAGGTATTCAAGACCCTCGCGAGGGGCCAAGCCTCGCGAGGCAGATGACGCAAGACCTCCTCAGGAGCGGCCTCGCCAGGCAGGCTCACAAGGGGCAGAGAGATCAAGGCAAGGCAAATCTTGCGAGGTCCTCGTGACGTGAGCCATGACGATCGAGACCAGGCGGGCGCCAGCGCGTATAGTGTAACACCCCGCATATGATTTACCCAATATGTACTCCAACTCTTGCCGTTTCCGGCCTTAAGTTATTTTATTTTCTCGGGTTCAGGTTCTTTGTCTCCGTGTGTTGTTATCGTTGTCATGCATCTCATATCATGTCATCATGAGCATTGCATTTGCATACATGTTCATCTCATGCATCCGAGCATTTTCGCCGTTGTCCATTTTGCATTCCGGCGCTTCGTTCTCCTCCGGTGGTCATTTCTACCTTTCTTTCGTGTGTGGGGATTAAACATTTCCAGATTGGACCGAGACTTGCCAAGCGTCCTTGGTTTACTACCGGTAGACCGCCTGTCAAGTTTCGTATCATTTGGACTTCGTTTGATACTCCAACGATTAACCGAGGGACCGAAAAGGCCTCGTGTGTGTTGCAGCCAAACACCCATCAAAGTTGGCCCAAAACCCACCAAAACCTTCTCCATCATCTAGAGCGTTCGATCACGATCACGTGGCCGAAAACCGCACCTCATTTGGACTCTCCTAGCTCCCTATACCTCTATATAAAGACCCCTCCTCCAAATTCGCGGATCCCCTCTCCGAAACCCTAGATCCATCCACCGCCGCCGCCGGACGTGTCCGGACGGAGCTGGACAACGTCCGCCCGCCACCGCCACCCAACCACGTTCTGCCACGTGGCGGGGACCCGCCCGTTCCGTCGCCAGCCCAGGGCGCCTGCATCTGGCCCCCGCGGCCCGAACCGGCGCGCCGCCACCCGCCGTCGTCCCCTTCCTCCGCGCCGCCCGTGAACCTCGCCGCCTCCGCCTCTCGTCCGCGTCGCCGGCGAGCTCCGCCCCATGCTGGACCGGTGCCCGCGCCTCGCCCACCGCGCCGAGCCGCCGCGGCCATCGCCGGCCCACGCCGCCCCACGGCTTCCTCCACTTTGCCGCGCCGTGCACCGCCTCCTCCGGCCACCAGCGCTGCAGATCCGGACGGCCCCTCCATCTCCGGCGTACCTTGCAATAGTAACTCCTGCGAGCTTGCTTCAGAATCCGTGCCAGATCCAGATCTGGAAATTGGGACGGTTGACTTTTGCCCCGAAACCCTAACTTTTTGGCTATGTTCATCACATCGTAACTCCTCATCCGTAGGTCCGTTTTGGGCATATAGCATATCAAAATGTTCGCCTCAGAGAGTACATCATTTCATATCATTGCATCATTTTCATTTGAGTTCATATGGTTGCCCGAAATGCTTTTAGAAGAGTGACATTTGAGTTAATTGTCAGATCTGCTGCTCCATTTAGCTATTTGTCATTTTTGCCATGATTATTGTGTGCGTGTTATGCCCTTGAGCTCTACATATGTTTTGTTAAGGGTTTTGCCATCTTTCCAGAGGTGCAACCCATGTATTTTTGTGATGTGTGTGGTGACTATCACAAGCTTGCAAAGTGAGGCACTTGGTAATGCTGATTTCAGGGACTTAGCATTTCCACTAAGTCCTTGAGCTGTTTATCTCAATATGCCATATGTTCATGTTGTTTCCTAGTGATCTGTGCCTCTTTTGAGAATAATCAGTAAGGATGTTTTGTTAATTTTGTAGTGCTCTATCCATCCATGTATTTGTTTGCAATTATGGAGTACCCTAGCTTGAGTCAATCGAGCTCTACTTTTGTCATTTCGTGAATCTGGGCAGATTGTCTACTTGTTAGCAATTTTGCCGAGAATGTTGTAGTTGATCCGTGCATGCTATGTTATTGTTCTTTCCATGTATAGCTTGCATTTTGTGTATTCTTGATGGGTGTATGCTTAGATTGTCATGACTTGCTCTGTAGTGAGTGCATCAAGCTCGTAAACATGCCTACTTGATATCTGTTTTCACTAAGTCTGAGAACTTATTATGTTTTTGCCATGTTCACATGCTGGCAAATGTATTTTCGGATCCCTTTTGGCTCAAGGTCACTAAGGGACTTTTGTTAAGCTCTTTGAGTAGTTCCATGCCATGCTTTACTTTGCCATGCTCAGGTCCTGTAGCATATAGTTTTCATGTTCCAAAGTGTGCTACTTGATCTGAAATTCCAGACATGTGTTAATTTCACTAAGTCTGAAATCTGTTTGTCAAATGCATTTTTGTCATGCTTATTTGAACCTGTTAATGGATGATTTGGCCGTAGCTCAGTGCTAGACTTTTGTTAAGCATCATGAAAATGGATTCCTGCCATGTATTTTATGCCATGTTTGGGTGCTGTAGCATGTTCATCTTGTTGCATTTAGATGGCTACTTGCTGTAAATCGCAGAACATGGTCATATTTGAATTGCGTGCCATTTCCAAACCGTAACTCCGATTCCGGCGTTCTTTATATCATTTTCAAGCAATTTCATCTATTCTTTCTAGTGGAACACTTGGATTTCCATGTTGAGGCCAGGTTCATGCATTCCTTGTCACATCTTGCATATGCATACCGCATCGCATCCCGCATAGCATACCATCCTTGCATCATATTGTTTGAGCCTTGCACGTGGTTGATTGTGTTATATTTGCTTGTTTGTCTTGTTTGGGTAGAGTCGGGAGACGAGTTCGCTAACGAGGAGCCCGTTGAGTTTGCTTTTGAGGATCCAGTCAACTCTGACAACTTTGCAGGCAAGATGATCATACCCTCGAAATCACTACTATCTTTGCTTTGCTAGATGCCCGCTCTTTTGCTATGCCTATGCTACGATGCCTACCAATTGCTTTTCATGCCTCCAAAATTGCCATGTCAAACCTCTAACCCACCATGTCCTAGCAAACCATTGACTGGCTATGTTACCGCTTTGCTCAGCCCCTCTTATAGCGTTGCTAGTTGCAGGTGAAGATTGGAGTCCGTTCCTTGTTGGAATATTTATTTACTTGTTGGGATATCATTATATTGCCTTGTTATCTTAATGCATCTATATACTTGGTAAAGGGTGGAAGGCTCGGCCTCTCGCCTAGTGTTTTGTTCCACTCTTGCTGCCCTAGTTTCCGTCATATCGGTGTTATGTTCCCGGATTTTTGTGTTCCTTATGCGGTTGGGTTATAATGGGAACCCCTTGATAGTTCGCCTTGATGAAAGCTTTTCCAGCAATGCCCAACCTTGGTTTTACCATTTGCCACCTAGCCTCTTTTTCCCTTGGATTTCCGGAGCCCGAGGGTCATCTTATTTAAACCCCACCGGGCCAGTGCTCCTCTGAGTGTTGGTCCGAACCAGGCAGCCTGCGGGGCCACCTCGGGGAAACTTGAGGGTTGGTTTTACTCGTAGCTTGACCTATCTGAGTGTGCCCTGAGAACGAGATATGTGCAGCTCCTATCGGGATTTGTCGGCACATTCGGGCGGTGTTGCTGGATTTTTTTTAACCTGTCGAAGTGTCTTAAAGAACCGAGATACCGAGTCTGATCGGAACGTCTCGGGAGGAGGTCTATTCCTTCGTTGACCGTGAGAGCTTGTCATGGGCTAAGTTGGGACTCCCCTGCAGGGATTTGAACTTTCGAAAGTCGTGCCCACAGTTATGGGCAGATGGGAATTTGTTAATGTCCGGTTGTAGATAACGTGAACCTCAACTTAATTAAAATGAATCAATAGTGTGAGTTACCGTGATGGTCTCTTCTCGGCGGAGTCCGGGAAGTGAACACGGTGTTGGAGTAATGCTTGCCGCAGGTTGCCCTCTAGTTACTCGTTCGTGCTTTGCCTCCTCTTCTCGCTCTATTTTGCGGACAGGATAGCCACCATATATGCTAGTTGCTTGCTACAGCTCCACATATTTTTCCTGGCTTTACCTATAAGCTTAAATAGTCTTGATCGCGAGGGTGCGAGATTGCTGAGTCCCTGTGGCTCACAGATTACAATTACACCAGATGCAGGGCCTGATGATTCCGCTCCAGATGGCACGCCTGAGCTCAAGTGGGAGTTCGACGAGGAGTCTCAACGATACTATGTGTCTTTCCCTGATGATCAGTAGTGGTGCCCAGTTGGGGTGATCGGGACCATGTCACATGTTGGGTTATCTTTTATTTTGGCACCGTAGTCGGGCCATGAGCGTCTGGATGATGTAATGCTATTTTATGTACTTGATTGATGTGGCGAGTGTAAGCCAACTATGTTATCTCCCCTTTTATTATCTATATTACATGGGATGTTGTGATGGTTGCCTAACTTGCGACATATGCCTTCAATGCGATTACGTCTCTAAGTCGTGCCTCGACACGTGGGAGCTATAGTCGCATCGAGGGTGTGACAAGTTGTTAATCAGAGCCTTCCCCGACCTTAGGAGCCCCATTGCTTGATCGTTTTTAGCTGCCGAGTTGTGTCTAGAAAAATGTTTTGAGTCATTTAGGAATTATATATCGGAGAGTTTAGGAATTCTTTTTACTTCCCAGTCTCCTCATCACTCTGGTAAGGCATCCTGACATAGAGTTTTGACTCTTCTCTTCTCAAATTTCACTAAAAAATGTTAGGATCACGCGGGTATCTTGGAATCGTTCCGATGGTTTTGTGATGAGAACATTGTCTTGGTGCCTCCTGTCAGGGGTTTTGTGGAAGTGTCCCGGGGAGTTGAGCTCTGAGGTGTTGTCGTCATAATTTTATCATTGCAGTTCTGGAATACCTGAGTCTAGTACGCCGACATCGAAAATCTCTTTTATGCAGTTCGTTGGTGAGATAACCTCGACGCCACCCAGTACTGGGGCGGGAGTTCGGGAGTATCACCATAACTTGTATAACAGATGCTTTTCGAAGGTTGAGGTAGATGGTTTCCGAAGTTTTTCTCGGTTATGTGTTGAAGGATGGATACAGCTGGATGTAGGAATTGCTAGATTTGGGTGAGATATTATGCTTCCCCTGTATCCCCAACACCTGATTGCATAACCGGAAAGGTTCGGGAGTTTCATAGGTGGGAATTCTCGTAGCTCTAGTTCTTCTTCCACGGATAGTTGGTTTGAGGTTGGGATTTCTTACCGATTATTCGTTCTTGATCCATACCTTGTTGATTTATTTCTCTACCTAAATTCTAAGTGGCTTCTCAATTTATGGATATGTGACCATTTCAAGAGGAATGCATTCGTTCATTTTGTTCGGATGTGAAGACTATATGTTGCAATTTTCATTCCATTGGATTCAGCTTCATTTTATGTGTCAATGTGCTAATGGTGGTCAACCTCTTTAGGATGGGTCCCGCTAAGAGCACCAATCAGAATCAAAATCAGGATCCGCCACCACCTCCACCTCCTCCGGAGGCATGGCAAGCTGTGATGGCCGCAACCAATGCAAACACACAGTTGATCATGCAAATTCTTCAAGAGCGCAATCAAGGCAACCAAGGGAACCAAGGAAACAATCAGAATCACTTTGCTACACTCAACCAGTTCCTTGGTAACAGGCCAAAGACTTTCAGCAATTGTGTTGAGGCAACCGATGCTGACGATTCGCTCTTGGATCTGTGCAAGCATTTCAAGTGCAGTAACGTCAGGCCTGAGGACTTTGTCAAGTTCGCTTCCTTCCAACTCAAAGATCAAGCTGCAGAATGGTTACAGCACTACAAGGATTCCAGAGGTGGACATGTGATTACCTGGGATGAATTCCATCAAGACTTCAAAGATCATCATATTCCTCAGAGCGTGGTTGAAAGCAAGTGTGAGGAATCCCGCAACCTGAAGCAAGGCTCTTTGTCTGTCTATGACTACAACAAGTTGTTCCAGATGCTCGCCCGCTTTGCCAAGCAGGACGTACCTGATGAGAAGAGCATGATATACCAGTTCAGGGGTGGTCTCAGAGAAGAAATTCAGCTAGCTCTTGTTCTCTTTGAACCCTTGAGGTACGATGAGTTCTACAATATGGCATTGAAGCAAGAGGCTGCTCAACTGAGGTGTGATGCTTCCAAGAAGCGAGTCAGAGATGCTACTCATTCTTCCTCTACTCAAGTGGCCAAGCAGCAGAAGTATTGGCTTCCTCCTCCTCTGTTTCGTCAGCCGTATCAGCAGAAGAGCAAGGGTGGCAGTGGATCTTCCCACCCACCCAACCCTGGCTTTCAGAACAAGACTTCGTCTCAAGCTCCAAGATCAAGTGCTCCGTATCACCGTCCGCTTTCAGAGGTCACGTGCAACAAGTGCCAACAGAAGGGTCACTATGCTAACAAATGCTTAAATCAGAGGCGTCTCCCTCCTCCTCCTCTAGTGAGATCGGCAAGTACAGCTGTGGTCAAGCATAACCCCAAGCACGCCAAGGTCAACTTGCTGAATGCAGCCCAGGCAGAGGACTCATTAGATGTCATCATGGGTAACCTTCTTGTTAACGATATTCCTGCCAAAGTACTTTTTGACACTGGTGCATCGCATTGTTTCATGTCAAAGCCATTCTTTTACCAAGCATGAGTTCGTTTCTTCTCATTTGGGTAAACAAATGGATATCGTTTCTCCTGGCAAACGTTTGAGTGCAAGTCTGGAGGTGCCAGATATTACTATCACGTTGGGCGACTACAAGTTCCTTTCTTCCCTAATGGTTCTTGGTAACTCGGATATTGATCTTATTCTCGGGATGGATTGGCTTTCTAAGCACAAGGCGCATCTGGATTGTGCAGCTAGGCAGATTCAATTGACTCATTCGTTTGAGGATGTAATTGTCTTTGCCGCTCTGGATAATACCATCCGTCTGTTTTCTCTCAATGAGAAGGGTGAACTGGATGCTATCTCGCAAATTCCAGTCGTTTGTGAATATCAAGACGTCTTTCCAGAAGAGCTTCCAGGAATGCCTCCGCACCAGCCAGTTGAATTCGTCATTGATCTTGAGCCTGGCACAGAACTAGTGTGCAAGCGTCCTTACAAGCTTGGACCTGAAGAGTTGAAGGAGCTGAAGAAGGAACTCGATATTCAAGAGAGAATGGGCCTCATCCGGCCTAGTTCTTCTCCGTGGGGTTGTGGTGTTCTTTTTTTGAAGAAGAAGGATGGAACGGACCGACTTTGTGTTGATTACCGTCCATTGAACAAGAAGACCATCAAGAACAAATACCCACTTCCCAACATCAACGAGCTGTTCGAACAACTCAAAGGTGCCCAAGTATTCTCCAAGCTTGATCTCCGTATGGGTTATCTTCAGATTCGAATCCGTGAGCAATATATTCCCAAGAAGGCCTTCAGGACAAGCTATGGTTCATATAAATACACTGTCATGTCTTTTGGCCTCGTCAACTCTCCTCCGACTTTCTCTCACAGGATGAACTTCATCTTCAACGCCTACACCAATGACTTTGTTTTGGTCTATCTCGACGACATTCTGGTTTTCTCGAAGAACAAGGAAGATCATGCCAAGCACTTGCGTTTGGTGCTTGATAAGCTGAGGGAACACCAGTTCTACGCCAAGTTCTCCAAGTGCAAATTTTGGCTCGATGAGGTTCTTTATCTTGGTCATATCATCTCTGCCAAGGGCATTGCGGTGAATCCCGAGAAGGTGTCTGCAATTGTGAATTGGGAACCTCCTCAGAACGTGAAGCAACTCTGTAGCTTCCTCGGTCTCGCTAGCTATTGCCAAAGATTCGTTGAAAACTTTTCTAAGATCATGAAGCCTCTCTCAAATCTTCTCCAGAAGCACGTCAAGTACGTTTGGTCCCTGGAGTGTGACATTGCTTTCAACACTTTGAAAGAGAAATTGATCATTGCTCCAGTTCTGACTCCGCCTGATGAATCCAAGCCGTACGAGGTCTTTTGTGATGCCTCTCTCCAAGGTCTTGGCGCAGTGTTGATGCAAGAGAAGAAAGTTGTGGCTTATACCTCTCGCCAGTTGAAGCCCAATGAGAAGAACTACCCCACTCATGATCTCGAGTTGGCGGCAGTTGTGCATGATCTTTTGACTTGGAGACATCTCTTATTGGGAAGAAAAGTGGGCATCTTCACTGACCACAAGTGTCTCAAGTACATCTTCACTCAGCCTAATCTCAACCTCAGGCAAACTCGATGGGTCGAAATGATTCAAGAGTATAATCCAAGTATGGAGTATACTCCAGGCAAGGCCAATGTGATTGCTGATGCATTGAGTAGAAAGGCTTATTGCAACAGTCTGATTCTCAAGCCTTATCAACCCGAGCTTTGTGAAGCTTTCCGCAAACTTAATCTGCAAATTGTTCCTCAAGGTTTCCTCGCCAACCTTCAAGTCTCTCCTACCTTGGAAGACCAAATTCGCCAAGCCCAGCTTCTTGATGCTATGGTGAATAAGGTGAAGATTGGGATTGCCAAGAGTCAACTCAAGTACAACTGCTACCGCCTTGATGACAAGGATACTCACTTCTTCGAGGATCGTATTGTTGTGCCCAAAGGTGATCTTCGTAGAGTGATCATGAACGAGGCTCACAATTCTCTCCTCTCCATCCACCCTGGGAGTACGAAGATGTATCAGGACCTCAAGCAGGCTTATTGGTGGACTCGAATGAAGCGCGAGATTGCTCAGTTCGTAAATGAGTGTGATGTCTGCAGAAGAGTGAAGGCAGAACACCAAAGGCCAGCAGGTCTCCTCCAACCTCTTGCCATTCCAAAATGGAAGTTTGACCACATTGAAATGGACATCGTGACTGGGTTTCCAAAGTCCAAGCGTGGCAATGATGCTATATTCGTTGACATCGACAAACTCACTAAAGTGGCTCACTTTCTACCTATCAAAGAGTCAATCATTGCAGCTCAATTGGCGGAACTCTATACCTCTCGAATTGTCTCTCTGCACGGTATTCCACAAGTGATCTCTTCAGACCGTGGCAGCATCTTTACCTCCAAGTTTTGGGATTCTTTTCAGAAGGCCATGGGCACCAACATCCGCTTCAGCACAGCTTTCCATCCTCAAACTAGCGGTCAAGTTGAGCGTGTCAACCAAATTCTTGAAGATATGCTCAGGGCTTGTGTGATCTCCTTCGGCATGAAGTGGGAGGATTGTCTTCCATATGCTGAATTCTCCTACAACAACAGTTTTCAAGCAAGTTCGGGCAAGGCCCCATTTGAAATTCTGTATGGCAGGAAGTGCCGTACCCCACTCAACTGGTCCGAAACCGGTGAACGTCAGCTTCTCGGAAATGACTTAATCACAGAGGCAGAGGAAATGTGCAAAGTCATTCGAGATAACCTCAAAGCAGCCCAATCCCGCCAGAAGAGCTACTATGATAGTAAGCACCGTGATCTGGCTTTCGAGATCGGAGATCATGTTTGCCTCCGCGTCTCTCCTATGAAAGGTACTCGTCGCTTCGGTATCAAAGGAAGCTTTCCCCTAGATACGTGGGACCTTTCAAGATTGTCAGCAAGAGAGGTGACCTCGCCTATCAACTCGAGCTTCCTTCAAACTTTGCAAATGTTCATGACGTGTTCCATGTCTCTTAGCTCCGAAAGTGCTTCAAGACTCCTGACCGCACCGTCAACTTCGAGGACATTGAGCTCCAAGAAGATCTCTCTTACCGTGAGCACCCAGTTGCTATTCTTGAAGAGACTGAACGCAAGACTCGCAACAAGTCAATCAAATTCCTCAAAGTCAAGTGGTCACACCATTCCGACCGTGAAGCTACCTGGGAACGTGAGGATCACCTCCGTTTTGAGTACCCGGCGTTCTTTCAGTCCTAGATCTCGGGACAAGATCCTTTCGTAGTGGAGGAGTGTTGTAACACCCCGGATATGATTTACCCAATATGTACTCCAACTCTTGTCGTTTCCGGCCTTAAGTTATTTTATTTTCTCGGGTTCGGGTTCTTTGTCTCTGTGTGTTGTTATCGTTGTCATGCATCTCATATCATGTCATCATGAGCATTGCATTTGCATACGTGTTCATCTCATGCATCCGAGCATTTTCCCCGTTGTCCGTTTTGCATTCCGGCGCTTCGTTCTCCTCCGGTGGTCATTTCTACCTTTCTTTCGTGTGTGGGGATTAAACATTTCCCGATTGGACCGAGACTTGTCAAGCGGCCTTGGTTTACTACCGGTAGACCGCGTGTCAAGTTTCGTATCATTTGGACTTCGTTTGATACTCCAACGGTTAACCGAGGGACCGAAAAGGCCTCGTGTGTGTTGCAGCCCAACACCCCTCCAAGTTGGCCCAAAACCCACCAAAACCTTCTCCATCATCTAGACCGTTCGATCACGATCGCGTGGCCGAAAACCGCACCTCATTTGGACTCTCCTAGCTCCCTCTACCTCTATATAAAGACCCCTCCTCCAAATTCGCGGATCCCCTCTCTGAAACCCTAGATCCATCCACCGCCACCGCCGGACGTGTCCGGACGGAGCCGGACAACGTCCGCCCGCCACTACGGCCCAACAACGTTCCACCACGTGGCGGGGAGCCACCCGTTCCGTCGCCGGCCAGGGGAGCCCGCATCTGGCCCCCGCGGCCTGAACCGGCACGCTGCCGCCCGCCGTCGTCCCCTTCCTCTGCGCCGCCCGTGAACCTCGCCGCCTCCGCCTCTCTTCCGCGTCGCCGGCGAACTCCGCCCCACGCCGGACCGGTGCCCGCGCCTCACCGACCGTGCCGAGCCGCCGCGGCCATCGCCGGCCCGCGTCGCCCCGCGGCGTCCTCCACTTTGCCGCGCCGTCGACCGCCTCCTCCGGCCACCGGCGCTGCAGATCCGGCCGGCCCCTCCATCTCCGGTGGACATTGCAACAGTAACTCCGGCAAGCTTGCTTCGGAATCCGTGCCAGATCCACATCTAGAAATTGGAACGGTTGACTTTTGCCCCGAAACCCTAACTTTTTGGCTATTTTCATCGCATCGTAACTCCTCATCCGTAGCTCCGTTTTGGGCATATAGCATATCAAAGTGTTCGTCTCACAGAGTACATCATTTCATCTCATTGCATCATTTTCATTTGAGATCATCTTGATGCCCGAAATGCTGTTAGAAGAGTGCTATTTGAGTTAATTGTCAGATCTGCTGCTCCATTTAGCTATTTGTCATTTTTTCCATGATTATTGTGTGCATGTTATGCCCTTGAGATCTATATATGTTTTGTTAAGGGTTTTGCCATCTTTCCAGAGGTGCAACCCATGTATTTTTGTGATGTGTGTGGTGACTAGCACAAGCTTTCAAAGTGAGGCACTTGGTAATGCTGATTTCAGGGCTTAGCATTTCCACCAAGTCCTTGAGCTGTTTATCTCAATATGCTATATGTTCATGTTGTTTCCTAGTGATCCGTGCCTCTTTTGAGGATGATCAGTAAGGATGTTTTGTTAATTTTGTAGTGCTATATCCATCCATGTCTTTGTTTCAATTATGGAGTACCCTAGCTTGAGTCAATCGAGCTCTACTTTTGTCATTTCATGAATCTGGGCAGATTGTCTACTTGTTAGCAATTTTGCCAAGGATGTTGTAGTTGATCCGTGCATGCTATGTTATTGTTCTTGCCATGTCTAGCTTGCAGTTTGTGTATTATTGATGGGTGTATGCTTAGATTGTCATGACTTGCTCTGTAGTGAGTGCATCGAGCTCGTAAACATGCCTACTTGATTTCTGTTTTCACTAAGTCTGAGAACTGATTATGTTTTTGCCATGTTCACATGCTTGCAAATGTATTTTCGGATCCCTTTTAGCTCAAGGTCACTAAGGGACTTTCGTTAAGCTCTTTGAGTAGCTCCATACCATGCTTTACTTTTCCATGTTCAGGTCCTGTAGCATATAGTTTTCATGTTCCAAAGTGTGCTACCTGATCTAAAATTCCAGACATGTGTTAATTTCACTAAGTCTGAAATCTGTTTGTCAAATGCATTTTTGCCATGCTTATTTGAACCTGTTAATGGATGATTTGGCCATAGCTCAGTCCTAGACTTTTGTTAAGCATCATGAATGGATTCCTTCCATGTATTTTATGACATGTTTGGGTGCTGTAGCATGTTCATCTTGTTGCATTTAGATGGCTACTTGCTGTAATCGCAGAACGTGGTCATATTTGAATTGCGTGCCATTTCCAAACCGTAACTCCGATTTCGGCGTTCTTTATATCGTTTTCAAGAGATTTCATCTCTTCTTTCCAGTGGCACACTTGGATTTCCATGTTGAGGCCAGGTTCATGCATTCCTTGTCACATCTTCCATATGCATCCCGCATCGCATACCATCCTTGCATCATATTGTTTGAGCCTTGCACGTGGTTGATTGTGTTCCGTTTGCTTGTTTGTCTTGTTTGGGTAGAGCCGGGAGACAAGTTCGCTAACGAGGAGCCCGTTGAGTTTGCTTTCAAGGATCCAGTCAACTCTGACAACTTTGCAGGCAAGATGATCATACCCTCGAAATCACTACTATCTTTGCTTTGCTAGATGCCCGCTCTTTTGCTATGCCTATGCTATGATGCCTACCACTTGCTTTTCATGCCTCCAAAATTGCCATGTCAAACCTCTAACCCACAATGTCCTAGCAAACCATTGATTGGCTATGTTACCGCTTTGCCCAGCCCCTCTTATAGCGTTGCTAGTTGCAGGTGAAGATTGGAGTCCGTTCCTTGTTGGAACATTTATTTACTTGTTGGGATATCATTATATTGCCTTGTTATCTTAATGCATCTATACACTTGGTAAAGGGTGAAAGGCTCGGCCTCTCGCCTAGTGTTTTGTTCCACTCTTGCCGCCCTAGTTTCCGTCATATCGGTGTTATGTTCCCGGATTTTTGCGTTCCTTACGCGGTTGGGTTATAATGGGAACCCCTTGATAGTTCGCCTTGATTAAAGCTTTTCCAGCAATGCCCAACCTTGGTTTTACCATTTGCCACCTAGCCCGAGGGTCATCTTATTTAAATCCCCCCCCCCCCGGGCCAGTGCTCCTCTGAGTGTTGGTCCGAACCAGGCAGCCAGCGGGGCCACCTCGGGGAAACTTGAGGGTTGGTTTTACTTGTAGCTTGACCTATCTGATTGTGCCCTGAGAACGAGATATGTGCAGCTCCTATCGAGATTTGTCGGCACATTCGGGCGGTGTTGCTGGATTTGTTTTAACCTGTCGAAGTGTCTTGAAGAACCGAGATACCGAGTCTGATCAGAACGTCTCGGGAGGAGGTCTATTCCTTCATTGACCGTGAGAGCTTGTCATGGGCTAAGTTGGGACTCCCCCACAGGGATTTGAACTTTCGAAAGCCGTGCCCGCGGTTATGGGAAGATGGGAATTTGTTAATGTCCGGTTGTAGATAACTTGAACCTCAACTTAATTAAAATGAATCAATAGTGTGAATTACCGTGATGGTCTCTTCTCGGCGGAGTCCGGGAAGTGAACACGGTGTTGGAGTAATGCTTGCCGTAGGTTGCCCTCTAGTTACTCGTTCGTGCTTTGCCTCCTCTTATCGCTCTCTTTTGCGGACAGGATAGCAACCATATATGCTAGTCACTTGCTATAGCTCCACATATTTTTCCTGGCTTACCTATAAGCTTAAATAGTATTGATCGCGAGGGTGTGAGATTGTTGAGTCCCTGTGGCTCACAGATTACTATTACACCAGATGCAGGGCCTAATGATTCCGCTCCAGATGGCACGCTTGAGCTCAAGTGGGAGTTCGACGAGGACTCTCAACGATACTACGTGTCTTTCCCTGATGATCAGTAGTGGTGCCCAGTTGGGGTGATCGGGACCGTGTCGCATGTTGGGTTATCTTTTATTTTGGCGCCGTAGTCGGGCCATGAGTGTCTTGATGATGTAATGCTATTTTATGTAATTGATTGACGTGGCGAGTGTAAGCCAACTATGTTATCTCCCCTTTTATTATCTATATTACATGGGATGTTGTGATGATTGCCTAACTTGCGACATATGCCTTCAATGCGATTATGTCTCTAAATCGTGCCTCGACACGTGGGAGCTATAGTCGCATCGAGGGTGTGACATGTAGCGTCCTTGTTTCCTCTTTGGTGCCAAGGGGGCAAGCACAGGCGTGGAGTACCGAGGCATCAAGGAAAGGTTTCCATATTGGTGCAACGAGACCAAGACCAGCAGGATGTCAAGACAGAGGTCACCATGGAGCCCAGGACAGCGTCACCACTAGAGCCTTTTGCAGGCGAAGACTACTTTTGTCAAGATAAGCTGTACTAGTTGTCCCCTTTCAAATTGGCAGTTGTTGGCTCCCTTCTCACTCAATATTTGGGGAGAGGACCAGGGCCTATATAAGTAGAACTAGCCACCACAGAGAGAAAAAGGAAGAACCCATTTAGAGGCATCTCACCCACACAAGTTTGCCAAGCACAAGAACACCTCAACCTCAGGAGGTTGTTCTTCCCCTTGTACTGTTCATCATCAGCCCAAGAGGCAATCCACCACCACCACACTGGAGTAGGGTATTACACCACAATGGCGGCCCGAACCAGTATAAATCTTGTGTCTTTGTGTTGCAAGTTCGCGGAGTTCATCCGCGAGATCTTAGCGAGCTAGGGCGTGGATCAATAGGGAGAAAACCTTCGCGCGCACTCCAGTGTTTGAACCTCGAGGGTTTTGCCGAAACCCATGATCCGACAATCGTCCTCCGCACCACCTTCATCGGCCGCGATCATGACCGCATAGTCCTTGTGGGCGAACTCTGTGACTAGGGTGTCGACCCAGTTCGCCAGGTTGTCCTGGATGATCCTAGGCACGGGGACTATGGTGGCGTCGAAGTCAAAATGGGGGTCGAGGCTCATGAGGTGATTGGAGACGCATGAGAACGCGTGCCCGAGAAGGCCCTGGCTTCTCTCTTCGACGAGCTCGCGAGCTCTCACAGACCGGTCCTCCAAGCGGGTCACAATCTCAGTGAAGAAGCGGAGGTGGATGGCGTAGTCACCCTCTTGCGGGTGAGGGGCGCTCTCCTCGCAGATAGTGCGCAAGGCTCGGTTGGCCCTCACCCTGAGGGCTTGGAGCATCGAAGCAGGCTTGCGCTGCAGCGTCCGACGGCAGTACACTTTGACAACATTCTTTTTGCAAGAGAAGTGGCACCCTCGATCTACTACTGGAGTGAGAGAAGGTCGGCGCGAGTGGAGGCAAAGTCAGCCTGGGCAGAGGCCTGAGTTTCCTTGGCGGCCCTCTCGCGCTGTGATACGTCTCCAACGTATCTATGATTTTTGATTGTTCCATGCTATTATATTATCAACCTTGGATGTTTTATATGCATTTATATGCTATTTTATATGATTTTTGGGACTAACCTATTGACCCAGAGGCCAGTGACAGTTTCTGTTTTTCCCATGTTTCAGTGTTTCACAGAAAAGGAATATCAGACAGAGTCCAAACGGAATGAAACCTTCGGAAAAGTTATTTTTGGAAAGAAAGCAATACAGGAGACTTGGAGTGCACATCAGGGGATCAACGAGGAGAGCACGAGGCAGGGGGGCGCACCCACCCCCTTGGGCACGCCTTCCACCCTCATGGGCCCCTCGTGGCTCCCCTGATGTATTTCTTCCGCCTATATATATCCATATACCCTAAAACTATCAGAGACGAGAATAGATCGGGAGTTCCGCTGCCAGAAGCCTCCGTAGCCACCAAAAACCAATCTAAACCCATTCCGGCACCCTGCCGGAGGGGTAATCCCTCTCCGGTGGCCATCTTCATCATCCCGGTGCTCTCCATGATAAGGAGGGAGTAGTTGTCCCTCGGGGCTGAGGGTAAGTACCAGTAGCTATGTGTTTCATCTCTCTCTCTCTCTCTCTCTCTCTCTCTCTCTCTCTCTCTCTTTCATGTTCTTGAGGTGGTACGATCTTGATGTATTGCAAGCTTTGCTATTATAGTTGGATCTTATGATGTTTCTTCCCCCTCTACCCTCTTGTAATGGATTGAGTTTTTGCTTTGAAGTTATCTTATCGGATTGAGTCTTGCGTGGGATACCCGTGGTGACAATGGGGTATTCTATTGATCCACTTGATGTATGTGTTGCGTGGGATACCCGTGGTGACAATGGGGTATTCTATTGATCCACTTGATGTATGTGTTGGTGATCAACTTGTGAGTTCCGTGACCTTGGGAATCTATGCATAGGGGTTGGCACACATTTTCGTCTTGACTCTCTGGTAGAATCTTTGGGGCACTCTTTGAAGTAGTTTGTGTTGGTTGATTAGATGAATCTGAGATTATGTGATGCATATCGTATAATCATACCCCCGGATACTTGAGGTGACATTGGAGTATCTAGGTGACATTAGGGTTTTGGTTGATTTGTGTCTTAAGGTGTTATTCTAGTACGAACTCTATGGTAGATTGAACGGAAAGAATAGCTTCATGTTATTTTACTACGTACTCTTGAATAGATCGATCAGAAAGGATAACTCTGAGGTGGTTTCATACCCTACCATAATCTCTTCGTTTGTTCTCCTCTATTAGTGACTTTGGAGTGACTATTTGTTGCATGTTGAGGGATAGTTATATGATACAATTATGTTATTATTGTTGAGAGAACTTGCACTAGTGAAAGTATGAACCCTAGGCCTTGTTTCAACACATTGCAATACCGTTTGTGCTCACTTTTACCATTAGTTACCTTCCTATTTTTATTTTTTAAGATTACAAAAACCATTATCTACTATCGATATTGCACTTGTATCACCATCTCTTCGCCGAACTAGTGCACTTATACAATTTACCATTGTATTGGGTGTGTTGGGGACACAAGAGACTCTTTGTTATTTGGTTGCAGGGTTGCTTGAGAGAGACCATCTTCATCCTACGCCTCCTACGGATTGATAAACCTTAGGTCATCCACTTGAGGAAAAATTTCTACTATCCTACAAACCTCTGCAGTTGGAGGCCCAACAATGTCTACAAGAAGAAGGTTGTGTAGTAGACATCAAGCTCTTTTCTGGCGCCGTTGCCGGGGAGGTTAGCGCTTGAAGGTATATCTTTAGATCTTGCAATCGAATATTTTCGTTTCTTGTTTTAGCGCTAGTTTAGTTTTTAAAAGAAAACTACAAAAAAAATATGGAATTGAGTTTGCCTCATATGCTTCATCTTTTTTATATCTTTCGTGAGTATGATGGAAAGGAAAATTGTGCCAAAGTGTTAGAAGATGAATGCATTAAAATGTTTGGCACTAAATATTTGAATGATGAGCATGATTGCAATGTTGTTAGTATGAATTCCTTGAATATCCATGATTCTAATGATATGCAAAGCCACAAGCTTGGGGAAGCTATGTTTGATGAAGATGATATTTTTTTGTCCCCCAAGTTTTGATGAGAAAATTTATTATGATGAAAGCATGCCTCCTATTTATGATGATTATATTGATGAAAGTGGATTTGGAGAGGTCATGACTTTATTTTGTAATGAATCCACTATTCCGGAAGAGGTTCCAATTGATTATGAGAACAAAGTTGCTATCTATGATGATTATTGTGATGACTTGTATGCTATAAAGAATAATGATACCCATGAAACTTGTCATCATGATTTTAGTTTTCAATTGGATTATGCCTCACATGATAATTATTTTGTTCAGTTTGCTCCCACTATTATTCATGAGAAATTTTTTGCTTATGTGGAGAGTAGTAAGATTTCTATGCTTGTAGATCATGAAAAGAATGCTTTATGTGATAGTTATATTGTTGAATTCATTCGTGATGCTACTGAAAATTATTATGAGGGAGGAATATATGCTTGTAGGAATTGCAATAGTATGAAGTTTCCTCTCTATGTGTTTAAAGTTTTGAAGTTATGCTTGTTTTGCCTTCCAATGCTAGTTGATTATTGTTCCTATAAGTTGTTTGCTCACAAAATCCCTATGCATAGGAACTGGGTTAGACTTAAATGTGCTAGTCATATTCTTCATGATGCCCTCTTTATGTTTCAATTCTTATCTTTTATGTGAGCATCATCGAAATCATCATGCCTAGCTAGGGGCGTTAAACGATAGCGCTTGTTGGGAGGCAACCCAACTTTATTCCTGTTCCTTGCCTTTTGCTCCTGTTTAGTAATAAATAATTTATCTATCCTCTGTTATGATTTAGTTTTTATGTTTTAATTAGTGTTTGTGCCAAGTAGAACCGTTGGGAAGACTTTGGGAATGTCTTGTTGATCTTGCTGTAAAAAACAGAAACTTTAGCGCTCACGAGAGTTGCTGCCATTTTTATTTGGATAGTGCTATTTAGTTAATTATTTTTGCAGATGATTAATAGATTAATTACTCACGTCCAGCAATTTATTTTAGAATTTTTGGGGTTCCATAAGTTTGTGTTAGTTACAGATTACTCCAGACTATTCTGTTTTTGACAGATTATGTTTTCTATGCGTTCTTTGCTTATTTTGATGAATCTATGAGTAGTATCGGAGGGTATGAACCATATATAAGTTGGAATACAGTAGGTTTAACACCAATATAAAGAAATAATGAGTTCATTACATTACCTTGAAGTGGTGTTTTGTTTTCTTTCGCTAACGGAGCTTACGAGTTTTCTGTTAAGTTTTGTGTTGTGAAGTTTTCAAGTTTTGGGTAAACATTCGATGGACTATGGAATAAGGAGTGGCAAGAGCCAAAGCTTTGGGTTTCCCAAGGCACGCCAATGTAATATTCAAGGACAACCAAGAGCCTAAGCTTGGGGATTCCCCGGAAGGCATCCCCTCTTTCGTCTTCATTCATCCGTAACTTTACTTGGAGCTATATTTTTATTTACCACATGATATGTGTTTTGCTTGGAGCGTCATTTTATTTTCTTTTTTTTGCTTGATGTTTGAATAAAATACCAAGATCTGAAATTCTTAAATGTTAGAGAGTCTTCACATAGTTGCACAATTATTTGACTACTCATTGATCTTCACTTATATCTTTCGGAGTAGTTTGTCATTTGGTCTAGTGCTTCACTTGTATCGTTTTAGAGCACGGTGGTGGTTTTATTTTATATAAATAGATGAACTCTCATTCTTAACTTATATTATTTTGAGAGTCTTAAAACAACATGGTAGTTTGCTTTGGTTTTGAATTTAGTCCTAATATGATGGGCATCCAAGAGGGATATAATAAAAACTTTCATATAAAGTGCATTGAATACAATGAGAAGTTTGATACTTGATGATTGTTTTGAGATATGAGGATGGTAATATTAGAGTCATGCTAGTGAGTAGTTGTGAATTTGAGAAATGCTTGTGTTGAAGTTTGTGATTCCCGTAGCATGCACGTATGGTGAATTGTTATGTTAAGAAGTCGGAGCATGATGTATTTATTGATTGTCCTCCTTATGAGTGGCGGTTGGGGACGAGCGATGGTCTTTTCCTACCAATCTATCCCCCTAGGAGCTTGCGAGTAGTACTTTGTTTCGATAGCTAATAGATTTTTGCAATAAGTATGTGAGTTCTTTATGACTAATGTTGAGTCCATGGATTATACGCACTCTCACCCTTCCACCATTGCTAGCCTCTCTAGTATCGCGCAACTTTCGCCGGTACCATAAACCCACCATATACCTTCCTCAAAACAGCCACCATACCTACCTATCATGACATTTCCATAGCCATTCCGAGATATATTGCCATGCAACTTTCGACCGTTCCGTTTACTATGACACGCTCCATCATTGTCATATTGCTTTGCGTGATCATGTAGTTGACATTGTATTTGTGGCAAAGCCACCGTTCATAATTCTTTCATACATGTCACTCATGAGTCATTGCACATCCCGGTACACCGCCGGAGGCATTCATATAGAGACATATTTGTTCTAGTATCGAGTTGTAATCATTGAGTTGTAAATAAATAGAAGTGTGATGATCATCAATAATAGAGCATTGTCCCAAAAAAGGCCAGAAAAAGAAAAAAAAGAAAGGCCAAATAAAAAAATAAAAAAATAAAAGGGACAATGCTACTATCCTTTTTTCCACACTTGTGCTTCAAAGTAGCACCATGATCATCATGATAGATAGTCTCTTGTTTTGTTACTTTCATATACTAGTGGGAATTTTTCATTATAGAACTTGGCTTGTATATTCCAACAATGGGCTTCCTCAAATGCCCTAGGTCTTCGTGAGCAAGCAAGTTGGATGCACACCCACTTAGTTTCTTTTGTTGAGCTTTCATGCATTTATAGCTCTAGTGCATCCGTTGCATGGCAATCCCTACTCACTCACATTGATATCTATTAATGGGCATCTCCATAGCCCGTTGATACGCCTAGTTGATCTGATACTATCTTCTCCCTTTTTGTCTTATCCACAATCACCATTCTATTCCACATATAGTTTTATGTCCATGGCTCACGCTCATATATTGCACGAAGATTGAAAAAGTTTGAGAACATCAAAAGTATGAAACAATTGCTTGGCTTGTCATAAGCGTTCTGCATGATTTGAATATGTTGTGTGATGAAGATGGAGCATAGCCAGACTATATGATTTTGTAGGGTTAACTTTCTTTGGCCATGTTATTTTGAAGAGACATAATTGCTTAGTTAGTATGCTTGAAGTATTATTATTTCTATGTCAATATTAAACTTATGTCTTGAATCTTATGGATCTGAATATTCTTGCCACAATAAAGAAGAATTACTTAGAGAAATATGTTAGGTAGCATTCCACATCAAAAATTCTGTTTTTATCATTTACCTACTCAAGGAAGAGCAGGAATTAAGCTTGGGTATGCTGATACGTCTCCAACGTATCTATAATTTTTGATTGTTCCATGCTATTATATTATCAACCTTGGATGTTTTATATGCATTTATATGCTACTTTATATGATTTTTGGGACTAACATATTAACCCAGAGCCCAGTGCCAGTTTCTATTTTTCCCTTGTTTCAGTGTTTCGCAGAAAAGGAATATCAAACGGAATCCAAACGGAATGAAACCTTTGGAAAAGTTAATTTTGGAAAGAAAGCAATACAGGAGACTTGGAGTGCACGTCAGCGGATCAACGAGGAGAGCACGAAGCAGGGGGGGCGCCCACCCCTAGGTGCGCCCTCCACCCTCGTGGGCCCCTACTGGCTCCCTAATGTATTTCTTCCGTCTATATATATCCATATACCATAAAACTATCAGACAGGAGAATAGATCGGGAGTTCTGCCGCCAGAAGCCTCCGTAGCCACCGAAAACTAATCTAGACCCGTTCCGGCACCCTGCCAGAGGGGAAATCCCTCTCCGGTTGCCATCTTCATCATCGGGTCCTCTCCATGACGAGGATGGAGTAGTTCTCCGTCGGGGCTGAGGGTATGTACCAGTAGCTATGTGTTTGATCTCTCTCTCTCTCTCTTGTTCTTGAGGTGGTACGATCTTGATGTATCACGAGCTTTGCTATTATAGTTGGATCTTATGATGTTTCTTCCCCCTCTACTCTCTTGTAATGGATTGAGTTTTCCCTTTGAAGTTATCTTATCGGATTGAGTCTTTAAGGATTTGAGAACACCTGATGTATGTCTTGCGTGGGATACCCGTGGTGACAATGGGGTATTCTATTGATCCACATGATGTATGTTTTGGTGATCAACTTGCGGGTTCCGTGACCTTGGGAATCTATGCATAGGGGTTGGCACACGTTTTCGTCTTGACTCTCCGGTAGAATCTTTGGGGCACTCTTTGGAGTACTTTCTATTGGTTAATAGATGAATCTGAGATTGTGTGATGCATATCGTATAATCATACCCACGGATACTTGAGGTGACATTGGAGTATCTAGGTGACATTAGGGTTTTGGTTGATTTGTGTCTTAAGGTGTTATTCTAGTATGAACTCTATGATAGATTGAACAGAAAGAATAGCTTCATGTTATTTTACTACAGACTCTTGAATAGATCGATGAGAAAGGATAACTTTGAGGTGGTTTCGTACCCTACCATAATCTCTTCGTTTGTTCTCCTATATTAGTGACTTTGGAGTGACTCTTTGTTGCATGTTGAGGGATAGTTATATGATCCAATTATGTTATTATTGTTGAGAGAACTTGCACTGGTGAAAGTATGAACCCTATGCCTTGTTTCAATGCATTGCAATACCGTTTGTGCTCACTTTTATCATTAGTTACCTTGCTGTTTTTATATTTTCAGATTACAAAAACCATTATCTACTATCCATATTGCACTTGTATCACCATCTCTTTGCCGAACTAGTGCACCTATACAATTTACCATTATATTGGATGTGTTGGGGACACAAGAGACTCTTTGTTATTTGGTTGCAGGGTTGCTTGAGAGAGACCATCTTCATCCTACGCCTCCTACGGATTGATAAACCTTAGGTCATCCACTTGTGGGCATCAAGGCGGGCATCAACGTCAGCAAGCTCTTCTCCAAGCCGACTCAGCGCGCCACCGCCTCTGGAAGAAGCTCATGGTGGATGGCGTCGCGCCTGCCCGCGAGCCCCAACGCGCGGCCAAGCCCATCCTCCGTGCCGGGGACTGTCGGAGGGGCTTCGAGTGGTAGGGGACTGGAGGCCAGTGCCTTCCTGGCTGCTCTCCCGGCCTCAGCGAAGGTGCTATGCCGTGCGGTCTCGCACTCGAGGATGAAGCCGACGCTAGGCTTGCCCAACTACTGGCGACAATCAATGGAGGAGCCGTCGGCGCGCCTTCTACACCCCAGTACGGACTGCGAAGGAAGCATGCTGGAAACACAGGCTTACGACCCCTCGTCGACACATCCGCCTCCTAGACCGGCCTCGTGCGGGAGTCTGTTGCGGGGGGCTCAAAATCAAGAGCAAGCCAAGGACTTGTGGGGGTCACTTCTCGGGAGGCCCCGCCGACCCAGCCGAAGGGACCCTGACGAGCCATTGTCAAGAAAGGACGCGATACATGGGAAATCACAAAGATAAGGTACTTACTCGTCTATGGATATGTATTTCCTCTGCTTCAGCGGCCGGTAAGCACCACCACTGCATCTTGGAGGCCCTTTCCACTTGCGAAGTTCTTCGATGTTCATGCAAAGTTGGCCGAAGCTCGGGGCATGGCTGTCAACAGCTGGGGCGCTCGGCGGGGTTTCTTGGGCAGCAACCTCAGGAGCACCAGGCTCCGCCAGATCACCAGCCACCACCTCGGGACCACTCGCCCGAGCTTCGGCGGCAATCGCCTCAGGAGCGTCGGGCCATTGCATAATCTCATAGTCATAGGAACATGTATAAGTCATAAAGAAAGCAATAGCAATAAACTAAATGATCATAGTGCTAAGCTAATAGATGGGTCTTGTCCATCACATCATTCTCTAATGATGTGATCACGTTCATCAAATGACAACACATGTCTATGGATAGGAAAATTTACCATCTTTGAATAACGAGCTAGTCAAGTAGAGGCATATTAGGGACACTCTGTTTTTCCATGTATTCACACATGTACTAAGTTTCCAGTTAATACAATTCTAGCATGAATAATAGACATTTATCATGATATAAGGAAATATAAATAACAACTTTATTATTGCCTCAAGGGCATATTTCCTTCAGTCTCCCACTTGCACTAGAGTCAATAATCTAGTTCACATCGTCATGTGATTTCACACCAATAGTTCACATCTTTATGTGATTAGTTCACATCTCCATGTGACTAATACCCAAAGGCTTTACTAGAGTCCACAATCTAGTTCACATCGCTATGTGATTAACACGCAAAGAGTGATCATGTTTTGCTTGTGAGAGAAGTTTAGTCAAAGAGTCTGCCACATTCAGAGCTATATGTATTTCACAAATTTTCTATGTCTCCAATGCTTTGCACGGAGCTACTCTAGCTAATCGCTCCCACTTTCAATATGTATCTAGATCGTGACTTAGAGTCATCTAGATCAGTGTCAAAAGCTTGCATCGACGTAACTCTTTACGACGAACTCTTTTATCACCTCCATAACTGAGAAATATTTCCTTAGTCCTCTAAGATAATTTTGACCACTTTCTAGTGATCTACTCCTAGATCACTATTGTACTCCCTTGCCTAAATCATGCTAAGGTATACAATAGGTCTGGTACGTACCGTAGCATACTTTATAGAACCTTTGACTGAGGCATGGGGAATAACTTTTCATTCTCTTTCTATTTTCTGCCGTGGTTGGGTTTTGAGTCTTTACTCAACTTCACACGTTGTAACACAGGCAAGAACTCCTTCTTTGACTGATCCATTTTGAACTCTTTCAAAATCTTTTCAAGGTATGTACTCATTTAAAAAACTTGTCAAGCGTCTTGATCTATATCTATAGATCTTGATGCTCAATATGTAAGCAGCTTTACCGATGTCTTTCTTTGAAAAACTCCTTTCAAACACTCCTTTATTCTATCTAGAAAATTCGACATCATTTCCGATCAACAATATGTCATTCACATAAACTTATCAGAAAGGTTGTAGTGCTCCCACTCACTTTCTTGTAAATACAGGCTTCACCGCAAGTCTATATAAAAACTATATGCTTTGATCAACTTATCAAAGCATATATGCCAACTCTAAGATGCTTGCACCAGTCCATAGATGGATCGCTGGAGCTTGCACACTTTGTTAGCATCTTTAGGATTGACAAAACCTTCTGGTTGCATCATATACAACTCTTCTTTAATAAATCCATTAAGGATTGTAGTTTTGATATCCATTTGCCAGATTTCTTAAAATGCGGCAACTGCTAACATGCTTCGGATAGACTTTTAAGCATCGATACGAGTGAGAAAATCTCATCGTAGTCAACACCTTGAACTTGTCGAAAACCTTTTGCGACAATTTGAGCTTTGTAGATAGTAACACTACTATCAATTCCCGTCTTCCTCTTGAAGATCCATTTATTCGGAATGGCTCACCGATCATCGGACAAGTCAATCAAAGTCCATACTTTGTTCTCATACATGGATCCCATCTCAGATTTCATGGCCTTAAGACATTTCGTGGAATATGGGCTCATCATCGCTTGATCATAGTTCGTAGTTTCGTCATGGTCTAGGAACATGACTTCCAGAACAGGATTACCGTACCACTCTGGTGTGGAACGTACTCTGGTTGACCTACGAGGTTCAGTAGTAACTTGATCTGAAGTTTCATGATCATCATCATTAACTTCCTCACTAATTGGTGTAGGCATGACTGGAACTCATTTCTGTGATGAACTCCTTTCCAAGTTTAACCCGAGTATTCTGCGTGTGCAAAACTGGCTTGCACCCGTTGTATGTGAATGTAGAGCTTATGACACCCGATCATCACGTGGTGTCTCGGCATGATGAACTGTTGCAAGGGTGCATACTCAGGGAGAACACTTATACCTTGAAATTTTAGTAAGGGATCATCTCATATTGCTACCGTCGTAATAAGCAAAATTGGATGCATGACAGATAAACATCACATGAAATCAAAATATGTGACATGATATGGCCATCATCATCTTGTGCCTTTGTTCTCCATCTCCAATGTACCGTCATGATCTCCATCGTCACCAGCATGACACCATGATCTCCATCATCTTGATCTATATCAACATATTGTCACATGGTCGTCTCGCCAACTATTGCTTTTGCAACTATTGCTCTCGCATAACGATAAAGTAAAGAAATTATATGCCGCTTGTATCTTATGCAATAAAGAGACAACCATAAGGATTCGGCCAGTTGCCAAAAACATTAACAAGACATGATCATATTATACAACAATTTATATCTCATGATGTCTTGACCATATCACATCACAACATGCCCTGCAAAAACAAGTTAGACGTCCTCTAGTTTGTTGTTGCAAGTTTTACATGGCTGCTACGGGCTTTGCAAGAACTGTTCTTAATAATAAACATTTATCATGATATAAGGAAATATAAATAAAAAAATTATTATTGCCTCTAGGGCATATTTCCTTCAGTTGAGCACGCCAGTGTCCACATACACCCACCGCTTCCGGAACCCACTGTAACACCCCGAGACCGTTGCACCAGGTGTCTTCCAGTTATTCGTTGTCAATGCCATGTCATTTGCTTGCGTGTTGCATTTTGGCTTGTCATCATCCGCATTGCATCTGCATGTTTTCATAACTTGCATCTGTCCGGGTCCCCTAATTCTCTTCGTTATCCGTTCTGAGCCAAGAGACACTCGCACGCGCCAGCGACATGTCCGAAATAGTATTTTATAAGTGGCTGAAAAATGTTCTTGGAATGGGTTGAAAGTTGGCATGTAGTGTTGTTATGTCGTCAGTAGACTGCCTATCAATTTTCATCGCATTTGGAGCTCGTTTGATAGCCCAACCGTTAAATATATATAGCGACATTATAGCCGGTCATACGTCGTACATTTTCGGTCTCTGAAGACTGCTGTCGGGCCTCTCTCTCTTGTCTCCTTTTAGCCCGAGGCCTTCTACACAGCCCACCTAGTCCTAGCCTAGACCCCCACTCTGTCCGGAACCGTTCGATTGTGATCGGAGGGTCCAGAAACGGCCTCAAACCCGCCAAACCCTAACCCCTTCCTTATATAAACACCCCACATGCTAATTTTGGCTTCCTCCAACCCCCACCTTGTTTTCCGCGCCCCAATCATTAGCCACCAACGCCCTCTTCGTGTTCCGCGCCGGCCACCTCCTCAGCGACACTTGGCGAGTCACCAGTGGGTGCGCCACCTCCAGCCGACCCCCTCCAGCCAATCAGAGAAGGCCAAGCGCCCCCTACCTCCCCGCGCCGCCGTGGCCCGCCCAAGCATGGGGCAAGCCCGTGGAGCCCATCTAGGCCTGCCCCCAAGCCCGCGCGTCACCGCCGCCGGTCCAGATTGGGCGAGCCCCGTTCTCTCCTCCTACGCGCCGTCGACGAGCCACAGGTCGCCAGAGTTGTCCGCGGCCCGCTGGCGACCTCTAGGTCATGTTGCCGCCCCACGCACCTCCTTTTCCCTCCCCTGCTCTCCCTCTCCCTGCTCTCCCTATCCCTCTCACCACAGCCCCTCCTCGTGCCCTGCAGGGCATTGCCCTGCCGTCGGACCTCCCCGAGCTCACCGGGATCCCCGCCACCGGCGCCAGAGATGGACGGATCGAGTGGATCCCATCCGATCTGCGCCTCGAGAGCCTCCTCTGCCCATCCCCACCGGAGTCAGCCGCGCCCATCACCGTTTCCCCGCGCGCCGCCCTTGCCGGAGTTTGGCCACTGCCGCCGACGCTCTCCGTTGACCGCACCCCTCATCGACCGCACGCGCTTGGGCCGCGTCTTGCATCCACGCAGGCCCAGCCGGCCTAGTTCGCCTCCGCCTCACCGGGCCAAGCCCATGGTGAGCTGCCCCAGCGCCCCCCTTGTTTTGCTCCTGTTGGGCCAGCCCGTAGTTTCAGCTCGTTACTTGTTTTTTCTTCTGCTTTGCGATTTTGTCATTAAATATCCTGGACATGCATATTACAGAAATGCCATTATTCTTGCATTGCTCACATCTAATAAACCGTGCATCGGATTAAAATGACTCATATATGTAAAATGCTTAGAATTTCATCTAGTTTCATAATATCCAACTTTCATGCATGTTTAAAATGTTGTTTGATTAAATTTGCTCAAATGCCATGCTAAAATGTTTTATTTCATAACTAAATAACCGTAGCTCCATTTTAAATAAACTTTATATGTAAATGGGGTAGAAAAATGCCTAGTTTAACATAGTGCGCTCATCATGCATGTCTAACAACTCTAAAATCTGGTTTAGGGCAAAACAGTACCAAATCCATAAATTGCATATGGGTATTTTCCGGAATTGTTGCTTCTTGTTTCCGGCCTCATTTAAACTTGCCTACATAGGTAATTTTATTATGCTTCACCTCTTTCCATGTTTAACAACATTTAATATTGTTGAGTAGCTTAAACGAGAGTGAACTAAATAATCGAATGTGTCGATGTTATGGGAACAGGGGTCCCCAGACTTGCCTGCCTGTGGCCCGCAGCGTGGCTCCACCAGCGGCCCTGTACGGCCCATCTTTAGCATCAAACACTCAAGACCCTCGCGAGGGGCCAAGGCTCGCGAGGAGGACAATGCAAGACCTCCTCAGGGGCGGCCTCACCAGGCTGGCTCGCGAGGGGCGGAGAGATCAAGTCAAGGGACACCTTGCGAGGTTTCTGTCACGCAAGCCATGACGACTAGAGCCAGGCGGGCGCCAGTGCACGCAATGTCCTTGTTTCCTCTTTGGTGCTAAAGAGGCAAGCACATGCGAGGAGTCCCGAGGCATTTGGAAAAGGTTTCCATATCAGTGCAACAAGAGCAAGACCAGCTGGATGACAGGATGGAGCTCACCGTGGAGCACAAGACGGCGTCACCACAAGAGCCTTTGGCAGGCGAAGACTACTTTCGTCAGGATAACTTGTACTATTTGTCTCCCTTTGAATTTGGCCAATATTTGGGAAGAGGACCAAGGCCTCTATAAATAGGACTAGCCACCACAGTAGAAAAGGGCCCATCCAGAGAGAGAGAGGAGAGATCACAACCAGATCATCCTCAACGGCTACAAGCATAAATGCATGAATATGCAGAGCCAGGTATAACGAGTTTTATTTTATTTATTTTAATTGAGTCAACGAATATTTTTTGAATAGAAAGTCAATGTATCACACAACTTCGCCAAGCACAAGAACACCTCTCCTCAGGAGGCCATTCTTCCCTTGTAACTATTCATCCTCTGCCCAAGAGGCAATCCACCACACCACACTAGAGTAGGGTATTACACCACATCGGTGGCCCGAACCAGTATAAACTCTTGTGTCCCCTGTTCTTTGGGTTTGTCGAGCTAGGCTGTGAGATCATGACATGTGCGAGCTGGAGGGGGGAGAGATCTTCGTGTGCACCCCAGTGTTCGAACCTCAAGGGTTTTGCCGGAACCCGAAATCCGACATTTGGTGCGCCAGGTAGGGGTGTGTCGGAGCTTCTCTTCCACCAGTTGATCCGCTGACAATCTGAGGTTCCGATGTCCAGTGACCCGAGGACCAATGCCGACTGCTGGGCAGCTTGGCCGGCCCGGGCGGCACCGTCCGCCCAAGAAGACCTCAACCCTGCGCCCCAGGCGTCACGCGCACCGCCAAACGCTGCGGGGCATGGGCGGCGTGGTGAAAAGCCATCCAGCCTTACTCCACGACAAGCGCGAGCAGCCACAAGGGCCTCAAGGCACACTGCGGTCACAGTGCCGCACACCCGACGGGAACAAGCAAACCTGAGGGCCGCGCTCACAGTGGCTCGGGAGCGGCTGCGATGCCGGCTGATGGAGAGCGACCATGATGCATTGTTGGAGCGCGTCACTGAGCTACTGGATGCCGCGGCCTCAGTAGCACTGCCCCTCCACTCCTTGCTTATGCCTCAGGCCATGGCCAGATCGCATGGCGGGCCTCGACGCGCCCGTGTGCCCCCAGGTGCGACACGAGGCTTCATCGACACCAGCGCGACCAGCAGCACCGGACGCCCAATCGCACCCGCACCACCTCCGATGAGCGCGGGCACGAGCGTTGCCACCCGCGGCCCCAAAGGAGTGGCGCGCTGGGCCTGGCAACATGGATCGTGGGGCACTTCGGCGAGGACTTCGTGGCGACGGCCTCAGAGGCCTATGTGCCCTGCATGATGGATCATGAGTATGCGTTGCAAGACGACCCTGTCTCGTTCCTCGAGCCAGGCTTGGAGGAGGAGGCGCTAGAAGTTGAGGCCTTCCAGGAGCCCCCCCAGGAGCCTCGCCAACCATGCCGGCGACAACAGCTACAGGGTAGCACTAATCTCTCAGGAGCAAGCTTACGCTAACCATGGGTCGCAGGAGGATCAGGTCATAACGGCGGACGGCGGCCCCAGCCCAACTGCCTCCCTTCCACCAGGAGGAGCGAACTGCGGGCTGCAGGGGAGGAGCTAGGAGCAAGGTACATCCCCGCGTCGCGTAGAGCAGGGCATCCCTCGGAGGTAGACCCTCTGTCGAGGAGGTGCTGGTGAGCCTTCCCCGGCAGAGGACCCGTGGTCATCGAGGGCGCCGTTGGCATCCCCTTTGCCCCTTGGCTTCGTCCTGGTTTCTAGACGCACCAATGGTGGTTGAGGGTGGCGCAAGGCGAGGCCCTCGTTTGGCGATATGAAGTAAGGGTCGCACCTGTGACGATCTCCACTTGTGACACTCTCACATAATAATGAGTGGGGCTGTACACGCCCCAGAGTCTGAGGAGTGCTGCAATCGGGCCTCCGGGGCTCCCTCTCACGTCCTAGTGGCAGCACTTAGCTCCGCGCTGGTGAGAAGACAAGAAGACTAGACTAGGCGCCAGATGCGGCCGTTTGCTTTTAATCTCTTTTCTGTAGCCCTGTTTTCTGGCTTTAGATTTAAATTTGCAGTTGAATTTTAGTTGGTATGCGCGGGGGGTGTCTTTTCTCGTTTGTGTGATTTCTTGCAATCTGGTTCCTTGCCCTGATTCTAAGTTCGCACCTGCTGCCTCCCCCTCACGAGCTCCTCGTGAGGTTGGCTGGGCACGGCGCACGCACACTGCGCGCACGTCCTTTCATGGCTAGCCTTTGCTTCTTGCGAGGCCCTCTCAGATGGATCATCAGGCCCCTCAGAAGCTCATGACTTCACAAGCCGGACGGGAACTGGCCCTGACTAAGGTAAACTACATTTGTAAGTGAGGGAGTCCTGCACTAAGCAGTCCTCGAGCATCCGACCTGTTAGCCATGGGCCGGACTGATGGGCTGCAAAGATACGAAGACCGAAGACTGCACCCGAGTCCGGATGGGACTCTCCTTGGCGTGGAAGGCAAGCTTGACGACCGGATATGTAGATTCCCTTCCTTGTAATAGAACTTGTGTAACCCTAGATCCTCCCGATGTCTATATAAACCGGAGGACTTAGTACGCATCGGACAATCATTATCATAGCCATACAAGCTAGACCTCTAGGGTTTAGCCATTACGATCTCGAGGTAGATAAATTCTTGTAACACTCATATTCATCAATATCAATCAAGAAAGATGTAGGGTATTACCTCCATGGAGAGGGCCTGAACCTGGGTACACATCGTGTCCCTTGTCTCCTGTTACCATCGAACTTAGATGTACAGTTCGGGACCCCCTACCCGAGATCCGCCGGTTTCGACACCAACATTAGTGCTTTCAATGAGAGTTCCACTGTGCTGTCGCCAAAAGGTTTGATGGCCCCTTCAATCGTCCATAATGACGCCGTCCAAGGAGAAACTTTCCTCCCTGGACAGATCTTCGTGTTCGGCGGCTTCGCACTGCGGTAATTCGCTTGGCCATCTGGAGCAGATCGAAAGCTACGCCCCTGGCCATCAGGTCAGATTTGGGAGCTTGAGCTACATTGCAGACATCCGTGGAGACTTGATCTTCGCCAGATTCGAGACCGTGGTAGCCGCTCCCAGCCACCCCGATGATCATGACCTAAATCTATCATCAGGCTGCGTCTAGGAGATCGCTCCTGTAACCACTCTGGCCCTGGATCTGGAGCAAGCTGCACCACCCAAGGCTGGGAAGATCAATCCCACCATGGAGGCGACAGATTCCACAGCGTTGGAGTCGCATACAGACTTAACCTCTCACGATGTCTCTGTCAGCGGAACTCCGGACTCATATCCGGTCGTAAGTTCTGAACCACGTGAACCCGGGAACGCCGAGCTTGATCGTTTATCAATCTTCGAATCTAGTGCCGCGGACATCTTCCAGCACTCGCCTTTGGGCGATGTGCTAAACTCGTTAAAAACCTGTCCTTGATAGAGGACTCACAGCTGAACTATATCCGGCTCGAACTAGGGGCTGACGGGCGAGAATTTTGTTTCCCACCCGCCACCCACTTCATAGCCACAGTCGAGGATTTGACTGACGAGCTTTGCTATGACTCCATGGATATCGACGGTATGCACGACGATGCCAGAGAAGAAGAGGGCCAGAACCCGTCGTTCGCCGGACGCTGGATGGCCACTTCCTCATATGATGTATACATGGTGGATGCACCAAAGGAAAACAGCAGCGAGGACAAGGAAGAGCCAGCTGAGGATAAACCTTCTGAAATACAGTCCAAGCGCCAGCGTCAGCGGTGCCGCTCTAAGTCACACCGCAATAAAGACAGCAATACCGGCACAGGAGAAGACAACACTCCAGAAGGCACCAAAGACAACGAAGACCTCGTCGATATAGCTAATGAACAAGACGAACGGGAAGGCGAGCAGGCTAGCCCCGGTAAACAGGCCACGCACGAAGATTCAGAGGACAATAATTACCTTCCGCTCTCCGAGGACGAGGTGAGCCTCGGCACCGAGGATTTCATCGTGCCTGAGGAACCGCTTGAGTAGGAGCGCTTCAAGCACCAGCTAATTGCCACTGCACAGAGCCTGAAAAAGATGCAGCAGCAGCTTCAAGCTGACCAAGATCCGCTAAATGATAAATGGACCAATGTCCTAGCAGCCGAAGAGTATGGCATCAAGCGCCAAACCAAAAGCTACCCAAAGCACAAAATACTACATCCGTTTGAAGAGGAGGCGTCAAAATACATACCTCCATCGTACAATGCGGTTCATCGACCACCACGTGGTCGAGACAAACTGCAACTCACGCTGAACACCAGCCATTCCAGCCCCAGCACACAGGCAGAGGTAAAACAGCCCAGGGGCATGCATATGACCTCCGACAAACCCTGAACAATAAACTAGGATACACCAGATCAATCTGCGGATCGCGAGGGCGTGCCTCGACACGCGACGACGGCCACCTATTCGGACGTGACAAAATTAGTCACACACAGGCTGAAAACCGCAGACAGACTCCATCTGAGCTACGTCACAATATGACTAGATATAGAGGCGCCGCACACCCTCATTGCTTCACTGATGAGGTCCTGGATCATGAATTCCCAAAAGGGTTCAAACCTATGAATATATAATCATACGATGGAAGCACGGACCCCGTGGTGTGGATCGAAGACTTCATCCTCCACATTCATTTGGCCCGCGGCGACGACCTCCACGCCATCAAATACCTCCCTTTAAAACTCAAAGGGCCAGCTCGACACTAGCTCAACAGTCTGCCTGCAAATTCTATAGGCAGCTGGGAGGACTTGGAAGAGGCTTTCCTCGATAACTTCCAAGGTACATATGTTCGAGTTGCAGACGCTGATGACTTAAGCCACATAGTTCAACAGCCCGGAGAGTCCGCCAGGATATTCTGGACTATGTTATTAACTAAAAAGAACCAAATCGTCGATTGTCCAGATGCCGAATCCCTAGCAGCCTTCAAACACAGCATCCGCGACGAATGGCTCGCTCGCCACCTCAGCCAAGAAAAGCCAAAATCCATGGCAGCCCTCACGGCACTCATGACCCCCTTTTGTGCGGGCAAGGACAGTTGGTTGCATCATAGTAAAAACAATGCAAGCGACGCTGGCACCCCTGAAGCTAAAACTAGCAAAGACAAATCTCGATGCAACAGATACAAACACCGAAACAATAGTGATAACACCAAGGACACGGCAGTCAATGCCAGATTCAGAGGCCCTAAGTCCAGTCAGCGGAAGAAGCCATTCCAAAATAACAATTCAGGCCCATCCAGCTTGGACCGCATACTCGATCGTCCATGCCAGATTCATGGCACCCCATACAAGCCACCCAATCATACAAATAGAGATTGCTGGGTTTTTAAACAGGCCGGCAAATTAAGCGCCGAGAATAGGGAAACGGGATTGCAAAGCGAGGACGATGACGAAGAGCCCCAACAACCGAACACCGGGGGACAGAAGAAGTTTCCCCCTTAGGTCAAAACGGTGAACATGATATATGCTACCCACATCCCCAAGAGGGAGCGCAAGCGTGCGGTCAGGGACGTCTATGCGATAGAGCCAGTCTCCCCAAAATTTAATCCATTGTCATCATACCCGATCACTTTTGATCGCCGGGATCATCCGACCAGTATCTGGCACACTGGCTCAGCCGCACTGGTTTTAGACCCAATAATTGATGGGTTCCACCTGACTCGCGTCCTTATGGATGGAGGTAGCAGCCTTAATCTGCTCTATTAGGATACAACGCGAAAAAGGGGCATTAACCCATCAAGGATCAAGCCTACAAGGACTACCTTTAAAGGAGACATACCAGGCATAGAGGCCTGCTGTACGGGCTAAATCAGACTCGAGGTTGTCTTCGGATCTTCGGAAAACTTTCAAAGCGAGGAGTTAATCTTCGATATCGTCCCATTCCGCGGTGGCTACCATGCACTGCTCGGACGAACTGTGTTTGCTCGATTTAACACAATACCACACTACGCTTATCTCAAGCTCAAGATGCCCGGTCCACGTGGCGTCATAACAGTCAACGGAAATAGGGAACGCTCCCTCCATACACAAGAGCACACAGCTGCCTTAGCAGCACAAGTACAGAGCAGCGTTCTCAAGTAGAACCTTAACTCGCCTGGCGAGCCCATGGACATCGTTAAGAGGTTCTGAACTACCCTGCAGCAAGAGAGCTCGGCTCTTCAGGACCTCGACTAGCAATTCGGCCTCTGTCGTAGTTCCGATCAAGTGGTGGCATTCATGCCGTGCGTACATAACTACACGCTCAAAATCCCATGGGCATCGATGGAGGCATAGCTAGCTTGTGGTCCGTAGTACGGCTCAACCGACGTCGGATACACATATACTTTCATTTTTACTTGTTTTCTTTTCAGGTCTCAATCCCACAGGCACCAAATGATGGCCTGATCCTCGGTCCTCTTGAAGGATAAACACACCAAGACGGTGAGAAACGCAGACGTATGGGAGACTTTTTAGGTGATTCCGTTAATGATAACCTTACCTATTTTTCAGGTCCCACATGCAACTTTGCCTTAGTTTTGGCATGTAAAATAGCATGTTGCTTATCACAATACATGTATCGAAAGCCTTGGTGTTGGCAAAGTCCAAGGCCCTCCAGAAGAGAGCCCCCGAGCCCTGCCCGAGAGGGGCGCTGGACGCGCTTTCCTATGCGATGGAGGGAGGCACCCCAGGCGCGGGCGCCGATCCTGACGAGGCGCCGCTTGCCTGAGGCCCTGCGTGGCGCAACTGCTTCTTCTTCTTCTTCTTCTTCCCGAGGCCCTGCGTGGTGCTCGCCCTGGCTATCGGGGTCATCGATTGCTGCAACTTGGAAGGCACACTCGAGGGAGCACACCGCGTCTCTTTCCTCGCACGGGACTGTGATGATTCCGCCGCTTCCCGGCATCTTGAGGACATTGTAGCCATGATGGGTCACCGCCATGAACTTGGCCAGGGCTGGATACCTGAGGATTGCGTCTCTTTCCTCGCACGGGACTGTGATGATTCCACCGCTTCCCGGCATCTTGAGGACATTGTAGCCATGATGGGTCACCGCCATGAACTTGGCCAGGGCTGGATACCTGAGGATTGCGTTGTATGGCAGGCAGATGTAGGCGACATTGAAGTCGATGAGTTCGGTGCGGTAGTTGTTGCGTTCTCCAAAGGTAACGGGGAGGCGGACCTTCCCGATCTGGGTAGTAGAGCCGTCAGTCACTCCCGAGAAAGACTTGGTAGGCTAAAGCTAGTCATATGGCACTTGGAGGATGTCAAACGTGTCGACGGACATGACATTTAGCCCTGTGCCGCCATCGATGAGGGTCTTGGTAACCTACACATTGCTGATGACTGGTGAACAAAGCATTGGGAGGACGCCTGCAGTAGCTGCGCACTTGAGCTGATCTGCCGAACTGAACGTGATGGGGCACTTGGACCATCTGAGCGGGCGTGTGGCCTCGAGCTTGGGGAGGACTGCATTCACTTCACGAGCAAACTGTTTGAAGATACGCTGTGAGGCTGGGACTTGAGCTCCGCCTAAGATGCACGCAATAGCACGCGGCTCGTGGAAGCCCCCAGCCCCCTTATCTTGGTGGTGGTCGTCATTCCTTCTAGGTGGTGGCGGTAGTGGAGGAAGGCTAGCGTTGCCTTGAGGACGATCCTCATGAGACTAGTCCCTTCAGGCGCCCTCGCGAGGCTGATCCTGTCAGCGGTCCTCACGAGGCCGGTCGCGCCACTCCTGGCGCGGGCCACAGTCATCCCAGCGTCCGCCACCATGTCCTCCTCCTCGGCCGTAGCCCCGGTCGTTGCGCTCGGGGCGTTGACCGAAGTGTCCTTCTCGAATGTCTCTGAGGTCTTGACAGTCGCTGGTGTTGTGGGTATGCAGGTTACGGAAGGCGCATAACGGTCAGCTGCTCTTGGATGACTCGAGCTTGTCTTTCCTACGCTTGGTGTCCGGTTCCGCCATGAGCACGGCTGCTCCCTTGCGATTCACGTCCTTGGCCTTGGTCTTCTTCTCCTACGGGTCTGCAGCGGGATCTCGAGGAGGGAGAGGCACCCCTCCTCAGCTCTTGCACACTTGGTCGCGATGTTGAACAGCTCCAGGGTCGTGCATAGCTCCTCATGAATGGCGAGCTCCTCCTTTATCTTGACGCCCCGGACGCTGTCGGAGAACGCTGAGATGATGGCCTCATCGATCACCTTAGGGATCTTGATTCGCGCGCTCTTGAAGCACTGGATGTACTTCTGCAGGGTCTCTCCCGGTTGTTGCTTGATGCGGCGCCGGTCACCCGCGACCGCGGAGCGGTCCCGAGGGCCCTGGAAGTTAGCGATGAAGTGGTTGCGCATCTCGTCGTAGGAGGAAATCGAGCCTGGAGGCAGGTTCAAGAGCCAGGAGCGGGCGCCATCCTTGAGGGCCACGGGAAACCAGTTTGCCATGACCTTCTCGTCGCCGTTGGACGCCTCGATAATCAGCTCGTAGAGCTGCAGGGGTTAGGGGCGCCGTCATAGAGAGGAGGCAGATTTTACTTTAACTTGCCCGGCCAGGCGACGCTACGCAGCTCGGGGGTGAAGGTGTGGCAGCTGGCCATGGTCACCGGGGCCTGCCTTGGAGGTGGAACTTGGTCTTGGCACCCGCGCGCCGCTACGACAAGCGGTGCGGGGCCTTGCCGTAGCAAACGATCCTGGCGGAGTGGCGGTGTGGCAGTCCTGTCGCACCGAGGGGTGCAGCAAGGATGCTTGCTGCTCATTCCCCGCCGGGCCAGAGGCGGCGTTGGTGGCAGGCAATAGAGAGCGACGGGGTGGCCCGCCGACAGGGGATGTCTGCGACGCGGGTGGCGAGGGCAGCCCGGCGCTCGGCGCGGGTGCGGCGTGCGTCCGCCATGGAGACGATGAAGCGACTCGACGCGGACCGACGGAAGGGAAGTTTCAGCGCACCCCTACCTGGCACCCCAAATGTCGAATTACTGGTTCCGGCAATAAAACTAAGGTTCGAACACTGGGGTGCATGCCAAGATCGCCCCCTACTGATCCACGTCCTAACTCAGCTAAGATCTTACGAACTAACTCGACGAACTCGCAACACAAAGGACACAAGATTTATACTGGTTCAGGCCACCGTGGTGGTGTAATACCCTACTCCAGTGTGGTGGTGGTGGATTGACTCTCGGGCTAAGGATGTAGAGTACAAGGGAAAGAACAACCGCCTGAGGAGAGGTGTTCTTGTGCTCGGTGAACTTGTGGTTGTTCTGGTCTCTCTCAATATCACCTCCCCCTAGCTATAGTGGTGGCTCGTCCTATTTATAGAGGCCCTGGTCCTATCCCCAAATATCAAGCGGGAAGGGAGCCAACACGACCAATTTGAAAGGGGACAACTAGTATAGCTTATCCTGACAAAAGTGGTCTTCGCCTGCCAAAGGCTCTGGTGGTGACGCCGTCTTGGGCTCCACAGTGACCTCCGTCTTGCAGTCCTGCTCTTGGTCTTGTTGCACTAATATGGAAACCTTTGCTTCATGCCTCGGTACTCCACACCTGCGCTTGCCACCTTAGCACCAAAGAGGAAATAAGGACCTGCGCGCGCTGGCGCCCGCCTGGCGCCTGCCTGGCCTTGGTCTTCATGGCTCACGTCACTAGAACCTCGCGAGGTTTGCCTGGCCTTGAACTCTCCGCAACTCGGGTGCCAGCCTGGCGAGGCAGCTCCTGAGGAGGTCTTGCGTCGTCCGCCTCGTGAGGCTTGGCCCCTCACGAAGGTCTAGAATGCCTTGTTGATGAAGATGGGTTGTACATGCCTTCTAGAAAAGCCACGCCGTGGGCCGCAGGTAGGCAAGTCTGGGGACCCCCGTTCCCAGAACGCCGACAACCGCGGTGGCTGTTCTATTGACAGAAGCTCGGGGCGTAGGCCAGGGCGCCGTCCCTTCCCATTCGTTGAAGCCAGTGGTGAGCGCAAGGTGGAGCTTGTCCATGGCCTCCTGATTGAGCACTTGCGATCGGCCGACGGCGGGCTTGATGTCTAAAGGCGGGCAGGCTGAGGACAGGGGCTTCTTCCCTTTCTCCGTCCGGTTTGGCGCCATGGCAATGGAGAGGACTGAGCTCAGGTCGGATTGGGAAAGGAGGCTGAGGTTCGAAGAAGCGGAGGAGTCGGGGAGTGCGTTGCTAGCAATGGGGAAATAACTGTGTGGGACTCCGTGGCCGCCTAGCCAGGCGGGTATCAAGGCTGCGTGGGGAAGTGGGGTCGCCGACGTGCAATCGATCGCCACGCGTCGAGCGGGGCCGCAGGCTGTTGGGTCCCATGATGCTCCGCACTTGCCCTTTGGCGTCACCTTGAAGCCAAGTCCGAGCACGCCTTGGGGCCCGGGGGCTACTGTCGGTGTTCTGCGAATGGGGATCCCCAGACTTGCCTGCCTGCGGTCGGCAGTGTGGCTCCACCAGCGGCCCTGTACGGCCCATCTTCACCAGCAAACACTCAAGACCCTCGCGAGGGGCCAAGCCTCGCGAGGCGGATGACGTAAGACCTCCTCAGGGGTGGCCTCACCAGGCTGGCTCACGAGGGGTGGAGAGATCAATGCAAGGGATACCTCGGAGGGTTTCATGTGACGCAAGCCATGACGGCTGGAGCGAGGCGGGCACAGTGTCCTCGTTTCCTCTTTGGTGCTAAAGTGGCAAGAGCAGGCGAGGAGTCCCGAGGCATCAGGAAAAGGTTTCCATATCGGGGCAACGAGACCAAGACCAGCAGGACGACAGGACGGAGGATACCGTGGATCCCAAGACGACGTAACCACTAGAGCCTTTGGCAGGCGAAGACTACTTTTGTGAGGATAACTTGTACTGGTTGTCTTCCTTTGAATTTGGCCGTTGTGGGATCCCTTCCCGCTCACTATTTGGGAAGAGGACCAAGGCCTCTATAAATAGGACTAGCCACCACAGTAGAAAAGGGCCCATCCAGAGAGAGAGAGAGGATAGATCACACCCAGATCATCCTCAACCACACAAGCTCGCCAAGCACAAGAACACCTATCCTCAGGAGGATGTTCTTCCCTTGTAATTGTTCATCCTCAACCCAAGAGGCAATCCACCACACCACACTGGAGTAGGGTATTACACCACATCGGTGGCCCGAACCAGTATAAACTCTTGTGTCTCCTGTTCTTTGGGTTCGTCGAGCTAGGTCGCGAGATCATGACATGTGCGAGCTAGAGGGGAGAGAACTTCATGCGCACCCCAGTGTTCGAACCTGAAGGGTTTTGCCGGAACCCGAAATCCGACAGAATGTGGTGTTTCATCAATATGCAACTCATTGCATATTGAGCTCCCCTTAACTTGTAGTTTTGTTTGTGCACTTTGCCATGCAATTTTTCATTAAATTGGACATGCATCATACTTGGTTGTGCATCATGCCATGTTTATGTGATGGTTGTTTACTATGTTACTTGTTTCTTTCTGGGTTGCTTCTCTCGTTAGCTTCGGTTTCGTTATAGAGTTGTGAGGATTCGTTCGACTACGTTGGGTCATCTACTTCTTGGACTCGTTCTTCTTCCTTGCGGGATCTCAGGCCAGATGACCAATACCCTTGATATCACTTCTATCTTTGCTTGCTAGTTGTCCGCTCTATCGCTATGTCGCGCTACCTACCACTTCTATATCATGCCTCCCATATTGCCATGTCAAGCCTCTAACCCACATTCCTAGCAAACCGTTGTTTGGCTATGTTACCGCTTTTGCTCAGCCCCTCTTATAGCGTTGTTAGTTGCGGGTGAAGTTGAAGATTGTTCCATGTTGGAACATGGATATGTTGGGATATCATATTATCTCTTATTAATTAATGCATCTATATACTTGGTAAAGGGTGGAAGGCTCTGCCTTATGCCTGTTGTTTTGTTCCACTCTTGCTGCCCTAGTTTCCGTCATACAGGTCTTATGTTCCTTGATTTTGCATCCCTAACATGATGAGGGGTATTGGACCCTCTTGACAGTTTGCTTTGAATAAAACTCCCCCAGCAAGGCCAGCCTTGGTTTTACATTTGCCTAACAACCTATAACTTTCCCTTGGTGTCGCGACCCCGAGGGTCATCTTTATTTTAACCCCCCCCCCGGGCCAGTGCTCCTTTGAGTGTTGGTCCGAAACAGGCAACCTGCGGGGCCACCTCGGGGAAACTTGAGGGATGGTTTTACTCGTAGCTTGTCCCATCCGGTGTGCCCTGAGAACGAGATATTTGCAGCTCCTATCGGGATTTGTCAGCACAGTCAGGCGGTCTTGCTGGTTTAGTTTTACCATTGTCGAAATGTCTTGTGCACCGGGATTCTGAGTCTGATCGGGTGTCCCGTGATGGAGGATTGTCCCCGCGGATCGTGAGCTTGTGATGGGCTAAGTTGGGACACCCCTGCAGGGTATAAACTTTCGGGAGTCATGCCCACGGTTATGTGGCAGATGGGAATTTGTTAATATCCGGTTGTAGATAACTTGACACTTGACATAATTAAAATGCATCAACCGCGTGTGTAGCCGTGATGGTCTCTTTTTGGCGGAGTCCGGGTTGTGAACACGGTCTTGTGTTATGTATGAACGTAAGTAGTTCCAGGATCACTTCTAGCTTCTCGACCATGCGTTGCATCTCTTCTCGCTCTTATTTGCATATGTTAGCCACCATATTTTCTTAGCACTTGCTGTAGCTCCACCTCATTACCTTATCCTACCCATAAGCTTAAATAGTCTTGATCTCGCGGGTGTGAGATTGCTGAGTCCTCGTGACTCACAGATTCTTCCAAACAGTTGTAGGTGTCGATGATACCAGTGCAGGTGATGCTACTGAACTCAAGGGGGAGTTCGACGAGGACCTTGGTCGTCACAATGTTTTGTTTCCTAATGATTAGTAGTGGAGCCCAGTTGGGATGATCGGGGATCTAGCATTTGGGGTTGTCTATCCTTATTTTGGTTCCTTAGTCGGAACTTTGATTGTACTCTGGATGATGTATGTTTAACTTGTTATTTGTGTGAAGTGGCGATTGTAAGGCAACTCTTTATCCATTTATTATTCATTACATGGGATTGTGTGAAGATTACCCCTCTTGCGACTAAACCACCATGCAGTTATGCCTCTAAGTCGTGCCTTGACACGTGGGAGATATAGCCGCATCATGGGCGTTACACCCACTCACATCTGGCGAGAGCTCGAAGTTAATGCCCTAGCCAGCCGTCGCCGCTACAGCATGGAAGGCCACGCACCCTAAGCACTGGCGGTCGACAACCAGATGAAGCAAGAAGAAATGGCAAAATAGGGCTACGAAAAGGGTGATGCCCACCATAGCCTCACAAAACAAGGAAAAGACAACAAGGAGGATAATGGATTGGGGGTCTAGATGCAGCGCCCGGATTTGGTAATGCGAGAGTATAACATTGAAGAAATCGGAGAAAGGAGGGTTCAGGCCAGCTAGGAGGGCGTGAAGATGGATGGGGATCTCGGTGGCCTCCATGTCGAGCATGGCCCGAGAAGCGGGCCAAGCCACCATCGCCTTACACTCATTGGAATCGATGGCGAGGGCTAGACAAACCTTGGGCAATCCCTCTTGATTGATCACCGTCGACAACTCAAGGGCAGGCTCCAAGACAGGCTGGGATTTGGTCGGAGCGCTGGTTTTCCCCTTCTTCTCCGACCGTGGGGCCATGGCGGCAAAATAGGGTCGGCGCCGGCGTCGAACCTAGAAGAGAAGCCACGATTTCTAAGGAAGGTGGAGGAGCCAAGGGCGAGCACGACAAGCAATGAATGTGGAACTACGTTGGCAACGGGAGGCCATCATGCCGAACAGATATCAAGGCTGTGTGGGGAAGTGGGGGCGCCCACATCTCGTCAATCTCCACACGTCGACTGAGGCCATAGGCGGTTAGGGCCCGTGGCGCTCCGCACTTGCCCTTTGGCTTCGCCTCAAAGCCAATATCGAGCGCGCCTTGGGCCCGGGGGCTACTATCGGTGTTCTAGGAAGGGGGGTACCCAGACTTGCCTGCTTGCAGCCCACGGCGTGGCTCCATCGACGGCCAGGTACGGCCCAACTTCAACATCAACACCTCAAGACCATCGCGAGGCGGACGACGCCAAGACCTCCACAAGGAGCAGTCTCCCCAGGCTGGCTCCCGAGGAGTGGAGATTTCTATGCAAGGCTCACCTCGCGAAGTCCAGATGACGTGAGCCATGAAGACGAAGGCCAGGCGGGCACCAGCGAGCACTCTATACTGATAACCCACAATTACAGGGGATCGCAACAATTTTCGAGGGTAGATTATTCAACCCAAATTTATAGATTCGACACAAGGGGAGCCAAAGAATATTGGAAGGTATTAGCAGTTGAGTTGTCACTTCAACCACACCTGGAGATTAATTATCTGCAGCAAAGTAATCAGTAGCAAAGTAGTTTGATACTAGTGACAACAGGAATAGCAACAGTAACAATGATAGCAGTAATTTTGTAGCAAGTGTAACAGTGATGATAGCAGTAGTAACTTAGCAGAAACAATATGGAAAAGTTCGTAGGCATTGGATGGGTGACTTGTTGGATGATATTCATCATGAGACAGTTATAACATAGGGCGATACAAAACTGGCTCTAGTTCATCGATATAATGTAGGCATGTATTCCATAAATAGTCATATGTGCTTTATTAAAAGAACTTGCATGACATCTTTTGTCCTACCCTCCCGTGGTAGCAGGGTCCATATTGGAAACTAAGGGATATTAAGGCCTCCTTTCAATAGAGTACTGGAAAAAAGCACTAACACATAGTGAATACATGAACTCCTCACTATACGGTTATAACACGTAGTAGGTGACTATAACTTGCAAGATCGGATCTGGAACATGGATATAATGTTGATAACATAAACGGTTCAGATCTTATATCATGGCACCCGGGCCCAAAGTGACAAGCATTAAGCGTAGCAAAGTCATAGCAACATCAATCTAAGAACATAGTGGATACTAGGGATGAAGCCCTAACAAAACTAACTCGATTACATGATGAATCTCATCCAACTCCTCACGGACCAGTGAGCCTACGAAGGAATTACTCACTCCCGGTGGGGAGCATCATGGAATTGGCGATGGAGAAGGGTTGGTGATGACGAAGAACGAAGATCCGTCTCTCTGGAGCCCCAAACGAACTCCAGATATGCCCTCCCGAGGAAGAACAAGGCTTGGCGGCGGCTCCGTCTCGTGGATCGTGATAATTCTTTCTCCATAAGTTTTTTTCTAGAAATATGTGATTTTATAGTATCAGGGCGGTCGTCAGCAGGGCCACCAGGTGGGTACAACCCACCTGGGTGTGCCAGGAGAGGGGGCGTGCCCTGGTGGGTTGTGCCCACCCAGGGGCCCCTCTCTGGTGTGTCTTGGCTCCAGAAATTCTTATTATTGATATAAAAAATCCTCGCAAAGTTTCGTTCCATTCCGGAAACTTTTATTTCTGCAGAAAAACAACACCATGGTAGTATTGCTGAAAATAGCATCAGTCCATGGTTAGTTTCATTCAAATCATGAAAATTAGAGTCCAAAACAAGAGGAAAAGCGTGTCAAAAAGTAGATACGTTGGATACGTATCAACTCCCCCAAGCTTAAACCTTTGCTTGTCCTCAAGCAATTCAGTTGATAAATTGAAAGTGAGAAAAAAAACTTTTACGAACTCATTTGCTCTTGTTTGCATAAATAAGCTTAAACAGCACCCAACTTTTCAGCCACGTTATAACTAACCATGTCGACAATAACTCTTGAAGATTATAATGATTCATATCAATGACATAATCAGCTAGCGAGCAATAATAAGATATGTCAAACAGCAACACGTTGTCAAAACAACCATGATATAATATGACAATAATGGTATCTCGCTAGCCCTTTCTGAGACTACAAAACATAAATGTAGAGCACCTCCAAACTTCAAGCAGTGACTAAACATTGTAATTCATGGTAGAAAAGATCCAGTCATGATGCACCCAACATTAGCTACACACAATTCATAAATCATGACCGTTGTGCTCTACACAGATTCTCGCACTTGTTTTTTAGAAGGTGATGACATAACATAAAAGTAAATAGAAAGTCCCTTCACAGAGAGAAGCATGGATTTGCAGAGGTGCCAGAGCTCAGTTTTTAAAACAGAGATAAATGATATTTTGAGACATGCACCCTTCTTATTCACTTCACGACCATTAGTTATCAACATCTTTTATGCTAAGCACGCTACTGGCGGTTCCCAAGCGGTAAAAGTAAAGGTTTTGACTCCATTGGGAGTTTTTGTATAGTTATTTCAGTGATGAACTCTTTTTCATGTTTGCAGTTTGGGACTGGGTATCCCTATTACCACCCATTTTCTCGTGCAATGGCGAGTGAATAAACACTCGACGTGAGAATAACCTGCTTAGCACGAAAGATATCGACCACTCCTGTCGTTCCATGAACAATCTAGGAACACATAACGGATAATTTTTGAGAAGTTTTTAGAGGTGGCACATGCAAATTTGCTTAGGACGGCGGGGTAATATCGTATATAGGTAGGTATGGTGGACTCATCTGGAATAACTTGGGTTCAAGGTTTTTGATGTACAAGCATAATCCCCACTTAGTACAGGAGAAGGCTAGCAATTAGATTGAGAAGCAGCCAACTAGAGAGCAACAACGATCATAACCATGCATTATGCGTAAGTAACATTGCACGCTAGTATGAGTAGGATATGAACACCATGAACATAAACATTATAGAGGCTATGTTGGTTTTGATTCAACTACATGCACGAACATGTACCAAGTGATGCCACTTGAACATTCAGAGGAGGATACCACATCATAATACTACATCACAATCATTTTAATGCTATGCTGATATCCAAGCTAAATCATTATTAGCTCCCAGCTACTTATGCATGGCATGAGAAACTATAATCTCTAATTGTCATTGCAAAAATGTTTAATCATAACGGGCTGAATCAATGACGCTAGGTTAAACATATTTACACAGACAAGACAAGTCGAGTTCATACCAGTTTCTCTTTGCCATGACCAGCTCATCGAATGTCGTCATTATTTCCTTTCCCTTGCACGACCGAATGATATGAAAATAATAATAGTGCAAGAGTGCCATGGACTAAGATAGAATCTGCAGACATTTTATTCAACAGGAGAAGACAAGGTAAAATGGGCTCTTTACTAGTTCAACAATTATTCATATGGGAGCCACTCAACATTTTCATCGTGGTCCTCTCGTCGGTACAACTCGAATAAAACATTATAAATTAAAAGAAACACACTAAAATATTTTTGGATTTTTTGGTTTTCTTCAACAAGCAAATAAGGGAAAAGCAAAAACGAGAAAAACTATTTACACGGGAAAGCTCCCAATAAACAAAAGAAGAACAAGGAAATCTTTTTGGATTTTCTTTTTAGTACTACTAAGCATGCATAGAAATTAAATTAACTACAACTAAAAAAATTTCTTAAGTTTTTCAAACACACAAGAAGAAAGCAAGAAAATAAATCTAAGCATGCATGATACAATGAAAAAGTGTGAACACCGACAATTGGAATAAATAGACATGAATGTAAAGTCGGTGGAAACACGTACTCCCCCAAGCTTAGGTTTTTGGCCTAATTTGAATTAGTAGCCTAGAGGGTAGTAAGGATCCTGAGGAGCGGGCATCCACTCATCCCACTGCAGATGTGCCTGGTGTGGCAGCAGCAGCCTCAGCGTTTCGGTAGGCGATGATATCAACAGGCATAATCCTATATTTTCCCCTGGCAACAGAATCAAACAAAGCAGGAGCAGGCAATGGAACAACACCATGAGTCCTCACACTAAAAACTAGGTTATACAGAATAGGGATGTGAGGAGATTCGATATCAGTAAAATGGTGGTGATCCATGGCTGCACGGTCTAGGTAAACCTTGGTCACAGGGAAATCATGAGGGCATATCTCAACCTCGAAGTGAGCCGCCAAACGAGTAGCATAAATCCCACCATGTATTTTCACCCTATGATTTATTAAGATGGAGGCGACGAGCCAAAATAGCTCCCAAGCTATAGGTGTTGTCGCCCTCTAGTTCTCGGCGTAAAACAGCAAAGTCTGGTGCACTGAGCTCACCTACTTTCTTTCTAGCAAGCAAGCACTTAGCAACGAATAAAGCAAAAGAATGTACGGCAGGAAAGTGTATGCTAGCAGCCATAGTGGCTGACACTCCTCTCTCATCACTCACTACCTAAGTGCGATAAAAATTCTTAAACCCACCCGGCCTAGGCTCGGCCAAAACTCAATAAGTGGTATCTGATGGTTTTTAGCATATAAATTAAAGCTCACTTCAGGGGGATTATTTCTAGGAAAGAAATTAAAGCTCTGAACAAAGATGTTTGTGAGGACGTGGTGCTGGTCACACTCATCTGCAATGAAGTTGGTGAGGTCGGCATTAGCAATATATTGCATGAACTCCTCGAGAATTCTAGCCTCTTGCAGGAACTGGGTGTGCGGCCATTCGCACGGTCGTACCTCTGCCAACCTCTGAGGGTGGAGAACATTGTCAGAAGACTCCCCAATAACACCCTTGGAGTTCTTCTTAGAGCCAAACTTCCTGAAGATATTCATGTTCGCGTACAATTTTCTAAAAAAAAATGAGTGACAAAAATTTGTCAACAAAACTTTGTAAGGTTGATAGCAACTACTCATAGGGATACATAGAGGCCATAGCAAGCATTTAAACTACTTAGAACACTAACAATTCAACATGCAAGCACATCTACAGCAGCACCAAGAGTAGCTAATTATTGAAAGTATAAGCCACTAAAACAAAAACTAATTGGACAAATGGTGGAGTCACATACCAAGCAACAATCCCCCGAAACAGTTCCGAAAATGGAGCTTCGAGCAAAGAGATCGAAATATGCGAGTTTGAGCTCAGGAACACGGGAGAGAGCAATGGAGATCTTTTCTGGAGGTAAGTGATCATGTGGTATGAAGAGGTAAGTGAGAGGGCCCACATCGGGACCACAACCCACCAGGGCGTGCCTGGGGTTGCTGGCGCGCCCAGGTGGGTTGTGCCCACCTGGTGCAACTCCCTCTGATGTTTATTGCACCAAAAATTCTGAAATATTCACAAAAAAAACGTATACAATTGTCAGGACATTCTGAGAACTTTTATGTTTGGGTCATTTTTTTATTGCACAGAAAATTCAAAAAACAGAAAAAACATTTTATTTTATTTAACTAATAAAAATAGAGAATAAAAAGTAGGGACAGAAAGTAGTGCTTACTAAATTCATCAAGTTCATACCGTTCAAAAATGATCCATTAATAAGGTTGATCAAGTCTTATTAACAACCACTTTCGATTAGCATGAAACCGAAGAACCTTCGTAAACCACTAAGTTACCTCAATGGGGATATGCATTTCCCCAACAATAAGCATTTCATACTTCTTTTTGACAATGGGTAGAGGTATTAGAAAACTTCCAATAGTGATTGTCGAAGATTTTTCAATAACATTAATACCATTCACTTGGAATTGTTTCTTCGGAAAGTGCACCGTATGCTCATTACCATTAATATGAAAAGTGATCTTGCTTTTATTGCAGTCAATAATAGCCCCTACAGTATTCAAGAAGGGTCTACGAAGGATAACAAACATGTTGTCGTCCTTGGGCATCTCAAGTATAACAAAGTCAGTCAAGATAGTAACATTAGCAGCAACAACAGGTACATCCATACCGATGGGTATGGCAGTTGATTTGTCAGCCATTTGCAAAGATATTTCAATAGGTGTGAGTTTATTCAAGTAAAGTCTTTTATATAAAGAGAAAGGCATAAAACTAACACTAGCTCCTAAATCATGCAAAGCAGTTTTCACATAATTCTTTTTGATAGAGCAAGGTATAGATTGTATTCCCGGATCTCCATGTTTTTTAGGTACTCCATCTTTAAAAGTGTAATTAGTAAGCATAGTGGAGATTTTAGCTTCCAGTATTTTTCTCTTATTTGTGATGATGTCTTTCATATATTTTGCATAAGGAGGCATTTTCAAGATATCAATCAAGCGAGTACGCAAAAAGACTGGCCTTAGCATTTCAGCAAAGCGTTCAAATTCTTCATCATCATTCTTTTTAGTTGACTTGGGTGGAAAAGGCATGGGTTTTTGAACCCATGGTTCTCTTTCTTTACCATGTTTTCTAGCAACAAAGTCTCTTTTATCATACCTTTTATTCTTAGCTTATGGGTTGTCAAGATCAATAGGTGGTTCTATCTCCACATCATTATTTGGTTCTTTATCATTGGTTGGTTGAGAGTCTTCATGAACCTCAACATTATATCTTTCATTTTTACTCGGTGTGTGTTCATTACCAGATTGAGTTTCAGCATCTGAGATAGAAACTTCATTATCATTATCAGGAGGTTTCTCTATTTCAGGTTCACTAGGAGTGTGCAAAGTCCTATCATTTTTCTTTTCTTTTTCTTCTTGGAAGGAGTATGTGCACTAGTGTTAGCTCTTTGCGAATCTTGTTCCATTCTTTTAGGGTGTCCCTCGGGATAAAGTGGTTCCTGAGTCATTTTACCTCCTCTTGTTGCAACACTAACAGCAAAGTCATGCATCTTATGATTCATTTCATCAAGCAATTCTCTTTGTGATTTAGGAACTTGTTCTAACTGAGTATGTCCCATAGAAGCATGCTTTCCAACACCTCTAACAAGTGTCAGGACCCCGATTCTAAGTCACACCGATCTAGCATGTAACACGTCATATCACTTTGTGGCCTCACGCACGGTATTCCCATGGGTGTCGCCTTACCTGGCCCGGGACCATTTTCGCCTTTGGCTCACGTATATGATAGTGTCGCTAGCATCCATATGACAGAGAACCCGGGCCGACATGACTAGTCGTGAACCCAAAGTGGCACTAACTTACAAGGACAGGCATACATGGAACAACATCGAGCATGTCGGTCATCACCGTGTGAATCTGGGCTATAGCAACTTGGCTAACATGACTCCGGGAATCTAGGCTATAGCAGGCTAGCAGGACTCCGGAAGTCACCGCGTGACATTCCCCCGAAGGGACAGACACATGGACAATGTGAATCACATGCCGGCCAGTCTAAGTGTTCCGGAGCAGTAGTGCTGGGCTAGCAGGACTCCAGTGAACCGGGCTGTAGCGGACTACCATGGCTCAGTGGAAGCACCAGACTACATTTCCCCATAAGAGAGGCCACCAAGGATAGACAACTAGGTTGTCGGATCCCACACATAGCAATACACGTTACACGTACGCATAACATGCAAGTATGTGTTGTACAACATGGCATCACAACATAACTCAAACTCATATAGATCAAGGCCCAAAAGGGCCACATAGCATTTAATACAAACAGGGGTCTCATGACCCATCATTCAGAGCATACAAGCAACGGAAGCATTACATGTCTGAGTATAGACAACTACAAAAGAAAAAGGCTGAGAAGCCTGACTATCTACAAGACCCTCCCAAGGGTACAAGATTATAGTTGAGGTAACAAGCTAGTCATCGAAGTCTATGCAGAACTACTACTGAGACAGAAGTCTCATCTGCAAAAACATAAATTAAGCAACGTGAGTACAAAGGTACTAAGCAAGACTTACATCAAATCCTATCATACATGCATTAGTATAAAGGAGGTAATGTGGGGATCAGTTGCAGCAAGCCAGCTTTGACTCAGTGGCTAACCTATTCTACGACTACGAGTAACTTCTTTGAGGTAAGAAAGCGCACACGAGTCCACTAATCACCACATCAATACACCACTATGGATTCATTCCCGTATCCCTACGAGAAGGCCATCCGTAGCACTCACACTTGTCTTGAGCATTTTAGAGTATCCACTTCAAGTTGTCTATGTACCACATAAGCATCCAAGAAGTCCGTAACCATGGACCCGACTATTCGAATAGATCATGTTAACCCTGCAGGGGTGTACTTCTTCACACATGCTCTCGCCACTTACCACCATGTACATGTCGTGTATCTCGGCAACCTTCAAGTGGAAGCCTGGCGAGGGAGTCGGCCACGACCTGACTAACCACACAAGACTCTAGTCCAGGTTTATCGCCTATTCGGGTTCCATCCGCAAGGAGATCCAGTTGGGGTGTCGCTCACGGCCCCAAACGATGTGAGCAGGGTTCCCAAGCCAACCATCCGGGTGCCACTCGGTACACCATGCCAGTATGCCTAGTCTGTCCCAAGCCCACCTGGGCGGGTGCCACTTTGTAGACTACTAACACTACCTACAAACTGCAGAAACTGATTGCAACTCTTGGACAGAGATCAAGTTGGTTAATAAGTCGAGAGGGGCACTTAACGATTCCAATGTGTGGTAGTAGCTAGTCATTGGACAACATACACATAACTCAGTGCTTAAGGGCGGTTCCAGTGAGACAACCCACCATGTACTCCTACATGGCCTCTCACCGCTACCTTTACCAAATCGTGTTCACACACTTAACTCTCAGCACCAGAACATATCATAACACTCCAATTCATTCCCAATGAATCAGACCTGACACAACTCTAAGCAATAGCAGGCATGCCATGGTAGGAACACAACATGGCTCAATCAACTCCTACACATGCTAGTTGGTTTCAACTATTTACTGTGGCAATGACAGGTCATGCAGAGGAATGGGTTCAACTACCGCAGGATAAAGTAGCAGTTGAATCATTGTTGTCCTAATACAATAAAAGAGAGTAGGAGCGAGAGAGTGGGATTGTATCGGAATGAACAAGGGGGGTTTGCTTGCCTGATAAATCGACAGTAGAGCACTACTCTTCAGACAGGTACTCTCGAACACTCTCCGGAGCAGGACCTATCGAGAAGAACGATGCCGACAATCAATACACAAGCATATGCAACAATATGATGCATGATCATGGCATGTAGATGTGATGTTTTTGTCCAAATGTAACCAGCAACAAGTTCAATGGAGCTCATTTGAATCAAGGATTCAAATGTAACTCCAAACTTAAGCATTTGAAATGTCCTTTATGTGTTTTCACTTAAACAACATGTATAAGTTTGTTTGTCATGCATGAAACTAGTACAGAAGGATATATTGAATTTTTATGATAATTTTTCATATATAAATTATTTCAATCTGAGCTACGGTTGAATTTCTGTGACTTTTAGAAGTTTTGCTAATTTTCTAGAATTTCCAAAATAGGAATAATCCAGAAAATGGATAATTGCGTCAGCACTGTGTCATGCCTGCGGCAGCAAGTCTAATGCGCTGACTAGAGTCAAACCTGACTTGTGGGGTCCACATGTCAATGGCACAATGTTAAACAGGGGGGTTATTACTAATCTAATTAAAATATTAGGGCGCAGGGGCCCACTATCAGTGTCAGGGTTTAGTTAAATGGTGATTAGCCTTAAGCTAATCACCTGGCAGGCCGGGCCCGCATGTCAGGCCGGCGAGGTCGTCGCCGGCTACCTCTGGTCGCGGCGGAGTCCGCGCTGCAGGGCACGGGGGCGGCGGCTGAGAGCACCGGGGTGCAGCCTGGGCTCGCCCGCATCCAGGGGGTAGGTGGGACATGGCGGGGACGCCGGAGCTCACCGGAGCGGAGCTCGCGGCGGCGGCCGAATCTCGGCTCGAGCGGTAGGAGGGGCCAGAGGGCGTGGTGGCTCACAGCGATTCCGAGGAAGTCGTCAGCGAGCTCGGGGAAGCGCTGAGGTCGACGGGGCGGTAGTGGCAATCTCCGGCGGTGGATGTTGAAGATGACGGCGGAGGCGGCTCCACAGGGCATCCGGCGATGCGTCGCTGATGGAGACGATGCAGGACGATGGAGCGGAGCTCTTAGGAATGACAGAGGGGCAAGGGGGTGGCTCTGGCGACGACTACGGCGAACAGCGGCGAGGATGGCGCTCGACCATGGCTGCGGCAAGCAAGGGAGAAGGCGAGGGGAAAAGTGAGGAGGTCGACCGGATCAGGACAGGACCCGCGACGTCGCCCAACGCCTCACGCTGGGAGGGGAGAGGGTAGGCAGATTGGTGGCGTGGTGGCACGGCGGTGCGCGCGCGTCGGCCACACGCCTGTCCGACTGGCGTGAGGACAACGACGACTGGCACTGGGCCAGTGGGCCGGCTGGGCTGCACAGTGCCACGTAGGTCGGCCCATGTAAGCTTTCTTTTCTATTTTGTTTCTGTTTTCTATTTCTGACATTTGTTTTAAAACTAGTACTAGACCAATTTATTTTCTTATGCCAATTTTTGTAGGAGCTAGTGGTATTATTCTAGAGCTCCTCAAAAACTGGCATAATTTTTGGACATATTATATATATATAACATATATATATATCCAATGCAAATAGTTATGCATTAATTCCAAATGACCAAAATAAATATTTATGATCTCTTAAAAATATTGGTTTGACTTTTACATCTGACCAATATTTTCAGAGAGAGACATGAACATTTTCTTGGACCTTTTTGGAGCAATTTTTATCTGGGTTATTACCAGGAATGATTTCTGAGGGTTTCGATGCACACATGACTAGCTAGTCTAGGTCATACTAGAACTAGGGATGTGACAAGAAGTCACTCATGTGAGAAATCATATCATAATTATATTTCAATTGTTTCATAACATTTTCATTGAAGTAATCTTGTTTTCTAATGTAGTTTTCAAACTCATAAAGGCATTGACTAGGATGCATATTGTGAGGATTATCATTATCATTAAACTTCATAAGAGAATTTACCTCTACCACCTTAGGCTGTGGTGGTGTATTGAGCCCATGTATTTCTTTAATAGGGGGTAAAATTTTAAAATCATCATCTTTAATAACTTTTTTCTTCATAGATTTCTTTTCCTCTTGCATATCTTCGGGACTGAGATATAATATACCCCTCTTCTTCGGAGTGGGTTTAGGCAGTGGTTCAGGAATATTCCAATCATCATAATTTTTCAATATGTTATTAAATAATTCTTCAGCTTGTCCAACAGTTCGTTCCCTGAAAACACAACTAGCACAACTATCTAGGAGGTCCCTAGAAGCATCGGTAAGTACATTATAGAAGATATCAAGTATTTAATTTTTCTTAAGAGGATGATTAGGAAAATCATTAAGTAACTGGCAGAGCCTCCCCCAAGCTTGTGGGAGACTCTCTTCTTTAGTTTGCACAATGTTAAATATTTCCTGTAAGGTAGCTTATTTCATATGAGCAGGAAAATATTTTTCAGAGAAGTAATAAATCATATCCTGGGGACTATGCACACAACTAGGAGCAAGAGTATTCTACCAAGCTTTAGCATCACCCTTTAATGAGAAAGGAAATAATTTGAGAATAAATTAATAGCGAGTTTTCTCATCATGAGTAAAAAGGGTGGCTATGTCATTCAACTTAGTAAGATGTGCCACAAAACTTTCAGTTTCATAACCATGGAAAGGTTCAGATTCAACCAAAGTAATTAACTCTGGTTTGACAGAGAATTCATAATCCTTATTATCAATAAATATAGGTGAAGTTGCAAACTTAGGATCACATTTCATTCTAGCATTCAGAGATTTTTCTTTATACTTGTGTAATAATTTCTCTAGATCATCTCTATCATTGCAAGCAAGAATATCTCTAGTTGCTTCTTCACTCATAACATAACCTTCTGGTATCTTAAGCAATTCATATCTAGGAGGGCTAGTTCTAGCAGGCGTTTTAGGAGTTTCAGTTTCAAGCTCATCATCAGATTCAACAACATCATGTTGTATTACTCTAGCAATTTTTTTATCAAGAAATTCACCAAGTGGCACGTCATCATTATCAAGCAAGGTACTAGCATCATCATAAGCATCATTCATAGTAGAAGTAGCATCATCAATAACTTGCGACATGTTAGAATTAATAACATGTGGTGGTGTTGCAAGTTTACTTATAACATAAGGTGAATCTAAAATGGAACTGGATGGCAGTTCCTTACCTCCCCTCGTCTTTGAGGGAAATATTAAAGTCCTAGCATCCTTCAGATTCTACATAGTGATAAATTGATAATAATCCCTAGTGACTCGATAAATATAGCAGTAATTTTGTAGCAAGTGTAACAATGATGATAGCAGTAGTAACTTAGCAAAACAATATGGACAAGTTCGTAGGTATTGGATCGATGACTTGTTGGATGATATTCGTCATGAGACAGTTATAACCTAGGGCGATACGACACTAGCTCCAGTTCATCGATATAATGTAGGCATGTATTCCGTAAATAGCCATACGTGCTTTATTAAAAGAACTTGCATGGCATCTTTTGTCCAACCCTCCCGTGGCAGCGGGGTCCATATTGGAAACCAAGGGATATTAAGGCCTCCTTTTAATATTGAACCAGAACAAAGCATTAACACATAGTGAATACATGAACTCCTCAAACTATGGTCATCACTGGGAATGGGCCCGGTTGTTGTCACTCTGGGGTTGCCCGATCATAACACGTAGTAGGTGACTATAACTTGCAAGATTGGATCTAGAACATGGATATAATGATGACAACGTAAATGGTTCAGATCTGAAATCATGGCACCCAGGCCCAAAGTGACAAGCATTAAGCTTAGCAAAGTCATATCAACATCAATCTAAGAACATAATGGATACTAGGTATCAAGACCTAACAAAACTAACTCGATTTCATGATGAGTCTCATCCAACTCCTCACCGACCAGTGAGCCTACGAAGAAATGACTCACTCCCGGTGGGGAGCATCATGGAATTGGCGATGGAGAAGGGCTAGTGATACCCCGCCTCCGGAGTCCCAAACGGACTCCAGATCTGCCCTCCCAAGGAAGAACAGGGCTTGGCGGCGGCTCCGTCTCATGGATCGCGATAATTCTTTCTCCCTATTTTTTTCTGGAAATATGTTATTCTATAGTATCAGGAGGATCGTCAGCACGGCCACCAGGTGGGTACAACCCACCTGGGCACGCCAGGAGAGGCGAGCACACCCTGGTGGGTTGTGCCCACCTAGGGGCCCCTCTGTGGTGGGTCTTGGCTCCAGAAATTCATATTATTGATATAAAAAATCCTCGCAAAGTTTCGTTCCATTCTAAGAACTTTTATTTCTGCACAAAAACAATGCAATGGTAGTTCTGCTGAACACAGCGTCTATCTGGGGTTGTTTCATTCAAATCATGCAAATTAGAGTCCAAAACAAGAGGAAAAGCATGACAAAAAGTAGATACGTTGGAGACATATCATGTACCAGTTTCCTCTTTGGAGCTAAGGAGGCAAGCGCAGGCGCGGAGTGTGGGGACCCCGACTCATAACTCAAGATCACCGAATGCACGTGTACAGTGATCCCAGAGATCAATGCTCACTGAAACCACATAAGCTGAATAACAAGAGTCTTACATCCATACATACTGTCTTACACAAATTATGACCATTATGGTCAAGTCTTACATACATAAAGCCTGAGGGGCTGAACATCAAATAAAATCAAGCAGTTGAAATCTTCGTTGATAAGTAGAACCCATGCCATCTGCCTTAACCCTACATGCATTCTGACTGGTAAAGCATCCTAGTTCACACGTTCATCACCGAAGTACTCTTCCTCATAATATTGTTCTTCCATGCCTGGCCAATTAAATAACCAGTGGCAAGCCAATGAGTACTTTGAATGTACTCGCAAGCAACCCATGTTTTGGAACAAGTATGATAGGGAATGATATAGCACAAAATAGGAAATGTTTGCAGAAAGCTAATTTTGAGTGCAATGAAATGTGCTACCTACTTGTGAGGCATGCATCATAAGAGTCCAGTTATCCAGGTGAATAGGTTATAGATATCAACACAAACCAAGTTTAGATTATCTCCAACTTAGTCAACCCATTGAGTCCTTTGACATGACTCACCCCGCTCTCTTCACACACACACACATACACGCACGCACACACACACACCAGGTTTTGCAAACATTGGACATAGCCCAAGAGCGGTTACCCAACTGTCCTTGATTGTGGACACGGCTATTCGAATAGTTTTACACCCTACAGAGGTTGCACACTTTACCCACAAGATCCGGGAAGCTTTTGTGTCATCCACGATCTCGCAGTACCTCAAGTACTTGGGGGAAGCGCCCAATCACTATCTTTCCCTAGGCGACACTAACATAGGGTCCACTCGTTGGTACACGGCCTTTGTGTATAAGCATCACGTTCTTGGGACTCTGCCCTTTTCATTATAACACATACTCGCAGGGACCAATGGTGTGTCCTATGCCCTGTGAAAACAATCATGTCCGCCTATCCAAGCACGACCCCGTCCCGAGAGTGACCTCATGTCACCCCCGTCACTAGTAATGTGGGCACCATGCTAGTATCGGCCTAGGTAATCAATAATGCACCATTAAATAAGGGGTAGAGTGGTTGTACATGTAATGTTAGAGTAACGATTGCAACATAAACCAATCCGTTTTCGAAAACAACTCACTCACTTGCCTCGGTACACAACTTTTTCATCAAGTGGTTACTCAACTCAACTTCTCCCTCGGGCATAAGTGGCACCTGACGAGGTTTTCGGAAAGTCTTTTGAAAATACTTTGTTTTCATCAACATGCATATACCCGACGCATTTGCGTAGCCACTACTTTAGCATCCTGTCTACTCCCACCCGCATAACCCTCATAGGAAGGTAGGGTCATGCTTGATGCAAGTTTCAATATGAAAGTAACAAAGGCAAGCAACCAAAGTGGTCACCACCTCAACAAGATCCCGGTGCATTGATAATAAGGTGCTACATGAGATGCATGAAAAAGGTTTCTTAAACATGGTCAAAGGGCTGCTTACCTGGCTCAACAAAGTCTTCTGGGTCTTCAAAGTCTTCTGGTCCAACTCCTTCGTCAGCAACACAATCTATCACCGCAAAATAATAACTTGAAAAATAAGGCAATAGTAAAACAGAAAAATCAAAGCGCTCAGAAAAATATCAACTTATTTTTGTTAAATACTAGATGGAAAACTAAGAAGGGGAAAATTCTTAGTTTTCGATTTGGAGCTAAAGGGACAGAGTAATGTATTTTCAAATAGGGATTTAATTGCTCAAATTTGAATTTAAATTTGAATAGTACAGAAAAGTTTGATGGATATTTATGAAAGATACACCATTAAATAGGTGGGATTATTACAAGAATTTAGGAGTTGCAATTATTGCGTTTGGATAAATATTTTATCCTATGGAATTTTTACAAGATTGAAAGAAAATAAAAAGAAAGTGGGCATTGTGACACTGGGCCAGAAAGGCCATAGTGCAGTAGGCCCGATGGAAGCCCAGCCCACACGAGGCTGTCACATCGAAGGCATAAAGGAAGATTATGCCTTCAGCCGATGGAGCGAACCGGTGCGCGCGTGCATTTTTAAACCCGACAGGTGGGTCCCACCCGTCAGGATGTGAGGCTCACGGACAGGGCCCACGGCCGTTGTCGTCTACCCTCGCCCAGAGGTGACGGCGAGCTCGTCGGTGGCGATATAGGGCATGGATGGATGCATGGGTGGTACCGTTCAGCTCCGGGAGGTGCCGTCATTCGGATGGAGGTGGAGTTGGTCGCTAGGGTGGCCTGGTTCGTCGGCGACGAGGAGGCAGGGCAGCGGCGCTTCAGGAGGTGGATGGACTGCTCCGCTCGGCCTGTAATCGATGCAGAAGAGGGAGGGGAAATGATCAGTGGGCTCTTGTGGCTCCAGATCGAGCGAGCATGGGGCGGAGAGGGCCCGTACCCTCTGGATCGACGGTGACCCAAGGTGGCGGAGCTCGAGATCGATCTCGAGCTTGGGCGGCTCTAGGGATGAACAGGAGGCACATGAGGACGATTTGGAGTGGGAGAGAGGGAGTGGTGCAGAGAGCTGAGCTCAGTATGGCCTTAATAGGTTGGCCGAGGCTCACCGTGGACGTAGCCCACGGGTGCCTACGGCGATGGCTCTGGTGGCCACGGGAGAGAGCAGGGGAGGTTGTGCAGTGCTCGTGGGGATGGTGCAGGGTGTTGGGAAGGGAGAGAAGGAGCAGAACAATATCGAGGTGGGGTCCGTGCTCGAGAAGAGAGTGGCGGAGCTGGTCGGCGTTCTGCTCACGCGCGGGCTGGCCAGGGGAGAGAGAAGGAGGAGGGGCCGACCAGCTGCAGTGCTGAAGACGCCGAGGCGCATCAGCGGGCATGCTGGGAGGCCCGAGGTGGTCGTAGGTGGTTGGCAGGAGGCGGCTATAGTGCCTGACCGCATTGTAGCATGCTCTAGAGCGTGCAAATGGCCAGCATGGCATTGTTTAAGGGGCAGGGGCATGCCCACTCATGTTTGGTAGAGCTAGGGAGTAGTAAAGAAAGGGGAGGAAGCTTTGGATGCCATGGATGGCAACTAGAGTGAGGAGGGAGGTGAGAAAGAGAGAGGAATTGCTGACCAGGGAGGTTAATGGGGGTGTTTTACCCCTCAATCTTTGAGAAATTGACAGGGTAGAGTTATTGGAGGTAGACGAGGACTAGGAGGGGCTGTGGCAAAAAGTTGAGCCCAGGGAGATTAGTGTAAGAGGTCAAAGTAATGCTTTTGGAAAATTTGCAGAAGGTGCATGATGTTGGTTTGGGCTATCAAATGGATTCCATTTGGCAAGAGACTTAACAGGATCAAATGGAATATGAAAATGATCCTGATCACTAAGTTTGAGCTCATTTGAGTAAAGTTGATAATGCAATTCTTGTAAACCCTAGAAATCAACAGAAATGGGGTTTTCAAGATCTAGTCATGCAAACCTATTCTCCTTGATGCACCACTTTGTGTAGTGTCATCATTTGGAGATGTAAGCATGGCCACAGAATTTGAGGTAAAAAGGAGGATGTTGGCAATGTAAAGTTGTTCAAACTTGGATTTGGTCAGAGAGGGTTTTGGGGCACTTTTGTGAACAAAAACTATTTTGATTGAGTTGAAACTTTGCAAAGTCATAATATTATGCATATGTGACTTCTAGAACTTTCCTGGAATTTTTGGAGAATATTTCCTTTGTAAATAATTCAAAGTTTGAAATATCTAGAAAGGGTTTTTGAGAAATTTGACCAATATTTTGAACATGACCATGTGCTTAAACTCTTATATACGGAAAATAAATGTCCACTGAGTTTCCATAAATTTTATCAAATATTTTGGAAACAGTTAAATAATTTTAACCTATTAAAGACCACTTCTGTCCTAAAGAAAAAGCCTTTACATAAAATAGGAAAATAACTTTTAAAATTATTATTTTTGTGGTTTAAGGGAGTCCTATACCTAATAGGAGTCAAATATACTCTTTGAAAGGTTTTTCATACACCAAATTAAGTACTTGTAGTGCAAACCTCAATTCAGGGGTTTTTGGAAAACTAAATTTAGAAAATACTTTCCGGCCAAATTAATTTTGTAAGAAAATACTATATTGTACTATACACATGGCATGATCATTTGGCAGAAGTTCGGAGCAAGGAGATGAAGTATAGAAGGTGGAGTTGTGCTAACTTTAAAGGGCACTAGAAATCACAGACAGAAATCCAACCCAAATAAAAAGCCAAATAATGCAAAAGTTTTTGTTGATCCAAATTTTTACGCTTTATTAATGCAAATGACATGTTACAAAATACTGGGTGTGACACGGAGTCCAGAGGAATCAGCCAAAGGTGTCCATTCCCATGCAATAAGACCAAGACCGCCAGGACGACAGAACGGAGGTCCTTGCCGAGCCCACCCCAGCGTCACGACCAGAGGCTTTTGCAGGCGAAGACTACTTTTGTCAGGATAGCATGTACTAGTTGTCTCCCTTCGAATTTGGATGTTGTGGGATGCCTTCCTACCTTCATTTGGGAAGAGGACCAGGGCCCCTCTAAATAGGGTAGCACCACCACCGTAGAAGGGACGGATCATTGAGATCATCCTCACACCCACCAGCTCATGGAGCACAAGAACACTCCTCCTCCTGAGGTTGTTCTCCCACTGTACTAGTTCATCCTCAGCCCAAGGCCAATCCACCACAAAGCAGGAGTTGGGTTTTACACCGCAAGGTGGCCCGAACTTGGGTAAACTGTTGTGTCTCTTTTCCATTCAGTTCTTCGAGCTAGGCCGTGAGATTAGCAAGTAGGCAAACTGGGGAGGACGAGTGCTTCGCACGCACCCAGAGTTCGAACCTCTCAATGGTCTATAGAACCCGAAATCTGGGAGAGATCACTTGACAGCTCATTTCACACCCTAGCCCTGATGATTCAAGAACGTCTTGACTTCAAAGATCTCGATCCATCTAATATACTTGAGAGGCTCAACACACATGAGTTCTAGATATCTGAGAAGAGAAACATCTATGGCCGTTTCCTCATCTGAAGAAGAATCTGACTACAGTTGAGGATCGTGAAGACATTGGAAAGGATCTAGCTATGCTCGTGAAGAAGTTCCAGAAGTTCTCCAAAAGGAATTGCTTTGGAAAGTCTTCAAGATCCAGCTCATGAAATGATGAGGCTTCCACTCATGACCACAAGAAGAGAACATGCCACAAATACAAGAAGCCGGGACACTACATCTCTGAGTGTCCACAATGGGACAAGGAATCTAAGAAGAATAAGAAGAGCAAGGAATATGATTCTAATGACAAGAAGAAGAAGAAATCCTCAAAGTCCTCTTCAAAGTCTTCATCAAAGTCTTGATCTCACAATAAGAGCTCATCTAGCAAGGCTCGTGCATTTGTTGGCAAGGATATGGATTCGGAATAGGATTCTGCTTCTAAGGAGGTGGAGGTAGTCCGAGGAGGAACCTGATTCAGGCGTGGCAAGCCTGGCTCTAGCTTCGGCATTCGTCGCCAAGTCCATCTTCAACACTAAAGACAATGGTCAAGTCACCAACACTGAAGCCGATGATGAGGACCACTCTGCTCTGACCTACTACTTCATGGCACGAGGTGCCAAGGTAAACTCAGGCGATGCTTACTTTCAAACATGCAGTGAAGATGACTCTGAATGTGAATCCAAACCTAGCTACAAGACCCTGGCTAAAATTGCAACTGAACAACAAACTACTATGGAACATATTCAAAAGTTGCTAGACAAAAGTGATGACCTGTTGGACGCAGAAATGAATGGAACTGAGTCCTTAATTGAAGACATTAAAAATCTTCACACTAAGTACGAGGAACTTGAAAGTTTCCATGAAACTCTCTCAGCTACTCATGAGAAGCTTTCCTATGATTATCTTCAAAGGAAGCAAGAACTTGAGAATCTAAGAGCGTCTCATGAAGATCTTCAAAAAGAGTACGATTCACTTCGCGCTCAACAGATCAGTTCCTCTCAGGAAGACTTTGTGCCACCATGTTTAAAATGCCTTGAGTGTGATAATGTTGTCTCTGTTGCTAAATGTTCTACTGCTGTTAATGTTGCATATCTTCAACTGCTGATGTGGTGACTAACCCCTCATCTAAGGATACTACTACTATTGCTGATGAGAATGCTAGGTTGAAGGCATTGCTTGAAACAGGGATGTACAAAAGCCTCAAAGGGCATCAGACATTATGTGATGTCCTCAAGAAATAGATTCTGAACTGAAACCCTAGAATAGAGGGTGTTGGGTTCGAGAGGAAAATGAATGTTGGTGGTTCACATAGGAAGCCTGAGCAGTACCCCAAAACCACATGGGTTGCTGCAAAGGCCCCTTCAGTGGATACATCTACCTTATCTGGTTTCACTTGTGCTAATCCCATTATCATTAATGAATCCTTTGATGCCAATTATAAGATGTTTAAGAATCAGAATGGTGAAGTGTTTGTCAGGTTTATTGGTACTAACTGCAGGAACATACCACTTTGAAGAAGATCCGGGTGCCCAAAAGTAGTCTTGGGAAGCTTCCCATGAATGTCATCATTACACCACCTGGGAAGAAGACAAACCCCACACCAAAGGCTTCATATGGTCCAAAGGCTTCATAAAGACTAAGGACCTCACATGGTCACCCTAACGCCAATGTTTTGCAAGGAAACCATACTCGGACTTATGAATATGAGCGTGTTTCTTCAAACCGCTATGTTCATAAAACCAAGAACTTCTCTGACTATTCTTATGAGTATTATTCACCTCCTGCAAGGCTATTTGCTAGGGCCCCAAAGCCAAAGTTCTCAGATGTTTCTCTTAGACTCATTGCTTCTAAGATACCCCTGAAGATGTGGGTGGTTAAGAAGAATTAACTTTCTTTCGCAGGTCTCCAGCCGGAAATCAAAGGATTCACACGCTAATGACGGGGACCTAAACCATCTTGTGGGACGCAAGATAAAGTGCCAAAATGGTCTTACTATGTATTTCGTCCAAGTGTTTCTGGAGAAACATCCTATATACCCCAACAAGGATCTGAACTTTGATAGTATGCTTGTTCGTCAAATGTTTATGCTTCACACTTCTCTTTGTGAAGCCTATCCCCCTTAATGAACTGCAGGGTACATATCCGTAGGCTACTGAGTGGATTATGCACAGTGGATGCACTAACCACATGACTGGTGATCGAAGTATACTTATGGACTCAACCCTACGTCCGTATGACAAAAGTCACATCACATTTGCTCACACTAGTAAAAGCAAGGTATTGGGCCTAGGTAGAGTTGCAATCTCAAAGGATTAGCACATGGATAAAGTGATGCTTGTGGAATCCCTTAGTTTCAACTTAATGTCTGTCTCAATGCTTTGTGAACTGAACATGATTGTGATATTTGGAAAGTATCATGGCCTTGTGCTTATGGAATCAGACAAATCTCTAGTGTTCTATGGGTGTTGAAGAGACGACCTGTATATGGTAGATTTCTCTGCAGGACCACAACTTGCCATATGTCTTCTAGCAAAAGCTTCCGAGTGCTGGCTCTAGCATCGGAGGCTAGGGAAAGTAGGCATGAGGAACATGCACACTCTCATGAAGAATGAGCATGTCATTGGCATCGAGGATGTCAAGTTCAAGAAGGATCATCTGTGTGGTGCCTGTGAAGCTGGGAAGATGACAAGGGCAAAGCATCCCTTGAAGACAATCATGACGATAACACGACCCTTCGAGTTGCTTCATATGGACTTATTTGGCCCTACTCATTACTCCACCCTTACTACCACTGCATGTCTCTATGGCTTCATTATTGTTGATGATTACTCAAGATACACATGGGTGCACATAATTCTCTACAAGACTGAAGTGCAAGATGTCTTCAGGCGATTCGCCAATCGTGCCAAGACCAACTATGGCATGAGGATCAAGCACATCAGAAGTGACAAGGGCATAGAATTCAAGAACACCGACCTCGACACTTATCTTGATACATTGGGCATCACACATGAGTTCTATGCTCCGTAAACACCTCAACTGAATGGCATCGTGGAGCGCAAGAATAGGACCCTTGTTGAAATGGCATGTACGATGCTTGATGAATACAAGACTCCAAGAAAGTTCTGTCCTGAAGCCATTGACACTGCTTGCCACATCATCAACAGAGTTTATCTTCGTAAGTTCCTAAAGAAGACATCCTATGAGCTCCTGAAGAAGCCAAATGTCAGTTATTTCCAAGTTTTTGGTGCTAGGTGCTGGATCAAGGATCTACATCACACTTCAAAATTTGCACCGAAAGCACATGAAGGTTTTATGCTTGGTTACGAAAAGGATTCGCACTCATATAGAGTCTTCAACCTCTTTCACTATAAATTAGTTGAAACTATAGATGTGTGGTTCAATGAGACTAATAGCTCGCAAAGAGAGAACCTGCCAAATGTGCTAGATGAAGCCTCACCAAGTGAATCTATCAAGCTAATGGGTACTGGAGAAATCATACCTACAGAGGAACATGCCAAAGAGGAAATCATCATTTCTGCACCTAGCCAACATGAAGACAATGCTCAGCCTGAAGCCAATGCTCAGGATGAAGACAATGGTTAGCAAGGGCAAAATCTTCTTCCAGTACATCCTCGGGTTGCAAATGAAGTCCATATTGAGAATATAATTGATAGTATCAATGCACCTAGTCCACTCACTTGTTCAAGAGCAACACGGCTAGAAAACTTCTGTGGGAACTTTGCATTTGTGTCCATCTCTAAACCCAACAAAGTTGATGAAGCCTTTATGGAACCTAAATGGATTCAAGCTATGCAAGAAGAGCTTCAACATTTTGAGCTGAACAATGCATGGGAGCTTTTGAAGCGTCCTAATCCTGGCAAGCACAATATTATCGGCACCAAATGGATCTATCACAACAAACAAGATGAGCATGGTTAGGTTGTCAGAAACAAGGCTCGGCTCGTTGCTCAAGGTTACACACAAGTGGAAGGAATTGACTCTGATGTAACCTTCACTCCTGTGGCTAGGCTTGAAGCCATTCACATACTATTAGCCTATGCCAACCACAAAAAACATTCTTTTGTATCAAATGGATGTAAAGAGTGCCTTCCTCAACGGCAAAATTGAAGAAGAAGTGTATGTTGCTCAACCGCCTGGTTTTGAAGATCCGAAGTGTCCTAACATGGCATAAAGGCTCAACAAGGCATTGTATGGCCTCAAACAAGCACCTCGTGTTTGGTATGACACACTCAAAGACTTCCTGAAGAGCAAAGGCTTCAAACCTGGTTCTCTAGATCCCACTCTCTTCACAAAGACATATGATAGTGAACTATTTGTATGCCAAATCTATGTGGATGACATTATCTTTGGCTGCACTGACAAGAGATACAATGATAAGTTTGGGAACATCATGCAAGAGCAATATAAGATGTCCATGATGGGTGAGCTGAAGTTCTTCCTTGGTTTTCAAATCTATCAACATAGAAATGGCATCTTCATATCACAAGAGAAGTACCTCCAAGATTGCCTGAAGAAGTTTGGAATGCAAGACTGCAAAGGGTACACGATGCCAACCCCCCGCTCACTCCCTTTTTACCAAGGGCCACTGCGACCATTCAGGCCGAAGTAGCGTTCAAGCCAAGGATGGGAGCACCCTAGTTCCAAGAGAGCGGCGAGGTTTCTCTATGCACAAGTTATAGCTTATAGAACAATAATGGATAAGAGGTAAACTTATTTGCTTGGCTTGCCGGGGATCACTGTGCCCTGCAATCTTCTCGACCCTTGTTAGAGCCAAGTTCACGACAGGAACCTGCAACTTCATGTAGATGAGAATGAATGCAGGATGCAATCCTATCTATATGCATATGCAAAGGCTCCTGAAATGCTTATGCAATGATCTGGGTGTGCTCGTGCATGCATGCGATCTTGATTGGGGGCCCCCCACAACGCTTATTTTTTTTCTCTTGCACAGGATCATCGCCCCGGCTTTGTATAAGGGGTTACATGCAACTAAGGCAAGGCCTGTACAAAAGGGTGGCTATCGGGCAAAGCCCGGCAGCCTCGCACCTTATGGATAGTACCTGCGGAGATGCTCAATGTTCCATAAGTTTTGCAACTTAGTGCTATCCCCGGTCTCCAGACAGACTGTGCCAAGTCTAGTGACTCATACCACCCAGTAAGGGCCTTCCCACTTTGGTGATAGATTGTTTGTACCCTTGGCTGACTGAACGCGCCTAAGGACAAGGTCACCTTCCTCAAAACACCGGGCATGAACCATGCGGCTATGATAGCAATGCAGGGCTTGCTGGTAGCGTGCAGCACGCGTAGCAGCCCGGAGGCGGTTTTCCTCGAGTAGCACGGCGTCGTCACGCTGGTGCTGATGTTGCACTACTTTAGCATAGGCAAGTACTCAAGGGGATCCGTAAATGAGTTCCATGGGGATAACTGCTTTTGCCCCATAGACCAGGGAGAAGGGAGTTTGCCCGGTAGCTCGGTTAGGTGTTGTTCTGAGGGACCAAAGAACTACCGGCAGCTCCTCGATCCACCGCCTGTCGTGCTTCTACAGTGTATCAAAAGTCTGTGTCTTGATTCCACAAAGCACTTCAGCGTTCACCCTCTCAGCTTATCCATTGCTCCCGGGGTGTGCCATAGAAGTGAATGAGATTTTGCGTCCTAGGGTATGAACGTATTGCATGCAGGCGTGGCTCGTGAACTGGGTGCCGTTGTTAGTGATGATACTTGACGGAACTCCGAAACGACACACCAATTCTTTCAAGAACTTGATAGCTAACTGAGCAGTCACCTTTCTCACGGCAGTCACTTCCGGCCACTTTGTTACTTGTCGATGGCAACGAACAAGAATTCAAATCCCCCGATTGCCCGGGGGAAGGGGCCGGGGATATCGAGCCCCTAGACCGAAAATTGCCATGATAGAGGGATTGTCTAAAGAGCTTGGGTAGGTAGGTGTATTTTCTTGGAATGGAACTGACAGGCTTCACATTTCATGACTAACTCACCCGCATCTTGGACGGCTGTGGGCCAATAGAACCCTTGCCGGAATGCTTTGCCAACTAATTCCCTTGATTCAATGTGGGAGCCACACATTCCTCTGTGAATCTCAGCCATCAGTTCCTTTCCATCCTCCCGGCAAACACACTTCTATTTCACACCATTGGGACTCCTTCTGTATAGAGTGTCATCGACAAACTGATACATATTAGCCCTCCGGGCTACTCTTTCAGCTTCATTTAGTTGCTAGGGAGTTGTTCGGTTTGGAGGAAGTGCACAATGTGCCTTGCCCAAGTTGGAACCTGGGGCTCGGCAACGAGGACCAGCGGCACCTCCTCTGCTGTGGGAGCACCACCCTCGTTCGCGGGGTCCATAGGCCCGGTTGGAGGGGGTGGTCCGGCAGGCTACGAGGAGTTGTTTTCGACAGGGTCTCTGCCAGGAGAGGCTTACCGTAGTCCAACTTTCTCCTCTTTCGGGCCATTGTGGTAGGTGATACGGAGGTTTGAGAGAAATGGAGAACAAAATTTCTTGGTTCCACAGGAAGCTTCTGCGCAGCACACTTTGACAGGTGATCATCTATGTTGTTTTCTGCACGGGGTACGTGCTCTGTTTGCAACCCGTCAAAGTCCTTCTCCAATCTCCTTACTTCCTCGATGTATGCTTCCATCAATGGGCTTTGGTAATCCTTGTTGACATGTCTTACCAAAAGCTGTGAATCTCCTCGAATGAACAACTTCTTAATTCCCAATTCCATTGCAATCCCGATCCCGGCAAGGAGCCCTTCATACTTTGTTGTATTATTGGTGGCTTCTTCCCAGGCAAAGATCATCTAGACGACGTAGTTGAAGTGCTCCCCGGAGGGGCAACAAGAAGCACGCCAACCCCTGCACCTTGTAGGGAAAAATCACGATCAAAATACATGATCCATTCTTGGGGTGATTCCTTGCCGGGGATGGTTGTCTCTTTCCGTTCCTCATCAGGGGTCGGGGTCCATTCTACAATAAACTCTGCCAATGCCCTGCTTTGAATAGTTGATGTGATCTCAAACTTCAAACCAAAGCTGGATAACTCCAAAGCCCATCCCACTATTCTGCCAGTTGCCTCGGGGTTTCAGAGTATCCTTTGTAACAGAAAATGAGTAACAAGCGTGACCTCATGGACTTGGAAGTACTAACGCAGTTTCCTTGAGACCATAATGAGACCAAAGATCAACTTTCGCACACCAGAGTACCTCGATCTAGTACCCCTGTAACAAGGAGTTGACGAAGTACACTGGGCGCTGCACTACTTTCTTCCTTGTCATGTCCCTTGGGTTGTTTTCATTGTCGTGCTCACTGCTGTCCTGATCCTTCTCTGACTCTATTGTTCTCTATTCAGTTTTTGTCTCATCCACCTCTCGCTGCGCTGCCAAGGCTGCACTGACCACTTGGTTTGGTTGCCGCCAAGTATAACGACAATGGTTCTTGGGGTTTGGGCGCAACCAAGGTGGGTATGGACGACATGTAGGCTTTTAACTCATGTAGAGCTGCATCTGCTTCCAGGGTCCACTTCATGGGCCCTACCTTCTTCAAAACCTTGAAGAATGGCAGGGCACGCTCGGCAGACTTGGAGATGAATCTGCTCAGCATGTCAACACATCCCGTCAAGCGCCTCACATCCTTAACTGTCCTTGGCGCTTGGATATGCTCAATGGCCTTGATCTTGTCGGGGTTGGCTTTGATCCCCCGATGGGACACGAAGAACTCAAGTAGCTTGCTGGAGGGAACACCGAATACACACTTCTCCGGATTAAGCTTCCGATTGATCTTGCGTAGATTAGCAAAGGTTTCTTCCAAATCCTGGATAAGGGTGGCCTTCTCCTTGGTTTTGACCACGATATCATCCATATAGGCCTCTATATTTTTGTGCAATTGTGGCTCAAAACCGATCTAGACTGCCCTTGCAAAACTGGACCCGACACTCTTTAATCCGAATGACATGCAGACAAAGCAGTACGTACGACACGGAGTGATGAATGATGTCTTCTCTTCATCTTCCTTGGACATGAAGATCTGATGATATCCGGAGTATGCGTCCAAAAAGGAGAGCAAATCACATCCCAAAGTAGAATCCATGATCTAGTCAATCGGCGGCAAGGGAAATGGGTCCTTCGGGCAAGCCTTGTTGAGGTCTGTGAAATCGATGCAAAGCCTCCACTTCCCCTTAGCCTTTCGGACCACTACTGGATTTGCTAACCATGTAGGATGCAGTACTCCTCTGACCAAACTAGCTGCCTCCAATTTCTTGATTTCTTCGGCGATGAACTGCTGCCTCTCCAAGGCCTTCTTCTGTACTTTCTGCTTGACGGGTCGGGCATGTGGCAGACAACAAGGTGGTGCTCAATTACCTCCCTGGGAACACCAGGGATATCAGATGGTTGCCAAGCAAACACATCGATATTCACCCACAAGAAGGCAATGAGTGCGCTTTCCTATTTGTCATCGGTGGCGCCGATAGTGAAAGTACCATCAATGTCAGCCAGCCCTGCCGGGACCTTCTTCACTTGGGTGCAGTAACCTTGGATCTCCAACTGTTGGAACACTTTGGCACGTCGTCAACGGGTGCCGTGCACTCGGGGGGGGGGGGCATGCTTCCTGGACTCCTTGTTGGAGGTCCTACAATCCCTCTTCTTTCCTTTGCTTTCCTTGGCGGGAACTATCGTTGCTGCCGCTTCCACTGCAACTGCATCCCGATACATCTTGTCGACACAGATAATTGCATCCTTCTCATCAGATGGGATAGTGAGGACCCCCAGTGGCCGAGGCATTTTCTTCAAGGTTTTGTAAGCATAGCAGGATGCTGCCATGAACTTGGCCAGGGCTGGTCATCCAAGAATCCCATTGTACGGCAGTGGGAGATCAACCACATTAAAAACACTCTTCGTGGTTCGATAGTTCAGTTCTCCCCCAAATGTCACCGGCAACGTAATCTTCCCTTTAGGATGACTCCTAGTGGGATTAACTCCTTGAAATGTGTTGGTGGCTTCTAGCTCTTCTTCTCCTATCTGAAGCTTGCTGATAACTCCTGGGGAAATCATATTCAAACTAACCCAGCCATCCACTTGGATCTTTGTAACCTTGAGGTTGTGAATTGTTGGGTAGACCAACAACGGCAAACACCTTACCGCAGTGGTGCGATCAGGGTGATCCCCTTCATCAAAGATGATAGGTCTGTGGGACCATTTAAGTGGTTTTCGGGCCTCTAGCGCTAGTTCCACATCATTGACCTCTCGTGCCCATCGCTTGAGTTGGCGATGAGAGGTGTGCAAAGATGCACCCCCATCAATGCATATGGCATTAGTGGCCTTCTGAAATTCCTGCTCACTAGTTTCCTCTTCATCCCCTCCATCACTGGCATCATCACAGATTTCCTTCTCTTGGCCCCTGGCAGGCTTTCCTTGGTTCCGAAAGGGTCTAACGGGGCGATTTGCTTCACCACCCCGGCCCTTACCACCGGCAGCATTCTGACCTTTCTCCTTGTCACGCTTATCATACTCTGCCCTCTTCTTCTTGATGAGCTACTCAAACTGATAACACTCCTTAAGGTCGTGCCCTTTGGTTCGGTGGATCTTGCAGTACGACCCATCGCCTTTCCCAACTTTTTCGGCGGTGGTGGCTTCCCGGGAGGCAGCGCACGCGGCATCTTCCTTGCCGAGGGCCACAACCTTGTTCTTATTGCCGGTACTTGGCGTGCCCGATCCTTCCACAATCATTACTGCCTTATCCATTGGCTTCTTATTGCGCTTCTTGCCCTTTCTCTGACTAGCTGGTTCATCCTCATCTTCTGAATCAACATTAATGCAATCTTCTTCTCCGGGCAACTTCCTTCCTTCTTCCATCCGGGCACATTTATCCACTAGTGTATATAGTTCTATCGTAGTCTTGGGCAACCGCATGTTCATTTTGGAACGAATGCGGCGGTTGCGCACATCGGATTGGAAAGCTGCTATAACGGCTACCGGATGGATATTTGGAATGTTTCTATGAACTTTACTGAATCTATGCAAATACTTACGGAGGGTTTCTCCTTCCTTCTGGTGGAGAAGCTGCAGGTCGCTGGGCCTGCCGGTCTCTTGGTGGCGACTGGTGAAGGCACCGATGAACTTGTGGCACAGGCCTATGATGAAATGGAGTTTTCCAGCATGTGCATCAGCCAAGACCTCACATTGGACTTGAGGGCCAAAGGGAAGTAGTTGGAGAACACCTTCTCATCTCTTCCCCCAGCAGCCTGAACAACGATGGTGTAGATGCTCAGAAACTCTGCTGGGTTCAGCCTCCCGTCGTACTTCTCAGGTATCTCTGGCTTGAACATGCGAACAGACGGCCAACGGACTTGCCGCAGCTCTCGTGTGAAAGCAGGGCAGCCGACCTCGAAAGGTAGGCACCCACCAACACCAAGCATAGGCTCATCGACGTTGAGGCCATCGCACCCATCGGTTTTGCGGGGGTCATTGCGGCGCTGTCCGGCGACGACGCATCGTCTCCCCGCCCCCTGTCTTCCGGGCTTTGACGTTGGCCTGGACATGCTCGAGGGTCAGAAGAGGCCACCGAGACGTTGTCGGGGTCCTGATTTTGTTGTGCCCTCGCCATCTGCCGTGGTGGGGACTGAACCATGGGAACGACCCCCTTCGTACGGCCAGCAATGCGGGCGGTGGCTGTCGCTTGAGGAGGTTGCAGTAGGAAAGCTCATCGTGAGCCCCCAGCTTCGGAAAAACCAAGCAGACATTGGATGGTGTCACGCCATTCATCCATCTGCTCGGCTGCTGGCGGGAACCTCAGTAATAGTTGAGCTTGCGCCATAGCCTCCATGGCTATGCTTGGCATGGATGTTGATGATGTTGACCGCTCCGCCGCTTGGCCCCGGATGGTGCCAGCGGCGGCGGCGGCACTGCGCCCACGCTGCTGTGAGGCGACCACCGGGGTGGCGGGGTCGTGCAGCGGTGGTGCTCAAAGATCAGCGGCTCCGTTGAGCGTAGCGGTCTGGTTGGCTCATCCGGGAAGAGGCACATGCACCAAGGTCGCTCCCATGTTGGGGGCGACCGGAGGGCGATGGCTCGTCCCGGACCGAGCACCATTGTTGAGGCTGTGCACGTCGGTAAGAGGGGGGAGGGCGGACAGAGTGACACCCTCGCCCGTACCTTGTAGAGCCTGACCATCGAGACGTTGCTGATGTTGTTCTCTTCCGGTAGCTCTGGCCCCCGTGTCGGCCGCAGGGGAGGTGGTAATGGCGCCACCTGCTCTAGTCATGTCCCTAGCAGCGTCCACGTCCTCGCGCGTCCCCGCATCCCCCACGGCCTTAGAGGCCATGGGCGGTGGAGCCCTCGAGGTGGATGGATGGGCCGAAGCACCAGATTTCTTCTTAGGCGTCATGGTCGATGGCGCCATTGAAGATGAGGATGGTGATGAAGATGATTCGATGCACGCTTTTAGGTTCGCGCAAGCGAACCACCTACCTGGCGCGCCAAAGATGTCGTGGGATATCCGTGGCCACCAATGGGACTGGGTGGCCCCTTGCTCTTTCAATAGGGGGACGTCGCGTTGGACAAAGAGCAGACCATCATACGATAGCATGGCAGAGAGCACACAAGAAAATTTACCCAGGTTTGGGCTGCCGCAAGGTGTAAGAACCTACTCCTGCTTTGGTGGATTGATGGTGGAATGAACATGGTGATGCATAGTACACTTTCCCGGCAGGGTTCACCTCGGGGCCGCACCGACTACACGCGTATGGTGGCTTGGGTTCATCAACTTTCCAACACCCCCCTACGAGTGCCATGGGACTCCTTTTATAGATTAAGGGGTCACCACAATGGCAAAGTAGTCATTATTCACTTATATAATAGCGAACAGTGCTACCATACCTAACTATGCGGGCATGCACCGCTTAGTGTCACATCACTGGTCGCCCGACATGGCTTACCGGGCTATCTTGCCAGCTCCGCGCCTGTTCTCTTGACACGTCGCAGGACGGATGTCATCTGTAGGCTTGTTTTATAGGAAATGGCTGCAATGTGGCGAATGACTGCCACTTAATCATATTGCGGCTTGACACCGCACTGATTGACGATGTGGGTCGCGCTTGAGTGGTTGGTGGGGTGGTTTTTCCCCCGCGAACCCCGGCAGACCTTGCCGGGGTACCTTGGTTGCTTGCTTTTTGCGGTGGCCTTCCCCCTTGTCGGGCTCGCCTGCCCGGCAAGGGAGGCCCTTCTCTTGCCGATATCTTGCTCTTCTGGCTCAATCTTGGTCTCTCTGGACTGCGTGTTGGTTCTTCAAATCTCTTGGTCCTTCAATCACTGACTTGGGTTGGTGCTTCAATCTTGATCTCGTGCCTGTGCACAGTCTAGGCAACAGACAAAGGGTTTGTTGAACCGACAAACTATGGCATCAAGATCAAACACATCAGAAGTGGCAATGGCACATAATTCAAGAGCACTGGCCTCGACACTTATCTTGATACATTGAGCATCACACATGAGTTCTTCGCTCCTTACACACCTCAGCAGAACGGCATCGTGGAGCGCAAGAACATAACCCTCATTGAGATGGCACGTACGATGCTTGATGAGTACAAGACTCCAAGAAAGTTCTGGCCTGAAGCCATTGATACTGCATGCCACATCATCAATAGAGTTTGTCTTCATAAGTTCTGCAGGCAGACATCCTATGAACTTCTGACTGGTAAGATACCAAATGTCAGCTATTTCAAACTCTTTGGTGCTAGGTGCTGGATCAAGGATCCACATCACACTTCAAAATTTGCACCGAAAGCACATGAAGGTTTTATGCTTGGCTACAGAAAGGATTCGCACACCTACAGATTCTTCAACTCTTTCACTACAAAGTGGTTAAAACTATAGATGTGCGGTTCGATGAGACTAACGGCTTGCAAAGAGAGCACCTGCCAAATGTGCTAGACAAAGCTACACTAAGTGAACCTATCAAGCTAATGGTTACTAGAGCGATCATACCCACCAAGGAACAGGCTGAAGAGGAAATCATCATATCAACACCAAATCAACATGAAGACAATGGTCAGTCTGAAGACAATGCTAAAACTAATGACAATCAACAATAGCAAAGTCTTCGCCCTGCCCATCCTCACGTGGCAAATGAAGTACATATTGAAAAGATCATCGATAGTATCAATGCACCTGGTCCACTCTGATGCGGAGCATCCTATGATCATCCCCATGTACACTCGAGCATAGGCCATTGGACACAAGGTGAACTCGCTCCTTTCCGAATCTTCCCATTCCGCATGTAACACATCGATGCTACTTCAAGCGCGGACCTTGTGCATACTCAGGTACACCCGAGGAGACCAAGGAGGGCCTATGGACCAAGGCCAAGTGTGTGCGGGAGCGAAGGAAGGAGAAGGAAGAAGAGACATCTACTACAGGCCCCGGACATCTGGCCCCAGCCCAGACAACTAGACCATCCCGGACATCCGGCCCTACCCCCGGAAATCCGGCCCCTTCCTATCCAGAGAGCTCCGGAAGCGACCCCGATAGCCCGGACATCCGGCCCCATGCCCCGGACATCCGGCTCGTCCCGAAGCCTCGGACATCTGGCCCCTTAGCCCGGAAATCCGGAGCACGCTAACCAGGGAGCAGAAGAATCAGGCAACTCCAGCCTAGACATCCGGCCAGAGGCCCGGACATCAGGCTCTTCGAGAGTCACCGGACATCTGGCACCCAGCCCGGACATCCGACACCTGCCTGTGCGCAGAGATCGGGGCAAGGGCCCATGTATCCCCCTCTCACTTACCCCTTTGTGGGCCAGCACTATATATAATCCCCCACCAATGATTGCTTCCATGATGTTGATCCACCTATTCCCATGGTTCATGCTAGTGTGAATTCTTCATGTCATGACTTACCAATTTATGATGAATATGATGATGAGCATGTTTATTTTCCTAGTTGTGATGCTATGCTGCATAGGATATCATGTCAAAATTCTATTGGTCACATCATGTTTGATAATCCTTTAAACTTGTCATATGTTATGAGTGAGATCTCCCATATTGCATCATTTCAATCTCAACATAGTAGCTATGCATGCCCCATTAAAATAAATCCCATTTGCACTTTATGGCATAGATGACAAGATGATGGTCATTGGCTTTTGTTTTTCATGTGATGATATTGCTATGCTTCGTTTACATGATTTGCGCAATTCATCTACTATGCCCTGCCATGATCACAATGTTCCAAATATGCATTGTTTTGGATGTTGCCAATATTCTCCGTCTGATGTTTCCATTAATGCTCAGGAGGAGACCCCCATAGTTTCCTCATACATATTAGGAGATTTTGATGCATTCCATACTTCGCATGATTCCCATAATTACTTGCACCATATGCATTCCATGAATAACAATGATCTACATATATCCCATGATGCATTACACAATTTGAGTCTCCATTATGCTATACATAACAACAAACCTATCATGATGGATGCCATGTTTCTATATCACGCATCTCATTTATTTAAGCATTGGATATTTTGTGCTAACCAACACAAACACGTGCGCATCATGATGGATGATGTGTACATATACCATGCACACAAAAATTTTCTTTTGTCTTTGTTTTGTGTAGGTACTCACGTATACTCGTCAACCTCTCAATCCCAAGAGTTGACGAAACGAGCTCTTGAGAGCAAAGATGACTTGGGATCCTGTGGATTGTCCTTCCCACCATTCCCTTCACACAACGACTTCACGCATTCCTTTTACATGGCTCTCACACGGCTTTGGGCTATATATCACTTGTTACGTTATGCCAATTTTCTCATGTTCAGTTTGCATGCTATGCCTCTTTACATGATTTTGCCATGCAATTGTGACCCTTGCTTGCATCTACCCATGATTCACCATTTTACTACTCATATGTGTATTTGCATGCTTGGTGGAGATCCTTGTTGCTATTGCCACCATGTGCCTCATGCTATTGTTGCTTGTTGTGTTGGGAGAGTCATGATGTCCCATTGCTATTTACATATGGCCTCTCACCAATACATTGATGATATTTTGCTCATATCGTTCTTCCATACTTGTGATATGTCATGTGCATTATGTATGCCCACCATTTGCACACATGACATGCTTGCCATGATTACTCCTAGTATGTTGCATCTTTGCACTACTAGCTTGCTTGACTTGATCACTATGATTGATTGCTTTGTCGCATCACCCATGTTCCATTCTTACTCACTTTCTTGGGTTGATGACATATATGTTCATACCTCTCACGTGATACATCTTGTTCATTGTCCCTTGCCTCCAATTGTTGCATCTATGCTTATCAATCTCCGAGAATTGGACATATACTTGTGATGCATGCTTGTTTACTTGAGCCTATTGTATTTGGTTGTTCTCGCACCATATGCATCCATACTATGAAATTCTCCCTTGTCCTTTCTTATTATGAGCATGATGCATACACTTGTTGGGTATCTTACCACCCGAATGATAGGTTTTGTACTTCCGCTAACCTCATTTGTTTTTGCGAGTGTTTGTCATGTTCTTTCCTATTGAAGGATTTACAAGGTGGTACCATCACGAGACATATTGGTTATGTGAAGGCATACAAGATGCTCAACTCCAACATCCTTGGGACATTTCTAAAGGTGACCTCCTTCCCTTTGAGCCATCTTCAAATAAGCATATTGGATGGGCCATTCTTTCATTGTTGTCTCCTTCTTGTTGTCTACATGATACATCTCGCGAACGGAGGAGCGACATTGGAGATTGGCTGGATGGACCTTCAAGTTGAGGAGCGCTCGGACTTATTGGATGCACCTTCGAACCTCCACTCATGCCACGACATCGAGCATTGGTACTCCAACACCTCCATATTTGTTGATTTTGCTCACACATGTCATGCTCGATGGACATATCATACGCATGACAAATTTGCATCATATGCATGGATTGACTCACATCATGATTGCCTTGTTGCATCTTGTATTCCCATGTCCTTCATGATATATGAGCTTGTGCACTTTCTTAGCAAATTTGTTGTGATCTTTTTTGACGGCATATTTATACATCATGATCATATTTCCCACCATCAATTGCATGATCACATACTCATATTGAGCATCCATTGCCATATTCATGATATTGATAAACCGTCTCTCTATGACATCATTTTGTACCATGGTTGCATTGATCACATTCATAATACATTTGTGTGCACAATGAATGTTTTTGCTCCCATGAATGCTTTGCATACCATTCCATATCTTTTGGATAAGCTTCATGCACCTTGTCATGACCAATCTTGTCACACTGACTCTTTCTTATCTGATGGGCACTTTGTGTGCGCTAACCATTGTATTTCCGAGTGTCATTTGTGTTTGCTCCTTTTGCATGTACACCATTCCGGCGACACCTTGGAGTACTTGGATTGCGCAATGTCTTCAACTCCGTCCAACTACAAGTCCGTCCACAACAACTATTTCCTTGGTGATGAAGATTACGATCCAAGGTCGGATCTTTCCCAAGGGAGGGGAGATGATGTGGAGCATCCTACGATCATCCCCATGTACACTCAAGCATACGCCATTGGACACAAGGTGAACTCGCTCCTTTCCGAATCTTCCCTTTCCGCATGTAAGACATGGATGCTACTTCAAGCACGGACCTTGTGCATACTTAGGTACACCCGAGGAGACCAATGAGAGCCCAAGGACTAAGGCCAAGCATGTGCGGGAGCGAAGGAAGGAGAAGGAAGAAGAGCCAGCTGCTACAGGCCCCGGACATCCGGCCCCAGCCCGCACATCCGGCCCTACCCCCGGAAATCCGGCCCCTTGCTATCCATAGAGCTCCGGAAGTGAGTCCGACAACCCGAACATCCGGCCACATGCCCCGGACATCCGACTCCTCACGAAGCCCCGGACATCCGGCCCCTTCACCCGGAACTCCGGAGCATGCTAACCAGAGAGCAGAAGAATCGGGAAACTCCAGCCCAGACATCCGGCTCTTCATGAGCCACCGGACATCCGGCCCCCAGCCCAGACATCCGGCACCTGTCTGTGCGCAGAGATCGGGCCAAGGGCCCATGTATCCCCCCTCTCACTTACCCCTTCGTGGGCTAGCACTATATATACTCCCCCACCTCCTCCTAGTTAGGGTTAGCATTGTGATAGCTCATTTGAGAGATAGAGCTTTGCTCAGCCATATCGGATCTACTCCACGAGAGAGACCGCGGCCCCTCTATGGAGAAGATCCACTTGGATTCAAGACCTCCTCACGGAGAAGACCGGTTACCATTTGTATCGTCCCTTGTTGACTTTGGATCCTGTATCTCCTCTCGTGTTTCGAGGATCTAGAACATTTGTGATTTCCCCTCGTGTTTCCCCTCGTGTTCTTCATGTACATCGTGGGATCCGCTCCTTTAGTGAAAGATCGGCCGATTAGGGTTCTACCCTACATCACACTCACTCGCTCAAGAGCTACACAACTAGCAAATTTCTGTGGTCACTTTGCCTTTGTATCTATATCTGAACCCAAGAAAGTTGATGAAGCCTTCATGGAACCTGAATGGATTCAAGCTATGCAAGAAGAGCTTCAACAATTTGAGCTGAATAATGTATGGGAGCTAGTTAAGCATCCTAATCCTCGCAAGCACAATATTATTGGCACCAAATGGATCTATCACAACAAGCAAGATGAGCATGGTCAAGTTGTCAAAAACTAGGCTTGTCTTGTTGCCCAATGTTACACACAAGTAGAGGGAATTGACTTTGACGAAACCTTTTCCCCCATGGCTAGGCTTGAAGCCATTCATATAATGCTAGCTTATGCTAGCCACAACAATATTCTTCTGTACCAAATGGATGTGAAGAGTGCCTTCCTCAACGGAAAAATTGAGGAAGAAGTATATGTTGCTCAACCTTCTGGTTTTGAAGATTCAAAACATCCTGACATGGTATACAAGCTCAACAAGGCATTGTATGGCCTCAAACAAGCACCTGCACTTTGTATGCCACGCTCAAAGACTTCCTGAAGAGCAAAGGTTTCAAACCTGGTTCTCTAGATCCCACTCTCTTCATGAAGACATCTGATGGTGAACTGTTTGTATGCCAAATCTATGTGGATGACATTATCTTTGGCTGCACTGACAAGAGATACAGTGATGAGTGTCGGCATATGATGCAAGAGCAATATCAGGTGTACATGATGGGAGAGATGAAATTCTTCCTTCATCTTCAAATCCGTCAACAAAGAAATGGCATCTTCATAACACAAGAAAAATACCTCAAAGATTTCCTGAAGAGGTTTGGAATGCAAGACCGCAAACGGGGCCTTTACGCAGCCGAATATGAGGCCTTATTACATGGTCTCCAGATGGCTGTCTCTATGAGCATACAATGCCTGGAAGTGCACGGGGATTCAAACCTCGCAAGTTCTCAAATAAATGGAGATTTTGATGCCAAAGATCCAAAGATGGCGGCTTACTGCAATGCTGTCCTTAAAATGTCAGCTTGATTCGAGGGGCTTGAGTTTCACCACGTGGATCGAGAAAGTAATCAAGCAGAAGACATCCTCGCTCGCATTGGGGCCAAGCGCGACCCCGTACCACCTAATATCTTTCTGGAAAGGCTCTTCAAGCCATCCGTGGTGTGGCAAGGGGAGAGCAGCGACACCAATCTAGATCCGAACACAACCCCAGCCTCGGAACACAACGATATAATCGGGGGCTCAACCACCGAAATAACACCATCTGCCCACCTAATCATGGCAGTCATTGCCCCATGGACCGAACCCTTCTTGGTCTACCTTAATAGGAAGGAACTTCGAGAGGACCAGAATGAGGCTCGCTGCATCGTTCGGCCCTTGAAGGCCTGCAAGGTTCATGAAGGAGAGCTCTACAAGAAAAGCGCTACCGGAGTTCTTCAAACATGTATCTCCGAGGAAGAGGGGCGGTAGCTCTTGGCTGAAATTCATGCCGGACTTGGTGGGCACCATGTTGTAGCTTGGGCCCTTGTTAGCAAGGCCTTCCGTACAGGTTTTTACTGGCAGACGACCCGAGCAGATGCACAGGACCTTCTCCAACTTTGCATCGGATTCCAGCTATTCGCCAACCAAAGCTACATGCCCCCCACCGCTCTACAAACAATCCCCATCACTTGGCCTTTCGCGGTCTGGGGGCTTGATATGGTGGGACCCCTTAAAGGAGGAAGCAATAAGAGAAAGTACCTGCTGGTCATGGTGGATAAATTCACTATGTGGATAGAAGCCAAACCAGTCAAAACGGCTGAGGCGCGGACAGTAATAGACTTCATATCTGGCGTGGTGCACCGTTCTGGTGTTCCACACAGCATCATCACCAATAACGGCTCCAATTTCACAGCAGATGAGGTGAAAACTTGGTGTGCTAATCTGGGCATTAAGCTCGATTACGCCTCTGTCTATCACCCGCAAACTAATGGTCAAGTCGAACGGGCTAATGGTCTTATTATGAGCGGCATCAAACCTAGACTAGTGCGGTCTCTGAAAGAATCAGACACGCACTGGGTTGAGGAGCTTGACTCCGTACTCTGGGGGCTGCGGACCACGCCCTACCGCACTACTAGATCTACACCTTTATTCATGGTGTATGGTGCGGAAGTTGTATTGCCTTGCGATATTATCCATGACTCACCTCAAGTGCACATGTACGAAGAGAGAGAGGCCGAGCTTGATCGGCAGGACAGCCAGATACCTTGGAGGAGGAGTGTAATGTTGCCAAAGCCCGTTCCGCATTTTATCAACAACATGCCTGCAGATACCAAAGCAGAGAATGCGGGCCAAAACTTATAATGTCGGCGAACTCGTCCTACGCTTGCTAGAGAAGAAAAAGGACAAACTCAAGCCCAAGTGGGAATGTCCCTTCATAATTGACGAGGTTCTCACGGGGGGAGCATACCGCCTATGCGCCGCATCAGACAATCGCCTAGAGTCAAACCCCTGGAACGCGGCCAGACTCTGAAGATTCTATGCCTAGCGCTAAACTATGTGTTTGTCTCCCTCTCCCTGTTGTCTCCTTTATTTTTCCTCTCTTTTCGTTTTTTCTTTTGTCTAGAACTTAAACTCTTCCGCACAGCTAAACCGTGCACCTGTGATGTATACATGGGGGCTTCCTGGACAGAAGCTTATTTTCCGAGCATCAAGCTCATCACATATGTGTTTCTTCCCATATGTACCTTTTCTTTTTTTTTCTCCATTATATGTATTGATATGACTTATGTTTTGGCCAAGCTGGGTTGCCTGGGTCCTGTGCTTATGCCCTACATTCTCGTTAGTTCGGCTAGGGCATAAGGGGAGCACCTCTACGATTGTTAATGCCTGGTCATCCAGATGTGTACCTCAGACTGGGTGAAGCCGAAAGCTAGCGTTCTTAAGAGCATACTCCATCGGCGGACTGAAGATTCTTTACATTCCTTCCATTTTGAAGCCCTAGATGAGTACCTATACTGTAATGTTATCAATCACAGTTCGGACATGCACTTTAATGCATGCACACCCACGGAAAGGAACCCCTAACGGAACTATCCTCCCTTGAAATATGTTTCTTACAATCATAATGTAATATACCATAACTAGCGGGATACACATTCTCTATTCAAGCAACTATGACCCGTATGCCTGGTTCCCACATATACCCCGGTCTATTTTACCGCTAAGGTATTCGGAAACACTCTGCACCTTCGGGTCCTGTAACACCCACGATGCGGCTATATCTCCCACGTGTCGGAGCACGACTTAGAGGCATAACCGCATTGTAGGCATGTCGCGAGAGGGGTAATCTTTACACATCCCATGTACTAAATAAGAAAGAGGTACATAGTTGTCTTACAATCACCACTTCACACAATACATGAATATAACATTACATCAATCCGATACAAACAAGGTCCGACTATGGAACCAAAATAAAAGAAGACTACCCCTAATGCAAAAGATCCCCGATCGCCCCGACTGGGCTCCACTACTAATCAACTGAAACGAAACAACACAATGAACAAGATCTTCATCGAGCTCCTCCTTGAGCTCGGTTGCATCACCTGCACTGGTACCAACGGCACCTGCAACTGGTTTTGGAAGTAAACTTTGAGTCACGGGGACTCAGCAATCTCACACCCTCGCGATCAAGACTATTTAAGCTTATGGGTAGGTAAAAGGTAAGTGAGGTGGAGCTGCAGCAAGCACTAGCATATATGGTGGCTAACATACACAAATGAGAGCAAGAAGAGAAGACAAAGCACGGTCGTGAACTAGAAGTGATCAAGAAGTGATCCTGAAACTACTTACGTTCAAGCATAACTCCAACATCGTGTTCACTTCCCGGACCCCGCCGAGAAGAGACCATCATAGCTACACACGCGGTTGATGCATGTTAATTAAGTGTCAAGTTCTCTACAACTGGACATTAACAAATTCCCATCTACCCATAACCGCGGGCACGTCTTTCGAAAGTTCAAAACCCTGTAGGGGTGTCCCAACTTAGCCCATCACAAGCTCTCACGATCAACGAAGGATATTCATTCTCCCAGGAAGACCCGATCAGGCTCGGAATCCCGGTTACAAGACATTTCGATAATGGTAAAACAAGACCAGCAAAGCCGCCCAATGCACCGACATCCTGATAGGAGCTACACATATGTCGTTTTCAGGGCAACACCGGATAGGTCAAGCTACGAGTAAAACCAACTCTCAAGTTTCCCCGAGGTGGCCCCGTAGGCTACCCATTTCGGACCAACACTTAGAGAAGCATGGGCCCGGGGGGTTAAAATAAAGACGACCCTTGAGTCTGAAGAGCCCAAGGGAAGGAGGTAGGTTGTTAGTGCAAATGGTAAAACCAAGGTTGGGCCTTGCTGGAGGAGTTTTATTCAAAGCAAACTGTCAAGGGGTTCCCATTATAACCCAACCGCGTAAGGAACGCAAAATCAAGGAACATAACACCGGTATGACGGAAACTAGGGCGGCAAGAGTGGAACAAAACACCAGGCATAAGGCCAAGCCTTCCACCCTTTACCAAGTATATAGATGCATTAATTAAATAAGAGATATGGTGATATCCCAGCAAAAATCATGCTCCAACAGGGAACATACTCCATCTTCACCTGCGACTAACAACACTATAAGAGGGGCTGTGTAAAGCGGTAACATAGCCAAACAACAGTTTGCTAGGACAAGGTGGGGTAGAGGTTTGACATGGCCATATGGGAGGCATGATATAGCAAGTGGTAGGTATCACGGCATAGCAAAAGAGCAAGCAACTAGGAAGCAAAGATAGACGTGATTTCAAGGGTATGGTCATCTTGCCTGCAAAGTTCTCCGAGAAGATGAAAGCTTGATCCTCGAAAATGTACTCAACAGGTACCTCGAATACGAACTCGTCTCCCAGCTCTACCTAAGGCAAGAACACAAGCAAAGGGAACAACAATCAACCACGGTGCAATGCGCAAGCAACATGATGCAAAACATGGCATGATATGCGGGATGTAATTAATATGCAATGCATATGCGTGCTCTGAAAGGAAAAGATTGAACCAGGCCTCAACTTGGAAAACCAAGTGTGTCGCTGGAAAGATGGGATGATTTCGGTCGAAATCGATATAAAGATCACCGGAATCGGATGCATGGTTTGCAAATGGCAAGCAAAACAATAATGGCACTAAGTTGCGATTAACAACACGATGCCATCTAAAATGCAATAAGAAGATAAGCTACTGCACTCTAACATAGCAACAAAGCACATGGAAGTGATCCACTCAAGATGCTTGACAAAAGATAACAGGTTCGCAGACTTAGTGAAAATACTAACATGTTAGGAATTAACATTAGGAAGCAATGTTTAGAGCAAGATAACAACATGCTACAAGAACATATCATGGGAAAGCAAGGCATGGCAAGAAACTACTCAAAGCATATAACAAAAGTACCTTACTGACCATAAGCCAAAAGGGATCAGAAGATATGATGGCACCCATGTAAACATAGCAAACATCGTTAATAGATTCAGACTTGGCAGAAAACTGAACATAGCATAAACAAAGTTACGAAGGCATGTTTACGAGCTCGATGCACTCAACAAAAGGCATTTCATGACAAGCTAAGCATACTACCCGAAAGAAGACATGATTATGAAGCTAACCATGGCAAGATCAATCTCATAGCATGCATGGATCGACTACAACAACCTCGGCAAAATTGATTAACACGTAAACAATCTGCCAGGAACATTTTATAGCAAAAGTAGAGCAAGATTGAGTCATGCTAGCGTACTCCATAATTGCAAACAAAGACATGGATGGATATAACATAACAATATCTCAAAATCATCCTTACTGAACATGCTCAAAAGAGGCATGGATCACTCTGTAGCAACATGAATACATGGCGTAAAATAACATCAGGGAAATGACTTAGAAGAATTCTAAGTCCCTGAAAACAGCAACATCACGAGAGCTACTTTGCATGCTTGTGCTAGTCACCACATTGATCACAAAAATACATGGCATACACCCCTGTAAAGATGGCATGGCATATAACAAAACACATGAAGGTCTCATGCTCATAGGAGGCACACAATAATCATGGCAAGAATGATAAATGTCCATAATCTGTTAAGAAACAGACATTAACATTACATAGCACTCTTGCATCAACATATAGGGCATCAAGATGAACTCAAATGAATATTCTACAATGGAATGAAATGAAGAGGACATCGAGGCGAACAATTTGATATGCCATACGCACGAATCGGAGCAACGGTGATGAAGTTATAACATGTTGAAATATGCATCAGAATGTAAGATTTAAAAGACTTAGTGGAAATTTGGACCTCGCGGGAAAAGTCAATGGGCGAGGTGGCGGCGGATCTCGCGGGAGCCAGGGAGGAAGATGGCTGGAGAGGATGGGGTTGCCGGTGAGGGGGGTGCCTGATACGGCCTTCCCGCGGCCGGATCCAGGGCCGATGCGGGTCGGGGAGGCCGCAGGGCGAGGAAGACGGCGGGGCCTCCAGGCAGCGGCGTGGCGCACCGGCGTGGCGGCGGCGTGGCGCACCGGCACGGTGGCGGGATCTGGCGCGCGCGCGGGGCGACGCTAGGGTTCCGGCGGCGGGGATGGGGCGTTGAGGCGCGGGTCGAGCAGGCGGACGGCGACAGCGGCGCGGGCTCGAGCGGGCCCGATCCTGGTCCCGCGGGCCGCGCGGTGGAGGAGAGAGAGGCGGCGACGCGTGGCGGCGAGCGATTGGACGAGGCGGCGGTGGAGCTGACGTGGCAGTGCGCCATTGGCTGGGGCAACGTGGCGGCGGGCGGTGGACACGTCCGGCGCGGCGTGGACGCATCCGGTGGCGCGGGGAAGGTGGGATCTAGGGTTCATTCGCGAAAATTCGAGTGGAGTCACATATTTATAGGTAGAGGGAGCTAGGAGAGTCCAAATGAGGTGCGGTTTTTGGCCACGCGATCGTGATCGAACGACCGAGAGGATGGAGGGGGTTTGGATGGGTTTTGGGCCACTTTAGAGAGGTGTTGGGCTGCAAAACAAACGAGGCCTTTACGGTTCCCCGGTTAACATTTGGAGTATCAAACGAAGTCCAAATGGCACGAAACTTGACAGGCGGTCTACCGGTAGTGAACCAAGGCCTCTTGGCAAATCTCGGTCCAATCCGAGAATGTTTAACACCCGCACATGAAAAGAGGTAAAAGGGGACATCGGAGGACATAGGAGTGCCGGATTGCAAAACAGACAACGGGGAAAAAACTTGGATGCATGAGATGAACATGTATGCAAATGCGATGCACATGATGACATGATATGAAATGCATGACACGCAAACACATGACAAGGCAACAACAACGAATAACTGGAAGACACCTGGCGCAACGGTCTCGGGGCGTTACAACACTCGACCACTACAAGAGGATCTCGTCCCGAGATCTAGAATGGCACCGGAGGGAAAACGGAAGAGAAAGAGAAGAGGTAAAACTAAGTTGTTTCTTTGACAAACGAGTGAAACCAAAGAACCCTGAAAAGTGTGAACAAATTGAAAGAAAGAATACAACAGGGATTAACGAAGTTGAAAACACTCCGTTAAAAAAGAGGAACAAGGAAGAACAAATTCGTATAGCACTTCGGTTGAAAAGAGATGCAAGACTTGATAGGATGAAAAGGACTTGAGCAAAGGGGCACAATACTCCAGTTAAATGGGTAAGCACGAAAAGAACACCATCTGAGATGATGAGAGAAAAGAGCAACATCACAACGCCTCCGGAAGAAATGAGAGGAAGGAAAGGAATGAATGGAGGAGAAAACAATATCTTCAACCTCAAATGATCTTCAAAATCAACTTTAAGGGAAAGTTCGAGCGGAGTTGTTGGAAAACCAACAACGAAAAGAACAAGGTTGTAGTGAGCTTATGGAGAATATTTCAAAACTATGAGGTGAAATTCTGCCACTAATGGAAACAATAGATTGGATTGATATGAACAAGAAGACGAGAAATTTATTTCACCAGGAGGATAGATGAAGAACTTGGGTCATTTATGAGCACCATAAATAGCAACAATCCTTAGGAAAGGCTTTAGGTGAAACATGACACACGATAACTCCAACGAAGAGGTTGATGGATTTAAAATACCTCATTCTTAACAACATGTGAATCATGAAACATGAACTCAAATTATCAAGAATGACATAATACCACCTCCAATGATACGGTAGAAAGAATTGCACTCTGAATTGCAAGATGGAGAACGCTTGAGCTCCTATGAGAAGAATCTTGAGGAACACTTCGAGAAGGAATTGAATCCTTGATAAACCAACATGTAGAGCATCCATGAAGAACTCCGGTAACAAAAGGATGATCACACGAAAGGAAAAGAGAAGTTGAAAACACAAGGTGAAGCCTTGCGATGATTTAAATGGAGCTTCGCTACGAGATAATATAATGCGGAAAACATGGAACTCTAGAAAAGAAAAGCTGAAACAATTTAAACCGAGAATTTGATGAGCCTCCGGAAGAAAGAATTAATCCTCTGGGAGAATCAAGAATAAGAATTATGTTATGCTCATCCTTCACCAATTTAGATTGATGACAAGCAATGGATTTGGCATACTACTTAGTCCCGTAGAAAAGGATTAAGATAGATATAGCAACAACTAGAGAAGGTCTTCAATGATTCACCGGTAGGATGAAGAACGAATGAATTTGTATGACAACGAAGGAGAAGAACTCTTGAACGAACCACCGTAAGAATTATAAATGAATGAAGTAAAAGGATGAATCACCGGTAAGAATTAGCAAATGAACGAAGATACATGAGAGAGTTTAGATACAAGAGAATGAAGAGATCATGAACTAATTAGAGGATACTAGAATGATGCACCGGTAAGATTTGGGGGAACGAGAGCTGAAAGCTGAGAATGAATAATTCTGAGATGATGGGCTCTAGAGAATCAAACTGGAAAGACTCTTGAATTGCTCCGGATGGGTGAAAAGAATTCTCACAATCAAAACAATTATGAGAGGATGGCATCACGCTTGAACTGAGAATACTCGAGAGAATGAGTAAGGATATCAGAGGAACTCTTCTTCGGTCTTTAAGTGTTGAGAATGACGACGACAAACACCACCATGAATTGTTGAGACACCCCGGAATGAAGAATGGAAAAGTCGAGCCAACGATGAAAAGAATTTGAAAGATCTTGGAGGAAGACATATGACTGATGATAATTCATTCTTACGTCAAACTTGGAAAATAATTTGACAGTATCTCCGGTAAAATTAGAAGAGTTAGGTAAGATCCTGGGAAAAGACCTGTGGGTTAGGTCCCACTCAAAAGAAACATCGTTGATGATTTAAAAGATAGATTGCGCCAGTTGAATTAAATGACTTGAATGAGATAACATCCTCGAAAGAGCTTGAACGAATGTAGAGTGGAAACACAAATCTTCAAGATACCTTGAGCACTATGGAACAATTGAATAGCGAGAAATGAATGAATATGAGGTGCACCAGCATGAGAAGGTATTTGAAATGAGGAAAAGGATCAACAAAGCTCGAATTGGATCCACCGGAGAAGATGAGAGAACAAATAATGATAACTTGAAACTTCGTTAGTATCTTCCTGATAATCACCGGATAAGAATATTGATGGAAAAGAATGGAGAGACTTCACATCAATAAGATGGATACTCGATTAAGAAATCTGAGTCCTTGAAGAAAAAGGGTGGGTGGGCGGGAAAACAAAGGCAACATGGAGACGGATGAAACAAACATCATTGACGAAAACTGAGTTGATCTTGCGGATGTTGAAATGATCGGATCCACTTGAAGAGAAAGACGCTGGTTGAAACGGATTGACATGACAATCTTGATTATCATGAAGGATTAGTATTCCCATAGGAATATGAGAACACCACTTAGGAAAGGTATGGAATCAACACTTGACTTCGAAGCAACTCGAATATCACAACTCAAAACAAAACAAAGGATTGGCTTGCAGAAGAAGTCGGAACGAACATATGATAGAGATTTCGTCCGAAGTTTTCGTGGTGGGGCCCACACGGGCTCGATCGTACAACACCATCATGAACAAGGCAGTGCACATGACATACGAAGCGTCCCCGAGTCAACATAGCCAAGGACTCTTTAAGACACAACGAGACCATAGTAAAACCAACCGTGGATAGGCGAACCACTAGACGTCGAACCCCAATTTCATATCATACATCTGTCGGAAAGATATCCTAGGAGCTACTTGAATTCCCACTTATATACTCCCGAAACTTTCCGATTATGCAATCAGGTGTTGGGGATAAAGGGGAAACATAATATCTCACCCAAAACTAACAATACCTACATCCAGCTGTATCCATCCTTCAACACATAACCAAGAAACCTTCGAAAAGCATCCATTATACGAGTTATGGCAATACTCTTGAACTCCCGCCCCAGTACTCGGTGGCATCGAGGTTATCTCACCAACAACTGCATAAAAGATATTTTCGATGTCGGCGAAATTCAGGTATTCCAGAACTGCAACGATAAAATTGTGACGACAACACCTCGGAGCTCAACTCCCCGGGACACTGCCACAACCCCTAAATGTCAGGAGGCACCAAGAACAATGTTCTCATCACAAAACCATCGGAACGATTCCAAGGTACCCGCGTGATCCTAAAATATTTTTTAGTGAAATTTGAGAAGAGAAGAGTCAAAACTCTACGTCAGGATGCCTCACCAGAGCAACGAAGGGACTAAGGAGTAAAAAGAATTATACTCTCTGATATATATAATCCTATAAGACTCAAAACATTTTTCTACACTCAACAACGCCAGCGATTCGATCAAGCAGGGGGATCCTAAGTCAGGGAAGGCTCTGATTACCAACTTGTAACACCCACGATGCGGCTATATCTCCCACGTGTCGGAGCACGACTTAGAGGCATAACCACATTGTAGGCATGTCGCAAGAGGGGTAATCTTTACACATCCCATGTACTGAATAAGAAAGAGGTACAGAGTTGGCTTACAATCGCCACTTCACACAGTACATGAATATAACATTACATCAACCCGATACAAACAAGGTCCGACTACGGAACCAAAATAAAAGAAGACTACCCCTAATGCAAAAGATCCCCGATCGCCCGGACTGGGCTCCACTATTGATCAACTGAAATGAAACAACACAATGAACAAGATCTTTATCGAGCTCCTCCTTGAGCTCGGTTGCATCACCTGCACTGGTAGCAACGGCACCTGCAACTGGTTTTGGAAGTAAACTGTGAGTCATGGGGACTCAGCAATCTCACACCCTCGCGATTAAGACTATTTAAGCTTATGGGTAGGTAAAAGGTAAGTGAGGTGGAGCTGTAACAAGCACTGGCATATATGGTGGCTAACATACGCAAATGAGAGCGAGAAGAGAAGGCAAAGCACGTTCGTGAACTAGAAGTGATCAAGAAGTGATCCTGAAACTACTTACGTTCAAGCATAACTCCAACACCGTGTTCACTTCCCAGACCCCGCCGAGAAGAGACCATCACGGCTACACACGCGGTTGATGCATTTTAATTAAGTTAAGTGTCAAGTTCTCTACAACCTGACATTAACAAATTCCCATCTGCCCATAACCGCGAGCACGGCTTTCAAAAGTTCAAAACCCTGCAGGGGTGTCCTAACTTAGCCCATCACAAGCTCTCACGGTCAACGAAGGATATTCCTTCTCACAGGAAGACCCGATCAGGCTCGAAATCTCGGTTACAAGACATTTCGACAATGGTAAAACAAGACCAGCAAAGCCGCCCGATGCGCCGACATCCTGATAGGAGCTGCACATATCTCGTTCTCAAGGCAACACCGGTTAGGTCAAGCTACGAGTAAAACCAACCCTCAAGTTTCCCCGAGGTGGCCACGCAGGCTGCCATTTCGGATCAACACTTAGAGAAGCACTGGCCCGGGGGGTTAAAATAAAGATGACCCTTGAGTCTGCAGAACCCAACGGAAGGAGGTAGGTTGTTAGTGCAAATGGTAAAACCAAGGTTGGGCCTTTTTGGAGGAGTTTTATTCAAAGCGAACTGTCAAGGGGTTCCCATTATAACCCAACCGCGTAAGGAACACAAAATCAAGGAACATAACACCGGTATGACGGAAACTAGGGCGGCAAGAGTGGAACAAAACACCAGGCATAAGGCCGAGCCTTCCACCCTTTACCAAGTATATAGATGCATTAATTAAATAAGAGATATTGTGATATGCCAGCAAAAATCATGTTCCAATAGGGAACATACTCCATCTTCACCTGCAACCAACAACGCTATAAGAGGGGCTGAGCAAAGTGGTAACATAGCCAAACAATGGTTTTCTAGGACAAGGTGGGTTAGAGGTTTGACATGGCAATATGGGAGGCATGATATAGCAAGTGGTAGGTATCGTGGCATAGCAAAAGAGCGAGCAACTAGCAAGCAAAGATAGATGTGATTTCGAGGGTATGGTCATCTTGCGTGCAAAGTTCTCCGAGAAGACGAAAGCTTGATCCTCGAAAACGTACTCAACGGGTACCTTGAACATGAACTCATCTCCCGGATCTACCCAAGGCAAGAACACAAGCAAAGGGAACAACAATTAATCACGGTGCAATGCGCAAGCAACATGGTGCAAAACATGGCATGATATGCGGGATGTAATATGCAATGCATATGTGTGCTCCATAAGGGAAAGATTGAATCAGGCCTCAACTTGGCAAACCAAGTGTGCCGTTGGAAAGATGGGATGATTTCGGTCGAAATCGATATAAAGATCACCGGAATCGGATGCATGGTTTGCAAATGGCAAGGAAAACAATAATGGCACTGAGTTGCGATTAACAGCACGATGCCATCTAAAATGCAACAAGAAGATAAGATACTGCACTCTAACATGGCAACAAAGCACATGGTAGTGATCCACTCAAGATGCTTGACAAAAGATGAACACTGAGCTACGGCTAAATCACACAAGAGGAGGCTCAAACAATCATGGCAAAAGTGCAAAAGATAACAAGTTCACAGACATAGTCAAAATACTAACATGTCAGGAATTAACATCAGGAAGCAATGTTTAGAGCAAGATAACAACATGCTATAGGAACATATCATGGCAAAGCAAGGCATGGCATGAAACTACTCAAAGCATACAACAGAAGATCCTTACTGACCATAAGCGAAAAGGGATCAGAAGATATGATGGCACCCATATGAACATAGCAAGTATCGTTAACAGATTCAGACTTAGCAGAAAACTGAACATGCATAAACAAAGTTACGAAGGCATGTTTACGAGCTTGATGCACTCAACACAAGTCATTTCATGACAAGCTAAGCATACTACCAGCAAGAAGGCATGATTATGAATCTAACCATGGCAAGAACAATCTCATAGCATGCATGGATCAACTACAACAACCTTGGCAAAATTGATTCACACGTAAACAATCTGCCACAAACATTCTATAGCAAAAGTAGAGCAAGATTGAGTCATGCTAGGGTAATCCATAATTGCAAAAAAGACATGGATAGATAGAACATAACAATATATCAAAATCATCCTTACTGAACATGCTCAAAAGAGGCATGGATCACTCTGTAGCAACATGAATACATGGCATAAAAATAACATCACGAAAATGACTTAGAAGAATTCTAAGTCCCTGAAAACAGCAACATCACGAGAGCTACTTTGCATACATGTGCTAGTCACCACATTGATCACAAAAATACATGGCATACACCCCTATAAAGATGGCATGGCATATAACAAAACACATGAAGGGCTTATGCTCATAGGAGGCACACAATAATAATGGCAAAAATGACAAATGTCCATAATCTGTTAAGAAACAGACACTAACATTACATAGCACTCTTGCATCAACATTTAGGGCATCAAGATGAACTCAAATGAACATGCTGCAATGGAATGAAATGAAGAGGACATCGAGGCGAACAATTTGATATGCCACACGCACGAATCGGAGCAACAGTGATGAAGTTATGACATGATGAAATATGCATCAGAATTTAAGATTTAAAAGACAGTGGAAATTTGACCTCGCGGGAAAAGTCAACGGGTGAGCTGGCGGCGGATCTCACCGGAGCCAGGGAAGAAGATGGCCAAAGAGGATGGGGTTGCCGGCGAGGGGGGCGCCGGATCCGGCCTTCCCGCGGCCGGATCCAGGGCCGATGCGGGTTCGGGAGGCCGCCGGGGACGAGGAAGATGGTGGGGCCTCCAGGCGGTGGCGTGGCGCAACAGCGCGGTGGAGGGATCCGGCGTGCGCGGGGCGGCGCTAGGGTTCCATCGGCGGGAATGGGGCGCTGAGGCGCGGGCTCGCGCGGGCCCGATCCGGGTCCCGCGGGCCACGTGGTGGAGGAGAGAGAGGCGGCGACGCGTGGCGGCGCGCGATTGGACGAGGCGGCGGCGGAGCGGACGTGGCAGCACGACATCGGCCGGGGCGACGTGGCGACGGGCGGTGGACACGTCCGGCGCGGCGTGGACGCGTCCGGTGGCGCGGGGAAGGTGGGATCTAGGGTTCATCCACGAAAATTCGAGGGGAGTCACATATTTATAGGTAGAGGGAGCTAGGAGAGTCCAAATGAGGTGCGGTTTTCGTCCACACGATCGTGATCGAACGATCGAGAGGATGGAGGGGGTTTGGATGGGTTTTGGTCCACTTTGGAGAGGTGCTCGGCTGCAACACAAACGAGGCCTTTATGGTTCCCCGGTTAACCGTTGGAGTATCAAACCAAGTCCAAATGGCACGAAACTTGACAAGCGGTCTACCGGTAGTGAACCAAGACCGCTTGGCAAATCTCGGTCCAATCCGAGAACATTTAAAACCCGCACACGAAAAGAGGTAAAAAGGGACACCAGAGGACATAGGAGAGTCGGATTGCAAAATGGACAATGGGGAAAAAGCTCGAATGCATGAGACGAACATGTATGCAAATGCGATGCACATGATGACATGATATGAAATGCATGACACGCAAACACATGACAAGGCAACAACAGCGAATAACTGGAAGACACCTAGCACAACGGTATCGGGGCGTTACAGGTCTAGAGGTTGAAGCGAAAACGTCCGCCATGACAATTGTTTTTATAATTCATCTAGATTCACATATGTCAAGGAAAGTACATAGTCACTAGGACTCAAAAATTTCCTCCTCTATGCCATCCAATAAGCCGTCTAACTTACAATCCTGCTGGGAATACTTGGCGGCTACTTCTACTTTGTCCTATATGAAATTAATGGGAAATTCTTTTCCGTCTGACCCTAGAGGTTCGACTAGAGCCATATGATTCGGATCAAGCTTGGTATACCGTGTTTTCACCGTGGCCCAGGCTTCCCGTGCACCTTCCCGACCAGCCGATATCTTCCACAGTCGAAAGCGCTCCCTTGAATAGATGTATCAGCTCATCCATCTTTCCTGGAGGGGAGGTGGATGGCCATAGGGCTTTGGCAACACTTCGCATCACCTGCCGAGCTTCCTCATGCACCTGCGACAGCTCTTGTAGCAGATCGCTCAATGATCCGGACATCTCCTCTTCGGGACGACCGGTCAGCATACCTGCAGATATAACTCTATCGGCACCTTCTACCTATGAATTATTCAAAGGTAAGTTCGACCACATACTGAATATGCCGCCTTGCAGCCTTTTATTCTCCTTTACGAAGTCCGCCAGCTAGGCCCGTACATCTTTCAGTTCTTCGCCCAGTTGGGTGCTCGATTCCCGGAGCTTGTTTTTCTCTACGAAGACCTTTGTTAACACACGCTCACCCACGGCTAGCAGTTTTTGGGATCCTTGTTCTCCGCTTCGAGCGGCTTCCAGTTGTTCTTGCAGTTGACCTAATGATCCAATTAAGAGGCGAGCAACCATGTTAGCATTATTGGTATACCATTATGTTTTCTCGATGGAGGGAAACATTATGAGGAGATGCCTTCCTGGATTTCTCCAGTTCGGCATTGGTCGCATTTAGCTGGCTCCGACATTTTTCCAACTCCTGAGATGACAGGTTGTTCTTCGCCGTAAGCACCTAGTTATACATTGATCCTTAAATCAGTTGTATAAACTACTTTAAGTCTCGGGGGCTACCGGTGTATGATTATTAAATCTATGCTTACCCACATATCTTTCCGATGTTGGTGTGTGGCTCGAACAAGCTCATCTCGAGTAGCTTAGATGTATGCATCGGCCGAATAAAGGCATTAAACGCCTCTTTTGAAAAACTAGTGTTACGAAGAACGGCCCTCTGACGATGATTCATAGCGCTCTCCACTTCAGAGTTCATGACGGACATGTCGTCCGAATCCTCTGTGGAAGGCCAGTTCGGCGCTACTCCTGTGTTAGTCCCCGTCCTTTGGGCAGGGTCTGGAAACTGACTAGTGGAGGCACGTCCGGTCGGATCTCCGGACACAGTCCGGCGGATACTTTTCCTGATAGGATACGGCGAATGGCATTACAATTTGATGTGACGATCAGAATGGATATTCTTGAGAAGAACAACCCTACCTCTTTGACGAGGGTTCTGCCATGTTATCATTTGCTTTCCTCTTCAAAGATGTGCCAGGCATGGACACTGCTCTCCTCAGAGATGCTTGCAGTGCACGTTGCAGTGCTGAGCACCTCCCATTTGAAACACGGAATGGTGTGGTGGGTGAAGCGTGGTAAGGGAACTCTTTCAAAGAAAGTGTCTTTTGAATTACTTACATGTGAAGCAGGAAGGAGGCCAGGGTAATCGGCGATGATAGGTACATCCGTGTCGTCATAGCTCGTCTGATAGAATACTCCATCCTCGAGCTCCACAAATATGTCTGTATCTTGTTCGTATCCGGGGTCAAGATCCCGGTTGCGATTCTCGGCTGAGGGGCAGGGTCATGGATCCCCTCGATAGCCTTTCGCCATTCCTGTCATGAATGGATAGGATACTCCTCGTCAAAGATAATTCAGGGACAGGAGTAACATAGTGGAGTCAGAGCTTACCCAGCTAGGAGGATTATACATGGAAAATCTGTCTCGATATTGGAGACGGGTGAACTCCTCCTTCCCCCCCTTTATATAGTTCGGCCAATATTTTAGCCAGAGCGGTGGGGGTCTTTGGACCCTTCGGACCGCAACGTGAGGTATTGTCTTCCCCATTATAGTGCCACATGGGTAGCCCTCTGTATTGGAGTGGTTGGACCCCCGCGCTATGGAGATCGCCATTACCTCGACTATTGACAATCCGGACTAGGCGAGCATCTTAATATTGCCCAACAGCAGACTGATCTCTGCGCTATCCTCCTCCTCCTGGCTCCGAGGACGCCAGCTATGGTGTTTCTTCAACGGAGCACTTGAAAATTCGGGGAGGCCCATACGGACTGGGTCGGGAAGAGCGACGTCATCGATATAGAACCATTCAGAAGGCCACTCTTCGGAAGCCTTCTTCGGTGTGCCGGACAGGTATCCGATGCCGGCCATGCGCCACACTTCGGCTCCCCCCACTTCAAATATTGATCCTCCTTGATTACGAGGGACGAGGCAGAACAATCTTCTCCATAAATCGAAATGAGGCTCGCAACCCAGGAATAGCTCGCATAGAGCGACATAACTCGCAATATGCAGGATGGAGGCGAGAGTGAGACTGTACAGTTGGAGGCCGTAATACTCCACCAGACCTCGAAGGAAGGGATGGATCAGAAATTCGACACCTCATAACAAGAAGGGGAGAAGCATACTCATCCCCCGCTGGACGGATTGGGGAAGTTCTCCGCTTGAACCCTGCCATTGAAGGATGTCATCCCTACTCGTACGGGGACCAAATCCGTGGGAGGAAGAAAGCCCTGTGCTTGCAGGTTCACCAGCTAGCTGTGTGAAACAGAACATCTCTCCCAATCCCCCTTTTCAGAGTTATGGGATGAGAGGAAGAGCTGGCAGCACTAGCCATGTTGGGGTGGTTCTGCTCCGCAAGCTCTGAGGATTTTTTTCATGGGATTTGGAAGGGATTTGAGATCTATTCTCTTCAAATAGGCACCTTTCTGGTGCGGTTAGGGTGGTATATGTAAAAATACCCTAGACCTCTTGTATTCACTCGACACGTGGAAGCTAAAGTCAAGAAGGCGCGAAAGCCGAGGGGTGCGGCATTAAGTGGAGAATTGAATACATTACTTTAAAGTCATAGGAGGAGGAACCTGCCTTGCAATGCCGAAGACTATCTACACGCCGAACACCTCATCATTGAAGTCTGATTCGGGGGCTACTGAGGGATTCCTGGACTAAGGGGTCCTTGGGTGTCCGATCTATTGGATATGGGCCAGACTGTTGGGCCATGAAGATACAAAGACCAAAGACTCTACCCGTGTCCGGATGGGACTCTCCTTGGCGTGGAAGGCAAGCTTGGAGACCAACTATGAAGATTCCTTTCTCTGTAACCGACCTTGTGTAACACTAGATCCCTCCTGTGTCTATATAAACCGGAGGGCTAGGTCTGTAGATACTGTCCGAATAATCATAGAAAGGTTAGACTTTTAGGGTTTAGCCATTACGATCTCGTGGTAGATCAACTCTTGTAATACTCTTATTCATCAAGATCAATCATGCAGGAAGTAGGGTATTACCTCCATAGAGAGGGCCCGAACCTGGGTAAACATTCTGTCCCCCGTCTCTTGTTACCATCCATCCTAGACACATAGTTCGGGACCCCCTACCCGAGATCCGCCGGTTTTGACACCGACAAGCACAACACCTTCTTCGAGTCCGCAAAGAAACCACACAAGAAGCCCAAGATCTCCTCAGATAGGTTTTGGAGATACCAGCAATGCAGCTACTACTCTTGCATACTGTATAATCAAGACATGATTTTTCCTCACCAACGTCTTGACTGCGAAGCCATTGCTGGGCTGCCATGACTTGATTGCTTCAGAGAAGTCAGACTGCTCCAGTTTGTAACTGACAAGGAGCATTGGAATGAAGAGCTTCTGTTGCAGTTCTATGCTACACTTCACATCAGAGGCTACAACAGGGATCCGAAGACATGGATCCTTGAGTGGATTATAGCCAATGTCCATCTTGAAGCCAAAGCTCAAGATATCCTCGAGCTAACTTCCCTTCCCACTCCTGGTGATCTATTTGAACTAGGTTGTCAGCTATATCATAATGAACTGCAGAGCATCTTTCAGAAGCCAGAACCCAACATGAGCCAGATGCTCAGTATGATGAAGCCATTATCCATGGATGCTGAATATCCCAAGGAGTTCTTTGTCAAAGACCTTGAGTACCTGCCCTGCACCATCTATCATATTCTGAGGCATACTCTCTGGCCTATCAAGGGATATTCTCTAGACGCAAGGCTTGAAGGCGCTATGAAGACATTGGTCTTCTACACTCTCAATGGCATCAGATTCAACACGCCAGATTTCCTCATCCGACACATGGCAGCTTCAGGAATTGATATGTTTGGCCTCAAATTCTATGCACCATGGGTCATGTGCTTTATAAAGCTTCACTCTACGGTCAACTATCAACCTTCAACATGCAATCATGTTGTTTTCTTGCCTGATGTTGACATGTCTCATGAAGCCATATACCCTGTGCCTGCTAAGGCGCCAGTGCGTGAAGACAATGCTGCTTTTCAAAGCTTCACATAGCTAGTTGATTGAGTTCATGTGCCCAATCCTCCTGCTCCCGATGGGCCTCTGGCTGGTTAGCTACACCTGCCGCATCATGCAAACACTTATGCGAATGCCAACACTATAGCTCAAAGGCCTCAGAAGCATCCTCCTGTCCTCAACGACAAAGATCTTCTTGTATCACTTCATCAGAAGTAGGACGGACATCATGATTGGCTGAAGCATCAGATGTAGAGTCTTCTTGTTGATGTAAATCGCATTCGCAATCTGGCTACCAAGAATTCATCCATTGCGCATGAAGCATGTCGACGGTCCTGTAAGAGCCTCACACTGCTCTGTTCTGAAGATGATCTTCGCGAAGATGGCTTCACGAAACAATTCAAGTTTGACTCCAAGCCTCAATATTCTGCAAGTTGGCATCCAACACCTTCCATTGAAGATTCAGAGTATTCATCTTCCACTGCAACTGTTGTTGTGAGAGTCATTGATGAAGAAGACGACACCACTTCACCAGCGATGGCTTCACTAGATCACAACTCTGCACCAGGCCCGTCTGCGCTGCCCGATACCAACATCGACCTTGCTGCTCCAACATCTTCTCCGACTGGGAACGAGTAGATACTATTTATCTTCAAACCTTTTTAGTCCTTACTGACTAAAGGGGGAGAAGCATATGAGTTGATAGTCTTCAAGCAGGTCCATATGGGTCGGTTGCTTATTTTTGCTAAGTCTTACAACTCTCATTCTTGAAACTTTTGCCTTTTCAGTTGTAGCACACTTAAAACTTGATGGTCGTCTACTACTTTTTGCTGCTACCCCGTGACACGATGATAAATTCCACATGAAGTCATTCTGCACACGCCCATTTCTCATTGTGCATTTCATTATTCTTCATTATTTATGTATGAATGATGAATTTTCTTCATGTGTTGAAGAGGAACTCCACAAAGTAAAACCTACCATGTGCATTTTTTGTCAAAAGCAAACTACTTATATGCACATCTTCAGGGGGAGCCCTTTCTAACTCATGAAGACAATGCCTATGTACTTTAACTTTCACATACTTTTATCCCCATTGAAAACTTCAACCAGTTTGTCATCAATCACCAAAAAGGGGGAGATTGTAAGTGCATATAGTGCCACCCCTAGTTGGATTTCGAGTATTGATGACAAACGTGGTTGAAGGACTAATGTGTTTGTGAGAATTGAAGGAAAACATAGGTAGTAGTCCCTCAGTGATTCGGTTTACCTACCAGAGATGACCCAAAAAAATGTATGAAGACATTGAAGACGATGGTGGTTCGTGAAGACATTCACGTTGAAGATAATGACCCGTGAAGACATTCACTTGAACACTATGGAGTGCAAAGACATAGTTTCTTTCGTAGTTCTTTTTCTTCTTTCTTGAGTCATAGGAACCAACGTACTATTAAGTGTTGTCCAAGTGAACAAAGTTAGATGACTGCAGTGATACTCAACCTAAATCCTATGTCTTCGAGCGAAGACAATGAGAGAAAATCTTATCCAGAGTTGGATGAGTCAGCTTTTCTTGTAGCCCAAGCCAAGCTGCTGCGTGTGTTTGAAATCCGACTGTTGGACATGTGTCGGTTCCTTAGTGACCCACGTCATTTCAGACATGTCACGTCGGGTTGCCTCCAGCCTATAAATAGCCCACCCCTACACCATAAATTGGTGGCTGCTCAGAGTTAGTGCATGGCTCTTGTCATTTGAGAGTAACCCACCTTCGAAGCCTTTGAGAGAGAGATCATTGAAAGGACAAAGCCCAAAACACCCAGAGCCAAAGAGTGTTAGGCATCACTGAATTATTTCTGTCCACGTGACCTGAAGATTTGTTACACTTGGGGACTGTGAATCCTCCAGCTGGTTAGGCATCGCATTCTGAGCATCCAAGAGTCATTATGGATTGCCGGTGAATGAAATCTGTGAAGGTTTGGAAGTCTACCTTGAACACTTACTAGAGTGATTGGGCGAGGAATGGGTGTCCTAAGCTCAAGCGGAATAAGGTGAAGACACATTCTTCTGAGTTCAATCTCAGCCTCCCTAACCAGACGTACAGTTGTCACAGCAACTGGAACTAGTCTACCAAATCCTTATCTTCACCGAGCAACTGGTTATATCCCCTACTTCCTTTACATTTCAGTCTGTCTTCGTGAAGTCATTGCTTGCTTGCCTGATCTGTTTGACTTCACCATGTGAAGACTATTATCTGTTTGGCTTCATACCGTCTTCCATTCTGATCCATACTACCTAGCTGATGTTAGTCTTCGTACTTTCACTGTACTTCTTACTTGATTATGGCTTGTCTAGTGTAGTTCATCTTCCACTGCATATCATATAGGTTCATTTCAAAAATTTAGTCTTCAAAGACCTCATCTTTTCAAGACTTTCGTAAGAATCGCCTATTCACCCCCCTCATGTCAATAACTAGCACTTTCACAAGTCAAGGTCATACAATGAAAAAAGATCTTCTAGTCATGATCGTAATTGCTACAATTGCGAAAGACCCAGACACTACTCCAATGAGTGTGCGGCTCCCTACAAGAAAAGAGAAGACTCACCAAAAAGGAGGAGTAGAAGAGATGGCTCACCTCCAAGAGAGAGAAGGAGTAGAGATGAAGATGATTTTCTGTGTGATGATGATTTACTTGTTGACAACACTACTGATTAAAACTATGAGGAACTTGCTAGTAATCATGCTAATGAAGATGAAACGAAGGACAATGATAAGAAGGAGATTGAGCGTCTAACTAAAGAACTAAACACTCTTAAGTTATCTCATCAAACAACTCTAGAGGATCATAGAGAGATCCTAAGGACTCATGAGAAGCTACGCTTGGAGAAGATAAATTTAGAGCAAGAGCACGAGATTCTAAAAGCTATCAATGATGATCTTCGAAAGAAGAGTTCTTCTTATCTTGCCAAATTTCACCTCTTGTCTACTTATATGCCACAAGTAAAATCTAGCAACAAGAGCAAGAAAGAGTCTTCCTCTAGTAGTAACAGCAATCATGTTAAATCCAATATTGTTGCTTCTAGTACTTCCCTTGATTCCACTAATGATTCTCTTAGCCAAGTTACACCTGAGCAAGAAAATAGCTTATTGAAGGGAATTATAGATAAAGGTGTTTACAAGAGCCTTGCCGGGAGCAAGCCATTTGAGGAAATTGTACGCAAGCAAGGAAGGCACCGGAAGAATCAAGGTGTTGGTTTTGAACAAAAGTTCAATGCCAATGTAGTTGAGCGGGAAGAAGAACAATACCCCAATACGAAGTTTGTTCGTCAACAAGAGAAGTATGACCCCACTTGTTTCAAGGGAACACAAGCTCAAGATGATCTTCCACCACAAGACCATGAGCTAAAAGGCAAGGATAAGCTTGAGATTGAGTCATTTTAAGAAGCTCCTAAGGCCATGGTCAAGTGGGTTCCCAATACTATGTCAAGCTCTACATCATCAAGTTTAACTACCACTCCAAGGGTTCCCATCAAGTTGTTGTGGATCCCAAACAAGAAGAACTAGAGTGTTCTTGAGGGTGACTCCACCAACATACTACACTCATATTCTTTTTGGCAAGGACTTGTGCAATCAACTTTCATATCTTGCAGTAGTTCATGGAGTCACAAACCCTCTTGTTGGTAAGATAGGGGACAAGGTAACCTAATGCATTCATGGACATCATCATATGAGCAATTCAATCTATTTCTATGGATATCTTTGTATGTTCCTTGTGGGACTAACCCATGTAGGTATTGAAAGTGCAACACTCCAATAGTTTGCTTCAAATGATCTACATCAACATTGAACATCCACATCTTCACTATCTACATGAAGTAATAATCGACAAAACCCAAGGTTAGTTCATCCCTCTTAGGGGGGATATCACATCTAGGGGGAGATTTACTCTAAAAAAATATTGATCTAAAGCAACACTAATGGTGTGAACACATTAATGCTTTATGTAAAAGTGGTAACCCCACTTGTGCTTAAACGATGACTATGACCTATGATCAAATGTTCTCATTTGACTCCTCGGTCAATATACTCACATATAGATGACTTAGTCATTGCTAATTTCTTGATAGATGATACAATTGTTTGTGCATGCTTTGTCACATGTTTCATTTGCTATCTTATTGTGTGAGGATGTTGGTTGCATATTTACTCCATTCGAGGACATCCATTTGTTGTTTTTATTGTCTTGGTTTTTATTGGCCAAATGAATGGACAAGAATCCCTAAGTACTTTCTCTAGCTATCTATGCTCTTATTGTATCAAACTCTATTCATGCTACATCACAAAAATTGAACAAGTCTTTTCGGACCATCCGGGTGAGGAACACTCGGAGCCACCAATCCATCAAGGGCTGCTTTCCAAAACCTTCGTGTGCATTTTGGTCAGACCAACTCACTCAAAGTCTGTCACTCCGAAAGCACTAGACTGACCTATGTTTTCATCTCGGTGCTACCAATTTTAATGACTATGTCCCACCGAGTTGAAATAACTGCACACAGTTTTGCATCTCGGCACCACCGAAACATTCCATTCAGTGCCACTGACAGCAGCTGGGTATATATACTCAGCAGATCCATTCGGTTTAAATATACTTCAAACCTCACGAGCCCGCGCCAAGTGCCGTCGCCCCTTGGTCTCCGAATCATCACCGTCTTCGCCTGTGCGCCTTCGCCGCAGGTCTCCATTGTCGTCAACAGGAATCTACACCACCATTGCCGCCGTAGAGAATCGTCACCGAATTAGGGTATGATTCGATCTCCTCGTGCTATCCCCTTCCGATTCTATGCACAAGGAAAATGCCTAGTACCTGCCACTTTTGAAATCATTCTATCCAGTAAAATGTTCCAATAGATTAGACTCGAAGAAAAAATTTAGGGTTACATTTCCGCCGAACTCATCTCGGACCGACCAAAATGAAACTTTTGGTTCCATCGATTGGCTATGGCCATTGCACTAAGTACAACTAGGTGCCACCGAAATGTACTAATCGGTGAGACCGACAGTAGAATCTTAGTGAAACCCTAGCATCTCAGATCCACCGAACCACAACTCGGCCTGCCAGATCTTGTGTGTTTAGACTCTGTTAATGCTTCGGTGTCACCGAGATGTTCATATCGGTAGCTCTGAAATGCTTTCTGCAGAAAACTAAAACTAAAGTTTTGATCCAATTTTTTGAAAAATCAATTGCTTTTTGTGATGCCCATCCACTCTGCCCATACCTATCTATTCATAGGGTCCGCATTGCAAGATGTCTGATGCAAGTGATAGCCAGAACTAGTCAGAGAGTGAGGGCACTAGCCCTAGCGGTAGTTATGATGAGGGAAGCATGAGCACACCGAGCAATCTGCCTAAAGCTGCCACAAGAACAAGGAAGAAGAAAAAGCTCAGAGAGTGAGGATGAGGTTTTCGTTGGTAATGAGGAAATAACCTCGAGGAAGGAAGTGCTAAAGAAAGAATATGGCACAACAGTTGCTACTAAACCAGGTCTCAAGAAGAAAGACCCTTCCCAAAGGGTTCCTATGTCTAAAGCCATAAAATCTAAGTTCCACAAGAGACCATGTAATTCACTCTTTAGAAAATAGAAGAAGAAGATGCCATTGGAAAGAAAAAGATGAAAGAGAGTGAAGGAGACCATTGCCAGAGTGATTGGTAGACCATCTATGATGGTGGATGATGAAGAGCAGGAGGAAGAGGAACCATCTTCACCTCCTGCTAAATCTTAGAAGCTCATGGAAGATGCCATGAAGTCAGGTGTTGCTCCATCTAAGCCCAAGCCTAAACCTAAGGCTGCTCCACCCAAGAGGTCAACTAGGAATATCCCAGCTGCTGAAAAGAACAAGGCCCTAGTGCCATATGTTCAAGAGGATGATGAGCCACTAGTGCTTTGAAAGTTGAAGCCAAAGATTCCAGATCTTGATGATGGACATCTAGTTGCTGAAAATGTGATGCTTAGAAAGGACAAAGTTCTGAGAGATTGGAGGAAAAGTGATCCTTGTTCTGCAAGGAGAAGAACAACTTGTGACTATCATTTCCATAACCGTGAATAGCAAGACTTTTATGAGACAGTGTTTCTTGACAAGAAGCCCATCATAAGCAACATGAAGTGGGTGGACTGGAAGTACATAGATGCAAATGAAGATTACTTCCCCCATGTTCATGAGAGCTTCATGCTTACTGGATTTGATGCTTTAACTCTAGAGCCAAATGACAAGCTTTTCCATAAACCATTTTATAAGGAGACATGCCGATAGGATTTTTGTATGCTGTTCTAGAAGCCCAAAGTGCATCATCTAATTTCTTAGACCAATTCTTCCTAGACCTATTGACAATTTTCTGCAAAATTAACTTTATTTCCCTATTGCTAACTTCAACTTGACCACTAGACTGGGGATGATAAGGTGATGGAATTCTACGGTTAACATCATACTTGGAAAGCACTTTACGGAAAGAACCATGAATAAAGTGAGAACCACCATCAGTAATTATGTATCTAGGGGCTCCAAACCTTGGGAAAATAACTTCCTTAAGCATTTTAATAGTGGTGTTGTGATCATCACTACTGGTTGGAATAGCTTCTACCCACATTGTAACATAATCAACAACCAGAATATGTGTATACGCATTAGAGGAAGGAAAATGTCCCATGTAATCAAATCCCCAAACATCAAATGGTTCAATAGCAAGTGAATAATTCATAGGCATTTCTTGACGCTTACCGATATTACCTATTCTTTGGCATTCATCACAAGGTAAGACGAACTTACAGGCATCCTTGAAGAGAGTAGGCCACTAAAATCCAAATTGCAATACCTTGTGAGCAGTTCTATCTCTAGCATGATGCCCTCCATAAGCTTTGAAGTGACATTTCCATAGGATTTGTCCTTGTTCCTGCTCAGGTACAGAACGTCTAATAATACCATCTACTCCTTCTTTATAAAGATGTGGGCCATCCCAAAAGTAATGTCTTAAATCATAAAAGATTTTTTTCCTTCTGTTGGTATGTAAAGCTAGGTGGTAAATATTTAGCAACAATGTAATTAGCATAGTCAGCATACCAAAGAGTATTACGAGCAACATTTGTTGCATCTAACTGCTCATTAGGAAAACTATCAACAATAGGTAGTGGGTCATCAAGCACATTTTCAAGCCTAGACAAGTTATCAGCTACGGGGTTCTCAGCTCCTTTCCTATCAGTGATATGTAAATCGAATTCTTGTAGCAAGAGAACCCATCGAATAACTCTAGGTTTAGCATCTTTCTTTTCCACAAGATATTTAATAGCAGCATGATCGGTGTGAACAGTTACTTTTGAATAATTAATAAAGATGTAAATTTATCACAAGCAAACACCATTGCTAAGAATTCTTTTTCAGTAGTAGCATAGTTTCGTTGATCACTTTCAAGAGTTTTGCTAGCATAATGAATAACATTCAATTTCTTATCAACTCTTTGTCTTAGAACATCACCAACAGCAAATCACTAGCATCACACATAATTTCAAAAGGCAAGTTCCAATCAGGAAGTTGAACAATAGGTGCATAAATTAAGGATTTCTTGAGGGTTTCAAAGGCTTCTAAACAATCATCATCAAAAACAAAAGGAATATCCTTTTGCAAAATATACGTAAGAGGCCTAGAGATTTTAGAACAGTCTTTGATAAATCTCCTATAGAAACCAGCATGACCTAAGAAACTACGAATACCTTTGATATCTTTAGGACATGGAATTTTCTCAATTGCATCAACGTTAGCTTTGTCCACTTCAATACCTCTTTCAGAAATTTTATGGCCCAAGACAATACCTTCATTAACCGTAAAGTGGCACTTTTCTCAATTCAAGACAAGATTTCTTTGCTCGCATCTCTGTAAAACTCGGTCAAGATTGCTTAAACAATCATCAAAAGACTTCCCATAAATAGAGAAATCATCCATGAAAACCTCAACAATCTTTTCACAAAAGTAAGAGAATATAGTAGGTGCATTGTATAAACCGAAAGGCATATGTCAATAAGCACAAGTTCCAAAGGGTCAAGTAAAAGTGGTCTTTTCTTGATCAGGCCGAAAAACAGGTATTTGTGAAAAACCAGAATCTCCATCAAGTAAGCAAAAATGTGTGTATTTAGATAATATTTCTAGCATTTGATCAATAAAAGGTAGAGGGTAATGATCTTTTCTAGTTGCTTTGTTTAATTTTCTAAAATCAATTGCCATTCTATAGCCTGTAACAATTCTTTCTGGAATAAGTTCATTCTTATCATTAGGAACAACAGTAATACCTCCTTTCCTAGGGACACAATGAACAGGACTTTCCCATCTACTATCAGCTATATGATAGATTATATCTACTTCTAGAAGTTTTAATATTTCCGTTCTTACCACTTCTTTCATCTTCGGATTTAATCGATGTTGGTGATCAACAACGGGTTTAGCATGAGGTTCCTTATTAATCTTGTGCTGACATAGAGTGGGACTAATGCCCTTTAATCATCAAGAGTATATCCAATAGCAGCTCGGTGCTTCCTTAGAACTTTCAATAATCTTTCTTCTTCATGTTCTGAAAGTTTAGCACTAATAATAACATGATATACCTTCTTTTCATCAAGATAAGCATATTTCAAAGTGTTTGGCAATTGTTTTAATTCAAACACATGATCACCTTTAGGTGGAGGAGGACCTCCTAGAGTTTCAATAAGCAAATTGTGTTTAAGAAAATGACATTGTTAAAAGAAAATCTTATCTATTTCTTTTCTTTCATGCATATGTAAATCATTTTCGAGGTCTAGCAAATATTGTTCTAGTGGATCAGTAGGAGGCACATCAATAGAAGCAAGACCAATTATTTCATCCTCATTAGGCAATTCTTTTTCATGAAGCTTTTTACTAAACTTGGAAAAATTAAATTCCTGACACTCATCACGGAAACTAACACCAACAATTCGTTTCCCACACACTACTGCAGGATGCTGCTAACGCGATACTACCAGCAGAGACCCTTCAATGAAACTGTGTGTGATGCCATAATCACAAATGGTGGTGTAAAAAACTGTCAACAGGTGGAAAACGTTTGCGAAGGTGGAGCCATCAAACACGGTTCAGATTTTAGTTGCGTGTGCGACGCAGGGCATATGATTCAGTTCAATTAACTATTTGTGATGAGGAGGAACAACAGAAATGGGCAGCCAGATGGAGGTGTGTGCGATATACAGCATACGCTTCAGTCAGATGAATTGTTTGTGATTAGGCAACACAAAAGAAACGGCCAGCCAGATGATGGTGTGTGCGATATACGACATGCAGTTCACTCGGATGAACTGTTTGCATTGAGACATAAGAACATAAATGGTTGAAATTAACAAGATGTGTGTGATACGCGGCAAACAGGTCTGTAATCAAAAATGTGTGTGAAGACCGATAATAATACACACGGTTGCTGCTAATAGGACGTGTGTGTTGTGTGATGGGATTGCATACAGAACAACATATATATATACACACACACTTATAAGGACATGCTTGCATAACCAAATTAAACATCCAGTTACATAGGCGGTTACTACAACCATGGCATTTGCACATACCAAAGTAAACTATTGCATGCATAATTACATAGGTGGCTACTACACACATGACATTTCCACACACCAATAAGTAAACTATTTATTACATGCATGATTAACTAGCATAAACGATCATCTGATCATCCGGGCTCGTCGAATTGGGCAACGAGGCACTTCCTCATGTCAATGATCTGCATGTGCATCTTGTAGCATGTGTACACACTCTTGGCCACGAACCTGAGGTGAGGTTCATCCAGTTGTCGTATCCAGGGCATGTGCCAGGATAGGGGATTTGTTCTCTGGGCATCCCGCTTTATCTTTTCATAGTAGGGGTCGATGATGGCCGAGGCAAGTTCGACTAGGTAGTCCTTCTTTGTGCTGCCCCAGGCCCTGTAGTGGTCATGGATTTCGACAAGGTTCTTGCTGGCCAAGCCCGTGACACTAAGAGCGTTTACATCGTCGGTGGTTTCCACCATGGCGAACTTGTAGTCGGTGTTGTTGACAAACCTATTGAAACGGTCGAAAGGCTCTGTGACCATGCAGTTGTGGTAGATGAGGACATGATGGCGCACGCACAACTGGGAGACGACAACCTTCTGATCTATGTCGGGACGACCGGCGGTGTACTGGAGGTCGATGCCGACCACCTTATACTTGTCTTGAGCAAGCAACTACTCAACGATGTTGATCTAGTCGTCCACCACGGCCGGGTCGATGGTGTACACCACCGAGAGATCCGTCTCCCTCATGTGGGTCTGCAATCTATGCTCGCCCAACTCCATTGGAGCGCCGCTAGACATCCCCTCTCTATGTGTCATCATGGGTGTGCTTGTTGTGTTGTGGGGCCCGATCGAAAGGTTGAAGAAACTAAGGTTATAATGGCCGCGGGAATTAAAGGGGAAGCCGGACGTTTAGGAATATCGACATGCCATGATGGCAGTTCTAATTTGCAGTGCGTAAATCCATCGTGCCACACGTAACTGCATCGCATGGCAACGTGTGTGGCGCAACCGCCTGCATATGGGGCCCCCGACGTGATCGTGCGCACGTCCAACCGCTGGCAGAGCGCACGCTGAGGGACGCGAGCAGAGCGCCCCGCGATCACCTCAATGGCAAGAAACCATATATATATATGCATATAGCAGTTGAACACGCAAGGAAAAGCTATCCACAAGCCGAGCGCACCGACAAACGTGAGTAGAGCGCGCCGCGACGCCTAACGGCAAGCACATCATGCTGCGGCGCCTAACGGCAAGCACGGCACGCTCCGGCACCTAATGGCGAGCAGAGCTTCCTGAGGGACGCGAGCAGAGGCCGACATAGTGATACGTGGCAAATAAGACGAACTATGAGAGCGATGTCGGAGACATCAAGCACGAATCAGATTAGAGTTGCGTGTGCGATACATGGCATATAGTTGATCCATCCGAGCTGTTTGTGATGGAATAAGCCGTGTGTGTTGCGGGAAAACGCTTGCTAGTATATAACCTTAAATTTAACCAAAAAAGTGTTAATGCATGTTACAAAAATTGTATAGCTGGAAACTATGTTCAAATACGACTAAAACGATATAATCTTGGCGACATGTATTCATATTTTATTAGTTAAATCTTACATGTAAACCAGGACAGGGGTACAGTAGGTAATTAAATGCAAAGTTTTTGGTATTAACCATATGTAGACGTGTCCTTTCCTCCTCCTCTCGCATATCTTGGCACCTTGCTGCCGCAGACGGCTTACAACGCAAGCTTGCGCAACATGCAGGGGAGTTCTTTTGGCCAAACGGTTTCGCCAATGAATCGTCGGTGAGCCCGTTCCCGCGCAACCACGCAGGTTCCCGCGCAAGCTTCCCGCCTGACAAGATGAAATCCCCCAAAATCCCAATGATTACCGGCCTACTATAAAAACCCTCACGGTCGGCGAGTCCTGTGTCGCATTTTCCCCTCCCTCCCTGTAGCTTATCTCATGTGCTTCTCCCATAATCGCCAATGGCACCGGTCCGTCGTCATCGCTCAGCCACTCCGCCGTCATTAGAGGACATCTCCAGCTGGGAGGCTATAGCACGGCGGCGGTGCAGTCCCCGGCGTAGTGTAGTGCGCGTGGCGTCCCTGTTGGGTGTGCGCGAAATACACACCACACGCTCTACCGCCATTGCCCGTCGGCAGCTGTTGCTGGCCGCCGTTCCCACGAAACCACCGTCGAAAGCCAGGGCCATCTTCCACTCCGCCGCGGCAGCCCGAAGGCGGGAGGTGGCTGTCGTGGACGCCTCCCCACTGCCGGCCACCATGCCCATCACTCACTCCTCCACTACGGCCCGAAGGCGGGAGGTGGTGGTCATGGCCGCCACCCCATCATCGGTCGCCGTGGCCGCCAGCCCACCGTCGACCGCCGGGATCATCACCCGCTCAGCCACTGCCGCCCGAAGGAGGGAGGCGGAGGTGGAGGCCCGCATGTGCATCAGTGACCTTGCGCGCTACATTGAGATCCTACGGGAGGAGGAGGAGCGCCTCGTTGAGCATGCAAATATCCTTACCACAGTCGTGGCCGCAGCACACGCCGACGCAGGGGTGAGGAATCAGGAGATCTACGAGCAGTCCGGCTGCTTCGAGAGGGATCGTCTGGAACGGCAGTGGGCGTTTGAGCTGGCGAGGGTCGCTGAACGTGCAGCAGCGGCAGGCACCGTATTGCATTTCTCCAGCTTCTCGATAGGCTCCTCCTCCTCTGCCCCTTACTGAGCGTGCTCGACAGAGGAGAGGCTGTCGGAAGTAGCACAAAGCCCCTCTATGGTAGTAGTAATATTTAGAGGCTATTTTGTTCAGTTCATCTCACTATAGATGTGTGGTCGAACTGTACAATGTACTTAAAACGAGAAAGTAACAATAATAGTAGCAAAGGTGCAGCAAGGTAGCCCAATCCTTTTGAGGCAAAGGACAGGCCAAAACGGATCTCTTATGATAAGCAAAGCGTTCTTGAGGGTACTTGGGAATTTCATCTAGTCACTTTCACCATGTTGGTTTGATTTGTGTTTGCTACTTTGATAATTTGATATGTGGGCGGACTGGTGCTTAGTTGTTGTTCTTAATTGAACAAACCTCCTATTTATGATTAACCCTCCCACAAGCATCCGCAACTACGAGAAAAGTATTAAGAATAAATTCTAACCATAGCATTAAACTTTTGGATCCAATCGGTCCCTTACGGAATAGCCCATAAACTGGGGTTTAAGCTTCTGTCACTCTCACAACCCATCATCTAATTGCTACTCCACAATGAATTCCCTTAGGCCCAAATATGGTGAAGTGTCATGTAGTCGACGTTCACATGACACCACTAAGGGAATCACAACACACATACTATCAAAATATCGAACACATATCAAGTTCACATGATTACTTGCAACATGATTTCTCCCGTGACCTCAAGAACAAAAGTAACTACTCACAAATGATAAACATGCTCATGATCAGAGGGGTATTAAATAGCATATTAGATCTGAACATATAATCTTCCACCAAATAAACCATATAGTAATCAACTACAAGATGTAATCAACACTACTAGTCACCCACAAGCAGCAATCTATAGTTCCGGTAACAAGATTGAACACAAGAGATGAACTAGGGTTTGAGATGAGATGGTGCTGTTGAAGATGTTGATGGAGATTTCCCTCCCCAAGATGGGAGAGTTGTTGGTGATGATGATGACAATGGTCCCCCCCGGAGGGAAGTTCCCCCGACGGAATCTCTCTACCGGAGGGCAAAAGTGCTCCTGCCCAAGTTCCTCCTCTAAACAGTGGCGCTCCATCCCGAAAATCCCCCCCTTATTTTTTGTAGGTCAAAATGACTTATATACCAGAAGATGGGCATCAGACATGGGCCTGGGTGAGCACAACCCACCAGGGCGCGCCCGGGCTCCCTGGCGCGCCTAGGTGGGTTGTGCCCACCTGGTGGTCCCCCTCTAGTACTTATTTGCTCCAATATTCTTCATATATTCCATAAAAATTCTGCGTGAAGTTTCAGCTTGTTTGGAGTTGTGTAGAATAGGTAGCCTGACGTAGCTTTTCTAGGTCCAGATTTCGAGGTGCCGGAATTCTCCCTCTTTGTGTATACCTTGCATATTATGAGTGAGAAGGCATTGGAATTACTCCAAAAATAATTATTATGGATAAAAACACCATAAATAACAGTAGGAAAACATGATGCAAAATGGACATATGATCTACCCACACCGGAGCAACAAGCCAGAAGAACCCTTCAGGAGCTCCCAGAGATTGTACCGAGAGTGTCATATAACACTATACTTTTTCAAGCTTTTTGGTAACTTGTTGCCAAAGGGGGAGAAAATTTATAGATCATAGGCTTCGAGAGAGAGAGTGCGTGTCTCGTTCTTTGCTCGTTGGTTTTTATTGCCCATTTCTACTTTGTCCGTTTGGTTTGTGCTACTTATTGTTTTATGCTCGTTTGATACTTTGTGTGGTTGTGTGATTGATCATACAATGCTTAATGTGTGATTTATGCTTATCTCTACAATTTCTTGTGTATGATCATTCACTTATGTATTTGGTGATGTGTGCATATTATTTAAATCTTATCATTTTGTTCGCTCCACCAGGATGTATGTGACATGGAAGAGTGACCCATGATCCTAATCGGTTATGCATTTGCATTCAAACACGAATTTTAATTAATGCAAAAATTTAGGGGGAGCTCTTTCTTATCACATACTTCTCAAAGCGATGACGTATTTCATTAATTTTATCATTTGTTAGAGTGTCGGTGTACAAAAAGAGGGGTACCGGTGGCTTTGAAGCACCAGTCGGGGGCTGGCTGCTCGCCGAGGTCCTTGCCCTCTTCACCCTCTGGGCCAACGTCTCTGCCTCCCTACGGAAGCAAAAATGGATCAAGACAAGTGACCCAATTCGAAGAAATGGAAAGGACAGAAAGGAACGGAGAACTTACTCGTCATCCGTCTCCTCTTCTTCCACCAGTTTCCTTTTCCTCTCCGGGCTGAGAGGCCGGAGATCAAAAGGGAGCTCCACATCATCATCCGAGTCGACGCCTGCCAGAGGAGGCGAAGGAGGCGGCGGGGTTTGTGCGCGCCCGTATGAGGAAGGGGCTATTGTCTTCTTCTTCTCAGCGGCCTTCGTCAGCCTCTTGGCTGCCGTGGCCCTCGTGTGGCGCCCAGACCCCTCCAGGGTCAATTGAGGCCGCGCAGCCCTGCCGGGCCAGACCGGCTCACCGGAGCCAGCCCGCCGCGGGACTCGCCCTCTTCCCCTGGTTGGCGTCGAGCCCGCCGCCACGTCCTCCTCCTCCCCCGACGACTCGTCGGCCGCGTCTTCGACGAGCGGAGATCCAGTGTTGGCGCTGCTAACCTCCCCGGAGGCCGCTGCCCACCGGGTGAGCTCCTCTTCCTCCACCGCCGATGCGGCCTTGTCCTCCATGCCCCCGGCGCTGCCAGCCTCCATGGCAAGTTGTGCCTCCCTCGCCCTAGTGGCGGTGTAGTCCAGCTCTGCCTGGGTGGTGTCCATGATAAGCCACCGCTCGGCGTCGACATTGACGTACACCTCGATCAGGGTGTCGAAGAATTGTTGCACATCCTCGTCCTTCGGCTCCTCCCAGCTTGGGATAGGGTCGTGCGCATTACAGTCTGGCATCATGGTGATGATCTCGGACCAACGAGAATTGTTGCACAACGGGACCACCCCCGCTGGCAGCTTGAAAAATGGCCCCTTGAGGGCCTTGCCAACCTTTGCGGCAGCCCTTGCGGCCTTGCCGGTCCGCTCGACCTCGCCATCGCAACCCACATCAAGCTAGAAAAGCCGCTGGCAGAAGTGGGCATGCGCCAACACTATGAAGTTGTGATCGAGGCCGGGCCGGAGTCACATAATGTCAGCCAGGTTCGTAAAGAGCCAAGCTGGCCTCCCCTTGTTGTGCAACGGGGCGATCCGGCGGCGAATGAAGTCCACCCCGATCATCTCAAGGGTGAGTCCGGCCTGGGTGAGCCGGAGAATCCTGGTTGTGGCGATGGTGAGCCTCCCATCGGCGGCGTCGACATCGCTCCAATCACTGCCACGGACCGGCGGCACTCGGCGGACCTTGCAGAATTCCTGCGGGTTTTCATCTTCAATCCAGCACCACCGGCCACGCCATTCCTCCCACCTCTCCTTCATGGCACCGTCCGGGTACGCCCCCTTGGATCTTGGGATCTAGGTGACGCAACCGGAGACGGCTCCTCCCGGCTGGATTCGAGGGAAGAAGTAATGGCGGAAGAGTGCCGTGTTGGGCTGCAACCCAGCAAAGCCTTTGCAAAGATGCGCGAAGAAAGCCATGCACGCCACCGCATTCGGAGTAAAACCAAGAGGCGAAAGCCGAAGGTGCGCATAACATCGTAGAAGAAATCGGAGAAAGGAGGGCATAACCCGCAAGAAAAGTAATCAACGAAGAAGGGGTACCGATTTGGGGCAGGATCAGCGCAAGCGGCAGGAATGACGCGCACCGCCGGGTATCCCGAATCCTCTCCCCCCGTCTTCACTCCCCATAGGGGATTGAAGGAGGCCCGGAGCTCTTGAACATCAACCGTCGAGGGGAAGAAGAAGGCGGACTTCGTATGGTCCCCCGACAGCGCACTCTCCTGCGGCTCCATCGTCCCGGCGCCCTTAGCCACCCCCTTGCCCTTGACGAATTTGGGAGTCATGGCGACCAAGAAGTTCAGAGGGCAGAGGAAGGGGGATGGCGAAGAAATGACGGCGGGCGACGGTGGAAGCTTAGGAAGGAAGGAAGAGAGGAAACGACGGCTCAGAGATTGGAAAAGGTACGAGGAAAGAGGAGAAAGTGCGCAGCGCGCCCGCGGTTATTCCTTTCTTATGGGGGAAAACAACGAGCCGCCTCCTTTCACATTAACTATGATGTGATGCATGCCCGCGGTAAGCAACCCCATGCATGCCGCCCACATCACACACGCCTCCCCACGCCACGCCACGCGCGGGAAGCATGGGAAGGGCAGCGCTCGAAGAGACTTACCGCGGTAAAAACCGCCCCGCCTGCCCGCGCACCGTTTTTGGGCCTAGCCCAACGACGCGATTGCGCTTACGTGTGGCCTAGGCCCGGGGGCTCCTGTCGGTGTACAAAAAGAGGGGTACACTTTTTGTACCCCTATAACTGTGCACGGGCAGTCTGAGCCACGGGGACCACCACACTGGGCAAGGCAAGGGAGGTGAGCCATGGTAAGGCCGAAGCTCAGGAGAAGTAGTACGACGCCAAGACCAAGACCACAAAGAGCAAAGGGGACGAAGTGGACCCTCCCGGCAAGATCCTTGACGGGAGGCGGTTTTAGCAAACCCAGCAAGACCCTTGCCGTGGCAGCTCACCCCACACCTACGGAGTGAGTCACCCTTGAGTCCACTGCCCCCATGGGGCAAGGAATCGGGAGACATCCCCATGGTGGCATGCAGATATTTGTGAAGACATTCAAGATCAGATACACCCTTTAGAAGATAACAATCCTTGGCGGGATCCCAGCCAAGGAGGACCACAAGGCCCCCGACAAGAGCCTTGCCGGGGATGACAGCAAGCGCCACGGCAAGACCCTTGCCGGGGCCCCAGCAAGGCCCTTGCCAAGAACACCCGTAGGGCCACCAGCAGGCCCACGCCAGTGAAACCTCCACCGTCCTTCGCATGCAGCTGCCGACCCAACCAGCTGGGCAGGCACCTGCGTGGAGGCATGCGGATCTTCGTGGCGACCCACCACTGCGCCACCTCAGCTGCCTGCCTGCCTACATGGCACCACGGGCGCCGCTTGCCAGGGCGCGTGTCGACAGGAGAGGGAGCGGCGACGGACGAGACAGGGCTCTCCCCCGTCCCCGATAAAGCAAGGCCACCTGGGCAAGACGCATTAAATGCGCCTTGTCATGTAATGCGAGGGATAACCTCACATCACTGTACCCTTTCTACCTCCTGTGTGCCACTGTGGCAACCCCTTTCCTATAAAAGGAGGCCCGAGGCGACCAGGAGGAGGATTCGGCTTTTTGGAGCTCCTCACGCCCCATAGCTAGCGCAAGAACACAAATATACAATCCACCAAAGTAGGAGTAGGGTTTTACGCATCCTCGTGGCCCGAACCTGGAGAAACGAACCGTGTGCTATCTGTTTGATCCGCTCTTCTCACGACCCCGCGCCCCGCAACCATAGTAGGGATTCTTGTGATCCCATAGGTGTCGTTCCCACCGACATGGAGCTTTGATCTATATGTTGTCATCAATTACCAAAAAGGGGGAGATTGAAAGTGCAACTAATCCCCAGGTGGTTTTGGTAATTCATAACAACGCATAGCTCATGGAACTAATATCCATTCAAGATAAATATTTCAGGAAGTTCAATGAATTGCATGGCATCGATTAGAGATGTGGACCCTTGAAAATGCTAAGGACAAATATTGGCAAAAGCTTAAGACTCTTCATCTTTATTTTAGTGATCCAAGATGACACTGAGTCCATAGGAAAGCCAATACTATTAAAAGGGGATGAGGTGTTGCTTGATATTGCTCCAAAACAATCAACCACTTTCTCCATCCAAATATGTCAAAACCCTAAACTCCAACTCGGCCCCACCAATTCTTTGTACCCGGAGCCACCGAGTTCATATGACATAGCCACAACCAGAAACCCTACCAATTCGGTAACACCGGTACGGATCTCGTCTCACTGAGATGGCCTTGCCAACACTCTCTTGCCTGTTTCAATTATTTCAGTCTCACTGAAATAGCAATCGGTGTCACCGATATGGCGTGACCAACTCTCTGTTGCCTTATTGCTTCACTTCGGTCTCACTGAGTTGATGGAATCGGTGCCATCGAGACGAGGTTTGCCCTAAGCTCTAGCACATCGGTCCCACCGAGTTGTTCCAGTCGGTCCCACCGAGATTCCTAACATTCACATTTTTGAACTAATCGGTGCCATCGAGTTTAACCATTCGGTCCCACCAAGATGAGTCAAATGTGTGTAGCGGTTTGATTTTGTGTGGAGGCTATATATACCCCTCCACCCCCTTCTCCATTTGTGAGAGAGCCATTAGAACGTGCCTACACTTCCATCATACATTTTCTGAGAGAGAACCACCTACTAATGTGTTGGGTTCAAGAGAATCCATTCCTACCATTTGAACCTTGATACCTAGCCTTCCCCAAGTTGCTTTCCACTCAAATCACTCTTCCACCACAGTAAAATATGAGAGAGAGAGATAGATAGAGAGAGTTGAGTGTTGGGGAGACTACCATTTGAAGTACGAAAGCAAGGAGTTCATCATCAACACACAATCTATTACCTTTTGGAGAGTTTGGTCTCCTAGATTGGTTAGGTGTCGGTTGGGAGCCTCTGTCAAGATGTGTTATTGAACCAAGAAGTTTGCAACGGCAATGAGATTACCAACTTCATGAAGGTCTACCTGAGCTAGGCAAGTCCTTCGTGGGCGATGGCCATGGTGGGATAGACAAGGTTGCTTCTTCTTGGACCCTTCATGGGTGGAGCCCTCCATGGACTCGCACAACTGTTACCCTTTGTGGGTTGAAGTCTCCAGCAACGTCGACGTACGATAGCACCACCTATCGAAACCAGCAAAAATCTATGTCTCTCCATTGCGCTTGCCTTCTCTAAACCCTTCCCTTTACCTTCATATGCAATATTTTAGTTTCCGCTGCTATAGTCTTAGATGCGTGTGTAGGTTGATTGCTTGACTTGTGCTAATTGCTAAAATCTGCCCACATCTAAAATTGGGAAAAGGATAGATTTTTATTTGCTCAACTTGTCTAATCACCCCCCTCTAGACATACTTTCAATCTTACAGACGCCTGCTTGGCAATGTCGTCAGCCTGCTTGTTAACACTGCGTGGGATATGCTGCAACTCTAAACCAAAAAACACTTCTCGAGCTTACGTACCTCCTCTAGATAGGCCGCTATGTGCTCATCCTTGGGCCTATATTTCTTGTTGGAGAACTTGACCAGGAGCTAAGAATCACCCTTGAGGGTGACGACCCTTGACCCTCAAGGTAGAGGTGGCCTTGAGACCGGCGATCAGGCCCTCATACTCCACAATGTTGTTGGAGACCTTTTCGCCGTGTTAAAAGCATAGCTAGACAGCGTAACGAAGACTGTCATCGGCTGGAGAGACAAGCAAGACCCAGCCCTCAGGCCCTACCTAGAGAAGGCACCGTCGAAGTGCATCTTCCAACCAACCGGCGCCTCATCCCCAGTCAGGGGGGACTTGTCCACGTGGTGCTCCTCCTCATTGGTGTCTATCCATTCCGCCACAAAATCGGTGAGCGCCGCCCCCTTGATGACCCTAGTGGTGCAAAATTCCATCCGGAATGCTTGCAGCTTGATGCTCCACTCGGCGACTCGAGCTGCGGCGTTAGGGCTGTGCAGAACTTTCTCCAGCGGGTATGTGGAAACGACCTTGATGGGATGTCCTTGAAAGTAGTGGCATAACTTCCTCGAGGCAACAAAAAGTGCCAGAAGGAGTTTTTGTTGCATTCAGTAGCGCGCGCGTCCCTCGGGATCGTGCTGACGAAGTACACATGTTGCTCGACCAAGCACGTGGCCTTCATGAGCTCTTGCCCCTGCGGGGCACATGGGCCTCTGCGGCTTCGAGGGGTGTCGCGGGCATGGTCAGCCCAGGGGCACCGGCCTGAGGCACCGAAGGCTCGAGAGGCTTCGCGGCCCTGTGAGGCCTAGGGGACCTAGCGTCCGTCGGGCCTATGGGGCTCTGGGAGCTTTTCCTTGGTCTTCACAAGCTTTTCTCGTATCGCCACAAGCGCAGCGCTGGCGGTCTACGGTGTAGGCACCAAATACAGGACCAAGGGCTCGCGAAAGTGCAGCGCCACCATTATGAGCAGGCTCGTGAGGTACCTCTTGAGGTGTTCAAAGGTTGTATCTACATCCGGGGTCCACTAAAAAACCAGTTCTCTTCATGAGCTTGAACAAGGGCAAGGTGTGCTTGCCTAGCTTGTAGATGAAGTGTCCCAAGGAAGCGATGCACCCGGCCAGCCATTGCATTTCCTTGAGGGTCTTTGGGGGCACATTTTTTCTATGGCCTTGATCTTCTCAGGGTTGGCCTCGATACCTCGATTGGAGACAAGGAAGCTGAGGAGCTTGCTGGACGGGACCCCGCACTACTGCAGGATACTGCTAATGCAACACTACAATCAAGGACCCTTTGCCGAGACTGTGTGGGATGCATTAATCGCAAACGGTGGTGTAAAAAACCGTCAAAAAAGGTCCAAAACGTTTGCAATGGCGGAGCCATCAAACACGGTTCAGATTTTAGTTGCGTGTGCGATCTAGGGCACACGGTTAATCCATTCAAACTGTTTGTGATGAGGCAGAACAACAGAAATGGGCAGCCATATCAATGTGTTTGCGATGCAGGGCACACGGTTAATCCATCCGAACTTTTTACGATGATGTAGAACAATAGAAACGGGAGGACATGTCAATGTGTGTGCGATATACGACATACGGTACACTCGGACGAACTGTTTTTGATTAGGGAACACAACAGAAATGGTTCAAGTTAACAAGATGTGTGTGATACGCGGCATACAGTTCACATGGACGAGCTATTTGCGATGAGCCAAAAGAACACAAATGAGTCGTGTAAACAAGATGTGTGTGATACGTGGCAAACAACCGACTCGGATGAACTGTCTGCGATGAGAAATTACAACACAGACGGTTAATACAGTTAGTTCGTGTGCGATTCTGTGTGTACAAAAAACTTTGAAAAATGCAAACTAGTTGCTTGCGGCGGCTAGGAGTATCGTACACGATGCATCCGTGAGTACTCGTGTGGGATGATTAGTAAGTTACACATACATTTCCTCATGTTAACATGTGTGTGAATTTGCAATACGGACAGTTAATATGCAAATGCCTTCTAGACATCGGGCACACGCTTAAACTCAATGAACTATGTACGATACTAATACTTTCCATGAAAATTTAAGAACTTGGCTAACAACATTTGAGGAACATATATATAGTGGTTACACTATTCGACAAAAGGACGATCTTCATAACACGGTTTTGACAACCATATGGTCCATATCTACATACTTAACATAGTAACAACTATCACATTTTAAGAGGCTAAGGGCCAACAACCATATGGTCCATATCTACATACTTAACATAGTAACAGCTTGCATATTCTAAGAGGCTAAGGGCCAACAACCACAACTATCCGCTGGAAGCAGCTTGATCACGGTGACTCGGCATCTCGTCAATGAAAAGGAATAGCCCTCATGTGCCTTGATAGAGCATGAGTAGAATAGTGTCTCCAATTTTCCAATATGGATACATTGCCACGACAAGCGAGAACTTGTTAATTTGAATGGTTCCATTTCTACGGGAAATACAATACCTTGCAATCACTTTGGCGTTATTAGAACGCACAAGTGTAATTCGACCACGCAAGGAAATTGATCCAGGAACTGCTACAACAGGCAATTTCTGTTGACATGTAGAATAAGAACCAATTGTAACATATCATTGAAGATATATATATATATAGTTTATGAGCATCAACATTAAAATAAGACTTTTTACCAGCATTTTGTGCATACAATTGGTCTTGCTCAATGTGTGCACCATATGTCAAATTAATCCCATCCAAAATCCGGTGTTCATTCGTTGTGCTAACTCTGTCAGATTATCAACAAAGTTTATGACATGCTTCAAGTGCTTCCAGTGAAATTTGATACTCTTAGTAACATACAGATCATTCACTATGCATCCAACATATCCTGCTCAAAAGGTGGGAAGGCATTATTTATTCAGAACATGGCAGAAGAATATATAGTGCATAAATTGGTAAATAGAATTTGTTACTACCTAGGAATAGAGTCAGAATATGAAATCACAATTGGCTTCTTAAATAGTGATCAATTAGTCAGAACAAATACCCCTATTTTGCTAAGTAATATGACAGCATGGAGATAGTTGAAAGGACACTAACTTCGATCAGACTTTGATCTGTTGATGACGTTGGGGAAGTAAACATCCATGTTAATTAGACCAGGTTGTGGTGCACGCACTAGAATTTTATTGCCAGCTTTCAGTTCATAACACTTAGATATTTTTCTCCAAAGGTCCGCATTAAAATAGAGGGGACCATCTTTATCAAGTTTTACGCTAACCGTCATTGTAAATCCATGTTGCATTGTCAATATGACATCCTGGGAGTCATCAACAAAGTAAAGCCCAAGATTTCCTTCTACTCATGTTCATGCAAAGCAAGGGATGTACTACTTGAAATGAAAATTAAGATCGTAAATTAGATATATTGAAATAACAGAGCAAGATGCAAATATGGGAGTAACAGATAGAACAGATCAATATATAGATGAAAGCAAAGTACAAAAATATAGAATTAAAAATGAGATAATGTAACAAAGATTTGATGCAAATATATAGATAATGTAGCAACAGACGGTATTATTTCACAAATTTAGGCCAAGCCGACCGTGGTAGGTTGAGATTGAACATACTGAGTGCTCCCTGAAGTCGTCCGGAATGGTGAGATAGAACTTTGTTTCCGACTGGCCATGACCACACTTGCCTGATTTGTGCTCGCACTGTGGACACATGAATAAACACCCACTAATCATCTAGAACAAAAATGATTCCACGACAATTTCCACTAGTTGATTAATAGCGACGGACGGACTGCGATAAGAGATCAGTGAATATTTCTCTAAGTTGATTACCTTCTCCGTGAGAAAAATCCCTGACCCAATCCCACAGAAAACGCCAGTCGACCAGAGTCTAGAATGTGGGTGCATATAGGCGGCGGAAAGCGGTAGGGGCGAAATCCCATGTCGTTTGGAGCGCGACCTACGCCCGCCGATAAGGGTTTGGTGGGCCTGAGCTGATCATAAGGCGCTTTAAGTGTCTCGAAGGTCTAAGGACGTTGAGGCCGGTGCCACCGTGGATGAGGGTCTTGGTAACACAGACGTTGCTGATGGTGGGTGCGCATAACACGGGGAGCACGTCGGTGGTGGCCATAGACTTCTGGGGGTCCCAAAAGTTGAAAATGATGGCACACTCAGGCCGCTCGCGAGGTATGCGTGAAGAAGTCCACCAAACTACACCCCGCTACTCACTGCCTCATGGCGGTGCTCTGACATGCTCGTGTGCAACCTCTTGAGCACTGCGTTAGTTTTCCGTTGAAGAGGAAAGGGTGATGCAGTAGAGCAGCGTAAGTATTTCCCTCAGTTTTTGAGAACCAAGGTATCAATCCAGTAGGAGGCCACGCACGAGTCCCTCGAACCTACACAAACAAATAAACTCCTCGCAACCAACACGATAAAGGGGTTATCAATCCCTTCACGGTCACCTACAAGAGTGAGATCTAATATATATGATAAGATAATATTTTTGGTATTTTTATGATAAAGAGAAATAAATATGCAAGTAAAATAATTGGCAAAGGAAATAACTAAGTACTGGAAGATGAATATGATGAAAAATAGACCTGGGGCCATAGGTTTCACTAGAGGCTTCTCTCGATGAAAGTGCAACTATCCCTAGGTGGTTTTGGTAATTCATAACAATATATAGCTCATTGAGCTAATGCTATTCCAAGATGATTATTTCAGGAAAGCTCAATGATTGGCATGGCATGGATGTGAAAGTGGAACCCTCAAAATGCTAAGGACAAAGGATTGGCTCAAGCTCAAAAGCTCAAGACTCTTCATTTTATATTTTAGTGATCCAAGATCACATTGAGTCTTTAGGAAAAGCCAATACTATCAAGGAGGGATGAGGTGTTGCTTAATGAGCCTCTTGCTTCATGTGCTTAGTGATATGCTCCAAAACCCTCAACTACTTTCCCATATCCACATATGACCTAAACCCTAAGCCAAACTCGGTCCTACCGATTCTTTCTATCCGGCGCCACCGAGTTTCATTTGTCATAAGCCACTGCCAAACCCTAGCAATTTGGTTCTACCGATAGGGATCTCGGTCTCACCGAGATGGGATTGCAAACTCTCTGTTTCCCTTTTGTCCTTTTTGGTCTCACCGAAAGAGCGAATCTGTCCCACCAAGATTGCAATGTAAATTCAGTGTTTCCTTTTTGTAACTTTTCGGCCTCACCGAAAGAGCAGATCGGTCCCACCGAGTTTGCCTGACCAACTCTCTGGTTAGCTAATTACCAAAATTGGTCCCACCGAGTTTGTGTAATCGGTCTCACCGAGATTACGTTATGCCCAAACCCTAACCATATCGGTCCTACCAAGTTGCATGTCAGTCCCACCGAAAATCTCTAACGGTCACTAGGTTTACCTTTTCGGTCCGACCGAGTTTTTTGATTCGGTCCCACCGAGATTGGAAAACTGTGTGTAACGGTTGGATTTTGTGTGGAGGCTATATATACCCCTCCACCTCCTCTTCATTCGTGGAGAGAGCCATCAGAACACATACACAATTCCAACTCATATGTTCTGAGAGAGAACCACCTACTCATGTGTTGAGACCAAGATATTCCATTCCTACCATATGAATCTTGATCTCTAGCCTTCCCCAAGTTGCTTTCCACTCAAATCTTCTTTCCACAAAATCCAAATCCTATGAGAGAGAGTTGAGTGTTGGGGAGACTATCATTTGAAGCACAAGAGCAAGGAGTTCATCATCAACACACCATTTGTTACTTCTTGGAGAGTGGTGTCTCCTAGATTGGCTAGGTGTTACTTGGGAGCCTCCGACAAGATTGTGGAGTTGAACCAAGGATTTTGTAAGGGCAAGGAGATCGCCTACTTCGTGAAGATCTACCGCTAGTGAGGCAAGTCCTTCGTGGGCGATGGCCATGGTGGGATAGACAAGGTTGCTTCTTCGTGGACCCTTCGTGGGTGGAGCCCTCCGTGGACTCGCGCAACCATTACCCTTTGTGGGTGGAGCCCTCCGTGGACTCGCGCAACCGTTACCCTTCGTGGGTTGAAGTCTCCATCAACGTGGATGTAGGATAGCACCACCTATCCGAACCACGGGAAAAACATCCGTGTCTCCAATTGCGTTTGAATTCTCCAAACCCTTCCCTTTACATTCTTGCAAGTTGCATGCTTTACTTTCCGCTGCCAATATACTCTTTGCATGCTTGCTTGAATTGTGTGATGATTGCTTGACTTGTCCTACAATAGCTAAAATCTGCCAAGAAGAAAAATTGGGAAAAGGTTAAGTTTTTATTTGGTCAAGTAGTCTAATCACCCCCCTCTAGACATACTTTCGATCCTACAAGTGGTATCAGAGCTTTGGTCTCCATTTGCTTTGATCTCCATAGCTTTTGGTGGTCATAGCCTTGGTTTCACAACCTAGGAGAGTATGGCGTCTAGCGAGGGAAATTATCACCGTAGAGGTCCTTACTTTGATGGTAGTAATTTTGCTAGTTGGAAGCATAAAATGAAAATGCATATTCTTGGACATAACCCCGCCGTTTGGGCTATTGTGTGTGTTGGTTTGCAAGGTGACTTCTTTGATGGGAAAGAACCAAACCGTGAAGCTACCGCGGATGAGTTGAAGATGTTGCAATACAATGCTCAGGCTTGTGATATTCTCTTCAACGGATTGTGCCCCGAAGAATTCAACAAAATCAGCCGTCTTGAGAATGCAAAGGAAATTTGGGACACTTTTATTGATATGCATGAAGGTACCAACTCCGTCAAGGAATCCAAGTTGGATGTGCTTCAAAGTTAACTTGACAAGTTCAAAATGAAGGATGGTGAAGGTGTCACTGAAATGTACACTAGGCTTGCTCTCATCACAAATGAGATTGCCGGCTTAGGAAGTGAAGAGATGACCGATAGATTCATCATCAAGAAGATTCTAAGAGCCTTGGATGGAAAATATGTTACCGTGTGCACATTGATCCAAATGATGCCCAATTACAAAGATCTCAAGCCAACGGAGGTGATTGGAAGAATAGTTGCTCATGAGATGTCACTTAAGGATAAAGAGGAACTTCACAACAAATCAAGTGGTGCCTACAAAGCCTCATGTGAAGCCCCTACATCATCAACTGAGAAACAAAACTTCAATGAAGAATTGAGCTTAATAGTGAAGAACTTCAACGAGTTCTACAAGAGTAGAAGAAAAAATAGAAGCTTCAAGTCAAGGTCCTAAAATGACAAAAGATCTTCTAGTCGAGAGCGAAACTGCTACAGTTGTGGAAGACCCGGACACTATTCCAATGAGTGTACGGCTCCCTACAAGAGAAGAGAAGATTCTCCAAAAAGAAGAAGCAAAGAATCACCACCAAGAGAGAGAAGGAGTAGAGATGATCGTTATGAACGAAGATACTCACGGAGAAGCAAGGATTCGGAAAGGAAGGAAAAATCATCAAGGAGCTACACAAAACGAAGACATCAAGCTCAGGTTGGTGATTGGGTATCCGGCTCCGACTCCGACAGCCACTCCGAGAGAAGTTATCACTCCGACTCCGAAGATACTCAAGATGAAGGTGTTGCCGGTCTAGCACTTGTGTCAACCAACTCCTACGACATATTTGACTCACCAAATGAAGGAATTGGAAGATGCTTCATGGCCAAAGGTCCTAAGGTAACACACCCCGAGTATGTTGATTTCAATAGTGATGAAGATGACTTGTTAGGTGATGATTTGCTTGTTGACAACTCTAGTGATGAATACTATGATGAAACGTCAATTAATCATGCTAATCAAGATAAAACGAATGACAATGATAAGGAGAATATTGAGGCTCTAACTAAAGAACTAAACACTCTTCGAAGATCATTGAGAACTTTTAAGAGCTCATGAGAAATTACGCTTTGAAAAGCTCAATCTTGAGCAAGAGCATGAGTTCTTAAAAGCAATAAATGATGATCTCCGCAAGAAAAGTTCTTCCTACATTGCCAAGCATTTACTCTTATCCACTTACATGCCTCAAGTCAAGTCTAGTAACAAGAACAAGAAAGATTCTTCCTCTAGCAGTAACAATGATCATGCTAAATCCAATATTGTTGCTTTCTAGTAGTTCTCTTGATTCCACTAATGATTCTCTTAGCCAAGTTACACTTGAGCAAGAAAATAGCTTATTGAAGGGAATTATAGAGAAAGGAGTGTACAAAAGCCTTGCCGGGAGTAAGCAATTCGAGGAAATTGTGCGCAAGCAAGGAACCCACCAGAAGAATCAAGGTGTTGGTTTTGAACAAAAATTCAATGCCAATGGAGTTGAGTGGGAAGAAGATCAATACCCCAAGACAAAGTTTGTTCCTCAACAAGAGAAGTATGATACTTCTTTCAAGGGGACACAAGCTCAAGATGACCTTCCACCACAAGACTACAACCAAAAAGGCAAGGACAAGCTTCAAGAGGAAATTGATGCATTTGAAGAAGCTCCTAAGACCTTAGTCAAGTGGATTCCCAAGACTACTTCAAGTTCCACTTCATCAAGTACGACTACAACTCCAAGGATTCCCATCAAGATGGTGTGGATCCAAAAGAAGAAGAACTAGAGAGTTCTTGAGGGTGACTGCGCCAACATACTTCACTCTTATCATTTTGGCAAGAACAAGTGCAATCAACTTCCACATCTTGCACTAGTTCAAGGAGTCACAAACCCTCTTGTTGGTAAGATAAGGGACAAGGTAACCTAAAAGTTTTCATGGACATCATCTTGTGTGTGCATCACTCTATGTCTATGGATATCCGTGTTTGTTCCTTGTGGGACTAACCCATGTAGGTATTGAAAGTGCAATTCACTCAAATGGATAGCTCCAAGTGATCTACATCAACATTGAGCATCCACATCTTCAACATCTACATGAAGTCATCATCGACAAAACCCGAGGTTAGTTCATCCCTCTAAGGGGGGATATCACATCTAGGGGGAGCTTTACTCTAAGACTTGAGCTAAAGCAACTCTAAAGATGTGAACACAACAATGCTTTATGTAAAAGTGGTAACCCCACTTGAGCTTAAACGATGAGTATGACCTATGATCAAGTGTTCTCACTTGACTCCTAAGTCAATATACTCATATATAGATGACCTTGTCATCGCAAATTGCTTGATAGATGCTAGAATTGGTTGTGCATGCCTTGTCACATATTTCATTTGCCATCTTATTGCGTGAGCATGCTGGTTGCATATTTTACTCATTCCAGGACATCCACTTGGTGTTTTGATTGTTTGGTTTTATTTCCTTTTGCCAAGTGGATGGACAAGAATGCCTAAGAACCTCCTCTAGCTATCTATGCTTTTCTCGTCTCAAACTCTATTCATGCTACATCACAAAATTTGATCAAGTCAGATTCGAACCACTCTATGTGAGGAGCGCTCGGAGTCCCCGATTCGTCATAGACTTAAACTTCCAAAACCTCTTTATGATTCTCGGTCCGACCGATACCCCACTTTCGGTCCTACCGAGATCATTAAGTTGATCTAGGTTTTCGATCTTGGTGCAACCGATTTGAACCATTCGGTCACACCGAGTTGCAACAACTGTATACAGTTTTGCATCTCGGTGCCACCGAGTTGTTCCACTTGGTCACACCGACAGGGTCGGGCTATATATAGTCACGGGCAAAAATTTGGAAATTTCTCCGAACCCCTTCGCCCGTGCGATAGCCTGCTCTGCCAACTTGGTCTCCGGATCGTCTCCTTGCCGCCAGCCGCCTCCAGTCGCTGGTCTCCGTCGCCGTCAACGGAAATTCAACCCCGCCGTTGCCGCCGTAGCAAGTCTCCGCCGAACTAGGGTATGGACTCGATCTTTGTGCTATTCCCCAATCCGATTCTTAGCACATTGTGATCATCATGATTCTTGCCACGTTTGTTAAACTTCTATCCAGTCAATGAACTCGTAGATTAGGTTTAATTCGTAAATTTTAGGGTTAGGTTTCCACCGAAACCATCTCGGACCCACCGAGTTGAGAAACTCGGTCCCACCGATTTGGCTTATGCCATTGCACAAGTGAGACTCGGTCTGACCGAGAATTACTTATCGGTGTGACCGATTTTGGAACTCTGTGAAACCCTAGCAGTCTCGGTGCCATCGAACTGTGACTCGGTCTGACCGAGTTCACTAGTTTAGGTGCCAAAACTGCTTCGGTATCACCGAGTTTAGAAATCGGTAGATCCGAGATGCTTTCAGTGGGAAACTAAAACTAAGTTTTTGAATTATTCTTTTGCAAAAATCTCTACATTTTGTGATGCTTGTCCACTCTATCTCATCTATAACCTATTCACAGGGTCAGCAGTCAGAGCTTGCATCATGTCAGACCAAAGTGATAGCCAGAACTTGTCAGAGCAGCAAGTGCAGATGAGTGAGGGCACTAGTCCCTCAAGTTCCTCAGATGATGGCAGCAGGAGCACCCCTAGCAATCTGCCTAAAGCTGCCACAAGACAGAGAAAGAAGAGAACCTCAGACTCAGAAGATGAGGATTATGTGGCAGAAGAGGAAGCAACTTCCATGAGAGTTGAGCCAGCACAGGGCATAAAACCAGGGATGAAGATCAAAAGGCCAGCAGGCAGGCAGCCTATGTCAAAGGCCAGAGCTTCAACTGAGAAGCCCACTCCCATTGAGCCAGTTGCTGCTGAAGGCAAGAAGAGGAAAGAAAGGGTGAAGAAAACTGTAGCCAGAGTGCTTGGCAAGGCTTCCATCATGGAAGATGAGGAGGAAGAAGAAGAGGTAGCTGCACCAGCACCTAAGGCACCCAAGCTGATGGGTGATGCCATAAGAACAGGGGCAGCTGCTTCCAAGGCCAAGCCAGCTCCAAAGCCAAAGCCAAAGAGGAACACAAGAAGCATCCCAGCTACTGAGAAGAACAAGGCCCCAGTGCCTGAAGCAGCAGAAGAAGAAGAAGAGAATGTTCTTAGAAAGATCAAGCCCAAGATCCCAGACCACAACGATGCTCATCCTGTGGCTGAGGATATGAAACTCAGGAGAGATTCAGGGCTCCGGAAGTGGAGAGAAGCAGACCCGTATGCTTCAAGGAGAAGGACTACAGTTGACTACAGGTTTCACACCAAGGAGTAGCAAGACTTTTATGAGACAGTGCTGCTAGACAGGAAGCCAATTGTCTGTGATATGAGATGGGTTGATTGGCAATACATCAAGGACAACAAAGAGTACTACCCTGGAGTACAGGACAGCTTCAAGGCATGTGGAGTAGAGGACTTTGTTGGGCAGAAGCTCACAAAGTGGAACGAGGAACTCATCATGCAGTTCTACTCCACAACCCATTTCTATCCAGATGGCAGGATTGTATGGATGTCAGAGGGTACGAGGTACCAGTCTACAGTTGCTGAATGGGCTCAGCTGATTAATGCCCTAGAAGAGCATGACGATGACTTGGACATTTATGCCAAGAAGAAGATGGACCACAACTCAATGTCAAACATGTACAAGGAGATTCCAAATGAAGCACTTGATACGTTCAAGTTTGGCTCAGTACACTATCTTCTGTCAGGGCTGCCAACCATCAACTGGATTCTTAGGCACACCCTATTGCCCAAGTCTGGAGATCACAAGATGATCAGGGGCCACGCGATCAACTTGCTTCATATCTTTGACGTGCCACAGAAATTCAAAGTCATGAGCCTTATGAGTCAAACAATCAAGAGGACAGCAGCAGACCAGAAGAGGAGCTGTGGATATGCCCCACAGATTCAGGAGCTCATGAACTCTAAGATGGGCACGGGGATATACTTATTGGACAAGGAACACCTGCCCATCCGTCCAGATTTTGAAGATAATCAAGTGGTGATGACTGAGAATGAGCCATCATCTGCCCTAGCACAAGCCAAGAAGGAGAAGGGGAGGAAGGAGAAAGCTGCCAAGATGCCTACTCAAGAGGAGGCATCTAAATATTTCCTGAAAACCAAACAAGAGCAGCTTGGTTACTTGATTGCATCCACCCTGCAGATTGAGCAAGGACTAGCTACCCTAACTCAGAACCAGGCAAGCTTAGAGAGGATCATGGAACAAAAGTTCTATGACTTGGATGTCAAAGTGACAGAGATTCAGACTGCAGTGGAGCAGCTCCAGGATGACATGCAGGAGAGGAGAGGCAAGACTACAACTGATGCCTTTGCCAGAGTGCCACGAGGTCCGAGGTCGTCTGCAGTGCCAGTTGCTGACCCCAGAGCCACCACGTCTGCACCAGCTACAGCCTCAGTTCCACTAGCTCTAGCGTCCACTTAAGCCTCGACTCCGACCACGTCTACAGAAGGCTTCATCCTTGGAGTGCTCCGGACTCCACCACCACCTAAAGATCAAGCCTGAGTGTCGACTTAGCACTATGCATTTTCTAGGAACTTTTTGGTAACTTGTTGCCAAAGGGGGAGAAAATGTATAGATCATAGGCTTTGAGAGAGAGAGTGTTGCTTTTTTCTCTCTTGCTTTATTTGGTGGTTTTTCGAACTTTGTTTGCTTTTGAGTGCTTGAGATACTATGTCATTGCTCGTGAGACATTGATGATCATGTGTTTGATCATAAGCTACACTTATGCATGCTTGATATATCTTATCTATCTTATGTGACATGGAAGAGTAACCCATGACTCTAACTCTTTGTGCATTTGCAGTCCAAAGCAAATTTTAAATATGCACAAATTTAGGGGGAGCTCTCACTTGTCACATACTTCTCAAAGCGACGATATATTTCAAGCTTATTATCGTTTGTCGAAGCTTTGATCTATATGTTGTCATCAATTACCAAAAAGGGGGAGATTGAAAGTGCAACTATCCCTAGGTGGTTTTGGTAATTCATAACAACATATAGCTCATTGAGCTAATGCTATTCCAAGATGATTATTTCAGGAAAGCTCGATGATTGGCATGGCATGGATGTGAAAGTGGAACCCTCAAAATGCTAAGGACAAAGGATTGGCTCAAGCTCAAAAGCTCAAGACTCTTCATTTTATATTTTAGTGATCCAAGATCACATTGAGTCTTTAGGAAAAGCCAATACTATCAAGGAGGGATGAGGTGTTGCTTAATGAGCCTCTTGCTTCATGTGCTTAGTGATATGCTCCAAAACCCTCAACTACTTTCCCATATCCACATATGACCTAAACCCTAAGCCAAACTCAGTCCTACCGATTCTTTCTATCCAGCGCCACCGAGTTTCATTTGTCATAAGCCACTGCCAAACCCTAGCAATTCGGTTCTACCGATAGGGATCTCGGTCTCACCGAGATGGGATTGCAAACTCTCTGTTTCCCTTTCGTAACTTTTCGGTCTCACCGAAAGAGCGAATCGGTCCCACCGAGATTGCAATGTAAATTCAGTGTTTCCTTTTTGTAACTTTTCGGTCTCACCGAAAGAGCAAATCGGTCCCACCGAGTTTGCCTGACCAACTCTCTGGTTAGCTAATTACCAAAATTGGTCCCACCGAGTTTGTGTAATCGGTCTCACCGAGATTACGTTATGCCCAAACCCTAACCATATCGGTTCTACCAAGTTGCATGTCAGTCCCACCGAAAATCTCTAACGGTCACTAGGTTTACCTTTTCGGTCCGACCGAGTTTTTTGATTCGGTCCCACCGAGATTGGAAAACTCTGTGTAACGGTTGGATTTTGTGTGGAGGCTATATATACCCCTCCACCTCCTCTTCATTCGTGGAGAGAGCCATCAGAACACATACACAATTCCAACTCATATGTTCTGAGAGAGAACCACCTACTCATGTGTTGAGACCAAGATATTCCATTCCTACCATATGAATCTTGATCTCTAGCCTTCCCCAAGTTGCTTTCCACTCAAATCTTCTTTCCACAAAATCCAAATCCTATGAGAGAGAGTTGAGTGTTGGGGAGACTATCATTTGAAGCACAAGAGCAAGGAGTTCATCATCAACACACCATTTGTTACTTCTTGGAGAGTGGTGTCTCCTAGATTGGCTAGGTGTTACTTGGGAGCCTCCGACAAGATTGTGGAGTTGAACCAAGGAGTTTGTAAGGGCAAGGAGATCGCCTACTTCGTGAAGATCTACCGCTAGTGAGGCAAGTCCTTCGTGGGCGATGGCCATGGTGGGATAGACAAGGTTGCTTCTTTGTGGACCCTTTGTGGGTGGTTGCTTCTTCGTGGACCCTTCGTGGGTGGAGCCCTCCATGGACTCGCGCAACCGTTACCCTTTGTGGGTGGAGCCCTCCGTGGACTCGCGCAACCGTTACCCTTCGTGGGTTGAAGTCTCCATCAACGTGGATGTAGGATAGCACCACCTATCCGAACCACGGGAAAAACATCCGTGTCTCCAATTGCGTTTGAATTCTCCAAACCCTTCCCTTTACATTCTTGCAAGTTGCATGCTTTACTTTCCGCTGCCAATATACTCTTTGCATGCTTGCTTCAATTGTGTGATGATTGCTTGACTTGTCCTACAATAGCTAAAATCTGCCAAGAACTAAAATTGGGAAAAGGTTAAGTTTTTATTTGGTCAAGTAGTCTAATCACCCCCCTCTAGACATACTTTCGATCCTACACTCGAGAGCATAAGTATTACAGTGGGTGAATAAATTACTATTGAGCAATTGAGAGGATTGAGCATAGTTATGAGAATATCTAGGTATGATCATGTATATAGGCATCACGTCCAAAACAAGTAGACCGACTCCTACCTACATCTACTACTATTACTCCACACATCGACCGCTATCCAGCATGCATCTAGAGTATTAAGTTCAAGAGAACAGAGTAATGCTTTAAGCAAGATGACATGATCTAGAGGGATAAACTCATGCGATATGATATAAAGCCCATCTTGTTATCCTTGATGTCAACAATACAATACGTTCCTTGCTGCCCCTACTATCACTAGGAAAGGACACCGCAAGATTGAACCCAAAGCTAAGCACTTCTCCCATTGCAAGAAAGATCAATCTAGTAGGCCAAACCAAACTGATAATTCGAAGATACTTGCAAAGATAACCAATCATACATAAAAGAATTCAGAGAAGATTCAAATATTGTTCACAGATAAACTTGATCATAAAACCACAATTCATCGATCTCAACAAACACACCGAAAAAGAAGATTACATCGAATACATCTCCACAAGAGAGAGGGAGAACTGTGTATTGAGATTGATGATCGATAACCATCTAGCTAATAACTATGGACCCATAGGTCTGAATTAAACTACTCACACTTCATCGGAGAAGCTATGGTGTTGATGTAGAAGCCCTCCATGATCGATAACCCCTCCGGCGGAGCTCCCGAAAAGGCCCCAAGATGGGATCTCGTGGATACAGAAAGTTACGGTGGTGGAATTAGGGTTTTGGCTCCGTATCTGGTAGTTTGGGGGTACGTAGGTATATATAGGAGGAAGGAGTACATCGATGGAGCAACATGGGCCCCATGAGAGTGCAGGGCGCGCCTGGGGGGTAGGCGCGCCCACTACCTCGTGCCTTCCTCGTTGATTGCTTGATGTAGGGTCCAAGTACTCTGGATCATGTTCGTTCCGAAAATCACGTTCCCGAAGGTTTCATTCCATTTGAACTCCTTTTGATATTCTTTTTCTGCGAAACCCTAAAATAGGTAAAAAAACAGCAATTCTGGACTGGGCCTCCAGTTTATAGGTTAGTCCCAAAAATAATATAAAAGTGTATAATAAAGCATGGAACAATCAAAAATTATAGATATGTTGGAGACGTATCATCGTGCGAGGAAGGAACACACAACATGGCGATTTAACCAGGTTCGGGCCACCTTGCGGTATAATACCCTACTCCTGCTTTATGCGGATTGCCTCGCAAGGGAGAATGAACATGAGATTACAAGGATGAACTGCCTCAGGATGGATCAAGCTTCGACCCCTTCTATGGTTGAGACTAGCCTATACTTATATTTTCCTTGGCCCTCTTCCCCCGACATCTCCAGGTGGGAAGGGATACCACAACAGCGAATTTTAAAGGGGGACATGAGTACATCCTATCCTAACTAAAGGTCGTTTTCGCCTGCCAAAGTCTCCTACCATGACACGCTGGTGGGCTCGGTGCTGACCTTCGTCCTGGCGAGCCCGTTGTCCTGGCCTTCTTGCACCAAAGTGGCAACCTTTGGGGATTGCTTTGGAAACCCGCGCACCGTCCTTGCCTCCTTAGCACCAAAGAGGAAAGCATCCTTATGCGCGCTCGCTGGCACCCTTTTGGCTCCGCTCGTCGTGGCTCATGTCACCCACGTGCATCACGAGGCAGGATGGCGAGCTCAGAGATATCCGCCCCGCGAGGGGCCTTGGGAGGCCGCCCACGTGAAGCCCTCGGGGGCACTTGACGACCCTTGCTGACGCTCGCATTGCGAGGGTCTTTTTCATGGAGCCTTAGAGCTAGGCTGTGCTGGGCCTTCCGTTGGTGCCACGCAATGGGCCGCAGGCAGACGGGCCTTGGTACCCGCAGTCCCACAGGCCCGACAGTAAATTGTGAGTTTTCTTTTTCCGTACATTTGTTTATTCAAAACGTTTTATCTCTTAAACCGTGCGTTTGAATCTTGAACTGTTTTCACCATTGAAGTCCTCTCGTCGAGATATTTAAAACTAGATCCATGTTTACAGGTTTTTATGAAATTTCTTCATGAAAAAAACTGGACGAAAAAACAGAACCGGAGTTGTTTCCGAGAACTTTAACATGGGAGCTTTTTTCCCCCTTTCTGGAAGCCGTTTCCAAGAGGCACAACGGAAGAAAATCCGTACCTCTCGTAGAAGCAAAACCATGCCTCTCGCGAAAGACAAAAAAAAGAGAATATGCGATTTTTTTCACCGTGAGACACGGTCGTGCCTCTCGCAGAAGCAAAACCGTGTCTCTCACGAAAGGAAAAAAGAAACACCATTTGTTGTCGTTTGCGAGAGGCACGACCGTGCCTCTCACGGAAGCAAAACCGTGCCTCTCGCGAAAGGAAAAAAAAAAAGAAAAACTCGTTTTTTTTCATTTTGAAGAGACACGACTGTGCCTCTCGCGAAAGCAAAACCATACCTCTCACTGAAGAAAAAAAAAGTGAAAATACATTTTTCCTGTTTCTGAGAGGGACGGCCGGGCCTCTCGTGGAAGCAAAACCATGCCTCTCGTGAATGCAAAATTGTGCCTCTTAAGGAAGAAAAAAAGACATGTATTTGCGCGCAAAAAATATTTCCAACTTTTTTCGAAAAGGTAAGAAAGACTGGTGGAAAACCAAAAAGTTCAAAAAAAAACTGGAAAAAACCATCTAGAAGATGAAAATGCGTGCAAAACATAGAAAAAAAGGACAAAAATCGGAGGGAGCGCCGTGACATGGCCCACCGCAAGTGATTGTTGCGACGCTCCTAAAGGAGCGCTCGTCAACTAGTTGCTCTTGCCGTACCAGCTTGAAGGCTTCACCTCATGGATTGGTCTGGCATGCACCTCAAAAGGGCCGACCCTAGTTAATTTTCATGTTTTTTGTTAAATAATTTCAAAACCCCTAAAATAGCCAAAGTAGGGAGCAACTAACCGAGGGGCAGTCCTTCGGAATGCCGCGAGCGAAAGTTCAGGGGCGCTCCACGCATGACAAGTGTCACGCATAGAGCGCTCCCGCACGTGAAAACCAACCGATGCGGTTGCTTCCCGGTTTTCCTTTCCGGTTTCTGGTTTCATACGTTTTATAGTTTTACCCTTGTAGCACATTCATTTTGCATTTTCCCATTCTACGCGATAACACATAGAAAAACCCAGGAAGCAGGTTGTTGGTTCCCTTTTCTCGTTACTTTTTCCTTTTTGCCCATTATATTTTTGGGAAATGGAGATTTATGGGTAATTACGGGTGGGAAACATGAACTTTAGATAATATTCTGGTGCCTCTGGCGCGCGGCTCCTGCTCGCATTCGGCTCATTAAATTTCCATGAACATCTTGAAGGGGGCATAGGTTGAAGTGTGTGTTGGTCCTGCAGCGTGTTGGTCGTGAAACTTTGCGCATTCGGCTTCGCCGGTGCGCGGCTCCTACTCGTCTTTGGCTCGTTAAGTTTTCATAAACATCTCGAAAGGGGGCATATGTTGAAATGTGTGTTGTTTATGTAGCATGTTGGTCATGCAACCTGGTGCATCCAGCTTCACTAGCACATGGGCAGACGGCGCCTCCAGCGTGTGGCCCCTGCTCGCCTTCGACTCATTAAATTTTCATAAACACCTTGAAGGGGGCATAGGTTGAAGTGTGTGTTGGTTGTGGAACACGTTGGTCGTGCAGAAGGCTTTGCCTACACATGGCACATCCAGAGGCACCGGTGTGAAGTGCTACCTCTTGAGCACTGCGTTGGTTTTACCTTGAAGAGGAAACGTTGATGTAGCAAAGCAGCGTAAGTATTTCCCTCGGTTTTTGAGAACCAAGGTATCAATCCAGTAGGAGGCCACGCACGAGTCCCTCACACCTACACAAACAAATAAAATCCTCGCAACAAATGCAATAAAGGGGTTGTCAATCCCTTCATGGTCACCTACGAGAGTGAGATCTGATGGATATGATAAGATAATAGTTTTGGTATTTTTATTATAAATAGAACTAAAGATGCAAGTAAAATAAATGGCAAAGGAAATAACTAAGTATTGGAAGATTAATATGATGGAAAGTAGACCCGGGGGCCATAGGTTTCACTAGTGGCTTCTCTCGAGAGCATAAGTATTACGGTGGGTGAACAAATTACTGTTCAGCAATTGACAGAATTGAGCATAGTTAGGAGAATATCTAGGTATGATCATGTATATAGGCATCACGTCCAAGACAAGTAGACCGACTCCTGCCTGCATCTACTACTATTACTCCACACATCAACCCCTATCCAGCTTGCATCTACAGTATTAACGCATCTACAGTATGTAGAGGGATGAACTCATGCAATATGATATAAACCCCATCTTGTTATCCTTGATGGCAAAAATACAATACGTGCCTTGCTTCCCCTACTGTCACTGGGAAAGGACACCGCAAGATTGAACCCAAAGCTAAGCACTTCTCCCATTGCAAGAAAGATCAATCTAGTAGGCCAAACCAAACTGATAATTCGAAGAGACTTGCAAAGATAACCAATCATATATAAAAGAATTCAGAGAAGATTCAAATATTGTTCATAGATAAACTTGATCATAAACCCACAATTCATCAGTCTCAACAAATGCACCGCAAAAGAAGATTACATCAAATAGATCTCCACATGAGAGGGGGAGAACTTTGTATTGCGATCCAAAAAGAGAGAAGAAGCCATCTAGCTAATAACTATGGACCCGAAGGTCTGAAGTAAACTACTCACACTTCATCGGAGAGGCTATGGTGTTGATTTAGAAGCCCTCCGTGATCGATACCCCCTCTGGCGGAGCTTCGGAAAAGGCCCCAAGATGGGATCTCGTGGATACAGAAAGTTACGGCGGTGGAATTCGGGTTTTGGCTGCATATCTGGTAGTTTGGGGGTACGTAGGTATATATAGGACGAAGGAGTACGTCGGTGGAGCAACATGGGCCCCAACAGGGTGGAGGGCGCGCCTACCCCCTAGGCGCGCCTCCCTACCTCGTGCCTTCCTCGTCTATTGCTTGACGTAGGGTCCAAGTCCTCTGGATCATGTTCGTTCCGAAAATCACATTCCCGAAGGTTTCATCCGTTTGGACTCTGTTTGATATACTTTTTCTGTGAAACTCTAAAATAGGCAAAAAACAGCAATTGTGGGCTGGGCCTCCGGTTAATAGGTTAGTCCCGAAAATAATATAAAAGTGTATAATAAAGCCCAATAATGTCCAAAATAGGATATACTATAGCATGGAACAATCAAAGATTATAGATACATTGGAGATGTATCAAGCATTCCCAAGCTTAATTCCTGCTCGTCCTCGAGTACGTAAATGATAAAAACAGAAGTTTTGATGTGGAATGCTACTTGGCATAATTTCAATGTAATTCTTCTTAATTGTGGTATGATTATTCAGATCCGAAAGATTCAAGACAAAAGTTCAATATTCACATAGAAATAATAATACGTCAAGCATACTAACTAAGCAATTATGTCTCTTCAAAACAACATGGCCAAAGAAAGCTATCCTACAAAATCATATAGTCTGGCTATGTACCATCTTCACCACACAAAGTATTTAAATCATGCACAACCCCGATGACAAGCCAAGCAACTATTTCATACTTTTGGTGTTCTCAAACTTTTTCAATCTTCACGCAATACATGAGCGTCAGCCATGGACATAGCACTATAGGTGGAATAGAATGGTGGTTGTGGAGAAGACAAAAAAGGGGGAAGATAGTCTCGCATCAACTAAGCGTATCAACGGGCTATGGAGATGCCCATTAATAGATATTAATGTGAGCGAGTAGGGATTGCCATGCAACGGATGCACTAGAGCTATATGAAAGCTCAAAAATAACTAAGTGGGTGTGCATCCAACTTGCTTGCTCACGAAGACCTAGGGCATTTTAAGGAAGCCCATCATTGGAATATACAAGCCAAGTTCTATAATGAAAAATTCCCACTAGTATATGAAAGTGATAACATAGGAGACTCTCTATGAAGATCTTGGTGCTACTTTGAAGCACAAGTATGGTAAAAGGATACTAGCATTGTCCCGTCTCTCTTTTTCTCTCATTTTTTTATTTGGGCCTTTTCTCTTCTTTTTTTATGGCCTCTTTTTTTATTTAGTCCGGAGTCTCATCCCGACTTGTGGGGGAATCATAGTCTCCATCATTCTTTCCTCACTTGGGACAATGCTCTAAAAATGATGATCATCACACTTTTTTGTTTACTTACAACTCAACAATTTCAACTCAATACTTAGAACAAAATATGACTCTATGTGAATGCCTCCGGTGGTGTACTGGGATATGCAATGAATCAAGAGTGACATGTATGAAAGAATTATGAACAGAGGCTTTGCCACGAATACAATGTCAACTACATGATCACACAAAGCAATATGACAATGATGGAGCGTGTCATAGTAAACGGAATGGTGGTAAGTTGCATGGCAATATATCTCGGAATGGCTATGGAAATGCCATGATAGGTAGGTATGGTGGCTGTTTTGAGGAAGGTATATGGTGAGTGTATGATTCCGGCGAAAGGTGCGCTTTATTAGAGAGGCTAGCCATGGCGGAAGGGTGAGAGTGTGTATGATCCATGGACTCAACATTAGTCATAAAGAACTCATATACTTATTGCAAAAATCTACAAGTTATCAAAGCAAAGTATTACGTGCATGCTCCTAGGGGAATAGATTGGTTGGAAAATACCATCGATCGTCCCCGACTGCCACTCATAAGGAAGACAATCAATAAATAAATCATGCTCCGACTTCATCACATAACTGTTCACCATACGTGCATGCTACGGGAATCACAAACTTCAACACAAGTATTTCTCAAATTCACAACTACTCAAATAGCATGACTCTAATATCACCATCTCCATATCTCAAAACAATTATCAAGTATCAAACTTCTCATAGAGTATTCAACACTCATTAGAAAATTTTCTTATTAATCTTGAATGCCTAACATAATTAAAGAAATTTACCACGCTGTTTTTAGGACTCTAAAAATAATCTAAGTGAAGCATGATAGAACACTGGTTTCTATAAAAACAAATCCACCAAACATGCTCTAAAAGATATAAGTGAAGCACCAGAGCAAAAACTATATAACTCAAAAGATACAAGTGAAGCACATATAGTATTCTAGCAATTTCTGAATCATGTGTGTCGATCTCAAAAGGTGTGTACAGCAAGGATGATTGTGGAAAACTAACAAATAAAGACTCAAATAATACAAGATGCTCCAAGCAAAACACATATCATGTGGTAAATAAAAATATAGCTCCAAGTAAAGTTACTGATGGAAGTAGACAAAAGAGGGGATGCCTTCCGGGGCATCCCCAAGCTTTGGCTTTTAGGTGTCCTTAGATTATCTTGGGGGTGCCATGGGCATCCCCAAGATTAGGCTCTTTCCACTCCTTGTTCCATAATCCATCAAATCTTTACCCAAAACTTGAAATCTTCACAACACAAAACTTAAAGTAGAAAATCTCGTGAGCTCCGTTAGCGAAAAACCACTTCAAGGTACCGTAATGAACTCATTATTTATTTATATTGGTGTTAAAACTACTGTATTCCAACATCTCTAAGGTTTATAAGCTATTTTACCAGCCATAGATTCATTAAAATAAGCAAACAACACACGAAAAACATAATCTGTCAAAACCAGAATTGTCTGTAGTAATCTGTAGCTAACGCAAGATCTGGAACCCCAAAAATTCTAAAATAAATTTCTAGACGTGAGGATTTATCCATTAATCATCTGCAAAAATAATCAACTAAATAGCACTTTCCAAATAAAAATTACAGCAATTATCCTGAGCGCTAAAGTTTCTGTTTTTATAGCAAGATTAAAAAAACTTTCCCCAAGTCTTCCCAACGGTTCTACTTGGCACAAACACTAAATTAAACAAAAAAACACAACCAAAACACAGGCTAGATAAATTATTTATTACTAAACAGGAGAAAAAAGCAAGGAATAAAAATAAAATTCGGTTGCCTCCCAACAAGCGCTATCGTTTAACGCCCCTAGCTAGGCATAAATGCGAAGATATATCTAGGTATCTTTAGTTGGTAATTCTTTAATGAGACATGTATCACCTTTAGGAGTTTCTTTCCTTTTATCAATAATTAAACTTCTAGGCACAAAATTGAAAAAATCATTAGTAGCAAATGGTTCCTTAATGATAGAAAAAAAGATTAGGATGAATGCTTATAGATTTGAGATTCCTAGTTTCTTTGCTAGAGGATTCACCCTTATTTTTAGGAACATACATAAGCTTGGCAATTTTAGTTGGAGGACTTGGAGTATTCTTTATGGAAGAAAAATCGGTTCCCAAGTTGGTAATGATACCCTCAAGTTTATCGATTCTAGTGGAATCATGATTTATTCTTTCATTAACTATGGGTTCCTTCTCCTTAATATTTTTCAAAATGACTCCTACTTTAGATACATATCAAGTAATTTGGTTGTGGATCTTTTTATCGAAATTTTCAATTAACTCTACGGTAGCAACTTTATTTTCCATAATTTTAAGTTTTTGCATTACATGCTCCAAAGTTAACATAGTTCCATTAACCAAAAGAGGGGGTGAGCCGAAAAAATCTATCATAGCATTATAGGAATCAAAAGTGTGGCTACCCAAGAAATTCCCTCCGGTAATGGTATCAAGGACATATCTGTGCCAAGGAATAGCACCTACATAAAAATTGCGGAGAAGAATAGAAGTAGATTGCTTCCTGGTAGATCTATTCAAATCATTGCAAATTCTATACCAAGCGACTTTTAGGTTTTCTCCTTCCCTTTGCTTAAAATTAAGAACTTCATTTTTTGGAGACAACGGAGAAGATAGGGGACTAGCCATAATGACAAGCAAGCAAACCAACACACGAGAAAACAAGAGACGGGCAAAAAGAGGCGAATAGAGAAAGAGGAGGAGTACGGAAAGAGAGAGGGCGAATAAAATGGCAAGGGTGAAGTGGGGGGAGAGGAAAACGAGAGGCAAATGGCAAATAATGTAATGCGGGAGATAAGGGTTTGTGATGGGTACTTGGTATGTTGTCTTTTGCATAGACTCCCCGGCAACGGCGCCAGAAATGGCTCGTTGTCGGGAGTCCAAATCTTGACTTGACCTTGCGTAAGCCTCCCCGGCAACGGCGCCAGAAATCCTTCTTGCTACCTCTTGACCACTGCGTTGGTTTTCCCTTGAAGAGGAAAGGGTGATGCAGCAGAGCAGCGTAAGTATTTCCCTCAGTTTTTGAGAACCAAGGTATCAATCCAGTAGGAGGCCATGCATGAGTCCCTCGCACCTACACAAACAAATAGACTCCTCGCAACCAACGCGATAAAGGGGTTGTAAATCCCTTCACGGTCACCTACGAGAGTGAGATCTGCTAGATATGATAAGATAATATTTTTGGTATTTTTATGATAAAGAGAAATAAGGTTAGAGTAAAATAAATGGCAAAGGAAATAACTAAGTATTGGAAGATTAATATGATGGAAAGTAGACCCGGGGGCCATAGGTTTCACTAGTGGTTTCTCTCGAGAGCATAAGTATTATGGTGGGTGAACAAATTAGTGTTGAGCAATTGACAGAATTGAGCATAGTTATGAGAATATCTAGGTGTGATCATGTATATAGGCATCACGTCCAAGACAAGTAGACCGACTCCTACCTGCATCTACTACTATTACTCCACACATCGACTGCTATCCAGCATGCATCTAGAGTATTAAGTTCAAGAGAACGGAGTAACGCTTTAAGCAAGATGACATGATGTAGAGGGATAAACTAATGCAATATGATATAAACCCCATCTTGTTATCCTCAATGGCAACAATACAATACGTGCCTTGCTTCCCCTATTGTCATTGGGAATGGACACCGCAAGATTGAACCCAAAGCTAAGCACTTCGCCCATTGCAAGAAAGATCAATTTAGTAGGCCAAACCAAACTGATAATTCGAAGAGACTTGCAAAGATAACCAATCATACATTAAAGAATTTAGAGAAGATTCAAATATTGTTCATAGACAAGCTTGATCATAAACCCACAATTCATTGGTCTCAGCAAACACACCGCAAAAGAAGATTACATTTTATAGATCTCAAGAAGGGAGGGGGAGAACTTTGTATTGAGATCCAAAAAGAGAGAAGAAGCCATCTAGATAATAACTATGGACCTGAAGGTCTGAAGTAAACTACTCACACATCATCGGAGAGGCTATGGTGTTGATGTAGAAGCCCTCCTGATCGATACCCCCTCCGGTGGAGCTCCTGAAAAGGCCCGCAGATGGGATCTCATGGATACAGAAAGTTACAATGGTGGAATTAGTGTTTTGGCTCCGTATCTAGTAGTTTGGGGGTACGTATGTATATATAGGAGGAAGGAGTACGTCGGTGGAGCAACATGGGCACCACGAGGGTGGAGGGCACGCTTGGGGGGGGGGGGTAGGCGCGCCCCCATACCTCGTGCCTTCCTGGTTGATTGCTTGACGTAGGGTCCAAGTCCTCTGGATCATGTTCGTTCCGAAAATCATGTTCCCGAAGGTTTCATTCCATTTGGACTACATTGATATTCTTTTTCTGCGAAACCCTAAAATAGGCACAAAAAAATAGCAATTCTGGGCTGGGCCTCCAGTTAATGGATTAGTCCCAAAATAATATAGAAGTGTATAATAAAGCCCAATAATGTCCAAAACAGGATATAATATAGCATGGAACAATAAAAAATTATAGATACGTTGGAGACGTATCATGAAGCACCAAGAGGCACGGGCGAGAGGCATTTGGAGGCATGGGTGTGCAGCACCATAGAGCCATGGGCAAGGCATGTGTAACAACCTGAGTCCGACACTCCAGATGCCTTCTATGTTTTTAGTGATCATCGTGTGTTTTATTTGTTTGTTGCATTCATCATTTCATCATTCGCATTGCATCAGTAGTTCATTGCCGTCATTTTTCAAAACATACATCCACTTGAGGTCGCCGCTTATCCCCATTGCTTCCGTTGGTCATTACGAGACCAACCACACTTGCACACGCTCGCGTCATTGTTCAAATATGATTTTCTAAGTGGGAATAAAATATCCTAGGAATTGGTTGGAAGTTGGTGTGTGGCCTTGTTATATTGTAGGTAGATGGCCTGCCAAATTTCGTCGCATTTGAAAGTCATTTGATACCCCAACCATTAAGTTATAGTGGCACTCTAGCCAGCTTAATAAGTAGATATTTTCGCAAATAAAACTATCACTGGGCCGCACCACTTCCCGCTCCTCTGAGCTCAACCCTAGCTAAATAGCCCACCTACCACCTAACCTAGCCCCCTTGGTTCAGAACCGCCCAATCGAGATTAAACAGTCCGAAATTAGCTCAAAACAGCCTCAAATTCATCTTTGCCTATAAAGGAAAGCCGTCCCTCCTCCATTTCCAAAAACCCTAGTTGTAGCCTCATCTTTGTGCCCCTCCACTAAGACGCCTCCACTTGAATGCCACTGTCTCCCAACATGCGCATGGCCTATGAAGCCCATCTAGATGCCCACTGCGTCGCGCCGCATGCCTGGACCTTCGGGCCCCATCGTCACATCTCCGACGACCAGCAGGCTGGTCTGCTGTCCACTACTTCTCCCTCCCCGCCTTGCCTCTTCTTCTCTCCCTCTTTCTCACGATCTCTCTCTCTTTCCATCACTACAAAAAAAGACACATCCGTGACATTTTGGGCCGAACAATTTTTTTTTCTGTCATACTTATGACACTTATGTGAAAATAATTGTGACAAAACCCGGTATCATCATAGATGTGGTGGGGTCCTACTTCTATGACAAAAAATCATGACACAAAATGGGATTTTCGTCCTGGGCGGGCTGGAGACGCAGTTGCATGACATTCTTTGGGCCGTCCATGATGGAAAAAACCGTGGTAGAAGTGAGGGTGAGGAAAATATCGGGGAGTTCCCGGTTACGCTGGCTGGTCGGGGGCCGAGCAATGCGCGTTTCTCTTGTACATACGCGCGTGTGTGCAAGGCGTTGCACTATCACTAAACCCGAGCAAGGCGTTGAGCTCTTACTAAACCCGAGCGATCGATCGATGGCTGTTAACTGAACCCGATCGAGCGATTCCTTCGCTACTCCTGCTAATCGAAGCCGATCGATGCTGCCTCCGGATGAACAGTGAGCATTGTTGGGGGGTTTGGATGAACAGTTCCCGGTGGGGGTTGGATGAATAGGAACCCATGGTAGTAGAGGCCGTTGCCGCTAGATGAACAGTACCCCGATCGATCAAGCTGGTGGATGAACAGGACCTCGTGGAGGGCTGGATGAACAGGAACACGTGGAGGGCTGGTTGAACTGTAGCCGGTGGGGGCTGGTTGAACAGTAGTCAGTGGAGGGCTGGATGAACAGTAGCCCGTGGAGAGGTGGTTGAACAGGACCCCCATGGAGAGGGCTGGTTGGACAGTAGCCGGTGGAGGAGCGCGCGGTGGAGGCTGGATGAATAGGAGCCCGTGGATGAACAGTCGCAGGTGGAGGCTGGAGGAGGTCGGCGTTGGATGAATAGTACCTCATGGAGGATGTAGGAGGTCGACGGTGGAGATGAACAGTATCCCGTGGAGTCCCATTTTGCGGTACGACACACCCCTCCAGATGAAAAGGTCCCCTGTTTCGAACATAGCGCTCCAACACAAGTCCGTTTCCTCCGTTATGCGGTACGCCACACCCCTCCCAGTCAAAGGACCCCGTTTCGACCGTAGGAGGTCCAACAGAAGTCTGTTTCCTGTGTTTTACGGTACGCTAGATCCCTCCCCATGAACAGGATCCTGTTTCGACCGTGGCCGGTTGAACACAAGGCCGTTTCCTTCGTTCTGCGGTACACCAGGCCTCGTTTCCATAGGCTGTTCCGTCCAAGCCGGTTGGCTCCCGATGAACAGCACGCGTTATGTTGCCTCCTAATGAACAAGACGCATTCCGTTGCCTCCCCATAAACACGACGACGGCGCAGCTTCTCGGTTCCTACCCAGCCATGTACACGAGCTGTGGCCGAACATATGCGCGAGTAGGCATTCGAGACCCCGCCCGTATGCACGTACGTGGCCATATTTTCTTTCTTGCACCTTGGCCACTGTACGTACGGGTACATGCTACGTGCGCACCTCTACTACGACACGTGCGTGCCTCTACATCGACCAGTATGTACGTACACGTTCGCGGCCAGAATGACAAAGCTACGTATGCTTCGACTAGATGGGTCCCAACTGTTAGGCACTTCCTTGCATGCGAAGATGTGGCTGGTGGGTCCCTGCAGTAAGGGGGGGCGAATCATTTTTTTGCCCTAATATGGACGCACTTCCTTGCATGCGAAGATGTAGCTGGTGGGTCCCAGCAGTAAGGGGGAAATGTTTTTTTCGTGAAATACGATGGCCCGTTTGGTGGGTCCCTGCGATCAGGTGGAGGAATAACTATTTTCTGCATGCTAAGGAGGCACTTCCTTGCTACGGCCGTGGACCCAGCTGTCAGCCTCTCCACGTACAGTACTCTTCCGATGGAAGTCGGTCGTTGACCACATTGACCACGCCACCCCGAGAGCATCAAGGCGGTGGACAACGGCGAGGCCTAGGAAGGGGACGATGCGGAGCCAGGGAAGACGCGGCAGTGGATGCCCACACGAAGAGGAGTACCAGGGTTCACTGGTTCGGCTGCGGTGTGAGGATGCCATCGCTGTAGGGCCTGGCCAGCAGTGGGAGTGGTAGGGGGAGGTGAGGCCTCTGCGGCAGCATAGCCGGCCACGGGAGGCAGGAGAAGGCGACACGACCGGCGCTGCTTTGGGCGGCTGGAGCAAGAATAACAGAGGTTGAAGAATCACAACGGCCATTAGATGGACATCGTACGGTCACTACAGCTAGAATCGTTTATATTGACGAAGTTGACAAAGCCATTGGTACGCATCAACTTAGTAGGCCCACAGGTTTGCCTCCGAAACGGTGCGCCCTAGATGTCAGGGGGAGGAATCATTTTTGGGGCGGCTAAAGCTAGAATATCTGATATTGAAGAAGAAGCATGATATCCGTTGGATGGACATCCAACGGACATTGCTGCTAGAACCGTGTGCTGACTATAAGTTGACAAAGCCTTGCATACGCATCAACTTAGTAGGCCCACAAGTGTGTGGCAGAGAACTTATAGCCCATTTGCGATTTGTAAGAATGCACAACCCATTTTTGAATTCTAATGGAATTTACTACAACCCATTTATAGTTTGTTAAAAGTACAACCCATTTTCTAGCTAGGACAACGATTAATAATTTTAACCAACCGTTCAAAACAGAATTCAATAAAATTTCCCACATTTTGATAGGATCCTAAATATTTTTGTCCTGAAATTTCTAGTCAGATTAAATACAATTTCAATATAAATTTGTATTATGTAAAAATCCAACGAAACATTGCGCGCGCAACAATTAATGAAATTAAAATTTTCAAAATGCAAAAGTAATATTTTATAAACTAATTACGTGTTTGGTGCATTTTTTATAGTTACTGCCCAATTTTTATAATTACATCCCATTTATTATTTATTAAAGCCCATTTTCATGTTAAGCCTAATGCATCCCTCCTAGGAAAGATTTGCAGCTCAGCGGGTCAGAGAATAACAAGTTGACCTGGATTGTGTACAACTGTCGGCCCAGTTGCATTGCTGATATTGAAAAAGGCATGTGTAGTACAGTACAACCTTACATGGCTACTCAGACCACATTCAACGACGTCGGAAAGGCCCAAACGAGGCTTCTATACAACTTTTTGAAGTCACTAAGCTCAACTAATAACTTAAGAAAAATTTAGAGTACAATGAAACCTAATTAAAAGTTGTCACGAGCGAATAAATAATTCAACGGGTCCCACTTGTGCATGTGTGTGTGTATGTGTGTGTCTGAGAGAGAGAGACCCATCAGTCGATGCTCGTAAATACATCTTTCAGCCATATGCACTGATGATGCTCAGTAAAAACTTATATACTTGGCACAATCATATAGAGCATCATAGCACACTGAACTTGCATATAAAAATTTCATGCAGGCGGCACAATCAGGGTGGAAGTAGTGGATCGCTAGGGGTAGGGCTATGTTGAAACCTGAAAGTGCTAGTGATCGACTAGAGGGGGGAGAATAGGCGATTTTTATGGAAGTCTTCAAAACATGGAAGTTTCGAAGACAAACGATAGAAATAAACCTATTACCATGCAGCGAAAGGTAGACTACACTAAGCTAGCCATAGTCAAGTATTCAATGAAATGAAAGCATAAAGACTAATAGCAGCTAGGCAGTCAGGATGGAATATAGTATGAAGCCAATCAGAACAAGCAGTCACACAGTGAAGACAAATAACTAATGCAAACAGGCAATGACTTCACAAGGACCAATCATCACATAAAGAGATGGGAAGGATGAAACTAGTGGCTCGTTAAAAACAATGATTTCTTGGACCAGTTCCAGTTGCTGTGACAACTGTATGTCTGGTTAGGGAGGCTGAGATTCAACTCAGAAGACCGTGTCTTCACCTTATTCCCCTTGAGCTAGGGACACCCAGTCCTCGCCCAATCACTCTGGTAAGTCTTCAAGGTAGACTTCCAAACCTTCATAGACTTCGTTCACCAGTGATCCACAATGACTCTTGGATGCTCAGAATGCGACGCCTAACCGGATGGAGGATTCACAGTCCTCAAGTGTAATAAGTCTTCAGATCACACAGACAGGAAGGCTTCAGTGATGCCTAACACTCTTTGGCTCTGGGTGTTTAAGGCTTCGAGGTGGGTTGCTCTCAAACGACAAAAGCCGTACACTAACTCTGAGCAGCCAACCATTCATGGTTGTAGGGGGTGGGCTATTTATTGCCACTAGGCAACCCAACCTGATTTGTCCGAAATGACCCTGGGTCACTAAGGAACTGACACGTGTTCCAACGGTCAGATTTCAAACAAACACGACAACTTTACTTGGGCTACAAGCAAAGCTGACTTATCCAGCTCTGGATAAGTTTTGCTCTCATTTTCTTCGCTCGAAGACATAGGATTTTGGTTAAGCATCACTTCAGTCATTCTGACTGGTTCTCTTGGACCTCACTTAATAGTACGGTGGTTCCTATGACTCAACAAAGAATAAAAAGAACGACGAAACAACTAAGTCTTCGTGCTCCATAGTCTTCACGTGATGTCTTCTCTTGTCATAGTCTTCAATGTGAATGTCTTCACATACCACCTTTGACTTCAATGTCTTCATACATTTTTAGGGGTCATCTCTGGTAGGAAAACCGAATCAATGAGGGACTTCTACCTGTGTTATCCTGCAATTCTCATAAACACATTAGTCCCTCAACCAGGTTTGTCGACAATACTCCAAAACCAACTAGGGGTGGCACTAGATGCACTTACAATCTCCCCCTTTTTGGTGATTGATGACAAGCTGGTTGAAGTTTTCAACGGGGAATAACATATGTGAAATTGTAACGGATAGTGTATTGTCTTCATAAGTGGCAAAGGCTCCCCCTAAAGATGTGCATATAAGTAATTTGCTTTTGGAATGCAAATGCAGATGGCAGGTTGTACTTGTGGAGATCCTCTTCAACTTATGATGACAATTCATCATGCATGCTTTTATATAACGAAGATAATGACATGCATAATGAGAAATGGACGTTTACAAAATGACCTAAGTGCGGAAGTTATCATCGCACATGCGGAATTTATCATCGCATCATAGAATAGCAAATAAGTAGCAGACGACCATTGAGTTTAAGTGTTAGAACTCAAAGAACCAAATGCATCGAAAGGCAAGAGTTGTAAGCACTTGGCAAAAGTAGCAAAAGGTAAAGCAACCACCCATATGGACCCGCTTTAAGACTATCAACTCATATGCTTCTCCCCCTTTGTCAGTAAGGACCAAAAAAGTTTGAAGACATAGAGCGCCTACTCGTTCCCATGAGGTGCAGGCGAGGCAGCAGGGTCGTCATTGAGGTCTGGTGGTGCAGAAGAACTTGGTGCAGTGTCGACATGCGCTGAAGTTGGAGGAGGTGAAGTTGCATCATCTTGGTCATCGATGACTCTGGCATTCACTGTCGCAGCTGAGGACAAATAGTCAGAGTCTTCAAGTGAGGGAGTCTGACGCAAGTGAGCATTCCTGGGAGGAGTTGAGTCAAACATGAATCTTTCGGTGAAGCCATCGTCTTGGAGATCAGCTTCAGCACTAAGCAATGTCAAACTCTTCCACGACCCCCGACAGGTTTCATGAGTGACAAAGGCATTCTTGGTGGCAAGATTGCATATGTGGTTGACATCCACCAAGAGGCTTTGCATTTGACGCTTAAGCCAGTTGTGATGTTTTTCCTGTTTCTGGTGTAGCACGACGAGAAGCTCTCGGTCATTGAGCACACGAGATCGCCTTCGAGGCCTTTGCGCAATGGAGCTACCAGTGGCGTCAGTTTGAGCGCGAGGGGCACGTGTGTTCCCAGCCAAGGGATAAACACGCGAGACTGCCTAAACTCCTTCAATGGGCTAGGTGAAGCTTTGGTGATCAACATTGTGAAGATAAATGGGATCCTTAGCAAGCTCTAGGTAAATAGCTTCAACAGACAGATCAACCTCTGGCAAGAAGACAAGATGATTGCGCGCAGATGGCTAATAGTTAATGGCAAAGTGAAGCTTGATAAGGCGCATTACCCATGGAGCATAGAACTTCAGACCAAAAATGTCGGAGCCAGATGCAGCCAACTGCCTAATGAAGAAGTCTTGAGCATTGAAGCTGATGCCATTGAAGATGTAGAAGATCAAAGTCTTCATTTCTCCTTCAAGCTTCGCTGAAGATGAATGTCCTTTGATGGGCCATAGAGTTTTTCTGATGATATGATAAATGGTGCGAGGCAGATACTCTAGGTCTTCAACAAAGTATTCAGATGGGTAGTCAGCGTCGTGAGGCAAAGGCTTCATCATGCTCAACATTTGGCTCATGTTGGGTTCTGGCTTCTGAAAAATGCTCTCCAAAGCATTCTGGTGTTGTTGACAACCTGGCTCATAGTATTCACCAGGAGTGGGTAGGCCTGTGAGCTCAATGATATCAAGAGCTTTGGCTTCATGATGGACATTGCCTGTCATCCACTCAAGGACCCAAGTCTTTGGATCCCTGTTGTAGCCTCGAATTTGAAGAGTTGCATAGAACTGTAGCAGAAGCTCTTATAACAGTGTTCCTTATCTGTGACAAACTTCAGGAGTCCAGCGTCTCTGAAGCAATCCAACGCTTCTTCAAGGCAGGGCAGGTCAGCTATAGCTTCAGTGTCGAGACGCATATGTGGAAATATGCGCCCCTGATTGTATAAGACGCAGGAATAGTAGATGCGCTGCTGATAGCGCTAGAACCGATCTGATGAAATGTGAGGTTTGGTGTAAGGGTTCTTGGCACTGTTGAAGAAGTTGTTATGTGCCACGAAGCCATTCACATTGAAGACCCCAGGTGAAGTTGCAGTTCCTGGGAATCGTGGAAGTCTTGGCTTGGGCTTCTGGACGGGAGGTATGTGCTCGACATGATAGTCAAATTGTGGACCCGCAACAGGTGGAGGAACCAGAATGGCCATCGGACCATAACAGTCTAACCACGATCAAATGCCAGCTCAATTGTATGAGGTCTTGGAGGGGGTACAGGATCACTGACATTGTTGTTGATTTGGGCTTCAGGGGCCACATTAGCTTTAGGTGCTTGCACTTCTGGCACCGCAGTAGCTTCAGGCGCCATATCAGCTTCAGCCATGACAACGTCATTGGCTTCAGTGTTGATGTTGGTGGCCGCCTCAGGATTGTTAACCTCCAGTTCAGAAGCTGGAGGGTCGGACACGTTCTCCTCGAGAGCAACATCTTGGTGGGATGGGGGTGTAGCAACTCTTTCAACTTCAACTCTTGGTTCTTCTTCTTCATCTGCTGATGCAGCCGGAATATCTTCAGCGGTTTTGGCTTCAGACTCTGACACGTGCATAGTGGGAGTGACTTGGGGCCTTTGTCCTTTGCGAAGCCTGCGTAATGCTGGTGATGCTTGCGGAGATGGAGTTGGCTGGGACTCAAAGTCATCGTCATCTTGCACGGGTGAGGTGACTTGTGGTTGGGGTGAACTTGGGGTGTCTTGTCGTTATGGGTGATTAGCCCACGATGCATCCTGAGCAGTTGGCGTCAGAGGACGACCAATGCTGATGATTTCGCTGTGTGTGAGCACAGGCGATGATACCAACTGGTGCTCGATCTGAGGAAGGACTTCATCATCTTCAACATTTTCGTGAGGACCAATGTCTTCAGCTGCGGTGCGGTCAACAGATGGATTGTCTTCAGCTTCATGAGCCTCTGTGGAAGTAGGCTCAAGAACTATCACTTGGCGTTCTTGATGTTCAGATGCAGGACGAGCCACTGAGATTGGCTCGACCTCAAGGGGCTTTGTGGAAGCAGCCCGGTCTCTCTTCTTGGTTTTGCGTTTCTTGGTTCGAGGAGCATCATTAGTGGTGGCCTTGGTTTTGCGCTTTATGGCTTCTGCTTTAGCTTCCCTTGTTTTCTACAGTTCTGAAGCCACTCTGGTGACCTTAGGCTTCGAGCTTGTCATACTGGCTGGGAAGGCAATTGGATGTACTTCCTGCCTTGGTGCTTCGGGTTCTGCCATAGCTGGCTTCTTCTTCTTCTTGGCCGCCACTCATGGGTCGATTCCTGGTTGCCCCAAAGCCTTGTGCTTTTCAGCTTCATTGTATCCCTGAACACATTTAGCAGCAAGATCCTTCATGCGCTCACGAGAACCTTTGGCTTCTTAGCGTTTCGTTCGGAATGCTTCCTTGAGCTCATGCATCATGACCTGGAAGTTCTGAATGTCTTCAACATTGAGCTTGGCCATATGCTTCTTGAACTGAGCCTTTTCATAATCTATCTTATGCTTCAGCTCAACAATTTTCTGAGCTAGAGCCAGCTCAACAGCAATGGCTTCGTGGAAGGTGACGCTTAGGCCAACGGGAAGCTGAAGATCATCAAAGCTAACATTTGGGCTGTCAAACCACTCATCAATGAACTTGTTAATGATTTCAACATCAAAGAGAGGAAGGTCAATGAAGATTTCAGCCTCTTGCTTGCTCTTGATCAACTGCTCAAGAGCGTCATCGCCAAGGTCATCATCGCTGGATAGATCAATGGCGTCATTCTCATTGCGCAGAACAGCAGTAGGGGTCAGTGCTTGGCTGGAGGGTTGCATGGGCATCTTCACTTTGGAGGGCTTGGAGATGTGTGACAGATCTTCGGACTACACACTATGTTCAGGAGGTGCAGTGGTCAGAGGCTTCGCCCGTGAAACTTTTGGTGCAGGGGCAGGCTTCAAAGCTTTAGGTTTCTTCAGCTTCTTTGGCTCTCGGTGGTGCAGGCGCTTCGTCAGAATCAGCGACATCTACAGGTTGATCCATGACTGCCCCTTGAACATTTATGTGAGTAATGAGACCTTCTAAGTTATAGAAGGGCCCAACCAGATTGGGTTCAACTTCGCGTGTGCCGTCGGCACGAGGAGCAGAGGGGCCCGGATTGAAGTCGAATCCCCATGACTTCTTGTTTTCTTTGGCCGAGTTCTTGGCAAACTGGAAGTTGCGCTTGAACAGATTGTCGTCACGACACCATAGCAATGAAGGTGGGGCTGCATCGGCAGGCTGTGGTCCACGGACCATGCAAGGATAGAAGCCTTGTTCAATGGCTTTAGCTCTGGATCGGGGTTGAAGATTTCTGTACAAGATGTCTCCCCACGGTCGCTTGATGGCCTTTTTCTCAACATATTCCTGGGTCACAAACCTGTACTTGAACCATTGTTCTGCCCAATATCTTCGAATCCATTGGATTCGGGTTTTCTGCTGATTGTAGTCCTCCTCTGGATCTGTCTTGTACAGCTCATAGAGGTCAGGAGGCAAATCTCTTGAGGTGTTCCCATGACACTGTCTGTCACCCTTCCTTGCAGATTTCTCTATTGCCATGAAGTTTAGACTGAAAGGCTTCAAAGCTATCAAAGTCTTCCGTCTACTGGTTAGACAAGAACTAGCTTTAGGAGAATTTATATGATGTTGTAAGAACTCTGCAAATGAATGCAGACTATGAGAACCAAGGGATTCTCCCACGGACATGTACCTGTGACAGTATTAAAGGTGCGAGGGAAGGGGAAGAGGTCATATATATTCTCAGAAGATTTTTGAAGATAAATCAACTTAGACGACATTGACCTCATAGTGCGAAGACATTCACTCATAGGTAGAGAGTTGGTTCCAGATTTGTACGAATCCACGAATAAGTACAAGTGAGGAATCTAACTACTTTGTGAAGCATAAGTGAATATACTAGGCATGTTATGAGATGCAGTATGAGATAGATCCAACTTGTGTGAACAAAAACTACTTGTGGTTGGAAAGGATGAATCTATCGGATCAAAAGGACTGTAAAAAGGAGGTTTTATTTACCACACGAGGAACTGCTAGACGGAGTGAGAGAGGAGGCCGAGTAGTTCGATCTTCCGTGCCCTAACTTGGCGACGGAGGACACCTACGGCGACAGCAGAGAAGATGATGTCTGCGGTCGGCGTGAGGACGGCGTCGGTGAGGTCGTGGCAGCTAAGCGCTTCGTCGCCGGCGTCGTCGAGGGCTAGCCGTGGCGCTAGTGTTTGTGCGAGGGTGGAAGAAGAGATAATGACTAGGGTGAGGCGTGTATTTATAGGGACAGGGACGCCACAGTGTTATTACACAAGTACCCCTGGCGGTTCACATATGAAGGACACATGGCTATCATGCAACACATTGGAGGTTGTTCCACGTTCCCACGCATGCCTGGATTGTCGGATTGTCGTTCCCACTTCTTCGGGTTTCAGGTTGAAGGATTTAGCATTGAAAACAGATTAATGTTTGTCTCTATGTCTTCTACTGACAAGGACGCAGAGAAGACATTTTGACAGTGTCAATAGAATGCATATGATTTGGATAGATAGACTTAAGATAGAAGCATAGAGGGGTTAGGGTCCGATCACATTCACTTAGTTCAAAAGATTCAACAAGAAGCCATAGCTTGTCAGGACAAGGATTCTAAGTCACACTGATCTAGCCTGTAACACTTCATATCACTTTGCGGCCTCACGCACAGTATTCCCACGGGTGTCGCCTTACCATGGCCCGGGACCGTTTGCGCCTTTTGGCTCACGTATATGATACTGTCGCTAGCATCCATTTGACAGAGAACCCGGGCCGACATGGCTAGTCGTGAACCCAAAGCGGCACTAACCTATGGGCACAGGCATACATGAATCACATCGAGCATGTCGGTCAGCAGCGTGTGAATCCAGGCTGTAGCACTGGGCTAACAGGATTCCGGGAACCCGGGCTGTAGGAGGCTAGGCAGGACTCCGGATGTCACCGCGTGACATTTCCCCGAAGGGACAGACACAGGAACGAAGTGAATCACATGCCGGCCAGTCAAGTGTTCTGGAGCAGTAGTGCTGGGCTAGTAGGACTCCGGTGAATCGGGCTGTAGCAGACTACTATGGCTCATGGAAGCACAAGACTACATTTCCCCATAAGAGAGGCTACCAAGGATAAACAACTAGGTTGTCGGATCCCACACATACTAAGCATTTCAATCATACACACAATATGCTCAATATGTGCAATACAACATGGCATCACAACAAGACTCTACGACTCAGAGTATTTATTCATTAGGCTCCGAGGAGCCAAGTATTACAAACATGGGTCTCATGACCCAACATACAGAGCATACAAGCAACAAGTACATGCGGAAGATTAACTTGTCTGAGTACAGACAACTACAAATGAAGAAGGCTCAGAAGCCTGACTATCTACAAGACCCTCCCAAGGTACAAGATCGTAGCTGATGTCTCTCTGCAAAAAACATAAAGTAAGCAAACGCGAGTACAAATGTACCCAGCAAGACTTACATCAGAACTATCTACATATGCATCAGTATCAACAAAGGGGTGGTGGACTTTAACTGCAGCAAGCCAGCTTTGACTCAGTGGCTAACCTGAACTACGACTGCAAGTAACTCTTTTGAGGTGGCGCACATGAGTCCACATATTCACCATACCAATACACCACTATGTATCCGCTCCCGTCTCCCTACGAGAACGCCATCCATAGAACTCACACCTATCTTGCGCATTTTAGAGTATCCAGTTTCACTTGTCTATGAACTATGCAAGGGGTGCAAGTTTCCATATCCGAGGAATCCGGCTATTCGAATAGATAATGATAACCCTGCAGGGGTGTACTTCTTCACACACGCTCTCGCCACTTACCACCATGTACACATCGTGTATCTCGGCAACCTTCAAGCGGAAGCCTGGCGAGGGAGTCGGCCACGACCTGACTAACCAACAAGTCTCTAGTCTAGGTTTATCGCCTATTCGGGTTCCATCCGCAAGGAGATCCGGCTGGGGTGTCGCTCACGGCCCCAAACGATGTGTACAGGGTTCCCAAGCCCACCATCTGGGTGCCACTTGGTACACCGGGCCACTGTGCCTAGTCTGTCCCAAGCCCACCTGTACCGGATGCCACTTGGTAGACTACTAACACTACCTACAAACACCAGAAACTAGTTGCAACTCCTGGACAGAGATCAGGTTGATTAATAAGTCGAGAGAGCTTGGAGCGCCCGGAGCCCAATGTGTGGTAGTAACTGTTCATGGATCACAAACACAGAACTCAATTCCTGAGGACGGCTGCAATGCGACAACCCACCATGTACTCCTACATGGCCTCTCACCGCTACCTTTACCAAATCGTGTTCACACACTTAGCTCTCGACGGTAGGACATGTTCACCACGTTCCAATTCATTCCCGATGAATCAGACCCGACTCAACTCTAAGCAGTAGCAGGCATGACAACAAGCATGAATGAGTAGGCACATTAGGGCTCAAACAAGTCCTACTCATGCTAGTGGGTTTCATCTATTTACTGTGGCAATGACGGGTCATGCAGAGGAAAAGGGTTCAACTACCGCAGCATGTAACAGTTGAATCGTTGTTGTCCTAATGCAGTAAAAGAGAGCAGGAGCGAGAGAGTGGGATTGTATCAGAATGAACAAGGGGGGTTTCCTTGCCTGGCACTTCTGAAGATATTATAGCTCTTCATCGGTGTCATCGAACTCATCGCCGAAGCATACACCTACCGAGGGGGAACAACCACTGGCAAACAAGAGGGAACACAATCAATGCAATGCAACAATATGATGCATGATCATGACATGGCAATATGATGTGATTTGGCCTAATGCAAGTAGCAACACAATTAAGTGTAGTTGGTTTGAACCCAAGGTTCAAATTCAAACTCCACATATGGTTATTTAAATGCCATTTATTTGATTTGTCCTAAACAGTAGCTATAAGTTGTTCTATCATGCATGAAAATGGTACAGATGGATAGATTGGATTTTTCTAATCATTTTTTATATATAATTTATCTTATTTGGAGTTACGGTTGAATTTCTATCATTTTTAGAAGTTTGGGGTATTTTCTGAAAATAATAAATCATTCAAGATTTATTTAAATTCCAGAAAGGAATTATTGCGTCAGCATGACCTCACAGTGACGTCAGCAGGTCAACGGCTCGGTCCAGGTCAAACCTGACGTGTGGGGTCCACACGTCAGTGACATAGCTAACTACCAGGGTTAATTAAAATTAAACTAACCTAATCTAGATTAGTTAAGGCCTGGGCCCACATGTCAGTGGCACTTGCTCTAATTGGTGATTAAGTTAAAACTATTAGGGCACTAGGCCCACTAGTCAATGACTATACTAATTAATCTAAGTTAGTTAGCACTAACCTAAAACTAATTAGAGATTAACAGGGCGGGCCCGCGCGTCAGTGACACTGGGAGGTCAAACAAGGTCAGATTGGGTCAAACCCCCGGGTTAACTCGCCGGAGTTGACCCGCGGCTCGTCGCTGGCGAAGCCCGAGAGGGCGGAGGGGCTCGGAAATTACCCACGGTCGACCAAATTGGCCGCGGTTTGGTCCTACGCGTAGCTGGGGCTCGCGCGCATCTGGTAGGGCATGCGGGAGGAGGTGGGGTGGAGTGAGCTCGCCGGAGTTGAGCCCATGGCGGCGGCCGGCGTTCGGCGTTAGCGGGTTAGGCGCTACGGCGCACCTCAGGAAGAGCGAGTGGGTGCGTTTGGCTCCTGGGAGCGTGCTGATCACGAAGACAAGCTCGGGCGCGAGCTTTGCTAGCTTTGTCTACGACGGCCTCATGACCGGTGGTGAAGAGCTCCGGTCACATTTGGGGATCGGGGCTAGAGCACGCGCGGAAGTGAGGGGACAGGGGGAAAAGAAGGAGCAGCTCACGGCGATCTCGCATATCAGCTCAATGGGCTCGGGGAAGCTTTGGTTGCCGCGAATTTGATGGTGGCGATCCACGGCGACCGAGGCCGATGACGGCGATGGTGGCGATGAAGCAGGGCCTCCGGCATCGTGTAGCTCGGTGGAGAGGACGAGGAAGATGCGGCGGTGCTCGTGGACACGTCGGGGAAGCGAGGGGGAGGCAGTGGCCGCGGTGGTGCTTGTCGGCGGCGACGGTCTCCTCGCGGGCTGCACGGGAGGGAGAGCCAGGGGAGGGGAAGAGGTCCAGGGAGAGAGGGGAGAGATGCAGAGGGGTCGAGGCGATCCTGGGCTGCGGAGCAGGATGAGGGGGAGCAGCTGCGTGGCTAGTAGGAGGTGGCCGCGGCTCGGCTGTGCGCGTGCCACGTACTTTGCCAGAAGGCGCGAGGAAGACGACGAGGTGGGGAGGTGGGCTAGGCCCTCTACGGTATTGGGCTGCAGTTGGGCTGCGCCAGGTAAAGCCGGGTAAGTGGCTGGGCTTCTCTCTCTCCTGTCCTTTTCTAAATTTCTTTTTGTTTTGTTTTTCTTTTACTTTGCCACTGTTTTCAAGTTTAAACAAATTCAAAATAGTGACAATTATCCTCTGAATAATTTATGTTGCTAGATGGACTTTTCCAACAACACATAAAATTTCTCAAAGTTATTTGAAAATATATCCGATATAATATGAATATAATTCCAAATTCAAATACAATAGTGATTTAAATTCAGTGCCAAAATAATACCTTAAAAATGTTCACTATTTTTGGTTTGGATCCAAACCCTTGCAAAAATTATCAAACATTAATGACGGCCATTTTGGTTTCATTGAATGCAAGTTTAAGGGTTCTTGCCCTTCTTTTAATTAAAATTTTGAGGCTTTCAAATTTCCTCAATTCAAGTTTCTCGAATTTAAACATGATGCATGGATGCAATGCCACTAACTGCAACCAAATTCTAGGGCTGTGACATAGCTATAAGTGAATGCTGTAGAGGACAGAAACCAAATCAGTACTTTGCAAATGTAACGCCATGTGAAAAACACTTCTAAGGGAAGAATTTGGTGGTGGCATTACCCACCGTATAGGAAGTATTAGACCCAGACACGGCGCACAATTATCGTGGCGCTCCGAAGTCAAATTCCATGTTAATGGATTCACACTCAGAATGCAAGTCCTCATTGATTGAAGACATACTTTACTTCGTGTGTTGCACATCTAAGTCATCAACATGCATAAGTGTTAGGATGTGTGCCTGATCACAGGACATTTGAGGATTCCAAGATATTTAGCTCACACCATAACTTGGAAAACCTCTTCTCATCCAAGGGCTTTGTGAAGATATCTGTCAGTTGCTCTTCAGTGTTGACGTGTATGATATCAATATCTTCCTTCATGACATGATCTCTGAGAAAGTGATGACGAATTTCAATGTGCTTTGTCTTCGAGTGCTGAACTTGGTTGTTAGCAATCTTGATGGCGCTCTTGTTGTCGCAGTAGAGTGGTACTTGCTTCAGATGAATGCCATAGTCCTTGAGAGTTTGCTTCATCCATAGAAGCTGAGCGCAGCAAGATCCAGCAACAATGTATTCAGATTCAGCAGTGGAGAGAGATACACAGTTCTGCTTCTTTGAAGACCAACATACAAGTGATCGTCCCAGAAAGTGACATGTGCCTGATGTAGACTTGCAATCCACCTTGTCACCAGCATAATCAGCATCCGAGAATCCAATTAGATCAAACTCTGAACCCTTTGGATACCATAATCCTAGTGTTGGGGTGTGAGCCAAATATCGAAGAATTCGCTTTCACAGCTAAGTGATGCGATTCCTTTGGTGCCGCTTGGAATCGGGCACACATGCAAACACTAAGCATGATATCTGGCCTAGATGCACATAAATAAAGCAAAGAACCAATCATGGAGCTGTATACCATTTGATCGAACTCTTTACCATTGTCGTCGGGACCCAGATGGTGTTTAGCTGGCATTGGCGTCGTGTAGCCTTTGCAGTCTTGCATTCCAAACTTCTTCAGGCAATCTTTGAGGTACTTCTCTTGAGATATGAAGATGCCGTTGCATTGCTGTCGTATTTGAAGACCAAGGAAGAACTTCAGCTCACCCATCATGGACATCTGATATTGCTCTTGCATCATATATCCAAAATCATCACTATATTTCTTGTTGGTGCAGCCGAAGATAATATCATCCACATATATTTGGCACACAAACAGTTCACCATCATATGTCTTCGTGAAGAGAGTGGGATCCAGGGAACCAGGATTGAAGCCTTTGCTCTTCAGGAAGTCTTTGAGTGTGTCATACCAAGCTCGAGGGGCTTGTTTAAGGCCATAAAGTGCCTTGTTGAGCTTGTAAACCATGTCAGGATATTTTGGATCTTCAAAGCCAGGCGGTTGTGCAACATACAGTTCTTCTTCAATCTTGCCATTGAGAAAAGCGCTCTTCACATCCATTTGATACAGAAGAATGTTATGATGCTTTGCACAGGCCAGCAGTATGCGTATAGTGTCAAGCATAGCCACGGAGCAAATGTTTCATCAAAGTCAATTCCTTCAACTTGAGTGTATCCTTGAGCAACGAGACGAGCTTTGTTTCTGACAACTTGACCATGCTCATCTTGCTTGTTGCGATATATCCATTTAGTGCCTATGATATTGTGTTTACGAGGATCAGGATGCTTGACCAGTTCCCATACATTATTCAACTCAAATTGTTGAAGCTCTTCTTGCATAGCTTGAATCCATTCAGGTTCCATAAAGGCTTCATCAACTTTCATGGGTTCAGATATTGAGACAAATGCGAAGTGTCCACAAAAAGTTGATAGTTGTGTTGCCCTTGAACGAGTGAGTGGAACAGGTGCATTGATGTTGTCAATTATTCTCTCAATCTGTACTTCATTTGCAACACGAGGATGAACAGGACGAAGATTTTGCTCTTGCTGATCATTGTCATTGTTAGAAGGATTGTCTTCAGGCTGATCATTGTCTTTAGGTTGATTAGGTGCAGAGATGATGAGTTGCTCTTTACGCTGAGCTTCAGACGGTATGATTTCTCCAGTTCCCATAAGCTTGATGGTTTCACTGGATGGAACTTCATCTAGCACATTTGGCAGGTGCTCTCTTTGCGAGTCGTTAGTCTCATTGAACCGCACATCCACAGTTTCAACCAATTTATTGTGGAAGAGGTTGAAGACTCTGTAGGAGTGTGAATCCTTTCCGTATCCAAGCATAAAACCTTCATGCGCTTTCGATGCAAATTTTGAAGTGTGATGTGGATCCTTGATCTAGCACTTGGCACCAAATACTCTGAAGTAACTGACATTTGGCTTCTTACCAGTGAGGAGCTCATAGGATGTTTTGTTCAGAAGCTTGTGAAGATAAACACGGTTGATGATATGGCATGCAGTATCAATGGCTTCAGGCCAGAAGTTTCTTGGAGTCTTGTATTCATCGAGCATCGTCCGGGCCATCTCAATAAGTGTTCTGTTCTTGCTTTCCACGATGCCATTCTGCTGCGGTGTGTACGGAGCTGAGAATTCATGAGTGATGCCCAAAGTAACAAGATAAGTGTCGAGGCCAGTGTTCTTGAATTCAGTGCCGTTGTCACTTCTGATGTGCTTGATCTTGATGCCATAGTTGTTCATGGCTCGATTGGCGAAGCGTCTGAAGACATCCTGCACTTCAGTCTTGTAGAGGATTATATGAACCCAAGTATATCTTGAATAATCATCAACAATGACGAAGCCATAGAGACAAGCAGTAGTAGTAAGAGTTGAGTAGTGAGTGGGACCGAAGAGGTCCATGTGTAGCAGTTCGAAGGGTTGAGTCGTTGTCATGATTGTCTTTGAAGGATGCTTGCCCCTCGTCATCTCTCCAGCTTCACAGGCACCGCATTGGTGATCCTTCTTGAACTTGATGCTCTCGATGCCTATGACATGCTTCTTCTTTGCAAGAGTGTGCATGTTGCTCATGCCAGCATGCCCTAGCCTCCGATGCCAGAGCCAACATTCTGAATCTTTTGCAAGAAGACATACGGCAAGCCGTGGTCCTGCTGAGAAATCTACCACGTACAAATCATCTTTCTGATACCCTTCAAAGACTAGAGACTTGTCAGATTCCATTAGAACAAGGCAACAATATTTCCCAAATATCACAATCATGTTTAAATCGCAAAGCATTGAGACAGACATTAAGTTGAAACCAAGGGATTCAACAAGCATCACTTTATCCATGTGTTGATCCCTTGAGATTTCAACTCTACCTAGACCCAATACCTTGCTTTTACCAGTATCAGCAAATGTGATGTGACTCTTGTCAGATGGACGTAAAGTTGAGTCCATGAGAAGACTTCGTTTGCCAGTCATGTGATTAGTACACCGACTGTCAATAAACCATTCTGAAGTAGCTGGTGTCATACCCTACAGTGTAGTTAGGGGGATAGGCTTCACGAAGAGAATTGTGAAGCATAAACATTTGACGAGCAAGTGGATTATGAAAGCTTAGATCGAGGATAGGAATGATAGGGCAAGTAGCAAGCGACTCAGGAACATAATACATAATAAGACCATTTGGGCATTTGATCTTGCGCCCTACAAGATGTTTAAGGTCCCCAGCAATAGCTTCAGATGAATTTGATTTCGGCTGGAGACCCTTCCCTGCAAAAGAGAGTTAAGCTTTCTTAGCCACCCACATCTTCAAGGGTGGCTTCGAAGCAATGAGTCTAATTGCAGCATATGAGAACTTTGGCTTTGGAGCCCTAGCAAATAGTATTGCAGGAGGACAATAGTACTCATAAGAATAAGCAGTGTAGTTCTTGGTCTTATGAACATGGCTGTTTGATCAAACGCGCTCATATTCATAGGCCTGAGTATGGTTTCCCTGCAAAACATTTGCGTTAGTGCGACTCAAGTGAGTCCTTTGTGTGTATGAAGCCTTTGGACCATATGAAGCCTGTGGTCTGGGGTTTGTCTTCTTCACTTGTGGTGTCATGACGACATTCACAGGAAGATTCTCCAAACACTTTTTCGGCACCCAGACTTTCTTCATAGGTGGCCCATTCCTGTAGTTAGTACCAATATACCTGGCAAACACTTCACCATTCTGATTCTTAAATAGTTTATAGTTTGCATCAAAGGATTCATCAATAACAATGGCATTAGCACAAGTGAAGCCAGATAGGGTGGATGGATCCACTGAAGGTTCCTTTGCAGCAACCCATGTGGTTTTGGGGTACTGCTCAGGTTTCCAGTACGAGCCATCAACATTCATTTTTCTTTCGAACCCAACACCCTCTTTCCTAGGGTTTCAGTTTAGGATCTGCCTTTTGAGGACATCACATAGTATCTGATGCCCTTTGAGACTTTTGTACATCCTTGTTTCAAGCAATGTCTTCAACCTAGCATTTTCATCAGCAATAGCAGTGGTATCCTCAGCAGAGGAGTAAGTTACCACATTAACAGTTGAAGATATTGCAATAGTAGCCGCAGTAGAACATCCAGCAACAGAAGTAGCATTGTCACGCTCAATGCATTTAAGACATGATGGTTCAAATCCTTCCTGAGCGGAACTGATCTGTTTGGCGCGAAGTGACTCGTTTTCCTTTTGAAGATCTTCATGAGCCGCTCTCAACTTCTCAAGATCTTGCTTCCTTTGAAGATAATCATAGGAAAGCTTTTCACGAGTTGTTGAGAGCGTTTCATGACGACTTTCATGTTCCTCATACTTAGCATGAAGATTTTTTATGTCTTTAATTAAGGACTGAGATCGGGTCATTTTAGCGTCTAACAGGTCATCGCTTTTGTCTAACAGTTTTTGAATATGTTCCATAGCTTTCTGTTGTTCAGTTGCAATTTTAGCAAGTGTTTTGTAGCTGGGTTTGGAACCACAATCAGAGTCATCTTCACTGGATGTTTGATAGTGAGTAGTGCGTGTGTTTACCCTGGCACCACGTGCCATGAAGCAGTAGGTGGGAGCGGAGTAGTCCTTGTCATTTGCATCGGCGTTGGTGATGAAGTCATTCTCTTCAGTATTGAACATGGACTTGGCAATGTATGTTGTAGCCAGACTTGCAATGCCAGAGTCGGACTCCTCCTCAGACTCCACCTCCGCCTCCTCAGAAGCAGATTCCTCCTCTGAATCCATTTCCTTGCCAACAAACGCATGAGCCTTGCCAGATTAGCTCTTCTTGTGTGATGAAGACTTTGAGGAAGATTGGGAAGAAGACTTTGAGTATTTCTTCTTCTTCTTGTCGTCAGAATCATACTCCTTGCTCTTCTTCTTCTTGTTGTTCTCATTGTCCCACCGCGGACACTTAGAGATGTAGTGGCCAGGTTTCTTGCACTTGTGGCATGTTCTCTTCTTGTAGTCATGAGCAGAAGCTTCATCATTCCTTGAGCTTGATCGTGAAGACTTTCTGAAGCCCTTCTTTTTGGTGAATTTTTGGAACTTATTCACAAGCATAGCAAGCTCCTTTCCAATGTCTTCAGGATTAGCAGAACTGCTGTCAGATTCTTCTTCAGATGAGGAGACAGCTTTTGCCTTCAAGGCACGAGTTCGCCCATAGTTGGGAACGTAGTTGTCTCTTTTCTCAGAAAGCTGAAACTCATGTGTGTTGAGCCTTTCAAGTATGTCAGACGGATCGAGTGTCTTGAAGTCAGGGCGTTCTTGAATCATCAGGGCTAGGGTGTCAAACCAGCTATCAAGTGATCTCAGGAGTGTCTTGATGACTTCATGCTTGGTGATCTCAGTAGCGCGGAGGGCTTGAAGCACATTTGTGACGTCAGTGAGTTGATCAAACATGAGTTGAACATTCTCATTGTCGTGTCTGTTGAAGCGGTTGAAGAGTTTGCGAAGGACACTGATTCTTTGATCTCTCTAGGTTGAGACGCCTTCGTTGACCTTGGAGAGCCAGTCCCAGACTAGCTTAGATGTTTCCAGCGCACTCACATGGCCATACTGTCCTTTGGTCAGATGACCACAGATGATGTTCTTGGCAGTGGAGTCCAGTTGAACGAACTTCTTGAAATCAGCAGCGGTGACACCTTCACCAGCCTTGGGGATGCCATTCTTGACGACATACCAGAGGTCGACATCAATGGCTTCAAGATGCATGCGCTTCTTATTCTTCCAGTAGGGATATTCAGTTCCATCGAAGACTGGGCACGCAGCGGAGACTTTGATTATCCCTGCAGTCGACATAGCTAAAACTCCAGGTGGTTAAACCGAATCACACAGAACAAGGGAGTACCTTGCTCTAATACCAATTGAAAGTGCTAGTGATCGACTAGAGGGGGGGTCAATAGGCGATTTTTATGAAAGTCTTCAAAACATGGAAGTTTCGAAGACAAGCGATAGAAATAAACCTATTACCATGCAGCGGAAGGTAGACTACACTAAGCTGGCCATAGTCAAGTATTCTATGGAATGAAAGCATAAAGACTAATAGCAGCTAGGCAGTATAGATCAGGATGGAAGATAGTATGAAGCCAATCAGAACAAGCAGACACACAGTGAAGACAAATAACTAATGCAAACAGGCAATGACTTCACAAGGACCAATCATCACATAAAGAGATGGGAAGGATGGAACCAGTGGCTCGTTGAAGACAATGATTTGTTGGACCAGTTCCAGTTGCTGTGACAACTTTTCGTCTGGTTAGGGAGGCTGAGATTCAACTCAGAAGACCGTGTCTTCACCTTATTCCCCTTGAGCTAAGGACACCCAGTCCTCGCTCAATCACTCTGGTAAGTCTTCAAGGTAGACTTCCAAACCTTCACAGACTTTGTTCACCAGTGATCCACAATGACTCTTGGATGCTCAGAACGCGACGCCTAACCGGATTGAGGATTCACAGTCCTCAAGTGTTATAAGTCTTCAGATCACACGGACAAGAAGACTTCAGTGATGCCTAACACTCTTTGGCTCTGGGTGTTTAGGGCTTTGTCCTCGCAAGGAATTCTCTCTCAAAGGCTTCGAGGTGGGTTGCTCTCAAACGACAAAAGCCGTGCACTAACTCTGAGCAGCCAACCATTTATGGTTGTAGGGGGTGGGCTATTTATAGCCACTAGGCAACCCAACCTGATTTGTCCGAAATGTCCCTGGGTCACTAAGGAACTGACACGTGTTCCAACGGTCAGATTTCAAACACACACGACAACTTTACTTGGGATACAAGCAAAGCTGACTTATCCAGCTCTGGATAAGTTTTGCTCTCATTGTCTTCGCTTGAAGACATAGGATTTTGGTTAGGCATCACATCAGTCATTCTGACTGGTTCTCTTGGACCCCACTTAACAGTACGGTGGTTCCTATGACTCAACAAAGAAGAAAAAGAATGACGAAACAACTAAGTCTTCGCGCTCCATAGTCTTCACACGATGTCTTCTCTTGTCATAGTCTTCAATGTGAATGTCTTCACATACCACCTTTGACTTCAATGTCTTCATACATTTTTAGGGGTCATCTCTGGTAGGAAAACTGAATCAATGAGGGACTTCTACCTGTGTTATCTTGCAATTCTCACAAACACATTAGTGTCTCAACCAGGTTTGTCGTCAATACTCCAAAACCAACTAGGGGTGGCACTAGATGCACTTACAAAACCAACAAACTCGTACATAACGGTTCATCGTGTTTATCAATGACGGGGAAATATCTTGAACGTTGTGCAAAGAAAACAGTCAGACAACACAATATATAAGTTCTGCTAGAACATTAAGTTGACGTACAACCCTTTCTAAAAAAAGTTCAGGTAAAATAATAGAACAGGTCATCTGACAAGATTTAGTTGTTACCTCAAATTAGAGCACATCCAGGCAGCCAGCCCTGCCTCTTCTCCCAAAGAAGTAGTGGCCTCCGACGCGCGACGGAGTAGGGCTTGTGCCATCCATCTTTCTGAGCAACACGGAGAAAGCCTGACGTTGACTCCTGTAATGGACATCGTCGACGGACCCGGGCACCAGCGGCGGCGGCAGGACTTCGATTGATGGGTTGACCACTTCTTCGACATGCACGAACACTCGATAAAGGTTCATACCCAACGTGGTCCGCGACGACCTTGGTGGCGATGAATAGTACAACCCCAGTTCCTGCACCAGTATCTCAACACCAATCACCTTTGGTATGGTGGACAACTTCTTGATCCATGCCATAACCATCAGGGCCCAGCTATCTGGAGGAACAAACATACTTACGAGCTCACCTCCAAGTTCGTTGATAAGCTCATTCATGGACTCGTTGTTCCAAGCACGTCGAGGCATGCCGTGGAAGGTAAGCTTTGCTAAAACTCAAGCTAAGAGGGCACCGAGGCCCATACTGGGTGCCACCGATCGAAGTTCACCAGCGCGCCAGCGCAGAACAAATGCTGGGAAGATTCGAACACACGACTGCAGTCGAAAGTTGTCCGGAACTTGATGAAGAAATCAGCTGGTGGCGGACAGACTTCGACAAGCAAGTCACTTATTTGGATGTCGTGCGCAATGACAAGAGCTATGACAAGGTCATCCGGCGAGACGGGAGGCTGATCGCTGTTGATGGTTACCATTAGCAGTTTGTCGTCAAACTGGTCGTCAAGCGCGACCATGCCACCGTTGAGCGACAACACGCAGCACATGAAGGCAGAACGAACCTCAGGATCTCCGCATTGACCGGCGACATGATAGTGCGCTTGAGTACTGATAACCCACAAGTATAGGGGATCGCAATAGCTTTCGAGGGTAGAGTATTCAACCCAAATTTATTGATTCGACACAAGGGGAGCCAAAGAATATTCTCAAGTATTAGCAGCCGAGTTGTCAATTCAACCACACCTGGAAACTTAGTATATGCAGCAAAGTGTTTAGTAGCAAAGTAATATGATAGTGATGGTAACGGTAACAAAAGCGTAATGAAAGCAAAGTAATGTTTTTGGTGTTTTGTGGTGATTGTAACAATAGCAACAGGAAAGTAAATAAGCGTAAACAAGTATATGGAAAGCTCGTAGGCATCGGATCAATGATGGATAATTATGCCGGATGCGGTTCATCATGTAACAGTCATAACATAGGGTGACACAGAACTAGCTCCAATTCGTCAATGTAATGTAGGCATGTATTCCGAATATAGTCATACGTGCTTATGGAAAAGAACTTGCATGACATCTTTTGTCCTACCCTCCCGTGGCAGCGGGGTCCTAATGGAAACTAAGGGATATTAAGGCCTCCTTTTAATAGAGAACCGGAACAAAGCATTAGCACATAGTGAATACATGAACTCCTCAAACTACGGTCATCACCGGTAAGTATCCCGATTATTGTCACTTCGGGGTTAACGGATCATAACACATAATAGGTGACTATAGACTTGCAAGATAGGATCTAGAACTCTCATATATTGATGAAAACATAATAGGTTCAGATCTGAAATCATGGCACTCGGGCCCTAGTGACAAGCATTAAGCATAGCAAAGTCATAGCAACATCAATCTCAGAACATAGTGGATACTAGGGATCAAACCCTAAGAAAACTAACTCGATTACATGGTGAATCTCATCCAACCCATCACCGTCCAGCAATCCTACAATGGAATTACTCACGCATGGTGGTGAGCATCGTGAAATTGGTGATGGAGGATGGTTGATGATGACGACGACGATGAATCCCCCTCTCCGGAGCCCCGAACGGACTCCAGATCAGCCCTCCCGAGAGGTTTTAGGGCTTGGCGGCGGCTCTGTATCGTAAAACGCGATGATTTCTTCTCTCCTATTTTTTTCTCCTCGAAAGCAGTTATATAGAGTTGGAGTTGGAGTCGGGAGTTCTCCAGGGGGGCCCACGAGGTAGGGGGCGCGCCCTGGGGGGCCCCACCCTCGTGAGAAGGGTGTGGGCCCCCTGGTCTTCATCGTTGGTGAGGATTTTTTATTATTTATTGTAAGATATTCCGTGGAGTTTCAGGTAATTCCGAGAACTTTTGTTTTCTGCACATAAAACAACATCATGGCAATTCTGCTGAAAACAGCGTCAGTCCGGGTTAGTTCCATTCAAATCATACAAGTTAGAGTCCAAAACAAGGGCAAAAGTGTTTGGAAAAGTAGATACGTCGGAGACGTATCAACTCCCCCAAGCTTAAACCCTTGCTTGTCCTCAAGCAATTCAGTTGACAAACTGAAAGAAATAAAGAAAAACTTTTACAAACTCTGTTTGCTCTTGTTGTTGTAAATATGTCAAGCTAGCATTCAAGTTTTCAGCAAAGATTATAACTAACCACATTTGCAATAATTCTCAGGTCTCATGTTTACTCATATCAATAGCATAATCAACTAGCAAGCCATAATAATAAATCTCGGATGACAACACTTTCTCAAAACAATCATAATATGATATAACAAGATGGTATCTCGCTAGCCCTTTCTGAGACCGCAAAACATAAATGCAGAGCACCTTTAAAGATCAAGGACTGACTAGACATTGTAATTCATGGTAAAAGAGATCCAATCATAGTCACACCCAATATAAATTAACAGTAATGAATGCAAATGACAGCTGCGCTCTCCAGCTAGTGCTTTTTAATAAGAGGGTGATGACTCAACATAAAAGTAAATAGATAGGCCCTTCGCAGAGGGAAGCAGGGATTTGTAGAGGTGCCAGAGCTCGGTTTTGAAACAAAGATGAATAATATTTTGAGCGATATACTTTCATTGTCAACATAACAACCAAGAGATGGCGATATCTTCCATGCTACACACATTATAGGCGGTTCCCAAACAGAATGGTAAAGTTTATACTCCCCCTCCACCAACAAACATCAATCCATGGCTTGCTCGAAACAACGAGTGCCTCCAACATACATCAGGTCCCAGGGGGAGTTTTGTTTGCAATTATTTTGATTTAGTTAGCATAAAGCATGGGACTGGGCATCCCGGTGACCAGCCCTTTATCTCGTGAGTGAGGAGCGGAGTCCACTCCTCTTGAGAATAACCCGCCTAACATGGAAGATACAGACAACCCTAGTTGATACATGAGCTATTCGAGCATACAAAACAGGATATTATTTGAAGGTTTAGAGTTTGGCACATACAAATTTACTTGGAACGGCAGGTAGATACCGCATATAGGAAGGTATAGTGGACTCATCTGGAATAACTTTGGGGTTTAAGGGATTTGGATGCACAAGCAGTATTCCCGCTTAGTACAGGTGAAGGCTAGCAAAAGACTGGGAAGCGACCAACTAGAGAGCGACAACAGTCATGTACATGCATTAAAATTAATAAACATTGGATGCAAGCATGAGTAGGATATAATCCACCATGAACATAAATATCGTGAAGGCTATGTTGATTTGTTTCAACTACATGCGTGAACATGTGCCAAGTCAAGTCACTTAAATCATTCAGAGGAGGATACCACCCTATCATACCACATCATAACCATTTTAATAGCATGTTGGCACGCAAGGTAAACCATTATAACTCATAGCTAATCAAGCATGGCACAGGCAACTATGATCTCTAATTGTCATTGCAAACATGTTTATTCATAACAAGCTGAATCAAGAACGATGAACTCATCATATTTACAAAAACAAAAGAGGTCGAGTTCATACCAGCTTTTCTCATCTCAGTCAGTCCATCATATATCATCATAATTGCCTTTCACTTGCACGACCGAACGATGTGAATAATAATAAGAGTGCACGTGCATTGGACTAAGATGGAATCTGCGAGCATTCAATAAACAGGAGAAGACAAGGCAATATGGGCTCTTTTGTCAGATAAACAATAATGCATGTAAGAGCCACTTCAACAATTTAATCATGGTCTTCTCCTACTGACCCCCAAAGAAAAGAAAAGAAATAAAACTATTTACACGGGAAAGCTCCCAACAAGCAAAAGAAGAACGGGAAATATTTTTGGGTTTTCTTTTTAATTACTACTACAAGCATGGAAAGTAAATTAATTAAAAACTACAACTGATTTTTTTGTTTTTCTTAAGGTTTATCAAACACACAAGAAGAAAGCATAAAAGGAAATAAACTAGCATGGATGATACAATGAAAAAGTATGAGCACCGACATCTAGCAATGAGTGTGTGTGAACATAAATGTAATGTCGGTGAGAAATACGTACTCCCCCAAGCTTAGGCTTTTGGCCTAAGTTGGTCTATGGCCACGGCTGGCCTGGCTGATATCCATAATAATAGTTGCTGGGGTCGTACTGTGATGAGGAAGAAGAAGGCTCCGATTGCCACTGGCTGGCAATCATCTCCGTATCCCATTGATAGTTAGACTGTCGTGAAGGATCAAATTGTGGTTCCGGTTCTGGCTCCTCGGCTAGTGCAGGGTTCCGGTAGGCGTGAATAGCCGTCAACGGAACAAGGTACTTGCCTACAGTCAAATCAAACAAAGCAGGAGCAGGCAAGGTAATGGTCTCAGGATGATGTTTATTAAAGAACAATTGATATTTAAGCTCTCCTGTCCTATTCTTAACAATAAAATCATGTGCCACCATACGTTTATAATCTAAATAAACACGAGGCATCACTTTTTCTTCCTTCTCAGCATGCTAATAGGAATGTTAAAATGTGCAGCTAGGCATGTGGCATAGATGCCTCCAAAGAAGGGACCCTCAGTACGGTTCATACTTAACCGTCTAGCAATAATGCCGCCCATACTAAAAGTGTTATCACTGTATAAACCTTGGAGCAAAATAATAATATCAGGGATACTAAGGTTTCCACAGTTTCCGTGACCAATTAAGCAACGACTAGGAAATAATGCAAAGTAACGTAAAACAGGAAAATGTATGCTAGTGATTCGTGCATCGGAAACCTTCCTAGTTTCCCCTACAGTGATAGTATTAATAAATCCCTCCACATTATCATGATGTGGTTCTTCTGTCGGACTAAACAAATCCGACAGAAATCATAAAGTGACATCTCCTTATGCTCATCATATAAATGAAACTCCACCGTAGGTGGTGAGCTCCTAGAATGAAAATGAAAGTTTTGCACAAAGGTATTTGTGAGCAAGAGATGCTGATCGCATTGGTCGTGGAGGAAAGCAGTGAGGCCTGCATTATGAGCCAACTCATGAAAATCTTCATAAATCTCGGCTGCTCTCAAGAAATCCTCGGAAGGCCATTCACACGTCTGAACCTCCGCGGTGCGCGGCAAATTATACATAGGCTTCGGTGCCTTTTCCTTCGAGCTTTGGCTCGATGAGCCCCTCAATAATCTCCTCATCATTTTCTGAAAAATTCTGAAATTTTCAGTGACTTCAAAATAACAGTAAACCAAACTCAATAATATTGATAGCAACTACTCCTACAAGTGCCTAGGGCCTATATCATGCATCAAAACTACTTTTGACCATATAAATTTGACATGCAAGCTCAAGAACAGGGTCACCTAAGCAACACAAATTTGCAATGAATAAAGCACTAGAACTAAAACTAATTGGACCAATGGAGGAGTCACATACCAAGGAACAATCTCCCCAAGCAGTTTTGTGAGAGGTGCTTTGAGCAAGGAGATCGAAAATGGCAGCAAAACAAGCTTGGACTCGGGTTTGAGTTGGTTTTTCGTGTTTGGGGGAGGAAGATGAAGTGTGTGGCTGAAAGAATAAGTGGAGGAGGGCCACCGTGGACCCACGAGGCAGGGGGCGCGCCCTCCACCCTTGTGGAAAGGTGGTTGGCCCCCCTGGTGTGTTCTTTGTTCCATAAATCCTCAAATATTCTAGGAAAAATCATATTTAATTTTCAGGGCATTTGGAGAGCTTTTATTTTGGAGGTATTTTTATATTGCACGGATAATCAGATAACAGACAGAAAATTATTATTTTTACTTTATTTCAATATAAATAACAGAAAGTAAAGAGGGGTAAGAAGGTTGTGCTTCTAGTTTCATCCATCTCATGCTCATCAAAAGGAATCCACTAACAAGGTTGATCAAGTCTTGTTATCAAACTCATTCCGATTAACATGAAACCGGAGAAATTTCGAATAACACTCGGTTACATCAACGGGGATATGCACATCCCCAATAATAAGTATATCATATTTCTTCTTGACAGTAGGAAGAGGAAATTCAAAACCTCCAAATATAATCGATGGAATTTTTCCGATAGAATTGATACTATGAACTTGAGGTTGTTTCCTCGGAAAGTGTACCATATGCTCATTACCATTAACATGAAAAGTGACATTGCCTTTGTTGCAATCAATAACAGCCCCTGCAGTATTAAGAAAAGGTCTTCCAAGAATAATAGACATACTATCATCCTCGGGAATATCAAGAATAAGAAAGTCTGTTAAAATAGTAACGTTTGCAACCACAACAGGCACATCCTCACAAATACCGACAGGTATAGCAGTTGATTTATCAGCCATTTGCAAAGATATTTCAGTAGGTGTCAACTTATTCAAATCAAGTCTACGATATAAAGAGAGAGGCATAACACTAACACCGGCTCCAAGATCACATAAAGCAGTTTTAACATAGTTTCTTTTAATGGAGCATGGTATAGTTGGTACTCCGGGATCTCCAAGTTTCTTTGGTATTCCACCCTTAAAAGTATAATTAGCAAGCATGGTGGAAATTTCAGCTTCCGGTATCTTTCTTTTATTTGTAACATATCTTTCATGTACTTAGCATAAGGATTCATTTTAAGCATATCAGTTAATCGCATACGCAAAAATATAGGTCTAATCATTTCAGCAAAGCGCTCAAAATCCTCATCATCCTTTTTCTTGGATGGTTTGGAGGAAAAGCATGGGTTTCTGAACCCAAGGTTCTCTTTCTTTACCATGTTTCCTAGCAACAAAGTCTTTCTTATCATAACGTTGATTCTTTGATTGTGGGTTATCAAGATCAACAGCAGGTTCAATTTCTACATCATTATCATTACTAGGTTGAGCATTATTATGAACATCATCATTAACATTTTCATTAGGTTCATGTTCATTACCAGATTGAGTTTCAGCATCAGAAATAGAAATATCATTTGGATTATCAGGTGGTTCAGCAATAGGTTCACTAGAAGTTTGCACAGTTCTATCATTTTTCTTTTTCTTCCTTTTTGAAGAACTAGGTGCATCAATTTATTTCTCTGAGAATCTTGCTCAATTCTCTTAGGGTGGCCTTCAGGATACAAAGGTTCCTGAGTCATTCTACCAGTTCTAGTAGCCACTTTAACAGCATAATCATTTTTCTTACTATTCATCTCATTGAGCAATTCTTTTTGAGCTTTAAGTACTTGTTCTACTTGAGTGGTAACCATAGAAACATGTTTGCTAACAAGTTTAAGTTCACCTCTAATATTAGCCATATAATCACCCAAGTATTTAATCATATCAGCGTCTTGTTTTAATTGTCTACCAAAATAAGCATTGAAGCCTTCTTGCTTAAACATAAAAGTATCAAACTCATCCAAGGATTGACTAGCAATTTCAGTAGGAGGGATTTCACCTTTATCATATCTATAGAGAGAATTTACCTTTACTACCTGTCTCGGGTTATGGAGGTCTGGAGGTTCTTCAATAAATAAAGGATTAAGATCATATATTTCTTCATCAGGCGGTAAATTGAGACCATGTATTTCTTCAATAGGAGATAAATTCTTAACATCTTCAGCTTTAATACCTTTTTCTTTCATAGATTTCTTTGCCGCTTGCATATCTTCAGGACTGAGAAGTAGAATGCCTCTCTTCTTCGGAGTTGGCTTAGGAATAGGATCAGCAGGAGCTGTCTTAGGAGGTGCCCAATTATTTTCATTTGTCAACATATTATTCAATAAGATTTCAGCTTCATTCGGTGTTCTTTCCCTGAAAAGAGAACCAGCACAACTATCCAGGTAATCTCTGGAAGCACCGGTTAGTCCATTATAAAAGATATCATGTATTTCATTTTTCTTAAGAGGATGATCAGGCAAAGCATTAAGTAACTTGAGAAGCCTCCCCCAAGCTTGTGGGAGACTCTCTTCTTTAATTTGCACAAAGTTGTATATTTCCTTTAAAGCAGCTTGTTTCTTATGAGCAGGGAAATATTTAGCAGAGAAGTAATAAATCATATCCTAGGGACTACGCACACATCCAGGATCAAGAGAATTAAACCATATCTTAGCATCACCCTTTAATGAGAACGGAAATATTTTAAGGATATAAAAGTAGCGAGATCTCTCATCATTAGTGAACAGGGTGGCTATATCATTTAATTTAGTAAGATGTTCTACAACAGTTTCAGATTCATAGCCATGAAAAGGATCAGATTCAACCAAAGTAATTATATCAGGATCAACAGAGAATTCATAATCCTTATCAGCAACACATATAGGTGAAGTAGCAAAAGCAGGGTTAGGTCTCATCCTAGCATTTGGAGATTGCTTATTCCATTTAGCTAATAACCTTTTGATTTCATATCTATCTTTGAAGGCTAAAATAGCTAAAGAAGCATCTTGATCAAATAAAAAACCCTCAGGAATAACAAGTGATTCTTCATCATCACTTTCATCTTCATAATCAGATTTAATATTTTCAATCTCTCTAGCCCTAGCAAGTCGTTCCTCTAGAAAATCGCTAAGTGGCATAGTAGTATCAGGCATAGAGGTAGTTTCATCATAAGTATCATGCATAGCAGAAGTAGCATCATCAATAACATGCGACATATCAGAACGAATAGCAGAAATAGGTGTAGCTGTCACAAGTTTACTCATAACAGAAGGTGAATCAAGTGCAGAGCTAGATGGCAGTTCCTTACCTCCCCTCGTAGTTGAGGGATAGATGTTGGTTTTTGGATCTCTCAAGTTCTTCATAGTGTCCAGCAGATATAAATCCCAAGTGACTCAAAGAATAGAGCTATGCTCCCCGGCAACGGCGCCAGAAATTAGTCTTGATAACCCACAAGTATAGGGGATCGCAACAGCTTTCGAGGGTAGCGTATTCAACACAAATTTATTGATTCAACACAAGGGGAGCCAAAGAATATTCTCAAGTATTAGCAGCTGAGTTGTCAATTCAACCACACCTGGAAACTTAGTATCTGCAGCAAAGTTTTTAGTAGCAAAGTAATATGATAGTGATGGTAACGGTAACAAAAGAGTAATGAAAGCAAAGTAATGTTTTTGGTGTTTTGTAGTGATTGTAACAATAGCAACGGGAAAGTAAATAAGCGTAAACAAGTATATGGAAAGCTCGTAGGCATCAGATCAATGATGGATAATTACGCCGGATGCAGTTCATCATGTCACAGTCATAACATAGGGTGCATAGAACTAGCTCCAATTCGTCAATGTAATGTAGGCATGTATTCCGAATATAGTCATACGTGCTTATGGAAAAGAACTTACATGACATCTTTTTTCCTACCCTCCCGTGGCAGCGGGGTCCTAATGGAAACTAAGGGATATTAAGGCCTCCTTTTAATAGAGAACCGGAACAAAGAATTAGCACATAGTGAATACATGAACTCCTCAAGACAGGATCATAACACATAATAGGTGACTATAGACTTGCAAGATAGGATCTAGAACTCTCATATATTGATGAAAACATAAAAGGTTCAGATCTGAAATCATGGCACTCGGGCCCTAGTGACAAGCATTAAGCATAGCAAAGTCATAGCAACATCAATCTCAGAACATAGTGGATACTAGGGTTCAAACCCTAACAAAACTAACTCGGTTACATGGTGAATCTCATCCAACCCATCATCGTCCAGCAAGCCTACGATGGAATTACTCACGCACGGCGGTGAGCTTCATGAAATTGGTGATGGAGGATGGTTGATGATGACGACGGCAACGAATCCCCCTCTCCGGAGCCCCGAATGGACTCCTGATCATCCCTCTCGAAAGGTTTTAGGGCTTGGCGGCGGCTCCGTATCGTAAAACGTGATGATATCTTCTCTCCTATTTTTTCTCCCCGAAAGCAGTTATATAGAGTTGGAGTTGGAGTCGGGGGGTTTCTAGGGGGCCCACGAGGTAGGGGGCGCGCCCTAGGGGGGGCGCCCCCCACCCTCGTGAGAAGGTTGTGGCCCCCTTGGTCTTCATCTTTGGCGAGGATTTTTTATTATTTATTGTAAGGTATTCCGTGGAGTTTCAGGTCATTCCGAGAACTTTTATTTTCTGCGCATAAAACAACATCATGGCAATTCTGCTGAAAACAGCGTCAGTCCGGGTTAGTTCCATTAAAATCATATAAGTTAGAGTCCAAAACAAGGGCAAAAGTGTTTGGAAAAGTAGATACGTTGGAGACGTATCAAGTACAGGGAGTACAGGAGGGGGATTTGGGGGAACTGGAGTAAGAATCGAGATTCCAGATGTGTGGCGGGGGCAGTTGATTGGGGATGAAAAGGTAGCATGAATTTCGAACACGCGCCAATATTCTCTCGGCGCGCAAGTGCATGAAAACACCGGTGGCGCCCACATGTCGGCCTAAGAGTCCCTATCCTTTCGTTTTTTGAGAGCCCGACCTTTTTTTAGGATCTTTTGAGAGCCTGGCCTGAGAGTCATAATTGACCTATTTGGCATTGCATTACTACTCAGCCCATATTCAAAGACACCTCACTGGCCCAAACAAGTGTACATCATCGAAAAGACACTGAGCTCAAATTATAACTTGAAAAAAGAAGATATAGTCTGAACACTAGAGAATGGTGATGCCCTCATTTAGCCCACCAGCAGTTCGACACAATAAACAGTTCAAAACAACGATATATACAACATTCAAACACTGACTAGTGACTACTACTGACATAAACAACAAGACATGATAGTTCATAAAAAGTCTTGCTACACCACCAAAACGCACCCATCTGCAGCGCTCAGGCTCTCGTGATCCGGACGAGAATGACATTCTAAATAGAGGCAACTATTAAATAGTAAGAGTGACATAGACGAGGATGACCAAATGACAAGGAATATGCATAACAAAAGAGAGAACTACCCATCCAGAACAAGCAGCAAAGACAACAAGTCATTCGAAGAGGGATGATACAACACCATCAAAATTTTCAGCCCCGGTTCAGCCACTAGTGATCGTGAGACACCTGTACTCCACCCTTTCAACGCAACCGCCCAATTACCTATCAACCGGAAGGCTTGAACAACATCACTGGCTGTCGGACTCGACACATCCAAGGATCAAAGTTAATCCAGATACCTTTGTCATTCTCACCTTGTTTTGGCTGCAGGCTGTATCGTTGACAATCAGGGTAGTTTGCTCCCAAAATCCTAGGGCTCGCCGTGTAGACACAATTTTCCATAGGAAACAGAGCCTCTCTGCTATCAAGGTCCTTGCCAATGGTGATCTCCTGGTTAATCGGATAATTGAGTACGAGAAACAGAGAGTATGAACCAAGGCTGTTTACCCGCCTCCAACTCAAAAATCCTACATGCCCCAATAAGCTGGTATCTTGCTCATAGACGTAACAGCCACTGTTCGGATACTCACATATTTCACGGTGCTTGCATACAGTGCGGTTTTTGCAATATAACTTTTCTGGCCCATGTGTCCGAATTATCATCAGTCTTTTGCCGTCCTCTGATCTAGCGACGAACCAGTTGTGCTTCCCTGTTTTTGCCAAAGGTGGTGTGATTACAAATGGTAGTAACTATAGGGACACTGCATCATATCAAAAAGGACAAGCATTGTTAATGTAAGATCAGCATTGTTCAGAGTATGAGTAGGATAGTGCAAGAAACATCATTGATATGTCCCTGTTGGAACTTGGAGGAAAAACAGGGAAATATATACTCGATTCGAAAATATAGAAGTGCCATGCATGGTTATACTCATGTTATCTCACAATCGATTCTTCACAGGAAACTACCATGTCATGCATGTTATGTAATCATATTCTGTCCTCACAAACAAATTCTTCAAGGAAACTAACAGACCATGGATTGTTATATACTCATGTTCTATGGGCAAAAAATGTGTGAGCATATTATTCTAGCTATTGATTGCTGAAGGGCGAACATAGGTATGTACACATGGTAAGTATTCCAGGATTTCAGTACTTCAAAATATAGAGTTCTCCATATGCACATTTACTTCCCTAATGTATGGTTAGATGAAATCAGCAGTGTGATGCATGTTTCTACATCATGAAAATAAGAAAACTAACATGGCCATTGATACACACTCATGCTTAGTAGTATATAGCTTACTATTAAATAAGGAGAATATCAATGTCTTCCTAACAGTTTGATTATTCAGGGGTACAAATTGGCTGTAATGACATGGTCACAATCGCATGAATTAACTCATTCCAAATATTGCTGATTTACGGTGTCTCTAATACATTTCCATAGTTCTACATTAATTCTGCTCAAACAGGGATATGTCAATCATCACAAAAAGTTCAAACAGTGTGTAACATCCCAAATTTTCAATTTGGAATGTGATACATAGTCATCCATGCATATCATATTTCATTTGCTTTTCGTCTCGTGATCCTCGAAAATCCTAAGCAACTCAAGGACCCTCGGAGAGAGTTGGGGATTTCCCTGTTTTCATATTTGATTTTTATCAACTATTGAAACGAGGATTTTTGATTTTAATTATTTTTCTCTCCGGAAAATATTTCACATTAAAATAAATGAGAGGAGATAATATGACTTCTCCAAAATAATTGAAATATTCGAGGAAAAATATTAAAATCATTTATTTGATTTTATTTGATTTTATTCGGATTTTATTTGCATTAGAAAAATTGTGCGTTTTCAAAATTGCATTTTGGGGCCAAGAAAATGTTCATCCCGTTCTAAATATTTTATTTAGACGATGAAAATTTGTTTTGGTATTTTTAGTTTTTTATTTATTTTTTTATGATTTTATTTCGGCAGGCGAAAATTTGTTTAAAAAAAGGTTCCCGCGCCCGACTGGGCCTAAGGCCCAGCCGAGCCAGGCCGGCCCGCCCTCGCCACCGCCTCCCTCGCCCGCACCGCCGTGCCTGGCACGGACGCCGAGGAGAGTCCGGATCGGACTCTTCCCCGGGCGCCCCCTCGCCCAAGCAAGCCGCCGCCCCCCCTTTAAAGCCCGCCGCCGAGCCCCCCCCCCCCACCACCACCACCGCAACCGCCACGCAGCCACCGCGCCGCCCGCAGCCGCCCGCGCCGTTGTTGCCTGCCGCCGCCGCGAGCCGCCGCCGCCCTCGCCTCGCCGGAGCCCCGCCGGATCCGCCGTCGGTTTTTCTTTCTAAAACCGTTCGGTTTTTTTAGAAAACCCTAGATTCGTTTTTTTTCGGATCGCCGGTTTTTCTCGGTTCTTCTAGTCAGCGGACGTTCGTCCGTACGTTCGTTTTAATGAATGGGTTTTTGCTCATTAGTTACAGCTAATGAACGCTCATTCGTTAGTCTATTCGTCAGATTTCTTTTATCGGATTTATTCCGTGAGTTTTTCTCGATCACGATTTCTGATCCGATCTTAGTTTCTGTTTATCTTTTCGCTCGTTATTCGGAATCAGGCGATTCAAGTGCCTAGATCTTCGTCTCCAAACCCTCTTTCGGTTTAACCAACTCAAATAAGTCTTTGCTACTGTAAAATTTGACCTAGGTTCAGATTAGTAAACGAAGCATCTCTTTTTCACCGTTTGACTTTCGTTGCTCCGTTTGATTTGATTCTTTTTGCGAACTGCAGTTCTTAAGTTGAACCTTCTGGTCAATCTCTTTTATTTGAGTTTTTCTTGTGCATCTCTTGCTTGTTGCTTATGTATTTTATTGTTTGTTTGCGATAGAACACCCAAAGTGCGAAGCATGCTACTACGAGTCCCTAGGTTTCGCAGACCGTTACCAAGGCAAGTAACACTTTGATCATATCCCTTTTATCACCTAGTTTTTATGCATTAGTTGCAATCCTCACACATTGCATGATTAGGATGGCATTAACATGTGGTTTGGGAAGTAGTTGTTGAGGTAGAACCTATTACCCTGTTACATTCAAACCCTGGGAGTTACTTCTACGCTGCTTATATTACTATGCTATGCTATGCTCGTAGACGTGGTTTGGGTTTGAGTGAAATCCATGACAGCTGTGAGATTGTTAATTAAGGCTTCAACTTAAGGTGGCAACTTAATTTAACATCTGGGTGGATTGAGGCACCTGGGGAACCCAGTGTTGCTTGTATTTTTTGGAAATCCCGGAGTACCCGTGTGATCTTCCTATGGACCGCCACCCAGGCTCAAAGCGAACTGAGGTGATTCATGCTAGAAACTTCCGTGTGCAGCCACAAGCTATTATGGGCTCTAGCATAGTTGAGTAAGTTACTTGAAGCTCTTGAAGAGGCAGATCAGCAGGTAGTGGGATGTAGGTTTGGTATGGTCTGTCCGGAGTAGAGAGTCAATGTTTTTGAAGGACTGTGTCTTGGTCATCCGTTTCTCAAACACCGTGTAATGTGAGAAATCCAACGGAGGCGATCGAGTCTTGTGGGGAAAAGTGCGCAAACCTATGCAGAGTGTATAATCTAATCATGGTTAGTCGTGTCCCCGGTTATGGACAATTCTTGAGTATCTAGTATTCTGCAGAGTGTATCTCACCATTCTTAATTAATATTGTTGGGATGTGAATAACTTTAATTGGGAATGAGTTGGAGGAACCTTCTCAATGATGTTTCAACTACCATGATAGTTAAAATTAAAATCTATTCCTTTGTTGTAGGAAAAAATTGGCTTTTCGCAAAAACTATAACCATAGAGCTTTCCACCAGCCAAATATGCATGTAGTGATAGCATTATTCTGTTCTTGCTCTACTGTGTTACATTGCCAGCATATTCCATGTGCTGACCCGTTTTCGGGCTGCAACGTATGATGTTGCAGACTTTTCAGACGAGGAGTAAGGTTCCTTAGGTCATTGCCGTGCAGCTCAGCTATGCCGTTGGAGTTGATGGACTCACTTTATCTTCCAAGCCTTCCGATGTTATCATATTAGATGGCCTTAAGCCATGTTATTGTACTAAGTTCTCTCTTGAGACATTCGATGTAATAGATGTGTGATTGCCACTCTGTTATAAATCCTTCGAGTACTGTGTGTCAGCATTACCGATCCAGGGATGACACTAAAGCACAGAGACTTGACCATCTGAGGTCGGGTCGCTACAAGATGGTATTAGAGCACACGCTGAGTGGAGGACACGACCACTAAGATAAACCCTAGGCCACACTTCTCTTCTTATTTCTGACTTCTCTCCATTTTCAACTCTTTAGGATGGCGAACATGAAGAACAAGTTTGTGCAACCGGATGAAGACACACCTTTTGGACTCCACTTGAAGGAAGTCACCGAAACGTACAACGCCACTTTACCTGAAGACGAGCGCTCGATGATTCAAGTACAAGTTCCAGGAAGGACGTTCTCGCCAACTTCTAAACCCATAGAGTTTTTTTTTGAAGCACCCACCTGGAGTCTAGGCAAGAGCATGGCAGCCCACATTACCATGGGACGCATTGGAGAAGTCTACAACAGGGAACTCAAGGACACTATCTACCAAATATGTGGGCGTCGAGATGAGCAATGGGATGTAATCAGCACCAAGAAGGATAGATCCATTGTCGCTTTCATCCAGGAGTTAAACCAGCACATTCGACGTCAGGAGAACCAGATGTGCGCGAACATGATGGACTTGAAGAAGGCGAAGACTAGAATCATCGAACTGGAGGAAGAACTCAAGTTTACACGCGATGAATATGAGGAGGAAATCAAGACACTACTAGAGAAGAATGACGACTTAGTCAAGAAGATTGGAGTATTCATGGGAGGACCAGCACCAGTGGAAGAATACGAAGAAGAAGAACCCAAGGAGATATGCCTCGAGGATTACATCATCATCGGCGACACCGATTTCGATCCTAGTGATCATGACTTTGAAGACGAAGCTGGAGCAGACATCATGGAGTCTTCCACCGATCAAAATTTCTAGATGACCACCAAATATTAGTAGCATTTCCCCATGTAATTACTGTTAGATGAGCACTTTGCGATAGTCCTAGACCGTTTGTATGCCCTTGATTGATTTATTGAGTGAAATGTTTGTGTTTATCTCATGTGCACATGGGTAGTGTTTTCTCATTAGACCCCTTTTCTATTCTGATCTCCTCCATCTAAACCCATCAGATGCCTCCGAGACCTGACCCCGGTTTTGTTTTCCCACCGGAGCTCACCCAGTTGATCCAGTAGCAGAATACTTTGATGCAATTGCTAGTTCAGAACAAGGGCAACAACAACAACAACAACAACAACAACCCGCCGCCAGTGGACAACCTAGCCCGTTTTCTAAGGTTACAGCCGCCGGTGTTTTCCAGTAGCACCGAGCCTATAGTTGCAGATGATTGGCTACGCCGTACTGGAAGGGAGTTGACCACCGCAGGTTGCACAGATGCTGAGAGGGTGTGCTTTGCCGCACATCAATTGGATGGACTTGGAGCCTCATGGTGGGAGAATTACACGGCCACTTTCCCCATAGCCACGGTCAAATGGGACCAGTTTCAGCAAGCTTTTCACATGGCCCATGTCTCAACTGGAGCTATGAATATGAAGAAGTGGGAGTTTCGCAACCTACATCAAGGGAACCGAACTGTGGCACAGTACGTGGATGAGTTTAGCAAGTTATCTCGCTATGCCCCTGATGATGTGGCCACAGATGCCGCAAAGCAAGAGAAGTTTATGGAAGGGCTGAATGATGAGATGAGCATACAGTTGATGGTAGCAACCTTCAACAACTACCTGGAGTTGGCAGATAAGGCTCTTATGATCGAAGGGAAGCAGCAGCAGATTGAGAGCCGCAAGAGAAAGTATGGACAAGGGAAGTATAACTCAGGAGCTCAGCAGAGGCCTCGCCTAACCCCGAATTCGGGATGACTTGTCCATAACCATGGAGGTTACAACCACACTGGAGGAGGATCTCATAATCACGATGGCGCTAAGTATGGGAATGGGAATGGAGCCAACAATAATCAGAACCGCCCCAATCCAGCCACACCCACCAAAAGGGATCTAACTCACGTTACTTGCTTCAAGTGTGGGAAGACTGGACACTACGCCACGGAGTGCCCTGAAGGAAACAATGGAAACGGAAATGGGAGCACTGGGAAGAAGCCTAATCCATTCAACAAAGGACAAGTGAACCACGTTAACGTGGAGGAGGTTGAAGAGCAGCCGGACGCGGTAATAGGTAAGTTTTTGGTTAAGTCATTTACCGCTCTTGTTCTTTTCGATACTGGTGCATCACATTCATATATATCAAGGGGATTTGTGGATAAGTTTAAACAACCAACCCAAACCCTTAGGACCCCTCTCTTAGTGAGCTCGCCCGGAGCAGAATACATGGCTAGCCGATGGTGCGACCAGGTACCCTTAACAATTGGCATACATGTTTTTATGTCTGACCTAATTATCTTGGACTCACAAGGATTGGATGTGATATTAGGTATGGACTGGATGTGAAAGTTTGGAGGGAATATTGACTGTGCTAGTAAGTCGATTTATCTTACCACCCCAGAGGGAAAAAGGATTAAGTATGTGTCTAGGCATGTGCCTAGGAGTAGCCAAGTGAATACCCTCACGGGAGTTGTTCAGGAGGAAGTGCCTGTAGTAAAGAATTATCCGGATGTCTTTCCAGAGGAGTTACCAGGCATGCCACCGGATAAAGAGATTGAGTTTTTGATAGAGCTGTTGCCAGGAACAGGACCAATATCCAAGAGACCCTATCGGATGCCGGCAAATGATCTGGAGGAAATTAAGAAACAGATCAAGGAGTTATTGGAGAAAGGATACATTCGAAGAAGTTCATCACCTTGGGGAGCCCCAGTGCTTTTGGTTGAGAAGAAGGATAAATCCCTAAGGATGGTTGTTGATTATCGAGCCTTGAATGAAGTGACGATCAAGAACAAGTACCCACTGCCGATGATCAACGATCTGTTTGATCAGTTGCAAGGAGCTAAGGTGTTTTCGAAGATCGATCTGCGATCAGGATACCATCAGTTGAATATACGGGACAAGGATATACCAAAGACAACATTCACGACGCGGTATGGATTATACGAGTATGCGGTCATGTCATTTGGACTGACTAATGCCCCTGCCTATTTCATGAGCATGATGAACAAGGTGTTCGTGGAATATTTGGACAAGTTTGTGGTGGTGTTTATTGATGATATTATGGTATACTCGAAGAACGAGGAGGAGCACAAGGAGCATTTGCGCTTAGTTCTCGAGAAACTCAGGGAACACCAGCTGTATGCTAAGTTTAGCAAATGCGAGTTTTGGTTGAAGGAAGTCGGACTCCTTGGACATGTTATATCGGGAGAAGGTATAGTAGTAGACCCCAGCAAAATTCAATCAGTCACTGAATGGTTGGAACCCACCTCAGTTAGCGAGATCCGCAGTTTCCTTGGACTCGTGGGTTACTATCAGAGATTCATTGAGAATTTTTCCAAGATTGCGAAGCCAATGACTGAACTGTTAAAGAAGGATACTAAGTTTAAATGGACAGAAGATTGCGAGGCAAGTTTCCAGGAGTTGAAGAAACGGTTGACTACAGCACCAGTGCTAACACTGCCGGATATACATAAGGAATTCCAAGTGTATTGCGACGCCTCTCGCTTAGGGCTTGGATGTGTACTTATGCAGGATGGAAGAGTTGTTTCGTATCCCTCACGATAACAAAAACACCATGAGTTGAACTATGCCACGCATGATTGGAATTAGCAGCCGTAGTGCATGCATTGAAGACCTGGAGACATTACCTTATTGGAAACCGATGTGATGTATACACGGACCATAAGAGTTTGAAGTACATTTTCACCCAGAAGGAACTGAACCTTAGACAGAGGAGATGGTTGGAGCTTATAAAGGATTATGACATGAAGCTACACTATCATCCAGGAAAGGCCAATATTGTAGCAGATGCCTTGAGCAGGAAGAGTTATGCTAATATCCTTGAAAGTAAGGGATTGTCAAAGGAGTTAGCAGAGAATATCATGGAACTTTGATTGGAGATTGTTCCTAGAGGATCCGTTGCAACAATGGAGGTCCAGTCGACATTGCTAGACAAGATTCGGGAAGCTCAGAAGGAGAACAAGGAGATTGCCGAGATAAAGGAGAAGATGAGCAAAGGAAAAGCCAAAGGTTTTCGTGAAGATGAGCATGATACCCTATGGTTTGAGGACCGAGTCTATGTGCCCAATAACCAGGAAATCAGGAAGTTAATACTTCAAGAGGCTCATGACTCACCCCGGAAACACCAAGATGTATCTAGATTTGAAGGAACGTTTCTGGTGGACCGGTATGAAGAAGGATATTGCCGAGTATGTAGCCGTATGTGATGTATGTCAGAGAGTGAAGGCAGAACATCAGAAGCCAGCAGGACTGTTACAGCCTATGCCGATACCCGAATGGAAGTGGGATAAACTTGGCATGGACTTTATCACCGGATTGCCCAGGACTATAGCAGGATATGATTCCATATGGGTAGTAGCTGATCACTTGACCAAAGTGGCTCATTTCATCCCAGTGAAGACCACTTATACCAGTGCAAAGTTGGCCAAGATTTATATGTCCAGGATCGTATGTCTGCATGGAGTTCCGAGGACCATCGTATCAGATAGAGGAACACAGTTTACTTCAAAGTTCTGGCATCAGTTACATTAGAGCTTGGGAACAAGGTTACAGTTCAGTAGAGCTTTTCACCCACAGACAGATGGACAAACTGAGAGAGTGAACCAAATTTTGGAGGATATGTTGAGAGCTTGTGCGCTAGACTATGGATCTAGTTGGATGACAATTTGCCTTACGCAGAGTTCTCGTACAACAATAGCTACCAAGCCAGTTTGAAGATGGCACCGTTTGAAGCCCTGTATGGACGCAGGTGCAGAACACCTTTGATGTGGGACGAGGTAGGAGACTGACAGTTGTTTGGACCAGACTTGATCAAGGAGTCTGAAGAGAAGGTCAAATTGATTCGTGATAGATTGAAGATTGCTCAGTCCAGACAGAAGAGTTATCCGGACTCCAAACGCAAAGAGGTAACCTACAAAATTGGAGAAAGAGTATATCTGCGAGTATCTCCCTTGCGAGGAGTGAAACGTTTTGGAGTTAAGGGAAAATTAGCTCCGAGATTTGTAGGACCGTATCGTGTTTTGGAACGGATGGGAGAAGTTGCCTACAAGTTGGAATTACCCGAAGGATTGTCAGGAGTTCATGATGTGTTTCACGTTTCACAGCTGAAGAAGTGTCATGCTGAGATGGCCGATATACCGTTAAGAGATACAGTACCCTTGGAGGCAATTCAGTTGGACAGTGATTTGACCTACGAGGAAAAGCCAGTAAAGATTCTTGAGTTTGCCAGCAGAGTCACCCGCAGTAAGGTTATCAAGTTTTGCAAGGTTCAGTGGAGCCACCACACCGAGGATGAAGCCACCTGGGAACGAGAAGATGATCTTCGCAAAGACCACCCACACCTATTTTCTAGCCAACCCGAATCTCGAGGGCGAGATTCATCTTAAGGGGGGTAGGTTTGTAACATCCCAAATTTTTAATTTGGACTGTTATACATAGTCATCCATGCATATCATATTTCATTTGCTTTTCGTCTCGCGATCCTCGAAAATCCTAAGCAACTCAAGGACCCTCGGAGATAGTTGGGGATTTCCCTGTTTTCATATTTGATTTTTATCAAATATTGAAACGTGGATTTTTTATTTTAATTAATTTTCTCTCCGGAAAATATTTCACATTAAAATAAATGAGAGGAGATAATATGACTTCTCCAAAATAATTGAAATATTCGAGGAAAATATTAAAATCATTTATTTGATTTTATTCGGATTTTATTTGCATTAGAAAAATTGCACGATTTCAAAACTGAATTTTAGGGCCAAGAAAATGTTCATCCTGTTCTAAATCTTTTATTTAGACGGTGAAATTTTGTTTTGGCATTTTTAGATTTTTATTTTTTTAGGATTTTATTTCGGCAGGCGAAAATTTATTTAAAAAAAGTTCCCGCGCCCGACTGGGCCTAAGGCCCAGCCGAGCTAGGCCGTCCCGCCCGCGCCACCGCCTCCCTCGCCCGTGTCGCTGTGCCCGGCACGGATGCCGAGAAGAGTCTGGCTCGGACTCCTCCCCAGGCGCCCCTCGCCGAAGCAAACCGCCCCCCCTTTAAAGCCCGCCGCCGAGCCCCCCCCCAACACCACCGCAGCCGTCCCGCAGCCACCGCACCGCCGCCGCCTGCCGCCGCCCGCAGCCACCCGCGCCGTCCGCCACCGCCTGCCGCCGCCGCCGCCCTCGCCTCGCCGGAGCCCCACCGGAGGGATCTGGCGGTTTTTCTTTCTAAAAACCGTTCGCTTTTTTATAAAACACTAGATTCGTTTTTTTTCGGATCGCCGATTTTCCTCGATTCTTCTAGTCAGCTGACGTTCGTCTGTACGTTCGTTTTAATGAACGGGTTTTTGCCTGTTAGTTATAGCTAACGAACACTCGTTTGTTAGTCTATTCGTCAAATTTCTTTTATCGGATTTATTCTGTGAGATTTTCTCGATCGTGATTTCTGATCCGATCTTAGTTTCTGTTTATCTTTTCGCTCGTTAGTCAGAATCAGGCGATTCAAGCGCCTAGATCTTCGTCTCGAAACCCTCTTTCCGTTTAACCAACTCAAATAAGTTTTTGCGACTGTAAAATTTGACCTAGGTCCAGATTAGTAAATGAAGCTTCTCTTTTTTGCCGTTTGAGTTTCGTTGCTCTGTTTGATTTGATTTTTTTTGTGAACCGGAGTTCTTAAGTTGAACCTTCTAGTCAATCTCTTTTATTTGAGTTTTGCTGGTGCATCTCTTGCTTGTTGCTTATGTATGTTATTGTTTCTTTGCGATAGAACACCCGGAGTGCGAAGCGTTCTACTACGAGTCCCTAGGTTTCGCAGACCGTCAGCAAGGCAAGTAACACTTTCATCATATCCCTTTTATCACCCAGTTTTTATGCATTAGTTCCAATCCTCACACATTGCATGATTAGGATGTCATTAACATGTGGGTTGGGAAGTAGTTGTTGAGGTAGAACCTATTACCCTATTACATTCAAACCCTGGGAGTTACTTCTACGCTGCTTATATTACTATGCTATGCTATGCTCGTAGACGTGGTTTGGGTTTGAGTGAAATCCATGACAACTGTGAGATTGTTAATTAAGGATTCAACTTAAGGTGGCAACTTAATTTAACATCTAGGTGGATTGAGGCACCTGGGGAACCCAGTGTTGCCTGTATTTTCTTTGGAAATCCCGCAGTACCCGTGTGATCTTCCTATGGACCGCCATCCAGGCTCAAAGGGAACTGAGGTGATTCATGCTAGAAACTTCCGTGTGCAGCCACAAGCTATTATGGGCTCTAGCATAGTTGAGTAAGTTACGTGAAGCTCTTGAAGAGGCAGATCAGCAGGTAGTGGGATGTAGGTTTGGTATGGTCCGTCCGGAGTAGAGAGTTAATGTTTCTGAAAGACTGTGTCTTGGTCATCCGTTTCTCAAACACTATGTAGTGCAAGAAATCCAACGGAGGCGATCGAGTCTTGTGGGGAAAAGTGCGCAAACCTCTGCAGAGTGTATAATCTAATCATGGTTAGTCGTGTCCCCGGATATAGACAATTCTTGAGTATCTAGTATTTGGATTATCACATGTATCTCACCATTCTTAATTAATACTGTTGGGATGTTAATCACTTTATTGGGAATGAGTTGGAGGAACCTTCTCAATGATGTTTCAACTACCATGATAGTTAAAATTAAAATATATTCTTTTGTTGTAGGGAAAAAATGGCTTTTCGCAAAAACTATAACCATAGAGCTTTCCACCAGCCAAATATGCATGTAGTGATAGCATTATTCTGTTCTTGCTCTACTGTGTTACATTGCCAGCATATTCCATGTGCTGACCCGTTTTCGGGCTGCAACGTATGATGTTGCAGATTTTTCAGACGATGAGTAAGGTTCGTTAGGTCATTGCCGTGCAGCTCAGCTATGCCGTTGGAGTTGATGGACTCACTTTATCTTCCAAGCCTTCCGGTGTTATCGTATTAGATGGCCTTAAGCCATGTTATTGTACTAAGTTCTCTCTTGAGACATTCAATGTAATAGGTGTGTGATTGCCACTCTGTTATAAATCCTTCGAGTAATGTGTGTGTCAGCATTACCGATCCAGGGATGACACTAAAGCATAGAGACTTGACCATCTGAGGTCGGGTCGCTACCAGCAATAAGCGGTGCCATCTGCTTTGTCGATCGCGTAGATGATGCCATTGTGTTCAATAGCATCACAGAAGTGTGTATCAGTTTGGATGACGATCCACTGCGAGCTGAGCTGTCTCCAGCTAAAGAAGGCACCGACGGAAAGATAGGTGAGTCCCTTGTCAAACAACGCAATTAGCTTGAAGTCTGTGTAATCCGCATGTCGTGTGGGCACTTGGCAGATTACAATCTTCTGCAAGACAAGGTGCGTCCAACTGACGACATAATCTAGATGACTTGGACCGCGAAGGTAAAACTCTATATCATCCAACGGAGGAAGGATAATCTCATGGGAGGTCTGGAAGTTCACGAGCACCAACATTTCCCTGTCTTCTCTCACGGCAGCCATCAAGTGCGAGTTCATGCCGACCCAGTACATACCTGCAAGAAATTTTGGGCGATGGTGATCATATCAAAATCGAGGGAAATGATGTACGGCAACCCACTACATACCTCCAAAGAAGTTTCAGCTAATGGAGGTCGGATTGAAGTCGAGGGGCATCATGTACGCCTCCGTATCATGGTGAGAAATCTAGCAAGACCAGATAGCAGCAAGTAGGGTGTCTGGAAAAGCTTAGGCCTCGCTTCGACGATGGCCGTGTGCATGCCCTCGAGCATGCAGCCAGCCGCAGGGCACTCAACATATCCATATGCGAACAACAGAGGTCGAGGACATCACTGGGGAGATTGCTCCAATCGCGGCTCGTGTGGATGTTGCGTGGTTCGCGTTCAGCCATGGTGGAGTTTGGAAGGTGGGGTTTTGGGGGGCTTGATTTACGGCGGAGAAGGCTTTTGGTGCTGGAGTGGCCAGCGAGGGAATAGTTGTACTGGGGAGGCGAGGGTACGTGGGGGTACAGTGAGATGATGAAGAGCGACCTCAGGATCTCCGGCGAGACAGAGATGAAGATGGGGTGGTGCTAGGGGAGAGGGAGACGAGGCAAGGAATGCTATACAGCGGCGGTGACAGTGACTGCACAGTGCACAAGGTGAGGCCGACTTTGGTAACCCGGACACACCGCCTGGACTGGTGTCACCTCGGGCGCGGGGTCTTGTCACTTCACTGTGAGGACCGGATGAATAATAGTATTTTGACCATCAAGTGTACCACAACTGTACTACGACTACTGTCATGGAATTGTCACGACAGATGTCCTAGTGAAAGAACTTAATCGTGGAGCCATCGCAACTAGGAAGCTTCAAGGGGTTAAATGGGACAAAGGACACGAGAGGTTTATACTGGTTCGACCCCTTGCGGTGAAGGTAAAGGCCTAGTCCAGTTGAGATGATATTGTTAGTTTTCGATGACCAAGGAGCGAATACGCTTAACCTGGCTCTTGATCTGTTTTCTCTAGACCTAACCGTCGCCGGGTCGTCCCCTTATATACACAGGTTGATGCGCTGCGGCCTACAGAGCCCCGGCTGGCTCATACAACATAGCCGGCTCGGTGACGTATCTTACATGCCTTATAATACAAGTCTACTCATACATGGCGGTTTATACTTATGGGCCTTAAGCCGCCTATGGACTTGGGCCTATTATAAGCCTAACTATGAACCGCCTTCTTGTACACTCTTGGGCTTCATTTAGGTAAACCGCCATTGTGGTTGACCCGGCCCCTCCTGGGCGGGTCATATCTGGTAGTCATATCCCCAATAACTACTAGTAGGAGTAGTAGCAACATGAGTAGTACTCTCGTGCTAGCTTGCCTCTGGGTTCACTTGATCCTCCAGGTATCATCCATATTGCGAGCAGAACCAAATTCTCGTGCATGCAGAAGCGTGAAGAAGGACTTTTCTTTTTTGAGGATAACTGCATATTCCATAAGTAGAGAATGGTGTGTCTCCCATGCACACGCGTATATCCATCCGAACCAGCTATGACACATTTTTTATCCGTTTGCATAGGTCCCACCTGTAAGGAGGGGTGCAGAAATAAAAAGGAATCATAAAATGTCTCGCCACAGTGATTCAAGAGAGTGACCTCAACTAGCCAGTGGCACATGTAGCGCTGGAAGGATGGGCACGTACAGGGACAGGACCCACTCCTCAGTCTACCCGCGTAGCCTTTTCGTTTAGTCTACCTAGCCGTCTAATCAACTGCCTGCAGGCCACTTCTCCCATTTAGTTCTCCATCAGGAACCAATTTTCCTCGACTTCTTCACTACTCCTTGATCTTCATTTGCATCCAAACCACACTGCATTCACATTGTTTTAACCTCTTCGCCGCGCTGGAGAGACCCCCAAGGAAACATCCTCGTACGTTACACAGAACATCAAGATGCATTTGTATGAGTAATTTATCTTGTGAGAGAAAAGGATGAACGTGGGAAGGCTTTTTTGCAAATGTGGAGGGGGTGTAGTTTTCTTTTTGAAAAATTGCCACAGTTTTCTTCCTACCCATCAGATATAAATCGGACGACCTATAAAAAGGCAGAGTTGGTGATGATGGTGTGCCTGCCATCCTGCAATATGGGCCGTCCGATCTATATCTAACGGATAGGAAGGAAACTATGACAATTTACCCACACTCCACTCCACATTTGCATATAAGGCCTTCCTTCATTCATCCTTTTCTCCCACAAGATCTTGATGTTCCGTGCAACGCACGGGCATCTTGCTAGTATAAGAGTGGTGTGGGTATTTTTTTGCAAAATTGCCATAGTTTCCTTCCTATCCGTCAGATATAAGTCAGAGGCCTATACTACAGGATGGTAGGCACACCATCATCAACTACTCTGTTTTTTATAAGAGTAGAGTAGAGACAGAGATAGAGACTACTAGTACCAATGTGCTAGCCAGTGCATTGCAATGGATCCAAAGTAGTAGAATAATGCTTGTTCATGGGCTTGAAATATAAACACTCTAGTTTTGATATACATATATCAGTAAAAGTAAATCATGCTTTACTCAAAATATATTCCTCGGGATATTTTGATGGTTTGAAGATAACAGGTTTTAAAAATTTTGGAGTTGTTTTTTTAACATTTTGTAGCATGGCACGGCATCCGGTGCACCTAATTGTCTGAAAAGGAAATTGAGCTTGGGTCGGTGGCACACGCTGTGGCAAGATGCCCATGTGGCCTTCTTCTATAACTAGCAAAATGCCTGTGCACTGCAGGGAACATCAAGATGCATTTTCTACAAAACACCTGTTGTGATTGACCCTTGCAGGAGTAATCCCATGTGTAAAAAGTAATGATATCTCGAGAATTTTATCGGAAAAATGGTATCTTTGGAACAAGTTTTCTCTACTATTGCTCCTTGCAGTGAGCTGTATGCAACGCATGTGTCAGCAGACATGACAGCTTGTCCATGGAAGTTGGACCACAACGACCACTACTTTTCTTGTTTCTACCACTGCCACACCCACATGCAATTCCCATGACGCCGCTCCAACCCAGGGCACGATGTCCCCCGACGTGCGCCTCATCCTCTTGGCCCCACCACTCCTCTGCCTTTGTGTGCATGACATGCGGGCCAGCTAAACTGCGGCGACCATCAACTTTCTACCACAGCCACACCCGATTGGACGCGGTTTTCCCGCTCCGATCCGTACTCCCGCACCATCGAATTTTCATCCAACGGCTATGACACATTTCGTGTCGGGCATCAATCCTCCACTGGAGTACTTCTGTACTACAGATAGTACCAGCCGGTGTGGCCATCTACGCCTCATAATGAATCGACGCCCAGTTGTGGCAGCCTTGCCATGGCCACCACACCACCGACCGGTTCATCTCGAACGAGTGAGTCGTGAACCACGCCACCACGATGAGAATGACATGTGGGCCAGCTGCATTTAAGGTCTGCATGTCATTGACTCATAGGCCGATGCACTAAGCCACTGAAGCTCGGCCCCGTGGGCCCCAAGAGGGAAATGGTAACTCCTGCAGGAGGCCTTGTGGTGCTCCCGCAGTACGAGCTCGTGCCAAACCCGGATGAGATTGGGTAACCAACTAGTAAGCTAGATGTGAATTGCACGCATGAGATTTGGTAACCAAATCTCTACTCTCTATATCTATATATATATATCTATCTATATCTATAGTCTTATAAAAACAGAGTTGGTGATGATGGTGTGCCTGCCATCCTGCAATATAGGCCGTCCGATTTATATCTAACGGATAGGAAGGAAACTATGGCAATTTTGCAAAAAGATGCCCACACCCCTCTCCACATTTGCAAATAAGGCCTTCTCTTGTTCATCCCTTTCTCCCACAATATAAACTACTCATACAAATGCATCTTGATTTTCCGTGCAACGCATGGGCATCTTGCTAGTTATGAATAAATAACACTCTATCAATGAGCCCCATCAGATACAAAATTTATTGGCTTACGTGCTATAACTAGATCTTCCCCTCGTTTATGTTTTCCAACCCGGCAGCGGGCGGGGTGCGGTTTTCCAATGGTCGGTTTGCTCAACGGCGCTCCCACATGAAAGTGAAAATGCTAGGCAACACGCCTTCCCTAGCTATGTGGCGTGCTGGACGGGTCGTGGAGTACTCCCGATTCTCGAGCGTGTGTGGGTTCGACGCGAATGCGGCAGGCCTTTTCCTTTTACTGGCAGCGTGCCTGTGCGTTGTGATGAATCCAAAGTAATAGAATAGTAGTACTTGTTCACAAACTTGAAAGAAATCATTCTTGTCTTGATATACTCATAATATATTACTTGTCACTCAAAACATATTTCTCAGGCTGTTTTGATGAGGTGAGGGAGGGATGTGGTTTCTTTCAAGATAATAAGGGGTTTTCTGCAAATTGGAGCAGAGAAGTCGGCTATTGTTGCAAAAATGCCACAACTTACCTCACAGCCCTTAGATGCAGATCTAATGGTCAGAAACGACGGATGGCAGACACACCACCATCACCAACTGAGTCTTTTATAGGGGTAGGAGTAGAGAAAAATGTATAAATTGTGACATTTGGTTCTGCTCCTTGGCACAATCGATCGATAAAAATAACAATTGGAAACGCTAGGGCGGGGCTATTTCCACCAGATAAGCAGGGTACATAGTAGCTAGGTTGGCGCATCGTCAGTTTGGTCACATGCGGTCCGACATGTTCTAGTGTTTCTAGCAAGATGCCCGTGCGTTGCACGAAGTTGATGGAAAAGGTAAGCACAACTTAGAAATTGACGGATGGAGTACTAGTTAAAGGGATCGCACATGTCAATATTGATTGGAACGAGAATGCAATAGCACAATAAGAATTAAGGCCACAGTGATGCGATCGCAGTGGTGGTTACAGGAGGCAAGAAGAAAGATGCATCCATCAACGTACGACATCCTCCTCCTCAACTTAGTGCGCCGAGCCACCGACCGGCGGCTAAGGAGCGGCGGATTTTGTGGCGAGGTCAAGGTGCTTCTCAGCAAAGGCATCCAAGGCTTCCAGCCGGTTGAGGAAGGCCAACATTGTGGCGTCCTCAATGGCCTTGTAGATACATATGTACACAATTTTCTCGTACATGGGGATGTGTAGGTTGACGAATTCTTGCAAGGCGAGGCGCCTCGCGGCGAGCGCGACCTCCAGGTGGACATTCTTCATGGTGTCGGCGGGCAGTCACAGGGCCACCAATGCTTGAAAGAGGTTCCATCCATGGAGTTCGATTAGGGTGGCAGGCAATGTGGAGCCCGGGAGCGCGGGCTGGAGGAGTACGGCGATGTCATTTCCGAGCTTCTTGAGGTCGGTGAACTTGTTGGTGGTCGCAACGATCATATGGTCCAACTGAGAGTCGTAGTTGGCGTCGACGGCGGCCATCCACCAGCCGATCACGAACACCGTCTGGAGACGATCCTTGGTGCCATGCCGCAGGCCGATGTCATGGACCATCCGGCACAGCCGCTTGCCGCTCGAGCGCATCACCGCCATGGGTCTAGAGTGAGCTCTTTTGCGCATAGTGTAGGTGCTTAGGCAAATGCTTAGGTCCTTACGATGTGGTAGATGCATTGGAATGGAGGGGCGCCTTTATATGAGTGCAAACTGCGTTGCATTGACATCGTGCAGCCTCTTTTCTCGGTCCTCCTCCGGCGGAGCTCCGGAAAAGGCCCCAAGATGGGATCTCGTGGATACAGAAAGTTACAGTGGTGGAATTAGGGTTTTGGCTCCGTATCTGGTAGTTTGGGGGTATGTAGGTATATATAGGAGGAAGGAGTACGTCGATGGAGCAACAGGGGGCCCACGAGGGTGGAGGGCGCGCCTGGGAGGGGTTAGGAACGCCCCCCTACCTCGTGCCTTCCTCGTTGATTGCTTGACGTAGGGTCCAAGTCCTCTGGATCATGCTCGTTCCAAAAATCACGTTCTCGAAGGTTTCTTTCCGTTTGATATTCTTTTTCTGCGAAACCCTAAAATAGGCAAAAACATCAATTCTGGGCTGGGCCTCCGGTTAATAGGTTAGTCCCAAAAATAATATAAAATGTATAATAAAGCCCAATAATGTCCAAAATATAATATAATATAACATGGAACAATCAAAAATTATAGATACGTTGGAGACGTATCAAGCATCCCCAAGCTTAATTCCTGCTCGTCCTCGAGTAGGTAAATGATAAAAACAGAATTTTTGATGTGGAATGCTACTTGGCATAATTTCAATGTAATTCTTCTTAATTGTGGTATGAATATTCAGATCCGAAAGATTCAAGACAAAAGTTCAATATTGACATACAAATAATAATACTTCAAACATACTAACTAAGCAATTATGTCTCTTCAAAATAACATGGCCAAAGAAAGTTATCCCTACAAAATCATATTGTCTGGCTATGCTCTATCTTCACCACACAACGTATTTAAATCATGCACAACCCCGATGACAAGCCAACCAATTATTTCATACTTTTGGTGTTCTCAAACTTTTTCAATCTTCACGCAATACATGAGCATGAGCCATGGACATACCACTTTAGGTGGAATAGAATGCTGGTTGTGGAGGAGATAAAAAAGAGGGAACATAGTCTCACATCAACTAGGCATATCAACGGGCTATGGAGATGCCCATCAATAGATATCAATGTGAGTGAGTAGGGATTGCCATGCAATGGATGCACTAGAGCTATAAGTATATGAAAGCTCAACAAAAGGAACTAACTGGGTGTGCATCTAACTCGCTTGCTCACGAAGACCTAGGGCATTTTGAGGAAGCCCATCATTGGAATATACAAGCCAAGTTCTATAAATGAAAAATTCCCACTAGCATATGGAAGTGATAACATAGGAGACTCTCTATTATGAAGATCATGGTGCTACTTTGAAGCACAAGTGTGGTAAAAGGATAGTAGCATTGTCCCTTCTCTCTTTTTCTCTCATATTTTTTTATCTGGGCCTTTTTATGGCCTCTTTTTTTATTTGGGCTTCTTTGGCCTCTCTTTTTTCGTCCGGAGTCTCATCCCGACTTGTGGGGGAATCATAGTCTCCATCATCATTTCCTCACTTGGGACAATGCTCCTAAAAATTATGATCATCACACTTTTATTTACTTACAACTCAACAATTACAACTCAATACTTAGAACAAAATATGACTCTATGTGAATGCCTCTGGCGGTGTACTGGGATATGCAATGAATCAAGAGTGACATGTATGAAAGAATTATGAATGGTGGCTTTGCCACAAATACAATGTCAACTACATGATCATGCAAATCAATATGATAATGATGGAGCGTGTCATAGTAAATGAAACGGTGGAAAATTGCATGGAAATATATCTCGGAATGGCTATGGAAATGCCATGATAGGTAGGTATGGTGGCTGTTTTGAGGAAGGCATATGGTGGGTGTATGATACCGGCGAAAGGTGCGCGGTATTAGAGAGGCTAGCAATGGTGGAAGGAAGAAAAGTGTGTATGATCCATGGACTCAACCTAAGTCATAAAGAACTCGTATACTTATTGCAAAAATCTACAAGTTATCAAAGCAAAGTATTATGCGCATGCTCCTAGGGGGATAGATTGGTAGGAAAAGACCATCGCTCGTCCCCGACCGCCACTCATAAGGAAGACAATCAATAAATAAATCATGCTCCGAGTGCATCACATAACGATTCACCATACGTGCATGCTACGGGAATCACAAACTTTAACACAAGTATTTGTCAAATTCACAACTACTCAACTAGCATGACTCTAATATTACCATCTCCATATCTCAAAACAATTATCAAGTATCAAAATTCTCATAGTATTCAACACACTCATAAGAAAGTTTTTACTAGTCTTGAATACCTAGCATATTAGGATTATTTAAGTAAATTACCATGCTATTTAAGACTCTCAAAATAATCTAAGTGAATCATGAGAGAATAATAGTTTTTATAAAACAAAACCACCACCGTTCTCTAAAAGATATAAGTGAAGTACTAGAGCAAAAACTATATAACTCAAAAGATATAAGTGAAGCACATAGAGTATTCTAATAATTTCTGAATCATGTGTGTCTCTCTCAAAAGGTCTGTACAGGAAGGATGATTGTGGTAAACTAAAAAATAAATACTCAGATAATACAAGACGCTCCAAGCAAAACACATATCATGTGGTGAATAAAAATATAGCTCCAAGTAAAGTTACCGATGGAAGTAGGCGAAAGAGGGGATGCCTTCCGGGGCATCCCGAAGCTTTGGCTTTTAGGTGTCCTTAGATTATCTTGGGGTGCCATGGGCATCCACAAGCTTAGGCTCTTGCCAGTCCTTGTTCCATAATCCATCAAATCTTTCACCCAAAACTTGAAAACTTCACAACACAAAACATAAAGTAGAAAATCTTGTGAGCTCCGTTAGCGAAAGAAAACAAAACACCACTTCAAGCTACTGTAATGAACTCATTATTTATTTATATTGGTGTTAAACCTACTGTAGTCCAACTTCTCCATGGTTTATAAACTATTTTACTAGCCATAGATTCATTAAAATAAGCAAATAACACATGAAAAACAGAATCTGTCAAAGAAAGAATAGTCTGAGGTAATCTGTAGCTAAAACACGATATGGAACCCCAAAAATTCTAAACTAAATTGCTGGAAGTGAGTAATTTATCTATTATTCATCTGCAAAAATAATTAACTAAATAGAACCTTCCACATAAAAATGGAAGCAATTCTCGTGAGCGCTAAAGTTTCTGTTTTTTACAGCAAGATTAAAAAGACTTTCCCCAAGTCTTCCCAACGGTTCTACTTGGCACAAACACTAATTAAACACAAAAAACACAACCAAAACAGAGGCTAGATAATTTATTTATTACTAAACAGGAGCAAAAAGCGAGGAATAAAAATAAAATTCGGTTGCCTCCCAACAAGCGCTATCGTTTAACGCCCCTAGCTAGGCATAAAAGCAAGGATAGATCTAGCTATTGCCATCTTTGGTAGGCAATCCATAAGTGGCTCTCATAATAGATTCATAAGGTAATTTAATTTTCTTTCTAGGGAAGTGTTCCATGCCTTTCCTTAATGGAAATTGGAATCTAATATTCCCTTCCTTCATATCAATAATTGCACCAATCGTTCTAAGGAATGGTCTACCAAGAATAATAGGACATGAAGGATTGCAATCTATGTCAAGAACAATAAAATATATGGGCACATAATTCCTATTTGCAACAATAATAACATCATTAATTCTTCCCATGGGTTTCTTAATAGTGGAATACGCAAGGTGCAAGTTTAAAGAGCAATCATCAAAATCACGGAAACCTAGCAAATCACAGAAAGTATTTGGAATCATGGAAAGAATAGCACCCAAATCACACAAAGAATAGCATTCATGAGCTTTAAACTTAATTTTAATAGTAGGTTCCCACTCATCATAAAGTTTTCTAGGGATATAAACTTCCAACTCAAGTTTTTCTTCATAAGATTGCATCAAAGCATCAACGATATGTTTAGTAAAGGCTTTATTTTGACTATAAGCATGAGGAGAATTTAGCACGGATTGCAACAAGGAAATACAATCTATCAAAGAGCAATTATCATAATTAAATTCCTTGAAATCAAAAATAGTGGGTTCATTAATATTTAAAGTTTTGACTTCTTCAATCCCACTTTTAACAATTTTAGCATCAAGATCTAAAGACTCCGAATTTTTGGAACGCCGTCTAGGTAAAGGTGGATCATATTCAGTCCCATCATTATCAATATTCATATTTAAAAACAAAGATTTAATAGGGGACACATCAATAACTTTTAGATCTTATCTTTATTATCATGGAAACTAGAAGAACATGCTTTTATAAAGCAATCTTTCTTAGCACGCATCCTAGCGGTTCTTTCTTTGCACTCATCAATGGAAATTCTCATGGATTTGAGAGACTCATTGATATCATGCTTAGGTGGAATAGATCTAAGTTTCAAAGAATCAACTTCAAGAGAAATTCTATCAACGTTCCTAGCCAACTCATCAATCTTAAGCAATTTTTCTTCAATCAATGCATTGAAATTCTTTTCCAAAGTAATAAATTCTTTAATATTAGTTTCAGAATAAGAGGGCATATTATTAAAATTTCCATAAGAATTGCTGTAGGAATTACCATAATTATTAGAGGAATTACTAGGATACGGCCTAGGATTAAAGTTTCCTCTATACTCGTTGTTACCAAAATTATTCCTACCAACAAAATTCACATCCATAGATTCATTATTATTCTCAATCAAATTAGACAAAGGCATATCATTAGGATCAGAAGAAACACTTTTATTAGGAAATCATTTCATAAGTTCATCCATCTTTCCACTCAAAACATTAATTTCTTCTATCGCATGCACTTTTTTATTAGTAGATCTTTCAGTGTGCCATTGAGAATAATTAACCAGTATATTATCTTGGAGTTTAGTAGCTTCTCCTAAAGTGATTTCCATAAAAGTGCCTCCCACGGCCGAATCTAAAAGATTTCTAGAAGTAAAATTCAATCCGGCATAAAATTTTGTATAATCATCCACAAATTCAACCCATGCGTACGACAATTACGTATCATTAATTTCATCATCTCCCAAGCTTGTGCAACATGTTCATGATCAAGTTGCTTAAAATTCATAATATCATTTCTAAGAGAGATGATCTTAGCGGGAGGAAAATACTTAGAGATAAAAGCATCTTTGCACTTATTCCACGAATCAATACTGTTTTTAGGCAAAGACGAAAACCAAGCTTTAGCATGATCTCTAAGCGAAAAAGGGAATAGCTTCAATTTAACAATATCATTATCCACATCTTTCTTCTTTTGCGTATCACATAAATCAATGAAGCTATTTAGATGGGTAGCGGCATCTTCACTTGGAAGGCCAGCGAATTGATCTTTCATGACAAGATTCAATAAAGAAGCATTGATTTCACAAGATTCAGTATCGGTAAGAGGAGCAATCGGAGTGCTAACAAAATCATTGTTGTTGGTATTGGTAAAGTCACACAATTTAGTATTATCTTGAGCCATCGTGACAAGCAAGCAATCCAAGACACGAGCAAACGAGAGACAGGCAAAAAGAGGCAAACAGAAAAGAGAGGGCAAATAAAACGGCAAGGCAAATGGCAAATAATGTAATGCGGGAGATAGTGGTTTGTGATGGGTAGTTGTTGTGTTGACTTTTGCATAGACCTCCCTGGCAATGGCGCCAGAAATGGCTCGTTGTCGGGACTCCAAATCTAGACTTGACCTTGCGTAAGCCTCCCCGACAACGACGCCAGAAATCCTTCTTGCTACCTCTTAAGCACTACGTTGGTTTTCCCTTGATGTGGAAAGGGTGATGCAGCAAAGTAGCGTAAGTATTTCCTTCAGTTTTTGAGAACCAAGGTATGAATCTAGTAGGAGGCCCCGCACGAGTCCCTCGCACCTACACAAACAAATAAATCCTCGCAACCAACCCGATAAGGGGTTGTCAATCCCTACACAGTCACTTACGAGAGTGAGATCTGATAGATATGATAAGATAATATTTTTGGTATTTTTATGATTATTGTTGAGGAATTGACAGAATTGAGCATAGTTATGAGAATATCTAGGTATGATCATGTATATAGGCATCACGTCCGAGACAAGTAGACTGACTCCTGCCTGCATCTACTACTATTACTCCACACATCGACCGCTATCCAGCATGCATCTAGAGTATTAAGTTCATAAGAACAGAGTAATGCTTTAAGCAAGATGACATCATGTAGAGGGATAAACTCATGCAATATGATATAAACCCCATCTTGTTATCCTCGATGGCAACAATACAATACGTGCCTTGCTGCCCCTACTGTCACTGGGAAAGGACACCACAAGATTGAACCCAAAGCTAAGAACTTCTCCCATTGCAAGAAAGATCAATCTAGTAGGCCAAACCAAACTGATAATTCGAAGAGACTTGCAAAGATAACCAATCATACATAAAAGAATTCAGAGAAGATTCAAATATTTTTCATAGATAAACTTGATCATAAACCCACAATTCATCGGTCTCAACAAACACACCACAAAAGAAGATTACATCGAATAGATCTCCACAAGAGAGGGGGGAACTTTGTATTGAGATCCAAAAAGAGAGAAGAAGCCATCTAGCTAATAACTATGGACCCGAAGGTCTGAGGTAAACTACTCACACTTCATCGGAGGGGCAATGGTGTTGATGTAGAAGCCCTCCGTGATCGATGCCCCCTCCGGCGGAGCTCCGGAAAAGGCCCCAAGATGGGATCTTATGGATACAGAAAGTTACGGCGGTGGAATTAGGGTTTTGGCTCCGTGTTTGGTAGTTTGGGGTACGTAGGTATATATAGGAGGAAGGAGTACGTCGGTGGAGCAACAGGGGTCCACGAGGGTGGAGGGCGCGCCTAGGGGGGTAGGCGCGCCCCCTACCTCGTGCCTTCCTCGTTGATTGCTTGACGTATGGTCCAAGTCCTATGGATCATGTTTGTTCTGAAAATCACGTTCCCGAAGGTTTCATTCCGTTTGGACTCCGTTTGATATTCTTTTTCTGCGAAACCCTAAAATAGGCAAAAACGGCAATTCTGGGATGGGCCTCCGGTTAATAGGTTAGTCCCAAAAATAATATAAAAGTGTATAATAAAGCCCAATAATGTCCAAAATAGAATATAATATAGCATGGAACAATCAACAATTATAGATACGTTGGAGACGTATCATAGCGAAAGAAGTATATATTAAATAAGTAATATATAATATAAAAACCTAAAGTTCAAGACAGAATTCGAACTTAGGTCATCACGTTGCGAGCATTCGGCGCTAACTAGTCGAGCACATTTTTGTTGTAGACCATGCTGGAGATATATCTCCATGTCTACTCCTATACTCCATCTGTTTCTAAATATTTGTCCTTTTCAGATTTCAAATGGAGCACCACATACAGATGTGTATGTAGACATATTTTAGAGTGTAGATTCACTAATTTTGCACCGTATGTAGTCACTTGTTGAAATCTCTAAAAAGACAAATATTGAGGAACAGAGGGAGTAGAAAATAGAGTTGGTGATGATGGTGTGCGTGCCATCCTGCAATATGGGTTGTCGGATTTATATCTAACGTATAGGAAGAAAACTATCACAATTTTGCAAAAAGATACCCACACCCCTCTCCATGTTTTCAAATAAGGCCTTCCCTCGTTGATCCTTTTCTCTACTCTTACTAGCAATGTGCCTGTGCGTTGCAACGGATGCAAAATAGAATAATACATGTTCACAAACTTGACAGAGAAACACTCTAGTTTGGTGTATATATCACTCAAAATATATTCCTTGTGGCTGTTTTGATGAGGTGGGGGAGGGATGTGGTTGGTTTCAAGATACTAAGGGGTTTCTGCAAATTGGAGCAGAGAAGTGAGGTCTTGTTGCACAAATGCCACGACTTACATCATAGCCGTTAGATGCAGATCTGATAGTCAGAAATGACGGATGGCAGACACACCATCATCACCAATTGAGTCTTTTATAGGAGTTAGAGATAAAAACAAAGTTTGTGATGATGGTGTGCCTGCCACCCTGCAATATAGGCCGTCCGATTTATGTCTTATGGATAGGAAGGAAACTATGGCAATTTTGCAAAAAGATACACACACCCCTCTCCACATTGGCAAGTAAGGCCTTCCCTTGTTCATCCTTTTCTCTCACAAGATAAACTACTCATATAAATGCATCTTGATGTTCCATGCAATGCATGGGCATCTTGCTAGTCTCTCAGAAGATAAACTACTCATACAAATGCATCTTGATGTTCTGTGCAACGCACGGGCATCTAGCTAGTTTCTTTTAAAATAGTTACTGCGATAATTGGGTTGAAGTGATATATTATATGTCTGCCCCTAATGATTTCAGATTCGCTAGTAGTAACAAAGAAAATGTTGCCTTGTTAATTAACAGACAACAAGGTGAAAACTATCACATGAGGCCGGTGAAAACAAGGCACATTGGGTTCAACGTCATTGTCACTACAGCTGTGCGCGCGCGAGAAGTCTACATATTGAGGGGGCTACAGAGAAAAAGACGTATCTCGTGTGTTTGAGCGAGGCACATAGACACAATGTTTGAGAGAGAAATTGATTGATAGATTAAGATCAGATCGAGTTGTCACCCTTCTGCTGTCATTGTTGGGGTTGGGGGTGGGGAAGGGGAGGGAGAGAAAGACGTATCGAGAGTGTGCGCGGTAGGCACAGAGGCACAACTAGCGTGTGTGTGTGTGTGTGTGTTTGTGTGTGTATTTGTGTGTGTTTGAAAGAGGAGTAGATAGATTACTATCAAGATCAAGGTGCCACCCTACTCCTTCGGTGTTGGGGTAGTGTGTGTGTGTGCGTGTGTGTTTGTTTGAGAGAGAATCCAATCAATATATTAGTATCAAGATTGAGGTGTCACCCTAGTCCTTCGGTGTTGGGAAGTGTGTGTGTGTGGGTGGGTGGGGGGCAGTGACAGTTACATATCTTTACTCTTATAAAAAACAAAGTTGGTGATGATGGTGTTCCTGCCATCCTGCAGTATAGGCCCTCCGATTTATATCTGACGGATAGGAAGGAAACTATGGCAATTTTGCAAAAAGATACCCACACCCCTCTCCACATTTGCAAATAAGGCATTCTCTTGTTCATCTTTTTCTCCCACAAGATAAACTAACCATACAAATGCATCTTGATGTTCCGTGCAACGCATGGGCATCTTGCAAGTAGGGAAAAAGAGTTTGTGTGACCCATATCTATATTAAGGGATAGGTAGATAGGATGTGTGCGAGGCATACTTAAAGCATCACGGAGATAAACAAACGGTGTGCACGCAAGTTCCGGAATAATGAAGCGAGAAACAATATCTACGCGCACGTGTGTGTGAGAGAGAGAGAGGGATAGAGAGAGAGAGAGAGAGCAAGATCTCAAAACAAAAGGTGTTGTGCTGGAATCCCATTGTATGTATTCATATGGTTCCGGAACTCGAGTTAACCTTAGGCATATGTGTGAGACACATAATTATCCTTTGAGGCATTAGTGGATGTGGGTTGGCGGAATTAAAGGGGTGGGCATGTTCGACAGAGAGAGTGTGTGTGTTTCTATGTGAGAGACTTATAGGACGGGGTAGAAAGACAAATTCTAACCTTGACAGAGGGAGAGAAATACACGAAGTGCGCGTATGTGATTCCGATGCCCACTTGGAAATGAGATATGTATGCGTGTGACAGAGATTGCACAATTCATTCACGTATCCCTATCTAGCGATCGTGGACGTGCCTCGCTTGAAGATAAATCAATATCTACTTCGTATCGTGGCCAAAGGTACAATATCTATTCAACGCCATAAAGATTGGCACTCACATATCACATTTTTGTAGCTAAATAAACCTTTTCAATTGTGCATGCAAAAGTTATAGTGATGTTTCTTCAAACAACCAATGTAGCTATCATGTACATGCACCATTGTTACTCTTGCATTCAAATTCATTTGTCTAGGATGATTTAAGGTTCTATTATGAAGTAATATATGTAATATTCGTATATGAATTTAACGGCTACGCAATTTATGAAATGGAGGCTATGTAATCATATGAGGTAACACTTTTAAGTAGCGGACTACAATATCCATTTCTTTTGTGGGACTACAATATCCATTTCTTTTTGTGCGCCCCTACACTAACACGTGAGTGCATTATGTTTAAAGTAAATAACAAATGGCAATAAATTATCTATTAACACGAGAAATACATAGGGTGGGCGTTTGATCCCTTTTTTTGTGAACGCGCCTCTAGAAACGTACGATTGGCTGCGCCCATGTGAACGTACAAGTTATCGGCGCATCATCTCGAGTTATTGTCTTATTTCTCGGGTGGACTTCACACCAGTTATTAACTACTGACGCGTGCCCCGTGTACACAGTCTTGCATCACCTTCCCGCTAGCATGGTCCAAAATTAGTTGAAACTGGATACGAACGATCCCACGGGCGGCAAAATCTCCCGCCTCCTTCTAAAATTTCCGCCACCTAGTCTTTAGCATGCGAAATTCCCCTTTTGTCCTTGGTACACGGAGAACAATAGTAACAATACTGCCCTCATCTACGTAATAGGTTGGGGCTGCTTTGGTAACTCCCGGTTCCCCCCACCACACGCCACCTCCATTTCCTCTCACCCTCTAGCAAAAATGACCAACTCCACAACACCAGAGCATATTACATCAATCCATCTATACTTCATCGGCCTTTCTACCCCTCCCCTCTCAAAACCCTAGACTGCTCATCCACCAGCGTACCAGAGCCCATTCGCAGCCAGCGGCGTCCACCTCACCGGATCTGCTTCTACGGCCGCATCTACCCCTCCCACGTCCACTAGAAACAAGTAGACTACTCATCCACCACTATACCACAGCCCATTTAGTGCCAGCCTTGTCCACGGCGCCGGATCTGCTTCGCCGGTTCTCTCGTCAACCACAGTGCATCTGCAGCAGCTCATTCGTACTCCCCACCGGAGATGCTTCGTCCACACCCGCACGGAGCCGCCCCACTGACGGCCTCTGATCCTCTTCGCCGACACCTTCCTCAACCCTACCAGAGCCGCTTCACCGGCACCATCATCAACCCTACCGGAGTAGCTTCGCCTATACCATTCTCAACACTACCGGGGCCGCTTTGCCAACTCACAAGTCCACAGCCACAGATCCCCTTTGTAGCACCCTCATCCAACCCACCGGAGCAGCTTCTGACGCCCCGTCCATGGCCGTAGATCCGCATCGTCGACACCATCCTTAACCCAACCACCGGAGCAGCTTCACCGATGCCCTTGTCCATGGCCATAGATTCGCTTCGCCCACACCATAGTCCACCCTACCAGAGCCGCTCCACAAACACCCTACTCGACGGTTCTAGATCTCCTTACCGGACCACGACAGCCAGCGCAGCGTCATCACCCTTGACATTTCTAACCTGATTCCCACCATCTGGCAAGATGCCAACCACGCACCACAACCTAGGTACTTGTCACCTTTAAACCCGTCCAGCATCACCTGCCCGATGTACTTCAAATATACTAATAGGTCGCTGTTACCTTTATGTAGCTGGCAAAAACTACAAGGACGATGTTTCTTCTGGATCTAACAGCTTGGCCAAACAAGATCCTGGACTGAGGCATTGCTATGATCTTATAAGTGTGTCTCTCTCTCTTGTATTGTTGTGTGCCTGCCAGCGTGCTTTGCTAGGATTTTCGACCAGTAATCCCTTTGTGCAGATAATGATTTCTACTACTGGCTACTAAATTAGATATGTAGATGTCATCCATGATACTACCTCGTACCTCCGTTCCTAAATATAAGTCTTTCTAGAGATTCCACTATAGACTACATACAGAGCAAAATGAGTGAATCTACACTCGAAAATGCATCTATATACATATGTATGTGGTCCATACTGGAATCTCTACAAAGACATATATTTAGGAACAGAGGCGGTACATTACACAAAATCGTAGGTGGCATGTAGGAATTACAGTGCACTACATTAGGGTCCCTTAGAGTGCCTGCTAGTCCAGCACACAGAGTCATGGCTAGTTTATGCTACGCACACAATCATTAATAGGACCCAAGTAAGTTCCCTCTTAGGAGTTGTTCAGGAGGAGGTGCCTGTAGTGAAGGATTACCCATATGTATTTCCAGAGGAACTACCAGGCATGCCGCCGGATCGAGACATTGAGTTTCTGATAGAGTTGTTGCCAGGCACCGGATCGATATCGAAGAGACCATACCAGATGCCCGCAAATGATCTGGAGGAGATTAAGAAGAAGATTGAAGAGTTATTGCAGAAAGGATACATTCAACGAAGTTTGTCACCATGGGGAGCCCCAGTGCTCTTGGTTGAGAAGAAGGATGGATCGCTAAGAATGGTTGTTGACTATTGTGCTTTGAACAAAGTGACAATCAAGAACAAGTACCCACTACCGATGATCAATGATTTGTTTGATCAGTTGCAAGGAGCTAAAGTATTCTCGAAGATCGATCTACGGTCAGGATACCAACAGTTGAAGATCCGAGAACAGGACATACCTAAGACAGCTTTCACCACAAGGTACGGGCTATATGAGTATACGGTTATGTCATTTGGATTGACTAATGCCCCTGCCTATTTCATGAGTATGATGAATAAGGTGTTCATGGTGTTCTTGGATAAGTTTTTCATGGTGTTCGTTGATGATATCTAGGTATACTCGAAGAATGAAGAGGAACACAAGGAACATTTGCGTTTAGTTCTCGAGATGCTCAGGAAACACCGGTTATATGACAAGTTCAGCAAATGCGAGTTTTGATTGAAGGAAGTAGGATTTCATGGACATGTTATATCAGGAGAAGGTATAGCCGTCGATCCTACCAAGGTTAAGTCAGTCACTGATTGGCTATCACCCACCATAGTTGGAGAGATCCGCGGTTTTCTTGGATTCACGGGATATTATCAGAGATTCATTGAGAATTTTTCTAAAATTGCAAAGCCTATGACGGAGTTTCTGAAGAAGAACACCAAGTTCAAATGGACAGATGAATGTGAGGCAAGTTTTTAGGAGCTGAAGAAACGTTTGGTTACATCCCTAGTGCTAATTCTACCGGATATACGCAAGGATTTGCAAGTGTATTGAGACGCTTCTCACTTAGAACTTGGAGGTGTACTTATGCAAGATGGAAGAGTGGTTTCATAGGCCTCACGTCAGCTTCGACAACATGTGTTTAATTATGCCACACATGATTTGGAGTTAGCAGCTATCTGCATGCATTCAAGACCTGGAGACATTTTCTTATTGGAAACCGTTGTGATGTGTACATGGATCATAAGTGTTTGAAGTACATTTTCACACAGAAGGAGCTGACTCTCAGGCAAAGGAGATGGTTGGAGCTTATAAAGGATTATGATACGAAGTTGCACTATCATCCAGGCAAGGCCAATGTCGTAGCAGACGCTTTGAGTCGGAAGAGTTATGACAATACCCTCGTAAGCGGAGGATTACCAAAGGAGTTGCCCGAACATCTCACGGAGCTTCGCTTGGAGAGAGTCCCTAGGGGTTTTGTTACAACATTGGAAGTTCAGTCAACATTATTGGGAAATATTCTAGAAGCTCAGAAGGATGATAAGGAAATTGCTGAGATAAAGGAGACGATAAGTAAAGTAAAAGCCAAAGGTAATCATGAGGATGAGCACGACACCTTGTGGTTTGAGGACCGTGTTTATGTACCCAATAATGCAGAGATCAGGAAGTTGATACTTCAGGAAGCTCATGACTTGCCATACTCGATACATCCTGGAAACACCAAGATGTATTTGGATTTGAAGGAGCGTTTCTGGTGGACTGGTATGAAGAAGGATATCGCCGAGTATGTAGCCGTATGCGATGTATGTCAGAGAGTGAAGGCAGAACATCAGAAGCCAGCAGGATTACTACAACCTATGCCGATACCCGAATTGAAGTGGGACAAGCTTGGCATGGATTTCATCACCGGATTTCCCAAGACCCGATCGGGATATGATTCTATTTGGGTAGTAGTTGATCATTCGACCAAAGTGGCTCACTTTATCCAAGTGAAAACCACCTATACAAGTGCAAAGTTGCCCAAGATATACATGACCAGGATTGTATGTCTGCACAGAGTTACCAGGAACATCGTATCAGATAGAGGAACCCAGTTTACTTCAGAGTTTTGGCACCAGCTGCACCAGACTTTGGGTACTAGGCTAGAGTTCAGTACGACTTTTCATCCGCAGACAGATGGACAAACCGAGAGAGTCAGTCAGATTTTGGAGGACATGTGGAGAGCTTGTGCGCTAGATTATGGATCTAGTTGGGATGATAATTTGCCTTCCGCAGAGTTCTCATACAACAACAGCTACCAGGCCACTTTGATGATATCACCTTTCGAAGAGTTGTCTGGAAGAAGGTCCAGGACACCATTGATGTGGGAGGAAGTTGGAGAGTATCAGTTATTTGGACCATATCAGATCAAAGAATCCTAAGAGAAAGTAAAGTTGATTCGGGACAGACTGAAGGTAGCTCAGTCCAGATAGAAGAGTTATGCAGACTCAAAACGCAAGGAGGTAGTCTATGAAATCGGAGACAGAGCATATCTCCGAGTGTCGCCTCTGCGAGGAGTTATATGTTTTGGAGTTATGGGAAAGCTAGCCCCGAGATTTGTAGGACCATACCGAGTTTTGGAACGTATGGGAGAAGTGGCCTACAAGTTGGAGTTACCCGAAGGACTGTCAGGAGTTCATGATGTGTTTCATGTTTCCCAGTTGAAGAAGTACCATGCTGAGATGGCTGATATTCCTCTAAGAGATCCAGTGCCCCTGGAAGCAATTTAGTTGGATAGTGATCTGACCTACGAGGAGAAACATGTCAGGATTCTCGAATTTTCCAGCCGAGTTACACGCCGCAAGGTTATCAAGTTTTGGAAAGTTCAATGGAGCCACCATACCGAGGATGAAGCCACCTGGGACCGAGAGGAAGATCTACGGAAAGACCACCCACACCTATTCTCTAGCCAACCCGAATCTCGAGGGCGAGATTCATCTTAAGGGGGGTAGGTTTGTAAAATCCCAAATTTTCAATTTGGAATGTCATACATAGGTCATCATAAGCATATCATATTTTATTTGCATTTTGGTTCTGATCCTCGAAATTCTAAGCAACTCAAGGTCCCATGGAGAGAATTGGGGATTTCATTTATTTTCATATTTGAATTCTTTTCTCAAATATTGAAAAGAGGATCATTTTTGTTTAAATATTTTTCCTCTCCGAAAATATTTCCAATATTAAAAATAAAAGAGAGGAGATAATATGACTTCTCCAAAACAAAAGAAATATCAGGGGGAAATGTTAAAATCAAATAATTATTTTATTTGGATTTTATTTGTTATTTTATTTGAATTAGAAAAATATATATGCATTTTTCAAAATTGCCTTTTAGGCCAAGAAAATGTTCACTTTGTTCTAAATATTTAATTTAGACGCTGGAAATTGTTTTTGGCATTTCTTAGAATTTTTTATTTTTATTTAGGATTTTTCATTTTCGGCGGTATTATTTATTTACATAAAAAAGAGTTGCGCTCGACTAGGCCAACGGCCCAGCCGAGCGGGCCGAAGCCCAGCCGCCGCCGCCGCGTTCCCCGTGCGGGAGCGCGCCGCAGCCGGACTCGTCCCCGAGCCGGACTCTGCCTCACCCCGCCATGTTGCCCCCTCCCCCAAGCCATCTTGGACCCCCGGCATCCTATAAGTACCCCGCTACCCCGCCGCCTCCCACCTCGTCCCGCCTCGCCGCCTCAGCTCCGCCACCGAGCCGCCGCCACCGCACTTTCTGCCGCCGCCCGTGCTACCGCTGCCGCGCTGCGCCATCCCGCAGCCGCGCTGGAGCCTCGCCGCCGCGGGCTCGCGACGACACCGCCGTCGCCAGTTTTTTGGTCCGTCCCGGTTGTTTTTAGAAACCCTCGATTTGGTTTTTTGGATCGGTTCGGTTTTTCCCCGGTTTTCACGGTTTAGGTTAAATAACGAACGTTCATTCATTAGTTCGTTTTAACGAATGAATTGTGCCCGTTTGCCTCTGTTAGTGAACGTTCGTGTCGTAGTCTTTTCATTTTTATTTTATTTTTGGCCAGGGACCTATCCGCGATTATTTTTATCGCAGATTAGCTCCTGATCTTCAAACCCTCGCAACTATTTAATCGTTCGTCCAAACCCAGTGAAACAAATGCCAAAATCTTCGTCTCGAGCCTCTCTTTCTGGTTAATCAACTTGAACATGATTTTGAAAATAGATTTCGAAGTTCTTTTGTCCATAGTTTCAGTTCCGTAGCTCCAATTTGACTAATTCTTTTTGCAAATCGAATCTCTTTAGTTGAACTTTCAGATTGGATATTCCTATTTGAGTTTGACCCATGCATCTATGCTTGACTGCTTATATATGCTATTGTTTGTTTGTGATAGAATTTCCGGAGTGTGAAGCGTGCTATTATGAGTCTCTAGGGTTTGCGAGTCATCAGAAGGGCAAGTAACACATTGGTCATGCCCTTCATTACCCAGTTTTTATGCATTAGTTATAACCCTCCAGCACCGCATGATTAGGATGCGATTAACATGTGGTTACTGGGAAGTAGTTGATGAGGTAGAACCTATTGCCCTTTTATTATCAAACCCTTGGGAGTTACTTCTATGTTATTCTTATATTGCCATGCTATGCTCGTAGACGTGGATTGGGTTTGAGTGTATCCATGATAGATGTGAGATTGTTAATTAGTGGTTAACTTAAGGTGGTGATACGTCTCCGTCGTATCTATAACTTTTGATTGTTCCATGCCAATAATATGCAACTTTCATATACTTTTTGGCAACTTTTTATACTATTTTTGGGACTAACATATTGATCCAGTGCCCAGTCCCAGTTTCTGTTTGTTGCATGTCTTTTGTTTCGCAGAAAACCCATACCAAACGGAATAAAAACTGACAGAGGTTTATTTTGGAATATTTATGAATTTTGGGAAGTGGAATCATCACGAGACGGTGCCCGAGGGGGGCACGAGGTAGGGGGGTGCCCCAGGGTGTCAGGCGCGCCCCTGACCCTCGTGGCCACCCCGTAAGGCGGTGGGAGCCCTTCTTTCGCCGCAAGAAAGCTAAAGACGCTCCAAGACGCTCCAAGACCTTTTTCTGGCGCTGTTGCCGGGGAGCAATAGCGTGGGGTGAATATTCTCGTGTGTGCTTGTTTGCTTTATCACTAAGTAATTTTTATTTGCTGTTCTTAGTTGTTTTATATCTTTAGTTATGGGTAGGAAACGCAAAATACCAAAAAAATTAGTTGTACCTACTAAACCAATGGTTGAAGAACCACTCAAAATCTATCACACTGCTGAAGCTTATTACTTGGATCATCTTCGATCCCTTTGTGCTCGTGCCAAAACCCCAACTAGCTTAGTTGAGGGCAAATCTTTAGATGAGCATGCTTGCTATGTGCGACACCGTATATCTGAAAAGGGAAACTATTATGGGGTCAAATTCAACACTTGAAATGCTATGCTTGGAATTTATGTGAAATATATGATTTTACTTGTTGTTCTGAAAACCTAAGAAAACCTTCCCTATCAATGTGAATCTAGTGATAATGGAATCGTATCTTCGTATGCTAAAGGTGTTTATAGTTACTATGATGTTCAACAAATTGAAGATTTTTTTGCTTTTAAGGGTGCTTTTGAAATTGCTTCTTTGAATTGAAAAGTATGATGCTACTCTTTACAAATCTGAAAATTTTGCCATACTTAAATATTGCTATGATAATTATGCTTCTAATGCCTATGTTGAACAATATATTGAAGAGTACTCCGCTGCCCAAGAAGAAATTGATATTTTGCTGGAGTCTATGGAAGAAGAAATTGATGAAACTGTGAGCTCATTGGATGAAAAAGATGATGAGGAGAGTGAAGAACAAAAGGAGGAAGAGCGGATTAGCTACCCATGCCCACCTTCTAATGAGAGTAACTCTTCAACTCATACATTGTTTAAATCCCCTTCGTGCTTACCGAAGGATGATTGCTATGATGACTGTTTTGATGCCGTTGATTCTTTTGAATATCCCTTTTTGATGATGCTTGCTATGCTTGTGGCCAAGATGCCAATACGAATTATGCTTATGCAGATGAACTTGCTATAGTTCCTTATGTTAAACATGAAATTGTTGCTATTGCACCCAGACATGATAGTCCTATTATCTTTTTGAATTCTCCTGACTACACTATATCGGAGAAGTTTGCACTTATTAAGGATTACATTGATGGGTTGCCTTTTACCGTTGCACATGATAATTTTGATGAATATAATATGCATGTGCTTGCTGCTCCTACTTGCAATTATTATGAGAGAGGAACTATATCTCCACCTCTCTATGTCTCCAACACGATAAAATTGCAAGAAACCGTTTATACTATGCATTGGCCTTTACTATGTGTGCATGAATTGTTCTTTTATGACATGCCGATGCATAGGAAGAGAGTTAGACTTCATCATTGCTTGATATATGTTGCTTTGTGCTCACTACTAAATTACAAATCATTGTTAATTAAAATTGGCTTTGATATACATTGGGATCCGGGTGGATCCATTACTTGAGCACTATATGCCTAGCTTAATGGCTTTAAAGAAAGCGCTGCCAGGGAGACAACCCAGAAGATTTAAAGAGTCATTTATTTCTGTTGTGTGCTTTTATAAAGTTTAAATATAAAAATAATGTGCCAAGGTTTGCCTTTAGGATGTTTACATTTGCTTGATGGTTTGTACGGTGCAGGACAGAAACTTTGGCTGTAGTGCCCGATTTTACATTTTTAGGTGGAACATCAAATGGTTCTGATTCTTTTTGCACTGTATTCCTATACAAATTATTTATTTTTCCTAATTTTGGTAGAATTTTTCAAGTATCATAAGTATGGTGAATGTTCAGATTTCTACAGACTGTTCTGTTTTAGACATATTCTGTTTTTTGATGCATAGTTTGCTTGTTTTGATGAACCTATCAATTTATATCAGTGGATTAAGCCATGAAAAAGTTATATTACAGTAGACACAATGCAATAAACAAAATATTAATTGGTTTGCGACAGTACTTAGAGTAGTGATTTGCTTTATTATACTAACGAATCTTACCGAGTTTTCTGTTGAAGTTTTGTGTGGATGAAGTGTTCGATGATTGACAAGGTCTCGATGTGAGAAGAAGGAAGAGAGGCAAGAGCTCAAGCTTGGGGATGCCCGAGGCACCCCAAGTAAATATTCAAGGAGACTCAAGCGTGTAAGTTTGGGGATGCTGGGGAGGCATCCCCTCTTTCTTCAACAAGTATCGGTATGTTTTCGGATTTGTTTCGTTCATTCGATTCGTTTGGTTCATGAGATAGTCCTTGGTTGATTTATAGAATGCTGATTGCACTTCACTTATATCTTTTGAGTATGGCTTTATAGAATGCTTCGTATGCTTCACTTATATCATTTGAAGTTTGGATTGCCTGTTTCTCTTCACTTAGACAACCGCCATTTGTAGAATGCTCTTTTGCTTCACTTATATTTGTTAGAGCACGGGCACATCTTTTGTAGAAAGAATTAAACTCTCTTGCTTCACTTATATCTATTTAGAGAGATGACAGGAACTGGTCATTCACATGGTTAGTCATAAAATCCTACATAAAACTTGTAGATCACTGAATATGATATGTTTGATTCCTTGCAATAGTTTTGCGATATAAAGGCGGTGATATTAGAGTCATGCTAGTCGAGTAATTGTGAAATTGAGAAATACTTGTGTTGAGGTTTGCAAGTCCCGTAGCATGCACGTAGGTGAACCGTTATGTAACAAAGTCGGAGCATGAGGTGTTTATTGATTGTCTTCCTTATGAGTGGCGGTCGGGGACGAGCGATGGTCTTTTCCTACCAATCTATCCCCCTAGGAGCATGCACGTAGTACTTTGTTTCGATAACTAATAGATTTTTGCAATAAGTATGTGAGTTCTTTATGACTAATCTTGAGTCCATGGATTATACGCACTCTCACCCTTCCACCATTGCTAGCCTCTCTAGTACCGCACAACTTTTGCCGGTACCATAAAACCACCATATACCTTCCTCAAAACAGCCACCATACCTACCTATTATGGCATTTCCATAGCCATTCTGAGATATATTGACATGCAACTTCCATCATCATCATATACATGACTTGAGCATCATTGTCATATTGCTTTGCATGATCATAAGATAGCTAGCGTGATGTTTGCATGGCTTGTCCGTTTTTTGATGTCATTGCTACAATAGATCATTGCACATCCCGGTACACCGCCGGAGGCATTCATATAGAGTCATATATTTGCTCTAGTATCGAGTTGTAATATTGAGATGTAAGTAAATAAAAGTGTGATGATCATCATTATTAGAGCATTGCCCAAAAAAAGAGAGGCCAAAGAAGCCTAAATAAAAAAGGGGGCCCAAAGAAGCCCGCAAAAAAAGAAAAAAAAGAAAAAGGGGCAATGTTACAATCCTTTTACCACACTTGTGCTTCAAAGTAGCACCATGTTCTTCATATAGAGAGTCTCTTGAGTTATAACTTTCATATACTAGTGGGAATTTTCATTATAGAACTTGGCTTGTATATTCCGATAATGGGCTTCCTCAAATGCCCGAGGTCTTCATGAGCAAGCAAGTTGGATGCACACCCACTTAGTTTCAGTTTGAGCTTTCATATACTTATAGCTCTAGTGCATCCGTTGCATGGAAATCCCTACTCCTCACATTGATATCTATTAATGGGCATCTCCATAGCCCGTTAATACGCCTAGTTGATGTGAGACTTTCTCCCTTTTTGTCTTCTCCACATAACCCCTATCATCATATTCTATTCCACCTATAGTGCTATGTCCATGGCTCACGCTCATGTATTGCGTGGAAGTTGAAAAGGTTTGAGAAACGTCAAAAGTATGAAACAATTGCTTGGCTTGTCATCGGGGTTGTGCATGATGTGAATATTTTGTGTGGTGAAGATGGAGCATAGCCAGACTATATGATTTTGTAGGGATGAGCTTTCTTTGGCTATGTTATTTCAATAAGACATAATTGCTTGGTTGGTATGCTTGAAATATTATTGCCTTTATGTCAAAGGATAGATTATTGCTTTGAATCACTCGTGTCTTAATATTCATGCCATGATTAGACATATGATCATTTACCTACTCGAGGACGAGCAGGAATTAAGCTTGGGGATGCTGATACGTCTCCATCGTATCTATAATTTTTTATTGTTCCATGCCAATAATATGCAACTTTCATATACTTTTTGGCAACTTTTTATACTATTTTTGGGACTAACATATTGATCCAGTGCCCAGTGCCAGTTTCTGTTTGTTCCATGTTTTTTGTTTCGCAGAAAACCCATACCAAACGGAGTCCAAACAGAATAAAAACTGACGGGGGTTTATTTTGGAATATTTATGAATTTTGGGAAGTGGAATCATTACGAGACGGTGCCCGAGGGGGGCACGAGGTAGGGGGCGCCCCCAGGCTGTCAGGCGCGCCCCTGACCCTCGTGGCCACCCCGTAAGGCGGTGGGAGCCCTTCTTTCAGTGCAAGAAAGCTAATATCCGGTTAGAGATCGTGTTAAAATTTCAGCCCAATTGGAGTTACGGATCTCCGGGAATATAAGAAACGTTGAAAGGGAAGAATCTGAGAACGCAGAAACAGAGAGAGACAGAGAGACAGATCCAATCTTGGAGGGGCTCTCGCCCCTCCCGTGCCATGGAGGCCATGGACTAGTGGGGAAACCCTTCTCCCATCTAGGGAGGAGGTCAAGGAAGAAGAAGGAGGAGGGGGGCTCTCCCCCCTCGCTTCCGGTGGCACCGGAGTGCCACCGGAGGCCATCATCATCACCGTGATCTACACCAACACCTCCACCATCTTCACCAACATCTCCATCACCTTCCCCCCTCTATCTACAGCCGTCCACTCTCCCGCAACCCACTGTACCCTCTACTTGAACATGGTGCTTTATGCTTCATATTATTATTCAATGATGTGTTGCCATCCTATGATGTCTGAGTAGATTTTCGTTGTCCTATCGGTGGTTGATGAATTGCTATGATTGATTTAATTTGCTTGTGGTTATGTTGCTGTCCTTTGGTGCCCATCATATGATTGCGTGCATGGATCACACCATAGGGTTAGTTGTATGTTTATAGGACTATGTATTGGAGGGCAAGAGTGACAGAAGCTTCAACTTAGCATAGAAATTGATGCATACAGGATTGAAGGGGGACCAATATATCTTAATGCTATGGTTGGGTTTTACCTTAATGAACATTAGTAGTTGCGGATGCTTGGTAATAGTTCCAATCATAAGTGCATAGTATTCCAAGTCAGGGATGACATGCTAGCAGTGGCCTCTCCCACATAATAATTGCTATCGGTCTAGTAAAGTAGTCAATTGCTTAGGGGCAATTTCGCAACTCCTACCACCACTTTTCCACACTCGCTATATTTACTTTATTGTTTCTTTATCTAAACAGCCCCTACTTTTTATTTACATACTCTTTATTATCTTGCAAACCTATCCAACAACACCTACAAAGTACTTCTAGTTTCATACTTGTTCTAGGTAAAGCGAACGTCAAGCGTGCGTAGAGTTGTATCGGTGGTCGATAGAACTTGAGGGAATAATTGATCTACCTTTATCTCCTCGTTGGGTTCGACACTCTTACTTATCGAAAATTGTTGCGATCCCCTATACTTGTGGGTTATCAGGTGGCTACTTAAACACACATCTGGGTGGATTGGTTGCGGGCACCTGGAGAACCCAATGTTGTCCTAGGATATCCCAGAGTACCCGTGTGATCATCCTATGGCTCACCACCCAGCCTCAAATGGATCATAAGATTATTCATGCTAGAAACTTCTGTGTGTAGCCACAAGCTATTATGGGCTCTAGCATAGTTGACTAAGTTGCATGACCTCTTTCAGTGGTGGGCTAGAAGATGTAGAAGAAAGTAGGTGTAACTGTCCACCCAGAGTAAAGAGTTAATGTTTCTAAAAGGCTGTGTCTCGGTCATTCATTTCTCAAACACCATGTAGTGCGAGAAATTCAATGGAGGAGATTGAGTCTTGTGGGGAAAAGTGCGCAAACCGCTGCAGAGTGTACAAACTAATCATGGTTAGCCGTGTCCCCGTTTATGGACATCTTGAGTATATTGTTCTTGGATTATCATGTTGATCTCATCACTCTAAATTAATTTGTTGGGTTTTAATACTGCTTAATTGGGATTGAGTCTGAAGAACCTTCTCAATGTTTAACAACTACCATGATAGTTAAACAAAATATATTCCTTTGTTGTAGGGAAAAATTGGCTTTTCGCAAAAACAATATAACCATAGAGCCTCCACCAGCCTCATATGCATGTAGTTATAGCATTTATTTTGTTCATTGCTCTACTGTGTTATATTGCCAGCATATTCCATGTGCTGACCCATTTCGAGCTGCAACATATCATGTTGCAGACGTCTCAGACGAAGAGTAAGGTGCCCTAGGTCGTTGTCGTGCACTCAGCTATGCCGTTGGAGTTGATGGCCTCACTTTATCTTCCAAGCCTTAAGCCATATTATTTGTATTAAGTTCTCCTTTGAGATATTCGATGTAATAAGTATGTGATTGCACTCTGTTATAAATCCTTCGAAGTACTGTGTGTATCAGCATTACCGATCCAGGGATGACACTTATGCACAGAGATTTGACCATCTGAGGTCAGATCGCTACAGACTCCTGCCTGCATCTACTACTATTACTCCACACATCGACCGCTATCCAGCATGCATCTAGTCTATTAAGTTCATGGAGAAATGGAATAATGCAATAAGAACGATGACATGATGTAGACAAGATCTATCCATGTAGATATAGACCCCCATCATTTTATCCTTAGTAGCAACGATACATACGTGTCGGTTCCCCTTCTGTCACTGGAATCAAGCACCGTAAGATTGAACACCCTACAAAGCACCTCTTCCCATTGCAAGATAAATAGATCAAGTTGGCCAAACAAAACCAAAATATCAGAGAAGAAATACGAGGCTATAAGAAATCATGCATATAAGAGATCAAGGAAACTCAAATAACTTTCATGGATATGAAAAATATAGATCTGATCATAAACTCAAAGTTCATCGATCCCAACAAACACAACGCAAAAGACTTACATCATATGGATATCCAAGAGACCATTGTATTGAGAATCAAGAGAGAGAGAGAGAGGAAGCCATCTAGCTACTAACTACGGACCCGAAGGTCTACAAAGAACTACTCATGCATCATTGGAGAGGCATCAATGGAGGTGGTGAACCCCATCTGAGATGGTGTCTAGATTGGATCTGGAGGTTCTGGACTCTCCGGAGGCTGGATCAATATTTCGTCGACTCCCCTAGGGTTTTGGGAATATTGGGGTATTTATAGAGCAAAGAGGCGGTCCGGGGGGTACCCGAGGTGGGCACAACCCCCCAGGCGCAACCACGGCTCATTATATTCCTTCTGGTCCCAAAAAATCTTCGTAAAGTTTCGTTGCATTTGGACTTTGTTTAATATTGATTTCCTGCGATGTAAAAAACATGCAGAAAACAACAACTGGCACTTGGCACTATGTCAATAGCTTAGTACCAAAAAATGATATAAAATTATTATAAAACATCCAAGATTGATAATATAACAGCATGGAACAATCAGAAATTATAGATACGTTGGAGACATATCAGCATCCCCAGCTTAACTCCTACTCGTCCTCGAGTAGGGAAGTAATAAAAATAGAATTTTTTATGTGGCATGTTGCCTAACATGTCATATCACATTCTTTCTTTATAGCATGGACATTTGGACTTTTATGTGATTCAAAGCAATGGTCTAGTTTTGACATGATAATTTAAATACTCAAGCATATCAACAAGCAACCATGTCTTTCGAAATATCAACGCTAAAATAAGTTATCCCTAGCCCATCATGCTCAACCATTGATCCATTCATGAAACACACTCGCCTATTAGCTACACCCGATACTCAAGTACGATCATATTGCCTCCTAGTTCATGCTTTTATAAGAGAAGATGGAGACTCAAATTCAAAAATAAAAAAATGAATAATGTAAAAGAAAGGCCCTTCGCAGTGGGAAGTAGGGATTTGTAGAGTTGCCAGAGCTCAAAGCGAAAAACTTAGAGATAAAAAGATTTTGGGAGGTGTATCCATACCACCAACGGAAATGACTTAGAGTTACCAACACTTTCCATGCTAGATATATCATAGGCGGTTCCCAAACAGAAAATAAATTTTATTCATTTTTCCACCATACTTTCACTTTCCATGGCTACCTGTATCGACGATTGCCCTCCATACCAACACTTTCCAAGGAATTTATTATTTGACAACATAAAGTAAATTCATTTTTCAGGGACTGGGTATCCCTAATACCTTTGCCTTACTCTCGTGCAATGACAAGTGAATAAACACTCATCGTGAGAATAACACATCTAGCATGGAGAATATTAGCCACCCCTTACCGCTCCACGAGCGAAACGAACACACAAAAGAGAAGTTTATTTTGAAAATTAGAGATGGAACATGCAAATTTTCTTAGAACGGCAAAAGAATACCGCATATAGGTAGATATAGTGGACTCATGTGGCAAAACTGGTTTAAAGGATTTTGGATGCACAAGTAGAGATCATACTTAGTGCAAAATGAAGGCTTGCCAAAAATTTGAGAAGCGACCAACCAAGAAACGGATAACCTCATAAGCAAGCATTAAGTATAATTAACACCGAATAATGCACCACAAGTAGGATATAATTTCATTGCATGACTATTGACTTTCGTGCTTGCATAGGGAATCACAACCTAAACACAATATTCTTACTAAAGCATAATTACTCATCAACATAACTCACATATCACATCATCATACCTCAAAACTATTAATATGAATCAAGTTTATTTTGTCCAATGATCTTCATGAAAGTTTTTATTATATCCTTCTTGGATATCTATCACTTTGGGACTAATTTTCATCCGTTGCTTTTCAAAAGCTTGGACAAATATAAGTGAAGATCATGAGCATAATATTTCTTTACTTCTCTCAAATTAATTTAAGTGAAGCAAGCGAAAAATTCTTGAAAATTTTACTAACTCTCAAATAAATCTAAGTGAAGCAAGAGATCATTTCTTCAAAAATACTAAAGTACACCGTGCTCAAAAAGATATAAGTGAAGCAGTAGAGCAAGTCCATAGCTCATAAATTTTAAGTGAAGCAAAGAGAAAAATTCTAACAAGTCATGACATAATTTTGGCTCTCTCAAATAGGTGTGTCTAGCAAGGGATCAAGACATAAAACACAAAATAAATCAAGCAAAAAATCATATCATACAAGACGCTCCAAGCAAAACACATAGTATGTGACGAATAAAAATATAGCTTCGAGCAAAACATCGAAGGTTGTTAGAAGAAAGAGGGGATGCCACTTGGGGGCTTCCCCAAGCTTAGTTGGTTGCTCATTTTTGGATAATAGCATGGGATGCCGGGGCATCCCCGAGCTTAGGCTCTTCTACTCCTTATTGCTTCATCCATTGTAAGATAACCCAAAACATGAAAACTTCAGTAACACAAAACTCAACAAAAAGTTCGTGAGATCCATCAGTATAAGAAAATAAATCACTACTATAAGCGTTGTATCAAACCAATTCATATTTTTTCTAGCATTATATCTACTATATTCCAACTTTTCTATGGAAAAAACTCATCAAATAAAACCATAGAGCCATCAAAACAAGCACACAATGCAAAGAAAACAGAATCTGTCAAAACAGAACAGTCTGTAGCAATCTAACTATTTCGAATACTTCTGTAACTACAAAATTTTCTAAAAATTAGGACGACATGAGAAATTTGTATATTGATATGCTGCAATAGGAATCGGTATTTTATCTCTCTCTTGTTAAAAATGAGATTATTTTCGTGAGCGCCAAAGTTTCTATTTTTCAGCAAGATCAAACAACTATCACCAAAGAAGACCCGAAAGGCTTTACTTGGCACAAACACTAACTAAAACATAAAAAACACAATCATAACAGTAGCATAATTGTGGAAACACTCAAAAACAGGAAGCAAAAAGTAAAAAATAAATTTTATTCATTGGGTTGCCTCCCAACAAGCGCTACAGTTTTACACCCTTAGCTAGGCATAAAGCAAGGATCTAAGTTTTGTCTTCCGAAGTTTTGGCAACTTTTGTAAGGGTTTTCTCAAACCCGTGAGGCTCTTTATGCTTCCCTAAATTCTTCGGGAAAGAAACCATATTAAGATCCAAAATATCCAATCGCTTGTTGCAAAGAGTAATTAGGGTATTCATGCGATTGATACTACCATTGAGATGTTTGAGCGGTTCATTATATTTCTATATTTCAACCATATGTTTATGCAAATCACCATGTTTGTCAAACATTTGAGCTCCCTCAATGGTAAAAGAAAACCCCTTCTTTTGAGGTGGAATTCCCAAAATTCCTTCCAAAATTTCATAGGCAACATTGTCATCAAGCTCAATGAAATTTTCTTTAGCGGCAAAATATAGAAGTTGTCTATGATGCAAAGCTAATCGTATGTAAAAATTACGAAGCAAAACCTTAGCGTCACCCTTTAAATTGGAAATACGATATGATTCCATAAGCCTATACCAGGCATCTTTCAAATTTTATCCTTGTATTTGCTTGAAGTAAAGAACTTCAAAATCTGGTGACAAAGGAGGAGTAGGAATGCTAGCCATCAAGTCTGAAAAGCAAGAGAACAGCGAATGAAAAAGAAGGGCGAATAAAACAGCAAATTTTTGTGAATTGGCGCCAGAAATTCCTTTTGATGTGGCTTGAAGCTACGTCAGTATTTCCCCAAAGAGGAAGGGATGATGCAGCACATCAGCGGTAGGTATTTCTTCAGATGTGAAACCAAGGTTATCGAACTAGTAGGAGAACGAAGCAACACAACATAAATAACCCATGCACTCAAATAACAACCACTCGCAACCCGACGTGTTAAAGGGGTTGCCAATCCCTTTCGGGAAACGGCGCCAGAAATTGGTGCATGGATGGGAGAAAGTTGTAATAGATTGATAGATCCAACACCAAATAAGAATAAATTGCAGTAAGGTATTTTTGGTTTAACAGATCTGAAAATAAATGCAAAGTAAAATAGATCGCAAAGGCAAATACATGAGAAAGAGACCCGGGGGCCATAGGTTTCACTAGTGGCTTCTCTCGAGAAAAATAGCAAATAGTGGGTGAACAAATTACAGTTGGGCAAGTGATAGAACTTCAAATAATCATGACGATATCCAGCCAATGATCATTATATAGGCATCATGTCCAAGATTAGTAGACCGACTCCTGCCTACATCTACTACTATTACTCCTCACATCAACCGCTATCCAGCATACATCTAGTGTATTAAGTTCGTGGAGAAACGGAGTAATGCAATAAGAGCGATGACATGATGTAGACAAGATCTATCCATGTAGAGATAGACCCCATCATTTTATCCTTAGTTGCAATGATACATACGTGTCGTTTCCCCTTCTGTCACTGGGATCAAGCACCGTAAGATCGAACCCACTACAAAGAACCTCTTCCCATTATAAGATAAATAGATCAAGTTGGCCAAACAAAACCCAAATATCGGAGAAGAAATACCAGGCTGTAAGCAATCATGAATATAAGAGATCAAAGAAACTCAAATAACTTTCATGGATATAAAAAATATAGATGTGATCATAAACTCAAAGGTCATCGATCCCAACAAACACACCGCAAAAGACTTAAATCATATGGATCTCCAAGTGACCATTGTATTGAGAATCAAGAAAGAGAGAGAGAGATAAGAGAGAGAGAAAGCCATCTAGCTACTAACTACGGACCCGAATGTCTACAAAGAACTACTCACGCATCATTAGAGAGACACCAATGGAGGTGGTGAACCCCATCCAAGAGGTGTCTAGATTGGATCTGGTGGTTCTGGACTCTGCGAAGGCTGGATCAATATTTTGTCGACTCCCCTAGGGTTTTGGGAATATTATGGGTATTTATAGAGCAAAGAGGCGGTCCGGGGGGCACCCGAGGTGGGCGCAACCCACCAGGGCGAGCCTAGGCCTCCTGGAGCGCCCTGGTGGGTTATGCTCTCCTCGGAGCACCCCCCAGGGCAACCATGGCCCATTACGTTCCTTCTAGTACAAAAAATCTCCATAAATTTTCGTTAAGAGCACAACCCTGGTGGCCCAGGCGCACCCTGGTGGGTTGTGCCCACCTCGGGTGCCCCCCGGACCGCCTCTTTGCTCTATAAATACCTGAATATTCCCAAAACCCTAGGGTAGTTGACAAAATATTGATCTAGCCGCCATAGAGTCTAGAACCACTAGATCCAATCTAGACACCATCTCGGATGGGGTTCACCACCTCCATTGGTGCCTCTCCGATGATGCATGAGTAGTTATTTGTAGACCTTCGGGTCCGTACTTAGTAGCTGGATGGCTTCATCTCTCTTTGTCTTGATTCACAATACAATGGTATCTTGGAGATCCATATGACTTAACTCTTTTTCGGTGTGTTTGTTGGGATCGACGAACTTTCAGTTTATGATCAGATCTATGTTTTTATATCCATGAAAGTATTTGAGTTTCTTTGATATCTTTTATGCACGATCTGTTATAGCCTCATATTTCTTCTCTGATATTTGGGTTTTGTTTGGCCAACTTGATCTATTTATCTTGCAATGGAAAGAGGTGCTTTGTAGTGGGTTCGATCTTACAGTGCTTGATCCCAGTGACAGAAAGGGAACCGACACGTATGTATCATTGATACTAAGGATAAAATGATGGGGTCTATCTCTACATAGATAGATATTTTCTACATCATGTCTTCATTCTTATTGCATTACTCTGTTTCTCCATGAACTTAATACATTAAATGCATGCTGGACAGGGGTCGATGTGTGGAGTAATAGTTGTAGATGCAGGTAGGAGTCGGTCTACTAATCTTGGACGTGATGCCTATGTAATGATCATCGTATGGATATCATCATGAGTATTTGAAGTTCTATCAATTGCCCAACAGTAGTTTGTTCACCCACCGCTTTGCTATTTTTCTCGAGAGAAGCCACTAGTGAAACCTGCGGCCCCCGGTTCTCTTTCTCGTGTTATTTGCCTTTGCGATCTACTTTTATTTGCTTTTATTTTCAGATCTATTAATCCAAAAATACAAAAATACTTTGCTGCACTTTATTTTATTTGCGATCAATTTATCCAATCTATTACAATCTTTTACCCGTCATGCACCAATTTCTAGCAACAGTACCCGAAAGGGATTGACAACCCCTTTAACACGTCGGATTGCGAGGATTTGTTATCTGTGTGCAGCGGCTATTTACGTTGTGTTGCTTGGTTCTCCTACTTGCTCGATAACCTTGGTTTCATATCTAAGGGAAATACCTACCGCCGCTGTGCTGCATCATCCCTTCCTCTTTGGGGAAATACCGACGTAGCTTCAAGCGACATAAAAAAGAATTTCGGGCGCCGTTGCTGGGGAGGACCTTCAACATATACTAGGTTACTAATCACAAATCTCATCTCCTCTCAATTTACATTATTTTCCATTTTCCTCTCGTTTTCCTCTCCCTCACTTCACAAAAATTTGCCGTTTTATTCGCCCCTCTTTTCCGTTCGGTGTTTTCTTGCTGGATCTTTTTTAGTGCAATCTTGTTGTGTGGTCATCATGACCCAAGAGAACACCAAGTTATGTGATTTCTCAAATACCAACAATAATGATTTTATCGTCACTCCGCTTGCTCCTCCCGCCACTAGTGAGGAGACTTGTGATATTAATACTGCTTTGCTGAATCTTGTTATGAAAGACCAATTTTCCGGTACTCCTAATGAGGATGCCGCATCCCATCTTAATACCTTCGTGGAATTATGTGATATGAAAAAGAAAAAGGATGTGGACAACGATGCGGTGGAGATGAAATTATTTCCGTTTTCTTTGTGAGATTCTACAAAAAATTGGTTCTCTTCTTTGTCGCGCAATAGTATCGATTAATGGAATAAGTGCAAAGATGCTTTTATCACTAAGTATTTTCCGCCCGCAAAAATTATTTCCCTTAGAACATAGAACATGAATTTCAAGCAACTTGAACATGAGCATGTTTCACAATCTTGGGAAAGGATGAAAATGATGCTAAGGAATTTCCCAACTCATGGGTTAAATCTTTGGATGATCATACAAAAAATTTATGCAGGGTTGAAATTTTGTTTCTCGTAATCTTTTAGATTCCGGCGCATGTGGTACTTTTGTGGAAATTACTTTGGGTGAAGCCACCAAATTGCTTGATTATTATGGCAAGTTACTTACAATGGCATACCGAAAGAGCTCCTACTATTAAAAAGGTTAATTCGGTTGAAGAAATTTCTTCTTTGAGTGAAAAAGTTCATGCTCTTGTGAAATTGGTTGTTAGTAGAAGTGCTCCTATTGATTTTAATGACTTGCCTTTGTCTACTTTTATTGAGCAAAATAGTGATGCCATAGATGTGAATTTTATCTCTCGAAATTATTTCAACAACAATGCTTATAGAGGTAATTTTAATCCTAGGCCTTTTCCTAGTAATTCCTCTAATAATTATGGTAATTCCTATGGAAATCAATAGTATAATAATAATAGGAACACCTCTTATATTGAGAATATATTAAAGAATTTATCAATACACAAAAAGTTTTCAACACTTCCATAGAAGAAAAGTTGAGTAAGATTGATGATTTGTCTAGAAGTGTTGATAGAATTGCGCATGATGAGGAAAATCTCAAGATGAAATTTTTTGTGTCTAAGGTTGATGAATCAATTAAAGCTCTTTATGTTTCTATGGATGAAAGTAAGAAAACAACTGCTATGCTTAGAGCTAAAAGAGAATTTTTTTAAAAAAAGTGTTTTCTAGTGATCTCTTTCGTAAAAGTGATGAAGATCTTAAAATGATTGGCGTTTCTTCTATTGATTCCTTGTTTAGTAAAGTTAATATTGGTGAAAATGGCCTAGATAAGAGTCAACTTTAGGTAGAAAGGGTCCCAATATTTCGGAGGGTAGAAATCTTGTTGAGAAAATTGATAAAAGTGGGTTTGAAGAGGTCAAAACTTTAGCTAGTGATGTGCCCACTCTTTTGGATTACAAAGACTTTAATTATGATAGTTGCTCTTTGATTGATTGTATTTCTTTGTTGCAATCCATGATAAATTCACCCCATGCTTATGAACAAAATAAAGCTTTTACTAAACATATTGTTGATGCTATGAAGAATTACATGATGAAGGGGAACCTACTATCAAAGTCAAGATTAAAAATTATGAGTGTTTTGCTTTCTGTGACTTGGGTGCTAGTGTTTCTACAATTCCGAAATATTTATGTGATGTGCTTGGTCTTACCGATCTTGAATCCTATTCTTTTAATTTGCACTTGGCGGATTCCACTATTAAAAAGCCTATGGGAATAATTAATGATGTTCTTATTCTGGCAAATAGGAATCATGTGCCCATAGATTTTATTGTTCTTGATATTGATTGCAATCCGTCTTGTCCAATTGTTCTTGGTAGACCATTTTTACACACTATCGGTGCCACGATTGATATGAAACAAGGCAATATTAATTCCAATTGCCTTTGAGGAAGGGTATGGAACACTTTCCTAGAACGAGAATTAGGCCACCATATGTATCAATCATGAGGGCATCTTATGGATCTCGAACCAAAGATGACAAAACTTAGATCCTTGCTTTATGACTAGGTAAGGGCGTAAAACCATGCTTGTTGGGAGGCAACCCAATGAATAAAATTTATTTTTGCTTTTTGCTTCCTGTTTTTGAGTTTTAGCACAATTATGCTACTGTTATGATTGTGTTTTTTATGTTTTAATTAGTTTTTGTGCCAATTAAAAGCCCTTAGGATCTTCTTGGGTGATAGTTGTTTGATCTTGTTGAAAAAACAGAAACTTTTGCGGTCACGAAAGTAATTATTATTTTTTAACAGAGAGCGTTAAAATACCCATTCCACTTGCAGTAGATCAATATATGAATTTCTCAGGTCATCCTAATTTTTCAGAATTTTTGGCGTTACAGAAGTATTCAAAATTGTCAGATTGCTACAGACTGTTCTATTTTTACAGATTCTGTTTTCTTTGTGTTGTGTTCTTATTTTGATGGCTCTATGGTTTTCTTTGATGAGTTTTTTCCACAGAAAAGTTGGAATATAGTAGATATAGTACAAGAACAAAAAATGAATTGGTTTTATATAGTACTTATAGTAGTAGTTTATTATTCTTATACTAATGGATCTCACGAAGGTTTTGTTGAGTTTTGTGTGACTGAAGTTTTCAAGTTTTGGGTTATCTTAAGATGGATGAAGGAATAAGGAGTAGAAGAGCCTAAGCTTGGGGATGCCCCGGCACCCCAAGCCATTATCCAAAAAATGAGCTACCAACTAAGCTTGGGGATGCCCCCGAATGGCATCCCCTCTTTCTTCTAACGACCATCGGTATTTTACTCGAAATCATATTTTTATTCGTCACATACTATGTGTTTTGCTTGGAGCGTCTTGTATGATATGAGTGTTTGCAAGTTTTATTTTGTGTTTTAAGTGTTGATCCCTTGCTGGACACACCTATTTGAGAGAGCCAAAATTATGTCATGACTTGTTAGAATTGCTCTCTTTGGTTCACTTAAAATTTTATGAGCTATGGACTTGCTCTAGTGCTTCACATATATGTTTTTCAGCACGGTGTGCTTTAGTATTTTTGAAGAACTTCTCTCTTCCTTCACTTAGATTTATTTGAGTGTTAGTAAAATTTTCAAGAAATTATCTCTTGCTTCACTTAAGTTAAATTTGAGAGAAAGAAATAAATATTATGCTCATGATCTTCACTTATATTTGTTTAAGCTTATGAAAAGCAACACATGAAAATTAGTCCCAAAGTGATAGATATCCAAGGAGGATATAATAAGAACTTTCATGAAGATCATTGGACAAAATAAACTTATTATTAGTAATAGTTTTGAGGTATGATGATGTGATATGTGAGTTATCACTACTGGAATCAGTGGTAGACGGCAAAGAACCTGCCATGTAGTGACGTGTAGATGACATCATACGGCGGACGGCAAAGACCCTAGCAATTTTGCCGTCAGTGGCGGACGGCAAAGGCCTGCCGTTAGCCACTTAACGGACTGACAGTGCAATTATTGCCGTCCGCTCTCTTTGCCGTCCGCCGCGGACGGCACAGGGCCTTTGCCGTCCGCCGCCAGGAAGCAGACGGCAAAGTAGCTGTTTACCGTAGCCTACTTTGCCGGAGCCTTTTGCCGTCCGCGGCTGACGGCAAAGGCCTTTGCCGTCCACCGTTCATGCCTTTCCCGTCCGCCGTGGCAGACGGCAAAGTAGCTGATTCCTGTAGTGTATGTTGATGAGTAATTATGCTTTAGTAAGAATATTGGTGTTAAGGTTTGTGATTCCCTATGCAAGCACAAAAGTCAATATGTAAGTGCATCTAGTGCCACCCCTAGTTGGTTTTGGATTATTGACGACAAACTTGGTTGAGGGGCTAATTTGTTTGTGAGAATTGTAGGATAACACAGGTAGAAGTCCCTCATTGATTCGGTTTTCCTACCAGAGATGACCCCTAAAAATGTATGAAGACATTGAAGTCAAAGGTGGTATGTGAAGACATTCACATTGAAGACTATGACAAGAGAAGGCATCACGTGAAGACTATGGAGCGCGACGACTTAGATGTTTCGTCGTTCTTTTTCTTCTTTGTTGAGTCATAAGAACCACCGTACTGTTAAGTGGGGTCCAAGTGAACCAGTCAGAATGACTGAAGTCATGCTTAACCAAAATCATATGTCTTCGAGCGAAGACAATGAGAGAAAATCTTATCCAGAGCTGGATAAGTCAGCTTTGCTTGTAGCCCAAGTAAAGTTGTCGTGTGTGTTTCAAATCTGACCGTTGGAACATGTGTCAGTTCCTTAGTGATTGAGGGTCATTTCGGACAAATCAGGTCGGGTTGCCTAGTGGCTATAAATAGCCCACCCCCTACAACCATAAACGGTTGGCTGCTCAGACTTAGTGTACAGCTTTTGTCGGTTGAGAGCAATCCACCTCGAGGCCTTTGAGAGAGAATTCCTTGCGAGGACAAAGCCCTAAACACCCAGAGCCAAAGAGTGTTAGGCATCACTGAAGTCTTCCTGTCTGTGTGATCTGAAGACTTATTACACTTGAGGACTGTGAATCCTCCAGCCGGTTAGGCGTCGCGTTCTGAGCATCCAAGAGTCATTGTGGATCGCCGGTGAACGAAGTCTGTGAAGGTTTGGAAGTCTACCTTGAAGACTTACCAGAGTGATTGGGCGAGGACTGGGTGTCCTTAGCTCAAGGGGAATAAGGTGAAGACGCGGTCTTCTGAGTTGAATCTCAGCCTCCCTAACCAGACGTACAATTGTCACAGCAACTGGAACTGGTCCAACAAATCATTGTCTTCAACGAGTCACTGGTTCCATTCTTCCCATCTCTTTATTTGCAGATTGGTCCTTGTGAAGTCATTGCCTGTTTGCATTATCTATTTGTCTTCACTGTGTGACTGCTTGTTCTGTTTGGCTTCGTACTATCTTCCATCCTGATCTATACTGCCTAGCTGCTATTAGTCTTTGTGCTTTCATCTCATTGAATACTTGACTATGGCTTGCTTAGTGTAGTCTACCTTCCGGTGCATGGTAATAGGTTTGTTTCTATCGTTTGTCTTCGAAACTTCCATGTTTTGAAGACTTTCATAAAAATCGCCTATTCACCCCCCCTCTAGTCGATCACTAGCACTTTCAATTGGTATCAGAGCAAGGTACTCCCTTGTTCTGTGTGATTCGGTTTAACCACCTGGAGTTTTAGCTATGTCGACTGCAGGGATAATCAAAGTCTCCGTTGCGTGCCCAGTCTTCGATGGAACTGAATATCCCTACTGGAAGAATAAGATGCGCATGCATCTTGAAGCCATTGATGTCGACCTCTGGTATGTCGTCAAGAATGGCGTCCCCAAGGCTGGTGAAGGTGTCACCGCTGCTGATGTCAAGAAGTTCGTTCAACTGGACTCCACTGCCAAGAACATCATCTGTGGTCATCTGACCAAAGGGCAGTATGGCCGTGTGAGTGCTCTGGAAACATCTAAGCTAGTCTGGGACTGGCTTTCCAAGGTCAACGAAGGCGTATCAACCCAGAGAGATCAAAGAATCAGTGTCCTTCGCAACCTCTTCAACCGCTTCAAGAGAAACGACAATGAGAATGTTCAGCTCACGTTTGATCGACTCACTGACATCACAAAGGAGCTTCAAGCCCTCGGCGCTACTGAGATCACCAAGCATGAAGTCGTCAAGACACTCCTGAGATCACTTGACAGCTCGTTTGACACCCTAGCCCTGATGATTCAAGAATGCCCTGACTTCAAGACACTCGATCCGTCTGACATACTGGAAAGGCTCAACACACATGAGTTTCAGCTTTCTGAGAAAAGAGACATCTACGGTCCCAACTATGGGCGAACTCGTGCTTTGAAGGCAAAAGCTATTTCCTCATCTGAAGAAGAATCTAATTGTAGTTCTGATGATCTTGAAGACATTGGAAAGGAGCTTGCTATGATTGTGAAGAAGTTCCTGAAATTCACCAAGAAGAAAGGCTTCAGAAAGTCCTCATGATCTAGCTCAAGGAATGATGAAGCTTCTGCTCATGACTACAAGAAGAGAACATGCCACAAGTGCAAGAAACCTGGCCACTACATCTCTGAGTGTCCGCAGTGGGACAATGAGAACAACAAGAAGAAGAAGAGCAAGGAATATGATTCTGACGACAAGAAGAAGAAGAAATACTCAAAGTCTTCTTCCAAGTCTTCATCAAAGTCTTCATCACACAAGAAGAGCTCATCTGGCAAGGCTCGTGCGTTTGCTGGCAAGGAAATGGATTCAGAGGAGGAGTCTGCTTCTGAGGAGGCGGAGGTGGAGTCTGAGGAGGAGTCCGATTCTGGCATTGCAAGTCTGGCTACAGCCTACGTTGCCAAGTCCATCTTCAACATTGAAGATAATGACTCCATCACCGACGCCGATGCTAATGACCAGGACGACTCCGTTCCCACCTACTGCTTCATGGCACGCGGTGCCAAGGTAAACTCACGCACTACTCACTATCAAACATCCAGTGAAGATGACTCTGATTGTGGTTGCAAACCCAGCTACAAAACACTTGCTAAAATTGCAACTGAACAACAGAAAGCTATGGAACATATTCAAAAACTGTTAGACAAAAGCGATGACCTGTTAGACGCTGAAATGACTCGATCTCAGTCCTTAATTGAAGACATAAAAAATATTCACGTTAAGTATGAGGAACTTGAAAGTCGTCATGAAACGCTCTCAACAACTCATGAAAAGCTTTCCTATGATTATCTTCAAAGGAAGCAAGATCTTGAGAAATTGAGAGCGGCTCATGAAGATCTTCAAAAGGAAAACGAGTCACTTCGCGCCAAACAGATCAGTCCGCTCAGGAAGGATTTGAACCACCATGTCTTAAATGCATTGAGCGTGACAACGCTACTTCTGTTGCTGGATGTTCTACTGCTGCTACTGTTGCAATATCTTCAACTGTTGATGTGGTAACTAACCCCTCTGCTGAGGATGCCACTGCTATTGCTGATGAAAATGCTAGGTTGAAGACATTGCTTGAAACAGGGATGTACAAAAGTCTCAAAGGACATCAGACACTATGTGATGTCCTCAAAAGGCAGATCCTGAACCGAAACCCTAGGAAAGAGGGTGTTGGGTTCGAAAGGAAAATGAATGCTGATGGCTCTTACTGGAAACCTGAGCAGTACCCCAAAACCACATGGGTTGCTGCAAAGGAAGCTTCAGTGGATCCATCCACCCTATCTGGCTTCACTTGTGCTAATCCCATTGTTATTGATGAATCCTTTGATGCAAACTATAAACTGTTTAAGAATTAGAATGGTGAAGTGTTTGCCAGGTATATTGGTACTAACTGCAGGAATGGGCCACCTATGAAGAAAGTCTGGGTGCCGAAAAGGTGTCTGGAGAATCTTCCTGTGAATGTCATCATGACACCACAAGTGAAGAAGACAAACCCCAGACCACAGGCTTCATATGCTTCAAAGGCTTCATACAGACAGAGGACTCACCTGAGTCGCACTAACGCAAATATTTTGCAGGGAAACCATACTCAGGCCTATGAATATGAGCGTGTTTCATCAAACCGCCATGTTCATAAGACCAAGAACTACTCTGCTTATTCTTATGAGTACTATTGCCCTCCTGCAAGACTATTTGCTAGGGCTTCAAAGCCAAAGTTCTCAGATGCTGCACTTAGACTCATTGCTTCGAAGCCACCCTTGAAGATGTGGGTGGCTAAGAAAGCTTAACTCTCTTTTGCAGGGAAGGGTCTCCAGCCGAAAATCAAATTCGTCTGAAGCTATTGCTGGGGACCTTAAACATCTTGTAGGGCGCAAGATCAAATGCCCAAATGGTCTTATTATGTATTTTGTTCCTGAGTCGCTTGCTACTTGCCCTATCAGTCCTAACCTCGATCTAAGCTTTCATAATCCACTTGCTCGTCAAATGTTTATGCTTCACAATTCTCTTCGTGAAGCCTATCCCCCTAACTGCACTGTAGGGTATGACACCAGCTGCTTCAGAATGGATTATTGATAGTGGGTGTACTAATCACATGACTGGCAAGCGAAGTCTTCTCATGGACTCAACTTTACGTCCATCTGACAAGAGTCACATCACATTTGCTGATACTGGTAAAAGCAAGGTATTGGGTCTAGGTAGAGTTGCAATCTCAAGGGATCAACACATGGATAAAGTGATGCTTGTTGAATCCCTTGGTTTCAACTTAATGTCTGTCTCAATGCTTTGCGATTTAAACATGATTGTGATATTTGGAAAATATCGTTGCCTTGTTCTAATGGAATCTGACAAGTCTCTAGTCTTTGAAGGGTATCGGAAAGATGATTTGTACATGGTAGATTTCTTAGCAAGACCACAGCTTGCCGTATGTCTTCTAGCAAAAGCTTCAGAATGCTGGCTCTGGCATCGGAGGCTAGGGCATGCTGGCATGAGGAACTTGCACACTCTTGCAAAGAAGAAGCATGTCATAGGCATCGAGGGCGTCAAGTTCAAGAAGATCACCTATGCGGTGCCTGTGAAGCTGGAAAGATGACGAGGGCCAAGCATCCCTCGAAGACAATCATGACAACGACTCAACCCTTCGAACTGCAACACATGGACCTCTTCGGTCCCACTTAGTACTCAACTCTTACTACTACTGCTTGTCTCTATGGCTTCGTCATTGTTGATGATTATTCAAGATATACATGGGTGCATATAATCCTCTACAAGACTGAAGTGCAGGATGTCTTCAGACGCTTCGCCAATCGAGCCATGAACAACTATGGCGTCAAGATCAAGCACATCAGAAGTGACAATGGCACTGAATTCAAGAACACTGGCCTCGACACTTATCTTGATACTCTGGGCATCACTCATGAGTTCTCGGCTCCGTACAGGCCGTAGCAGAATGGCATCGTGGAATGCAAGAACAGAAAACTTATTGAGATGGCTCGGACGATGCTCGATGAATACAAGACTCCAAGAAAGTTCTGTCCTGAAGCCATTGATACTGCATGCCATATTATTAACCGTGTTTATCTTCACAATCTTCTGAACAAACCATCCTATGAGCTCCTCACTGGTAAGAAGCCAAATGTCATTTACTTCAGTGTATTTGGTGCCAGGTGCTGGACCAAGGATCCACATCACACTTCAAAATTTGCACCGAAAGCACATGAAGGTTTTATGCTTGGATACGGAAAAGATTCGCACTCCTACAGAGTCTTCAACCTCTTTCACTATAAAGTGGTTGAAACTTTGGATGTGCTGTTCGATGAGACTAACGGCTCGCAAAGAGAGCACCTGCCAAATGTGCTAGATGAAGTTCCATCGAGTGAATCCATCAATCTTATGGGAACTGGAGAAATCATAATGTCTGAAGCTCAGCCTGAGGACGAACTCATCATTTCTGCACCTGATCAACCTGAAGACAATCCTTCTAACGATGACAATGATCAGCAAGAGCAAAATCTTCGTCATGTTCATCCTCGTGTTGCAAATGAAGTACAGATTGAGAGAATAATTGACAGCATTAATGCACCTGGTCCACTCACTCATTCACGGGCAACACAACTAGAAAATTTTTGTGGGCACTTCGCATTCGTCTCAATATCTGAACCCAAGAAAGTTGATGAAGCCTTCATGGAACCTGAATGGATTCAAGCTATGCAACAAGAGCTTCAACAATTTGAACTGAATAATGTATGGGAACTGGTCAAGCATCCTGATCCTCGTAAGCACAATATCATAGGCACTAAATGGATATATCACAACAAGCAAGGTGAGCATGGTCAAGTTGTCAGAAACAAAGCTCGTCTCGTTGCTCAAGGATACACTCAAATTGAAGGAATTGACTTCGATGAAACATTTGCTCCTGTGGCTAGGCTTGAAGCTATACGCATACTGCTGGCCTATGCAAATCATCATAACATTCTTCTGTATCAAATGGATGTAAAGAGCGCTTTTATCAATGGCAAGATTGAAGAAGGAGTGTATGTTGCACAACCGCCTGGCTTTGAAGATCCAAAACATCCTGACATGGTTTATAAGCTCAACAAGGCACTGTATGGCCTCAAACAAGCCCCTCGTGCTTGGTATGACACACTCAAGGACTTCCTGAAGAGCAAAGGCTTCAAACCTGGTTCTTTGGATCCCACACTCTTCACGAAGACATATGATGGTGAACTGTTTGTGTGCCAAATATATGTGGATGACATTATCTTCGGCTGCACCAACCAGAAATACAGTGATGAGTTTGGATATATGATGCAAGAGCAATATCAGATGTCCATGATGGGTGAACTGAAGTTCTTCCTTGGTCTTCAAATACGACAGCAACGCAACGACATCTTCATATCTCAAGAGAAATACCTCAAAGACTGTCTGAAGAAGTTTGGAATGCAAGACTGCAAAGGTTACACGACGCCAATGCCAGCTAAACACCATCTGGGTCCCGACGACAATGGTAAAGAGTTCGATCAAAAGGTATACCGCTCCATGATTGGTTCTTTGCTTTATTTATGTGCATCTAGGCCAGATATCATGCTTAGTGTTTGCATGTGTGCCCGATTCCAAGCGGCACCAAAGGAATCGCATCACTTAGCTGTGAAGCGAATTCTTCGATATTTGGCTCACACCCCAACACTAGGATTATGGTATCCAAAGGGCTCAGAGTTTGATCTAGTTGGATTCTCGGATGTTGATTATGCTAGTGAAAAGGTGGATCGCAAGTCTACATCAGGCACATGTCACTTTCTGGGATGATCACTTGTATGTTGGTCTTCAAAGAAGCAGAACTATGTATCTCTCTCCACTGCTAAATCTGAATACATTGCTGCTGGATCTTGATGCGCCCAACTTCTATGGATGAAGCAAACACTCAAAGACTATGGCATTCATCTGAAGCAAGGGCCACTCTACTGCGACAACGAAAGCGCCATCAAGATTGCTAACAACCCAGTTCAGCACGCGAAGACAAAGCTCATTGAAATTTGTCATCACTTTCTCAGAGATCATGTCATGAAGGAAGATATTGATATCATACACGTCAACACTGAAGAGCAACTGGCAGATATCTTCACAAAGCCCTTGGATGAGAAAAGGTTTTGCAAGTTACGGTGTGAGCTAAATATCTTGGAATTCTCAAATGTCCTGTGATCAGGCACACATCCTAACACTAATGCATTTTGATGACTTAGATGTGCAACACACGAAGTAAAGTATGTCTTCAATCAATGAAGACTTACATTCTGAGTGTGAATACATTAACATGGAATTTCACTTCGGAGCGCCATGATAATTGTGCACCGTGTCTGGGTCTAATACTTCCTATACGGTGGGTAACTCCACCACCAAATTCTTCCCTTAGAAGTGTTTTTCACATGGCGATACATTTGGAAAGTCTTTGCATTTTGTTTGTCTTCAATGTAACATGGCCTCATGATTATCTTCAATATACTGATATAGTTTCTGTCCTCTACAACATTCACTTATAGCTATGTCTTCACATTGAATCTTTTGAACTAAGTGAATGTGATCGTACCCTAACCTTTCTATGCTTCCGTCTTAAGTCTATCTATCCAAATCATATGCATTCTATTGAAACTATCAAAATGTCTTCTCTGCGTCCTTGTCAGCAGAAGACACATAGACAAACATTAATCTGTTTTCAATGCTCAATCCTTTTTGCCTGAAACCGAAGAAGTGGGAACGACCACCCGACAATCCAGGCGTGCGTGGGAACGTGGAACAACCTCCAATGTGTTGCATGATCGCCATGTGTCCTTCAGATGTGAACCGCCAGGGGCACCTGCGTAATAACGTTGTGTCATCCCTGTCTCTGTAAATACACGCCTCACCCCAGTCATTATCTCTTCTTCCACTCTCGCACAAACCCTAGCGCCACCGCTAGCACTCGACGACACCGACGATGAAGCGCTTAGCTACCATGACCTCACCGATGCCGTCCTCACGCCGACCGCGGACATCATCTTCTCCACCGTCGCCGTACGTGTCCTCCGTCACCAAGTTAGGGCACGGAAGATCGAATTGCTCGGCCTCCTCTCCCACTCCGTCTAGCAGTTCCTCGTGTGGTAAATAAAACCTCCTTTTTACAGTCTTTTTGATCCGATAGATTCATCCTTTTCAACCACAAGTGGTTTCCATTCCCACAAGTTGGATCTATCTCATTCTGCAACTCATATCATGCCTAGTATATTCACTTATGCTTCACAAAGTAGTTAGATTCCTCACTTGTACTTATTCATGGATTCGTACAAATCTGGAACCAACTCTCTACATATCATTGAATGTCTTTGCACTATGAGGTCAATGTCTTCTAAACTGATTTATCTTCAAAATCTTCTGAGAATGCATATGACCTCATCCCCTTCCCTCGCACCTTTAATGCTGTCACAGGTACATGCCCGTGGGAGAATCCCTTAGTTCTCATAGTCTGCATTCATTTGCAGAGTTCTTACAGCATCATATAAATTCTCCTGAAGCCAGTTCTTGTCTGACCAGTAGACGGAAGACTTTGACAGTGTTGAAGCCTTTCAGTCTAAACTTCATGGCAACAGAGAAGTCTGCAAGGAAGGGTGGCAGACAGCGCCGTGGAAACACCTCAAGAGATTTGCCTCCTAACTTCTATGAGTTGTCCAAGACAGATCCCGAGGAGGACTACAGTCAGTGGAAAACCAGAATCCAATGGATTAGAAGATATTGGGAAGAACAATGGTACAAGTACAGGTTCGTGACCCAGGAATATGCTGAGAAGAATGCCATCAAGCGACCCTGGGGAGACATCTTGTACAAAAACCTTCAACCCAGGTCCAGAGCTGAAGCCATTGAACAAGGCTTCTATCCTTGCATGGTCCGTGGACCACACCCTGAAGATGCAGACCCATCTTCATTACTATGGTGCCGTGACGACAATCTGTTCAAGCGCAACTTCCAGTTTGCCAAGAACTCAGCCAAAGAAAACAAGAAGTCGTGGGGATTAGACTTCAATCCAGGCCCCTCTGCTCCTCGTGCTGATGGCACACGCGAAGCTGAACCCAATCTGGTTGGGCCCTTCTATAACTTAGAAGGTCTCATCACTCACATAAAGGTTCAAGGGACAGTCGTGGATCAACCTGCAGATGACGCTGATTCTGATGAAGCGCCTCCACCACCGAAGCCAAAGAAGCTGAAGAAACCTAAAGCTTCAAGCCTTCCCCTGCACCAAAGGTTTCACGGGCGAAGCCTCTAGCCACTGCACCTCCTGAAGACAGTGTGAAGTCTGAAGATCTTTCATGCATCTCCAAGCCCGCCAAAGTGAAGAAGCCCATGCAACCCACTGGTCAAGCACTGACCCCTGCTACTGTTTTGTGAAATGAAAACGACGCCATTGATCTGTCCAGTGATAACGATCTTGGCAATGACGCTCCTGAGCAGTTGATCAAGAGCAAGAAAGAGGCGTAAATCTTCAATAACCTCCCTCTCTTTGATGTGGAAATCTTCAAGAAGTTTATTGATGAGTGGTTTGACAGCCCAAATGTCAGCTTTGATGATCTTCAGCTTTCTATTGGCCTCAGCGTCGCCTTCCACAGAGCCATTGCTCCTGAGCTAGCTCTAGCTCAGAAAATTGTTGAGCTAAAGCATAAGATCGATTATGAAAAGGCTCAGTTCAAGAAGCACATGGCCAATCTCAATGTTGAAGACATTCAAAACTTCAAGGTCATGATGCATGAGCTGAAGGAAGCATTCCACAAGAAACGCGAAGAAGCCATAGGTTCTCGTGAGCGCATGATACAATGAAGCTAAAAAGCGCAAGGCTTTGGGGCGACCAGGCATCGACCCCAGAATGGCTGCCAAGAAGAAGAAAAAGCCAGCTGTGGCAGAACCAGAAGCATCAAGGCAGGCTTGAAGCCAGTATGACAGGCTCGAAAGCTAAGGTCCCCACAGTGGCTTCAGAACTCAAGAAAACAAGGGAAGCTGAAGCCGAAGCCAGAAAACGCAAGAGCAAAGCCACCACTGATGATGCTCCCACAGAGCCCCTTGATGTCGAGCCAATCTCTGTGGCTTGTCCTGCGTCCAAACATCGAGAGCGCCAGTTGATAGTTCATCAGCCTGCTTCCACAGAGGCTCCTGAAGCTGAAGACAATCCAGCAGTTGACCCCACCGTAGCTGAAGACATTGGTCCTCACGACAGTGTTGAAGATGATGAAGTCCTTCCTCAGATCGAGCGCAATTTGGTATTATCGCATGTGCTCACGCACAGCGAGCTCATCAGCATTGGTCGTCCTCTGACGCCAACTGCTCAGGATGCATCATGGGCTGGTCACCCACAACAACAAGACACACCAAGTGCTCCCCAACCACAAGATGACGATGACTTTGAGGCCCAGCCGACTCCATCTCCACAAGCGTCGCCAGTATTCCGCAGGCTTCACAAAAGGATCAAGGCCCCAAGTCACTCCAACTGTAAACGTCTCTGAGTCTGAAGCCAAAACAGCTGAAGATATTCCGGCTGCATCAGCCGATGAAGAAGAAGAACCAAGAGTTGAAGTAGAAAGAGTTGCTACACCCCCGTCCCACCAAGATGTTGTTCTCGAGGAGAACGTGTCCGACCCTCCAGCTCCTGAAGCGGAGGTTAACAATCCTGAGGCGGCCACCAACATCAACACTGAAGCCAATGACGTTGTCATGGCTGAAGCTAATGTGGTGCCTGAAGCTAATGCGGTTCCAGAAGTGCATGCACCTGAAGCCACTGCAGCGCCCGAAGCCAATACTGAAGCACCTGAAGCCAATGTGGCCCCTGAAGCCCATGTCAACGACAATGCCAATGCTCCTGTACCCCCTCCAAGACCTCATACAATTGAGCTAGCATTTGATCGTGGTCAGCCTGTTATGGTCCGATGGCCCATTCTGGTTCCTCCACCTGCTGCGTGTCCACAATTTGACTATCATGTCGAGCACAGACCTCAAGTCCAGAAGCCCAAGCCAAGACTTCCAAGATTCCCAGGCACTACAACTTCACCTGGGGTCTTCAATGTGAATGGCTTCGTGGCACATAACACCTTCTTCAATAGCGCCAAGAACCCTTACACCAAACCTCACATTTCATCGGATCGGTTCTGGAGCTATCAGCAGCGCAGCTACTATTCCTGCGTCTTATACAATCAAGGGCGCATATTTCCCCATATGTGTCTTGACACTGAAGCTCTAGCTGGCTTGCCCTGTCTAGAAGAAGCGTTAGATTGCTTCAGAGACGCTGGACTCCTGCAATTTGTCACAGACAAGGAACACTGGAATGAAGAGCTACTGTTACAGTTCTATGCAACTATTCACATTCGAGGCTACAACAGGGATCCAAAGATTTGGGTCCTTGAGTGGATGACAGGCAATGTCCATCATGAAGCCAAAGCTCTTGATATCATTGAGCTCACAGGCCTGCCCACTCCTGGTGAATACTATGAACCAGGTTGTCAACAACACCAGAATGCTTTGGAGAGCATTTTTCAGAAGCCAGAACCCAACATGAGCCAAATGTTGAGCATGATGAAGCCTTTGCCTCACGATGCTGACTACCCATCTGAATTCTTTGTTGAAGACCTAGAGTATCTTCCTTGCACAATTTATCATATCATCAGAAAAACTCTATGGCGTATCAAAGGAGATTCATCAGCAGTGAAGCTTGAAGGAGCAATGAAGACTTTGGTTTTCTATATCTTCAATGGAATCATCTTCAATGCTCAAGACTTTTTCATCAGACAATTTGCTGCATCTGGCTCCGACATTTTTGGGTTGAAGTTCTATGCTCCATGGGTCATGCGTCTTATCAAGCTTCACTGTGCCTTCAACTATCAGCCGTCTGCACGCAATCATCTTGTATTCTTGCCAGAGGTTGATCTGTCTATTGAAGCTATTTACCCAGAGCCTGCTAAGGATCCCATTTATCTTCACAATGCTGATCGTCAAAGCTTCACCCAGCCCATTGAAGGAGTTTAGGAAGTCTCTCGTGTTTATCCCTTGGCTGGTAACACACGTGCTCCTCGCGCTCAAAATGACACCACTGAAAGCACCATTGCCCAAAGGCCTCGGAGGCGATCTCGTGTTCTCAATGACCGAGAGCTTCTCGTTGCACTACACCAGAAACAGGACAAGCATCACAACTGGCTTAAGCGTCAGATGCAAAGCCTCTTGGTGGATGTCAATCGCATTCGCAATCTTGCCACCAAGAATGCCTTTGTTACTCATGAAACCTGTCGGAGGTCTTGGAAGAGCTTGACATTGCTTAGTGTTGAAGCTGATCTGCAGGATGATGGCTTCACCGAAAGATTCAAGTTTGACTCAACTCCTCCAAGGAATGCTCACTTGCGTCAGACTCCCTCACTTGAAGACTCTGACTATTCGTCCTCAGCTGCGATAGTGAATGCCAGAGTAATCGATGACCAAGATGATGCAACTTCATCTCCTCCAACTTCAGCGCGTGTCGACACTGCACCAAGTTCTTATGCACCATCGGACCTCAACGACGACCCTGCTACCTCGCTTGCACCTCATGGGAACGAGTAGGCACTCTATGTCTTCAAACCTTTTTGGTCCTTACTAACAAAAGGGGGAGAAGCATATGAGTTGATAGTCTTCAAGCGGGTCCATATGGGTGGTTGCTTTACTTTTTGCTACTTTTGCCAAGTGCTTACAACTCTCGCGTTTTGATACATTTGGTTCTTTGAGTTGTAACACTTAAACTCGATGGTCGTCTGCTACTTATTTGCTATTCTGTGATGCGATGATAAATTCCGCATGTGTGATGATAACTTCCGCACTTAGGTCATTTTGTAGACGTCCATTTTTCATTATGCATGTCATTATCTTCGTAATATCAAATCTTGCATGATGAATTGTCAACATAAGTTGAAGAGGATCTCCTCAAGTACAACCTGCCATGTGCATTTGCATTCCAAAAGCAAATTACTGTTAAGTGGGGTCCAAGTGAACCTGTCAAAATGACTGAAGTGATGCTTAAACAAAATCCTATGTCTTCGAGCGAAGACAATGAGAGCAAATCTTATCCAGAGCTGGATAAGTCAGCTTTGCTTGTAGCCCAAGTAAAGTTGCCGTGTGTGTTTGAAATCTGACCGTTGGAACACGTGTCAGTTGCTTAGTGACCCAGGGTCATTTCGGACAAATCAGGTCGGGTTGCCTAGTGGCTATAAATAGCCCACCCCCTACAACCATAAACGGTTGGCTGCTCAGAGTTAGTGTACGGCTTTTGTCGTTTGAGAGCAACCCACCTCGAAGCCTTTGAGAGAGAATTCCTTGCGATGACAAAGCCCTAAACACCCAGAGACAAAGAGTGTTAGGCATCACTGAAGTCTTCCTCTCTGTGTGATCTGAAGACTTCTTGCTCTTGAGGACTGTGAATCCTCCAGCCGGTTAGGCGTCGCGTTCTGAGCATCCAAGAGTCATTGTGGATCGCCGGTGAATGAAGTTTGTGAAGGTTTGGAAGTCTACCTTAAAGACTTACCAGAGTGATTGGGCGAGGACTGGGTGTCCTTAGCTCAAGGGGAATAAGGTGAAGACGCGGTCTTGTGAGTTGAATCTCAGCCTCCCTGACCAGACGTACAGTTGTCACAGCAACTGGAACTGGTCCAGGAAATCATTGTCTTCAACGAGTCACTGGTTCCATTCTTCCCATCTCTTTATTTGCAGATTGGTCCTTGTGAAGTCATTGCCTGTTTGCACTATCTATTTGTCTTCACTGTGTGACTGCTTGTTCTGTTTGGCTTCGTACTATCTTCCATCCCGATCTATAGTGCCTAGCTGCTATTAGTCTTTGTGCTTTCATCTCATTGAATACTTGACTATGGCTTGCTTAGTGTAGTCTACCTTCCACTGCATGGTAATAGGTTTGTTTCTATCGTTTGTCTTCGAAACTTCCATGTTTTGAAGACTTTCATAAAAATCGCCTATTCACCCCCCTCTAGTCGATCACTAGCACTTTCACAATAGTCATGCAATGAAATTATATCCTACTTGTGGTGCATTATTCGGTGTTAATTATGCTTAATGCTTGCTTATGATATTATCCATTTCTTGGTTAGGCGCTTCTCAATCTTTTGCTAGCCTTCATTTTGCACTAAGTATGATCTCTACTTGTGCATCCAAAATCCTTTAAACTAGTTTTGCCACATGGGTCCACTATATCTACCTATATGAGGTATTCTTTTACCATTCTAAGCAAATTTGCATGTACCATCTCTAATTTTCAAAATAAACTTCTCTTTTGTGTCTTCGTTTTGCTCACGGAGAGGTGAGGGATGGCTAATATTTTCCATGCTAGATGTGTTGTTCTCACGATGAGTGTTTATTCACTTGTCATTGCATGAGAGTAAGGCAAACGTATTAGGGATGCCCAGTCCCAAAATGAAAAAAATGAATTTACTTTATGTTGTCAAATAATTAATTCCTTGGAAAGTGTTGGTATGGAGGGCAACCGTGTATACGTTTAGCCATGGAAAGTGAAGTATGGTGGAAAAAGCATAAAACTTTATTTTCTGTTTGGGAACCGCCTATGATATATTTAAGCATGGAATATATTGGGAAATCTAAGTCATTTTCGTTGGTGGGATGGATACACCTCCCGAAATGTTTTTATCTCTAAGTTTTTTTCGCTTTGAGCTCTGGCACCTCTATAAATCCCTACCTCCCTCTGCGAAAGGCCTATATTTTACTTTATGCCATTTTTATTTTGAATTTGAGTCTCCATCTCCTCTTACAAAAGCACCAACTAGGAGGCAATATGATCGTACTTGAGTGTTGGACATAGCTAATATGCGAGTGTGTTTCATGAATGGATCAATGGTAGAGCATGATGGGTTAGGGATAGCTTATTTTAGGGTTGATATTTTGTTGATATGATTTAGTATTTAAATTATCACGTCAAAACTAGACTATTGATTTGAACAATATAAAAGTCCAAATGTCCATGCTATAAAGAAAGAAATATGATATGACATGTTAGGCAGCATTCCACATCAAAACTTCTGTGTTTATCACTTCCCTACTCGAGGACGAGTAGGACTTAAGCTTGGGGATGCTGATATGTCTCCAATGTATCTATAATTTTTTATTGTTCCATGCTGTTATATTATCAATCTTGGATGTTTTATAATCATACTATAGTCATTTTATATCATTTTTTGGTACTAACCTATTGACATAGTGCCAAGTGCCAGTTGTTGTTTTTTCCATATTTTTTACATCGCAGAAAATCAATATCAAACGGAGTCCAAATGCCATGAAACTTTACGGAGAATTTTTACGGGCTAGAAGGAACACAATGGGCCATGGCTGCGCCTGGGGGGTGCCCCGAGGGAGGAACAACCCACCAGGGCGTGCCAGGAGGACCAGGCGTGCCCTGGTGGTTTTTGCCCACCTCGGGTGCCCCCGGACCACGTCTTTGCTCTATAAATACCCCAATATTCCCAAAACTCTAGTGGATTCAGAAAAATATTGATCCAGCTGCCACAGAGTCCAGAACCACCAGATCCAATCTAGACACCATCACGGATGGGGTTCACCACCTCCATTGGTGCCTCTCCGCATGAGTAGTTCTTTGTGGACCTTCGGGTCCGTAGTTAGTAGATAGATGGCTTCATTTATCTCTCTTGATCCTCAATACAATGGTCTCTTGGAGATCCATATGATGTAACTCTTTTTGCGGTGTGTTTGTTGGGATCGATGAACTTTGAGTTTATGATCAGATCTATGTTTTTATATCCATGAAAGTATTTGAGTTTCTTTGATCTCTTATAGCCTTGAACTTCTTCTTCGATATTTGGGTTTTGTTTGGCAAACTTGATCTATTTATCTTGCAATGGGAATAGGTGCTTTGTAGTGGGTTCGATTTTACGGTGCTTGATCCCGGTGACAGAAAGGGAACCGACACGTATGTATCATTGCTACTAAGGATAAAATGATGGGGTCTATATCTACATAGATAGATCTTGTCTACATCATGTCATCGTTCTTATTGCATTAATCCATTTCTCCATGAACTTAATACACTAGATGCATGCTGGATAGCGGTCGATGTGTGGAGTAATAGTAGTAGATGCGGGCAGGAGAAGGTCTACTAATCTTGTACATGATGCCAATGTAATGATCATTGCTTGGATATTGTCATGAGTATTTGAAGTTCTATCAATTGCCCAATAGTAATTTGTTCACCCACCGCTTTGCTATTTTTCTGGAGAGAAGCCACTAGTGAAACCTACGGCCCCCGGGTCTCTTCTCATATTATTTTCCTTTGCGATCTACTTTTATTTGCTTTTATTTTCAGATCTATTAATCCAAAAGCAAAAAAATACATTGCTGCACTTTATTTTATTTGTGATCTATTTATCCAATCTATGACAACCTTTTACCCATCACGCACCAATTTCTGGCACAGTTACCCGAAAGGGATTGACAACCCCTTTAACACGTCGGATTGCGAGGATTTGTTATCTGTGTGTAGGGGCTATTTACGTTGTGTTGCTCTATTCTCCTACTGGTTCGGTAACCTTGGTTTCATATCTGAGGGAAATACCTACCGCCGATGTGCTGCATCATCCCTTCCTCTTTGGGGAAATACCAACATAGCTTCAAGCGACATCAACAGGACCTAGTCCCCAGGCAGGCTTCAGCCGTCGCCGGTATGCCAGGTCGCGATGTCATGGTCAAGGCCAGGAGGTGAGCAGCCCGAGGTCCTGTGAGAGCTCCTGAGGTGCGATGGTCAAGAGGTCCCCTTTGGCGTGCATGCAGCTCCCTGAAGGCCAAAAACGGAAACGTCATTGCAAGAGCGAGGTTGCGAGAGTTGAGGGATCGGGTAGTGGAGTTATTGCCAATATGCGAGGGTGACTTATCTCAGTGAGCCTGCGACGACTTTCTTGTGGAGTGCCTGATCGTGCCTTAGTGGTGACGCTTCTAGGTAGGGCTCACGCCGGCCTCCCCCTTTCCTCGCCCATCTAAGTGCTCTATGTCCCCAGTGCTAGCCCTCGAGCGAGGCTCAGCCGCCACTATTTTGCCAGGTTGCGCTGCCGTGGTCAGGGCCAGGTGGTGAGGGCTCGAGAGCTAGTAGGAGCTCCTGAGGTGCGATGCTCGGGAGCTCCCCCTTTAACGTGCAAGAGAATTGCCCGAAAAAGGGGTGGCTGGCGGGCCTGCCTGTAGTTAGGCTCCGGAGGTTCTTGCAGGTTAGTCCAAGGAGGAGAACATGACACATGACCACACTTGCCGTCTTGCCGCTGATCATTCCGTAAGAAGATGATGGCACTGAGGACCCTGTGAGGTGACGTGTGCGGGGCAGGCCACGAGCCAGAGCTCAATCTCTCAGATTTGTTAGTGCTGCAGGGACGGACCCGAGCACAGGCGTCGTGCCAGCATGTGTAGCCTCCGTTGCGGAATGAGTGCGAGGCGGGTCAGCAACGCGGGGAGGCCATGAAGGGCGATAGAGCACAAGGCAAGCATGTGATAATCATAAAGCAACTAATGATTGAAGCTAAAGCCAGTTCTGATAAATGCAAGAAGGGTACATGCCACAAGGACGGACCCATGTGGCTTGGGGATAAAGCAGCCCGAGGGGCGCCCCCAACTGGACAAACCAAAAGATGTCATCTGGCACCGTTGTTGAAAAGATGTTGGAGTAGCCGAAGACATATGTTGTAGAAGTCGCTCCTGATGAGCCACCAGGGTCCTAATCCTCGGGATGCTCTGGAGGCCCGGGGGGCTCGCCAGGAGCCATCGCCATCTCTATCAGGATCGCTTGGTGCCTGGCCTCATGAGCTGCCATGATGCCCCGCATGTGGCACTAATGCACGGCAGCCCTATTCAACAAGCAGAAAGGCATGCAGACAAAGCTTTGGGGCGGCCCCTCGCATCGGGCAACACGGGATGACCAGAAGAGCTCCCGAGACGCGACCCTGTTGAGCCCAGGGATGTTGACGTAGGCGCGCAGCTCGCTGTCCTTGATGGGGCATGGAGCCACACCGGGTGGCAGGCGACGGTCGCCCCACATAGCTCTTTCCCCTTGAAGCTCCTCGGTTGCCTTGGTCGTGAACTCCTGAGCGCCTGGCGCCTCGCGCCCTGTGCTTTCATCATGGAAGCGCACATTGAAGCATGCCTCCACGTGGTGCCCGAACACCTCCCTTGTGATGCTGGTCAGATCGGAGGCCCTCCAGAGGAGAGCCCCAAGACCAGCCTGAGAGGGGCGCCGGGCGCGCCTTCCTAGCGAGAGGGGAAGGCTCCCCGTCAGTGGGCGTAGAGCTTGAGGCAGCACCACCGAGCGCCCCGCCCTCCTGAGGTCCTTGGCGGAGCAGCTGCTTCTTATTTCTTCTTCTTCTTGGGGACAGCCTCAGGAGGGTAGACAGCGCCCTTGTTGTCCAGGTCCTCGATCGCCACAGCCTGGTAGGTGCACTCAAGGGGGCACACCGCATCGGCGTTGTACGGGAGGCGGATGTGGGCGATGTCGAAGTCGATGACCTCAGTGCAGTAGTTGTCCCGGGTGCCGAAGGTGACAGGGAGGCGGATCTGCCCTATCAGGGTGGTTGTCAGGACCCCGACTCGATGTCACATCGATCTAGCCGGTAACACCTCATATCACTTTGCGGCCTCACGCACGGTATCCCCACGGGTGTCGCCTTACCTTTGCCCGGGACCGTTTGCGCCTTTTGGCTCACGTATATGATAGTGTCGCTAGCATCCATATGATAAGGAGCCCGGGCTGACATGACTAGTCGTAAACCCAAAGTGGCACAGACTTACAGGGACAGGCATCCATGACCCAGCTTCGAACGTGTCGGTCATCAGCAAGTGGGTCCGGGCTGTAGCACTGGGCTAGCAGGACTCCGGTAAACCGGGCTGTAGCGGGCTAATAGGACTCCGGCACTCAAAGCGTGACATTTCCCCGAAGGGACAGACACAGGAACGAAGAAGGACACATGCCGGCCAGCCTAAGTGTTCCAGAGCAGTAGCAAGCTACCATGGCTCAGCGGTAACACTAGGAGACATTTCCCGGTAAGAGAGGCTACTAAGGATAAACAACTAGGTAGTCAGATCCCACACATACCAAGCATTTCAATCATACACACAATATGCTCGATATGTGCAAATACAAGGAAGCATCACAACATGACTCTATGACACAAGTACTTTATTTAAGGCTCAGAGAGCCATACATAACATACACAAGGTACGGGTCACACGACCCAGCATTCAAGTCATACAGTCATACAAACCAGCAGCGGAAGTAGCTTGTCTGAGTACAGACAACTAGTAAAATAAAAGAGGCTTGGAAAGCCTAGCTATACTACATGGTCCTTCACAAGCTCAGGATCACCACCTGGGCCTTTAGCCTACTCGTTGAAGTCAACGTCTACATAGAACCCATCAGAAGGGGTTGCAGCGTCTTCTGTAAAAAATGTAAATTATAGCAACATGAGTACAAAGGTACTCAGCAAGACTTACATCAGATCCTACATACATGCATAGTATCAAGAAGGGTTGGTGGAGCTATTGCAGCAAGCCAGCTTTGACTCTTGGCTAGTCTATCCTACGATACTTCAACTTGAAATGGTTTTGCGCACACGAGTCCACTACTCACCACTTCAATACACTACCGAGGATCCACCTCCGTCTTCCTACGGAAGAGCCATCCTCGGCACTCACACTTATCTTGAGGCTTTTAGTAGTTTCCATTTACTTGTCTATGAACTGTATAGGCAAACAAGTAGTCCTTTACCGCGGACGCGACTATTCGAATAGATCATGATAACCCTGCAGGGGTGTACTTCTTCATACATGTTTCCACCACTTAGCGTCTGCACACGATATGTGCTCGGCAGACTTCAAGCGAAAGCCGACGTGGGTGTAGACCACGACCTACCTAAACACTTAAGCCTCTAGTCCAGGTTTATCGCCTATCCAGGTTCCATCCGCAGGGAGTCCGGCCGAGGTTTCCCATACGGCCCCGAACGATGTGAACAGGGTTCCCGAGATACCTAACAGGTATTCGGTACACCCGGCCACGTACCTACCGCATCACAGCCCACCCCTATGGTCAGCGTTGTCCACGGCCTCCAGTAGGCTACAAACACCAGAAACTACTTGCAACTCCTGGACAGAGAGCTAGGGTGAATAAGAAGTCGAGCGGGGTCATATTTCAGGGCCCAATGCATGGTAGTAGCTGTATCTTAAATCACACATACAGATCTCAGTGCTTAAGGTCGGCTTCAATGAAACAACCCACCATGTACTCCTACATGGCCTCTCATCGATACCTTTACCAAATCGTGTTCACCACACCACTCTCATTACCGACATAATCATTTCACTCTAGCCATCACCTAGATGAACCAGACCTGACACGACTCTAAGCATAGCAGGCATAGCAAGGTAGGAACAACACATACATATGGCTCAATCAACTCCTACACATGCTAGTGGGTTTCATCTAGTTACTGTGGCAATGACAGGTCATGCAGAGGAAATGGGTTCAACTACCGTAGCACACAGCAGTTTGAAACGTGTTGTCTTAATGCAGTAAAAGAGAGCAGGAGCGAGAACATGGGATTGTATCGATATGATCAAATGGTTGGTTGCTTGCCTGATGGTTCGATGCACTGATACGGTTCTTCGTTAGGGTAATCACGGTACTCCTCGGAGGCAGAACCTGTCGCAAAGGACACCGATACACAACCATCACCAAACAATGTGCAACAATATGATGCATGCATGAAACATGGCAATATGAGTGTGTTGGGCTAATGCAACTAAAACCAGAAGGGTTTGAACAAATTTGAATCAAAGATTCAAATTTCAAACTCAAACATGGCCTTTTAAAGTGCTTTTCCTTGTTCTGTTTAAAACATCAATTTAACTTGTTTGATCATGCATGAAAATAGTACAGATGGATAGATTGGATTTTTCTGATCATTTTTCATATATAATTTGTCTAATTTGGAGCTACGGTTGATTTTATATGAATTTTGGAAGTTTGAAACATTTTCTGGAATTTCCTGTGTAAAAATAATTCCAGTAATTAAATTACTGCGTCAGCACTACGTCATGATGACGTCAGTGGTCAACGGGCTGGTCCAGGTCAAACTGACCAGTGGGTCCCGCATGTCAGTATTCAATTAGTTTAACTAAATTAGATTTAAACTAACTGGATTAATTAACAAAGGGGGCCCCACATGTCATAGACCCAGGGGGTCAACCGGGGCCCACCCGTGGTCAAAGTCAGAGTCAAACACGCCGGCGTCTAGCCGCCGGCGAGCCCGACGCGGCGGTGAAAGTGCTTTTTGCCATTCCGGCAACCAAATGGACGGCGGAAGGCATCTACGTGTTGCTGAGGTTGAGCCGCGACTATTGGTGGTGGTGGTTGGGCTCGGGGTGGCCGGAGTTGGCGCCGGCGGCGACTTTGGCGGCCGCCGGAGTTCGATTGAAGACGAACTCGTGGCTAGAGTGTGCGGTGAGGTGCGGGGAGTGCATGGTTAGCCCCAACGCAGCGTGGTGAGTGCGATGGACAAGGTGAGGTGGCCGGAGGATGGCCGGGAGCACGTCGGCGAAGAGGTCCGCGACGGCGCGTGCGGGTGAGCTTAGTGTGCTCGCTGTGGTGCACGAGAGAGAGAAAGAGAGGAAGGGGAAGTTAGCCCAGCTCACTGCGGTCTTGATGGAAAGGACGGCGTGGTCAGAGACGAGCTGCTGCGGCGGCGACGGCGAAGGGGATCTCCGGCGATGGCGGTTCAGGCGAGGTTGGTGCGGCGGCTTCGAGGCACGCGAGCGCTCGGGGCTCGGCTAGCTCGAAGAAGTAGAGGACGGCGGAGCTTCTGGACATGGTGGCGCGGCGTGGAGACGACGGGGAGCACGGCTACGGCGGCGGTGCAGCGACGGTGGCGTCGGCCATGGCGTGGGAGCGCGAGGGAAAGGAACTGGGGGCGAATGGAGGTGTCCAGGGGGGTCGGGGCGCGACGTGGAGCTCGTCCAGGCCAGCAGGGCGGCGAGAGGGGGAAGCAGGGCGACGTGCAGCTGCGTGGCGAGCTGCGGTGCCGCCGCCGAGCACCTTGGCTGCCTGCCTAGCAAGCCAAGCAGCTCGCTGGAGCGGTGGCCGGGCTGGGCCGGCCAGGTGGGCTGGCTGGTGGGCCTGTGGTGGCGCCAGGTAAGTTTTCCCTTTTTTGATTATTTCTGTTTTCTAATTTCTGACATTTGTTTTGATTAAAAAAAATATTAAATCATTTATTTACCTTATGCCAATTTTTGCAGGAGCTAGTTATATTATTCCAGAGCTCCTTTATAATTGGCATAATATTTGGACATATATTAATATATATAACTAATATATTTCCAATGCAAATATTTATGCATTAATTCCAAATGCCCAAAATAAATACCTATGAGCTCTTAAAAATATTGGTTTGATTTTTATCTCTGTCCAATATTTTCAGAGAGCAACATGAGCATTTTCTTGGACCCTTTTGGAGAAATTTTTATTTGGATCATTTTCAAAAATGATTCTGAGGGTTTCACAAATCCCCATTTCAAATTAAATGGAAATTTAAACATGATGCACACACTCTGATGCATGACTAGCTAGGGTGTGACAACTCACCCCCACTCAAAAGAATCTCGTCCCGAGATTTGGGTTCCTCCGGGAAGAAGGCGGGATACTCAAGTCGAAGACGATCCTCCCTTTCCCAAGTTGCTTCATCCTCAGAATGGTGCGACCATTGAACTTTGAGAAACTTGATATTATGACGTCGGGTGGTATGTTCGGCCTGATCGAGGATACGAATGGGGTACTCTCGATATGTAAGATTATCTTGGAGATCAAGCGTTTCATGGTCCACTTCACGGATAGGATCCGAGAAGCAACGCCTGAGTTGAGAAACGTGGAAGACATCGTGGACTCTGGAGAGATGCGGAGGTAGTTCCAATTGGTAGGCAACTTCCCCTCGTTTGGCGAGAATGCGAAAAGGTCCAATGTAACGAGGAGCCAATTTGCCTATGATACCGAAACGATGGGTTCCCTTCAGAGGGGTGACCCGAAGATAAGCCTTCTCGTCAACCTCGAAAGTCATAGCCTTATGTTTTCGGTCATATTGACTCTTTTGACGAGATTGAGCTGTTTTCAACTTTTCACGAATGATACGAACTTGTTCTTCTGCTTCCTGAATCATATCCGGGCCAAAGAATTGTCTTTCCCCGGTCTCTGACCAGTTAAGGGGTGTTCGACACCGTCGTCCATAGAGAACTTCAAAAGGGGCTTTACACAAGCTAGATTGATAGCTGTTGTTGTAAGCGAATTCGGCAAATGGAAGGCACTTCTCCCAGTCCATTCCGAATGAGATAACAGAGGCTCGAAGCATGTCTTCTAGAATCTGGTTGACGCGTTCCACTTGACCACTCGACTGAGGGTGGAAAGCGGTGCTAAAGGAGAGACGGGTTCCCATAGCATTTTGGAAACTTTCCCAAAATCGAGAGGTGAAAAGACTTCCTCGATCCGAGTTAATTTCCAAAGGAACACCATGGAGAGACACTATTCGGGAGATGTATAAGTCTGCCAATTGACTAGCGGTTATACTCTCACGAACAGGTAGGAAATGGGCTACTTTGGAAAGACGATCGACAACGACGAAGATAGCATTATTCCCTCTCTTGGTCCTGGGAAAACCGGTAATGAAATCCATACTAATTTTATCCCATTTCCATTCAGGAATAGCTAAAGGTTGAAGGGTGCCAGCAGGCCGTTGATGCTCTGCTTTTACACGACGACAGACGTCGCAATTAGCAATATACTGAGCAATTTCTCTCTTCATCCTAGTCCACCAGAACCTCTGGCATAGGTCCTGATACATCTTAGTACTACCGGGATGAATGGTGAGAGGAGATTCATGAGCCTCCTTAAGGATCAACTGCCGTAGATGCTGGTTCTTAGGAACCACTAGACGGTTCTCAAAGTACACAACACCATGATCATTTGTGGAGAAACAACTAGCACCTCCGCTAGCAATGTTCTCTTTGATTTTAGATATTCCCTTATCTCGCTTTTGGGCAGCGATGATTTGATCCGTAAGAGTAGGTTTCGCCACCAAGGTGGAAAGAAATCCTTGAGGAACAATGTGAAGGTTAAGCTTCCGAAATTCCTCATGGAGAAGCGGTTGACTTTGTTGTAACATCAGGTTGTTACAATAAGATTTACGACTTAGCGCATCAGCCATGACGTTGGCTTTTCCTGGGGTGTAAGTTATTCCTAAGTCGAAATCTGTGATCAACTCGACCCAACGTCTTTGCCTGAGATTCAAATCCGGTTGGGTGAAGATGTACTTCAGACTTTGGTGATCAGTGAATATTTCGCAACGATTACCGAGGAGGTAATGTCACCAGGTTTTAAGTGCATAGACTACAGCTGCAAGCTCTAGATCATGAGTAGGATAATTCTCCTCATGTGGGTGCAATTGCCGTGAGGCGTAAGCAATTACGTGTCGATCTTGCATGAGAATACAGCCTAGTCCTTGTCGCGAGGCGTCGCAGTAGATAACAAAGTCCTTAGAGAAGTCTGGTGGTACCAGTACGGGAGCAGAAGTCAGGCGTCTTTTCAGTTCCTAAAAGCTGTGCTCACATTGTGGAGTCCATTCGAACTTCTTATCTTTCTTGAGGAGTTCGGTTAGAGGTTTAGCAACTTTGGAGAAGTTTTCGACAAAGCGACGGCAATAGCTCGCTAAGCCCAGAAAACTCCGAACTTGCTTGACCGATTCAGGTGGAGTCCAATTAAGGACGGCTTGAACTCGCTCAGGGTTAACAGCAATACCTTTACCAGATATTACATGACCCAGATAGGTCACTTCTGACAACCAGAATTCACATTTAGAAAATTTGGCATAAAGGCGATGCTCTCGAAGTTTCTTCAACACTAGCCTTAAATGTTCGGCATGTTCTTCCTCGTTCTTGGAGTAGATGAGTATATCATCGAGATAAACTACGATGAATTTATCCAAATACTCCATGAAGATTGAGTTCATTAACCGAGAAAAGGTGGCTGGAGCGTTGGTTAAACCGAAGGACATGACGGTGTACTCGTATTGGCCATAACGAGTAACAAAGGCCGTTTTAGGGATGTCCCCGTTTCTGATTTTGATTTGATGGTAGCCCAACCTCAAATCCATCTTGGAGAAGACTGAGGATCCAGCGAGCTGATCGTACAGGTCGTTGATCCTGGGAAGCGGATATTTGTTCTTGATTGTGACCAAATTGACAGGTCGGTAATCTACAACCATCCGGTCCGTACCATCCTTCTTCTTGACGAATAGGACGGGGCAAGCCCACGGAGATGAACTAGGGCGGATGAAACCCTTTTTCAAGGACTCATCGAGTTGTTTCTTAAGCTCGGCTAGTTCTAGGGGTGCCATCTTATAAGGTCTTCTAGCAATCGGAACGGTTCCTGGAATGAGGTCTATTACGAACTCAACATCCCTGTCAGGTGGAACACCTGGCAATTCCTCTGGGAAGACATCCGGGAAGTCACGGACTACCGGAATGTCCTCAAGGTCTGGCAAAGGGCTGGCGTTAAGAGAATATAATTGTCGCTTGGCTATTCGGGTCAAGACATTGACTATCTTCCCCGAAGGATGGGTGAGTTGAACAGTCCTAGAGAAGCAATCAATTTGGGCATGATGAACTGACATCCAGTCCATACCCAGAATGATATTAATATCTGAAGATTTAAGGGCAATCAAGGACGCGAGGAAAACAAGTCTGTCGACTTGGATTTCATTTCCATAACTTACCCTAGAGGTCTGCCATCTAGAACCAGGAGTAGAAATTTCCATAGTGGATGGCATGTCACAGAATGCAACGTTATGCAAACGAGCATAATTTTCAGATATAAAAGAATGAGAGGCTCCTGTATCGAAAAGAACAGATGCCGGGTGGCAATTAACAAGAAGCGTACCGAGAACGACGTTGGGATCCTCTTGAGCTTCTTCGGCAGAGATACAGTTGACATGGCCACGTGTAGCGGTGGCCGGCTTGGCGTGGAACACTTTCCCTATCGGCTTGCCACGGCCAACAGCTTTAGCAGATTGATTGGGGTTGGTCTGGGGACACTCACGCATATAGTGACCAGATTCCCCACACTTGAAACAGGTCACGGAACTGGTACGTGGAGGAGCATTGTTAGTTGGACCCCCATAGGGCTTGGCTGGAGCAGACTGTTGAACAGGGTGAGGCGCCTGGAAAGATGGCCTCGGTGTGAACCTGGGTGGCAGGGCGGTGTTGGGTACCCACACGCGGCGCTTCTGAGGACCAGCACCGGATGAGGAACCCATGTCACGGCCATGCTTGCGTGTTGCGTCATAGTCAGTCTGACCAGTTTCAGCACTGATGGCTTTGTTGACAAGTTTCTGAAAAGATGTGCACTCATGCAGACGGAGGTCACGGCGAAGCTCAGGACTAAGCCCCTTACGGAACCTTGCTTGCTTCTTGTCATCGGTAGAAACTTCCTCAGTGGCATATCGTGCGAGGTTACCAAACTCCCTGCTGTAAGCATCCACAGAAAGTCGGCCTTGGGTGAAACTGCAAAATTCTTCACGTTTACGGTCCATGAGACCCTCCGGAATGTGATGTTCACGGAAAGCCTCGCTGAATTCAGCCCAAGTAGTGACATGGCCCGCTGGGCGCATAGCTCCATAATTCTCCCACCATAGACTGGCGGGGCCTTCAAGATGATATGCAGCAAAGGTGACCTTGTCAGCCTCCGCTACCAGCGCGGAACGCAGTTTGTGGGCGATACTGCGAAGCCAGTCATCAGCGTCGAGAGGCTCGACGGAGTGGTGGAACGTGGGTGGATGCAATTTGATAAAATCACTGAGTGACACCACGTTAGTCCTCTGATGGTGTGTTGTATTCTGTTCAGTACGCTCCAACAAACGGTTGGTCTCCCGCTTGTTTCTCTCAGCTTCCATCATAACCTCGGCTAGTGAAGGAGGATGAGGCAGATTTGCATCCCTGACTTCACTGCCTTCGGCCTGCTCTTGAGGAGCAGGGTTAGCGCGCGTGTTGACCATCCTAGGTAAACAAGACAATGATTTAGTCAGGATGATAAAATTCCGACATAGGATATAAAATGTAAGGTATAACTCGAAATGCAAGATGATCATCCGTATGACATGGTAGATACAGAAACTGCTTCTTTATTCCATCGTCATACACACCATACAGGGTTTAGTACAAGACCAAACAAAGTACTATTATGGTGAAAAGAGGATTACATCTCATCGGAGGCATCCCAAGCTCCTATACATTATTTTTCTACACCTCCGGAAAGAGTACAAACTAGGTCATATCCCACGAGTCACGCGGGACGATAGATGACACAGCTAGTGCGAACTAGTGATACTATCACTAACTCAGACCGATCCGTAGTAGTCCTCGTAGAAGTCACCTCCATAGCCTGGAAGCTCAACATGATCATCTGGAAACAGACGATCTCGCGGAGCTTGTGGACCATAGGGGCTAGGATGAGGCCTTGGACCAACAGACGGTGGCCTGCGGGGACCGCGAGGTGGGGTGATGCCTCCTACATCACGCCAACCCATCACGTCTGGCAGAGCAGATCTCACAGGATAGAGATCGCGCATATCTGAATATCCAGCTTGCACCGCCGGTGCAAACCGAGTCAAAATAGCCCAGTGGTCAGCACGGGTATTGAAGAGCTCTAACCTCAAGGCCCGATTTTCACGGTCCTTATCCTCGAGCATCTCAGCAGTGGTGCGAGTCCGTGAATCCTCCTGAGTGGGGTCAGCATAGATAGCCTGGAGATACCCTTGTGCTCCCGGAAGTGATCCTGGCATATACCGGAAATCAGAGTCCCGAAATAGACCAGACCTGACTCGCATGATGGTCATCATAGAGTAGGCGGCATCCTGCACAGCCATCTCAATAGTAACCCCGAGTCCATAGGAGCAGTGAAGGGGCTCGGTGGATCCAGGATAAGATGGAAATATCCGGACAGTGCAGAGATACTGGCTTTGATTAAAGTCTCGGAATTGCTCTTCGACCATGTACTCAGGATACCAACGGTATCCAGCCTCAGTCATTACCCTGACCAACTTGGCAGTATGGCCGGGTACATCTAGGCATCGAGTCAGGCGAACCACTTGATTGAGGTCACGAGTGGCCATCTGAAAGCACAATCATAATGCAAAGGCATTAGAATTTCTAGCAAAATTTCGGCAGCATAACAGCTGTAAATGCTCAAGAAGGATTTGAGACATTTGACAAAGGATTTCGTACACACTCAACATCATCATATCAAAGTTTTGAATCCATTCTAACAACATAATATGGTAGAAGAACTGAACTAGGCTTGTATCCACCATACCTATAAGGTACTACTGATTAGTAACACGTGATCCTGATAGAGAGAATAGGTCCTAATTCCTTAACCCCCAGTGGAAGAATGGACTGACTCAGATCAGAATGTCATAAGATAAAGGAGTAAAAGAGCCTTACGTTCCAACCCACAAACAATTCACCTACATATAACTAAAGAGTTTCTAGACTCAACATCGACCAGTTTGGCTTGGAGAACCTACAGGCAGTCCGGCTCTGATACCAACGCTGTCAGGACCCTGACTCGATGTCACATCGATCTAGCCGGTAACACCTCATATCACTTTGCGGCCTCACGCACGGTATCCCCACGGGTGTCGCCTTACCTTTGCCCGGGACCGTTTGCGCCTTTTGGCTCACGTATATGATAGTGTCGCTAGCATCCATATGATAAGGAGCCCGGGCTGACATGACTAGTCGTAAACCCAAAGTGGCACAGACTTACAGGGACAGGCATCCATGACCCAGCTTCGAACGTGTTGGTCATCAGCAAGTGGGTCCGGGCTGTAGCACTGGGCTAGCAGGACTCCGGTAAACCGGGCTGTAGCGGGCTAACAGGACTCCGGTACTCAAAGCGTGACATTTCCCCGAAGGGACAGACACAGGAACAAAGAAGGACACATGCCGGCCAGCCTAAGTGTTCCAGAGCAGTAGCAAGCTACCATGGCTCAGCGGTAACACTAGGAGACATTTCCCGGTAAGAGAGGCTACTAAGGATAAACAACTAGGTAGTCAGATCCCACACATACCAAGCATTTCAATCATACACACAATATGCTCGATATGTGCAAATACAAGGAAGCATCACAACATGACTCTATGACACAAGTACTTTATTTAAGGCTCAGAGAGCCATACATAACATACACAAGGTACGGGTCACACGACCCAGCATTCAAGTCATACAGTCATACAAACCAGCAGCGGAAGTAGCTTGTCTGAGTACAGACAACTAGTAAAATAAAAGAGGCTTGGAAAGCCTAGCTATACTACATGGTCCTTCACAAGCTCAGGATCACCACCTGGGCCTTTAGCCTACTCGTTGAAGTCAACGTCTACATAGAACCCATCAGAAGGGGTTGCAGCGTCTTCTGTAAAAAATGTAAATTATAGCAACATGAGTACAAAGGTACTCAGCAAGACTTACATCAGATCCTACATACATGCATAGTATCAAGAAGGGTTGGTGGAGCTATTGCAGCAAGCCAGCTTTGACTCTTGGCTAGTCTATCCTACGATACTTCAACTTGAAATGGTTTTGCGCACACGAGTCCACTACTCACCACTTCAATACACTACCGAGGATCCACCTCCGTCTTCCTACGGAAGAGCCATCCTCGGCACTCACACTTATCTTGAGGCTTTTAGTAGTTTCCATTTACTTGTCTATGAACTGTATAGGCAAACAAGTAGTCCTTTACCGCGGACGCGGCTATTCGAATAGATCATGATAACCCTGCAGGGGTGTACTTCTTCATACATGTTTCCACCACTTAGCGTCTGCACACGATATGTGCTCGGCAGACTTCAAGCGAAAGCCGGCGTGGGTGTAGACCACGACCTACCTAAACACTTAAGCCTCTAGTCCAGGTTTATCGCCTATCCAGGTTCCATCCGCAGGGAGTCCGGCCGAGGTTTCCCATACGGCCCCGAACAATGTGAACAGGGTTCCCGAGATACCTAACAGGTATTCGGTACACCCGGCCACGTACCTACCGCATCACAGCCCACCCCTATGGTCAGCGCTGTCCACGGCCTCCAGTAGGCTACAAACACCAGAAACTACTTGCAACTCCTGGACAGAGAGCTAGGGTGAATAAGAAGTCGAGCGGGGTCATATTTCAGGGCCCAATGCATGGTAGTAGCTGTATCTTAAATCACACATACAGATCTCAGTGCTTAAGGTCGGCTTCAATGAAACAACCCACCATGTACTCCTACATGGCCTCTCATCGATACCTTTACCAAATCGTGTTCACCACACCACTCTCATTACCGACATAATCATTTCACTCTAGCCATCACCTAGATGAACTAGACCTGACACGACTCTAAGCATAGCAGGCATAGCAAGGTAGGAACAACACATACATATGGCTCAATCAACTCCTACACATGCTAGTGGGTTTCATCTAGTTACTGTGGCAATGACAGGTCATGCAGAGGAAATGGGTTCAACTACCGTAGCACACAGCAGTTTGAAACGTGTTGTCTTAATGCAGTAAAAGAGAGCAGGAGCGAGAACATGGGATTGTATCGATATGATCAAATGGTTGGTTGCTTGCCTGATGGTTCGATGCACTGATACGGTTCTTCGTTAGGGTAATCACGGTACTCCTCGGAGGCAGAACCTGTCGCAAAGGACACCGATACACAACCATCACCAAACAATGTGCAACAATATGATGCATGCATGAAACATGGCAATATGAGTGTGTTGGGCTAATGCAACTAAAACCAGAAGGGTTTGAACAAATTTGAATCAAAGATTCAAATTTCAAACTCAAACATGGCCTTTTAAAGTGCTTTTCCTTGTTCTGTTTAAAACATCAATTTAACTTGTTTGATCATGCATGAAAATAGTACAGATGGATAGATTGGATTTTTCTGATCATTTTTCATATATAATTTGTCTAATTTGGAGCTACGGTTGATTTTATATGAATTTTGGAAGTTTGAAACATTTTCTGGAATTTCCTGTGTAAAAATAATTCCAGTAATTAAATTACTGCGTCAGCACTACGTCATGATGACGTCAGTGGTCAACGGGCTGGTCCAGGTCAAACTGACCAGTGGGTCCCGCATGTCAGTATTCAATTAGTTTAACTAAATTAGATTTAAACTAACTGGATTAATTAACAAAGGGGGCCCCACATGTCATAGACCCAGGGGGTCAACCGGGGCCCACCCGTGGTCAAAGTCAGAGTCAAACACGCCGGCGTCTAGCCGCCGGCGAGCCCGACGCGGCGGCGAAAGTGCTTTTTGCCATTCCGGCAACCAAATGGACGGCGGAAGGCATCTACGTGTTGCTGAGGTTGAGCTGCGACTATTGGTGGTGGTGGTTGGGCTCGGGGTGGCCGGAGTTGGCGCCGGCGGCGACTTTGGTGGCCGCCGGAGTTCGGTTGAAGACAAACTCGTGGCTAGAGTGTGCGGTGAGGGGCGGGGAGTGCATGGTTAGCCCCAACGCGGCGTGGTGAGTGCGATGGACAAGGTGAGGTGGCGGGAGGATGGCCGGGAGCACGTCGGCGAAGAGGTCCGCGACGGCGCGTGCGGGTGAGCTTAGTGTGCTCGCTGTGGTGCACGAGAGAGAGAAAGAGAGGAAGGGGAAGTTAGCCCAGCTCACTGCGGTCTTGATGGAAAGGACGGCGTGGTCGGGGACGAGCTGCTGCGGCGGCGACGGCGAAGGGGATCTCCGGCGATGGCGGTTCGGGCGAGGTTGGTGTGGCGGCTTCGGGGCACGCGAGCGCTCGGGGCTCGGCTAGCTCGAAGAAGTAGAGGACGGCGGAGCTTCTGGACACGGTGGCGCGGCGTGGAGACGACGGGGAGCACGGCTACGGCGGCGGTGCGGCGACGGTGGCGTCGGCCATGGCGTGGGAGCGCGAGGGAAAGGAACTGGGGGCGAATGGAGGTGTCCAGGGGGGTCGGGGCGCGACGTGGAGCTCGTCCAGGCCAGCAGGGCGGCGAGAGGGGGAAGCAGGGCGACGTGCAGCTGCGTGGCGAGCTGCGGTGCCGCCGCCGAGCACCTTGGCTGCCTGCCTGGCAAGCCAAGCAGCTCGCTGGAGCGGTGGCCGGGCTGGGCCGGCCAGGTGGGCTGGCTGGTGGGCCTGTGGTGGCGCCAGGTAAGTTTTCCCTTTTTTGATTATTTCTGTTTTCTAATTTCTGACATTTGTTTTGATTAAAAAAAATATTAAATCATTTATTTACCTTATGCCAATTTTTGCAGGAGCTAGTTATATTATTCCAGAGCTCCTTTATAATTGGCATAATATTTGGACATATATTAATATATATAACTAATATATTTCCAATGCAAATATTTATGCATTAATTCCAAATGCCCAAAATAAATACCTATGAGCTCTTAAAAATATTGGTTTGATTTTTATCTCTGTCCAATATTTTCAGAGAGCAACATGAGCATTTTCTTGGACCCTTTTGGAGAAATTTTTATTTGGATCATTTTCAAAAATGATTCTGAGGGTTTCACAAATCCCCATTTCAAATTAAATGGAAATTTAAACATGATGCACACACTCTGATGCATGACTAGCTAGGGTGTGACAGTGGTGGAGCCATCGTTCTCTCCTGAGAAGGGCTTGGTAGGCTACAACTAGTCGTAGGGAACCTGGAGTCGGTCAAACGTGTTAATGGAGAGGACATTGAGCCCCGCACTGCCATGGATGAGAGTCTTGGTGATGAGAACATTGTTGATGGTAGGCGAGCAGAGCATTGGAAGGGCACCGGCAGTTGCCGCACACTTGAGCTTGTCGGAAGAGCTAAAGGTGATGGTGTACTTGAACCACCTGAGTGGACGAGTTGCCTCGACCTAGGGGAGGGCCACTTTCACCTCACACGCGAACTGCTTGAAGATGAGATGAGAGGATGGGGCCTGAGCGCCGCCTAGGATGCAAGCGATGGCACGAGGCTCCTGGAAGCCCCCATCCTGCTCCTCCTGGTAATGATCGTCATTCCTTCTTGGTGGTGGTGGCAGCGGGGGAAGGCTAGCGTTGCCCTGAGGACGGTCCTCACGAGGCTGATCTCTCCAGGCACCCCCACGAGGCTAGCCCTGCCAGCGGTCCTCACAAGGCTGGTCGTGCCATTCCTGGTGAAGGTCACGACCGTCCCAACGTCCTCTGCTTCAGCTTCCTCCACAGCCGTAGCTTCGATCGTTACACTCTGGGCGACGACTGAAGCGCCCATCGCGGATGGCCCTGAGCTCTTGACGGTCGTTGGTGTTGTGGCTGTGGACGTCGTGGAAGAGGTAGAACGGGCAACTACCCATGGATGACTCCGGGTGGTTGCAGCCTCGCTTCATTTCTGGCTCGGCCGCGAGTATGGCTGGCCCCTTGCGCTTCGTGTCCTTGACCTTGGTCTTCTTGTCTTTTGGGTCAGCCTCAGGGAGCTCGAGGAGGAAGAGGCATCCCTCCTCAGCTCTCACACACTTGGTTGCCATGTTGAACATATTCAGGGCCGTGCACAGGTCCTCGTGTATGGAAAGCTCCTCTTTCATATTGACGTCATGGACACCATCAATGAATGCCGAGATCATGGCCTCGTCTGACACCTTGGGGATCTTGAGGTGAACATTGTTCAAGCGCTCGGTGTACTTCTGCATGGTTTCTCATGGCTGCTGCTTGATGCACCACAGGTCATCGCACCTGGCAGGCGGTCGCGAGTGCTCTGGAAGTTGGCGACGAAACGCTCTCGCATCCCATGCCAGGAGGAGATCGATCCCGCGGGGAGGTTCAGGAGCCGGGAGCGCGCGCCGTCTTTGAGGGCCATGGGAAACCAGTTCACCATAACCTTCTCATCACCGTTGGCCACATCAATGCTCAGCTCGTAGAGCTGCAGGAACTCAGCAGCGTCGGGGGTGCCGTCATAGCATGGAGACAGGTCGAGCTTGAACTTCCCTGGCCAGACGACGCTGGGCAGCTCCGGGGTGAATGCACGGCATCCAGCTATGGTCATGGGAGCCCGCCGTGGAGTTGGAACCTCATCTTGGCGCCCGCACGCCATCACCGTAGGCGGCGCGCGGTCTTGATGTGGTGGTGCTGGGAGCGCACACGCCTCTCCTTCTGGCCACTGCCCCACCTGGTAGCTTTTCTCGTCGTGCGCCGGTGCCTTGGGCGGTGGGTCGCACCATGGAGCCTCGCGCCTTGTCTCGAAGATGGCGTCCTACCTGGGAGGTGGCAGGGGTCTTCCGTGAGCCACGTCACCCGCGGCAGGTGGAGGCTGAGGCAGCGAGCAAGATGGTGCAGGAGACTCTCCGGCGGTGCTAACAAGCTCGGTGATGTGGTCCAGCCAGTCCTCGTAGAGGTCGCCGATGGGGCGGTAGCACAGCAGCTCACGTGCCATGAGCAGCGCAGCCTGCGCGTTCACCGGCCCACGACGAGCATGAGATGATGAAGCGGCCGCCGGAGTCAATGACGGAGTGGCGGTGCATCCGTCACGCCACGCGGAAGGTTGCATCGATGAAAGCTGCTTCTCGTGGGCCACGGGGCCGGTGGCAGCGTTGGCTGCAAGCGACGGGGAACGACGGGGAGCACCGTCGCCAGGGGGTGCGGTCTGGGCGACACGGGCGGCGAGGGTGGCCCGACGCTTAGTGTGAACTCGACGATCATGAGTCATGGGGATGGTGAAACGATGGAGAATCGACTAGAGGAAGAGAGGCTCCGACGCACCCCTACCTGGTGCGCTAAATGTCAGATTTTGGATTCCGCAGACCCTTGAGAGGTTCAAACTCTAGGGTGCGTGTGAAGAACTCAACCTCCCCAGTCAGCCTAGTCGCCAATCTCTCGGCCTAGCTCGATGAACAGGAAGGAAACGAGGCACAACAGTTTACCCAGGTTCAGGCCACCTTGAGGTGTAAAACCCTACTCCTGCTTTGCGGTGGATTGTCCTCGAGCGGCTGAGGATGAACTAGTACAGTGGGAGAACAACCTTAGGAGGAGGAGTGTTCTTGGGATCGAGGGATCTTGTGAGTGTGAGGATGGAATGGATCTCCTCCCCTCTATGGAGGTGGCTAGGCCCTATATATAGTGGCCTTGGTCCTCTTCCCGAAATGAAGGCGGGAATGGTTCCCACAACGGCCAAATTTGAAGGGAGACAACTAGTACATTATATCCTGACAAAAGTAGTCTTCGCCTGCAAAAGCCTCTGGTCATGATGCCGCGGTGGGCTCGGCGATGACCTTTGTCCTGCCGTCCTGGCGGTCTTGGTCTTGTTGCACCGGAATGAGAACCTTTGGCTGATTCCTTGGGACTCTGCACCTGCGCTTGCCTCCTTAGCACCAAAGAGCAAACTAGCACACTGCGCCCGCTAGCTCCCAGCTGGCCTTGGTTGTCAGTACCCGGATCCTAAGTCACACCGATCTAGCATGTAACACTTCATATCACTTTGCGGCCTCAAGCACGGTATTCCGACGGGTGCCACCTTACCTGGCCCAGGACCGTTTGCGCCTATTGGCTCACGTATATGATAGTGTCACTAGCATCCATATGACAGAGAACCCGGGCCGACATGACTAGTCGTGAACCCAAAGTGGCACTAACTTACGGGGACAGACATACATGAAACAACATCAAACATGTCGGTTATCGGCGTGTGAATCCGGGCTGTAGCAACTGGGCTAACAGGACTCCAGGATCCCGGGCTGTAGCAGGCTAGCAGGACTCTGGAAGTCACCACATGACATTTCCTCGAAGGGACAGACACAGGAACGAAGTGAATCACATGTCGGACAGTCTAAGTGTTCCGGAGCAGTAGTACTGGGCTAGCAGGACTCCGGTAAACCGGGCTGTAGCAGACTACCAAGGCTCAGTGGAAGCACCAGACTATATTTCCCCATAAGAGAGGCTACCAGGTTAACAACTAGATTGTCGGATCCCACACATACCAAGCATTTCAATAACATACACACAATATGCTCGATATGTGCAAATACAACATGGCATCACAACAAAAATCTACGACTCCAAGTATTTATTCATTAGGCTTCGAGGAGCGAGATATTACAAACATGGGTCTCATGAACCAACATTCAGAGCATACAAGTCAAAGCACATGCAGAAGCTTAACTTGTCTGAGTACAGACAACTACAATTGAAAAGGGGCTGAGAAGCCTGACTATCTACAAGACCCTGCCGAGGGCACAAGATCGTAGCTGAGGTATCAAGATAAACGTCAAAGTCCACACGGAACTACTAGCGAGACTGAAGTCTCACTGCAAAAACATAAACGTGAGTACAAATGTACCCAGCAAGACTTACATCAGAACTAACTACATATGCATCAGTATCAACAAAGGGGGTGGTGGAGTTTAACTGCAGCAAGCCAGATTTGGCTCAATGGCTATCTTAAACTACGACTGCACGTAACTCTTTTGAGGTGGCGCACACGAGTCCTCATATTCACCATATAAATACACCACTATGGATCCGCTCCCGTCTCCCTACGAGAACGCCATCCATAGCACTCACGCTTATCTTGCGCATTTTAGAGTATCCACTTTCACTTGTCTATGAACTGTATAGGCAACCAAGTACTCCTTTACCGCGAACGCTGATATTCGAATAGATGATGTTAACTTGCTCAAACATGCATGAACATGGCATAAACAGATTCTTCATATATTTCAAATAATTTTTCATATATAAATTATTTCATTTGGAGTTACAGTTTTAATTTCTATGATTTTTAGAAGTTTAAAGCAATTTCAGGAATTTCCAGAATTGTTTTTAATCCAGAAATTACATTATTGCGTCAGCGCTACGTTAGGGTGACGTCAGCAGTCAACAGGCGTCGACCAGGTCAAACCTGACTAGTGGGACCCACTGGTCAGTGACCCATTCAACTAACTAAGTTAGTTACCCCTAACTAACTGGGAAGGGCCCACTAGTCAGTGACTATAGTAACTAACCTAACTAGTTAATTAGTGCTAACTAGAGTATTTAGTCGGGCGAGGCCCGCAAGTCAGTGAGAGAGAGGGGGATGGTCAAACCGGGCAGTGGGTTCAACCCATGTCGGTCAACGGGTCAGGGGTCGCTGGCGTTTAGCCGCCAGCGACGATAGAGATGGCGGGGTGGCTCGAAAATGCTCTACAGGGCACCATCCGATTCGTGGGTTGCACCGACGGGTTCTTGGGAGTGAGGCGCATCCATTGGTGGTGGTGGTAGGAGCTGCGGTGGTCAGGATCGACGGCGGCGACCAAATCGGCAGCGGCCGGAGTTTGGACGGGTTCAGTTTGGCGCTAGGGGGCACAGCAGGTCGAACGGGTGGGCGCGCCCGGCTCCTGGGAGAGTGCTGAGCACAGAGCAAAGCTCGGACGCGGGTGGCAGCAGCTGTGGCTGCGGCGGCGATGAGGCACGACGCCGGCGAGCTTCGGCATCCGCACAACTACGGCCTAGAGGAGGCGGCGAGCAATGGGGTTCAGAGGAGGAGGAAGAGAAGCTCACCGTGAGCACGATGGGAAGGTCAGTGGGCGCAGGGGAGATCCGGAGCGAGCAGGGCGACGATGGCGATCTCGCGACCCGAGGAGGAAGAAGAGGTCAGGGCCGGCGCTTCGGGACGTTTGGCGTCGCGTGAGTCGACAGAGAGACGTCGGAGATGGTGGCGGAGCTCCTGGGCATGTCGGAGAGGCGAGGGGGAGACGGTGGCCATGGTGAACAGTGTCGGCGGCGATGAGCTCTGCTCAGGCTGCGCGGGAGAGAGAGCAGAGGAGGGGGAAAAGGTCGGGAGAGAGTGAGAGGGTTCCAGGGGTTGCGTGTCACCCTCGGGTGCCTCCAGCGGCGAGCGGGGAAGCAGGAGGTAGCCGGCGTGTGCTCGCGCGTAGCGGCCACGAGCGCGCTGTCCTTCTGTCAAAGGAGGAAGAAGATCGGGGAGCCCCTGGTGGGCTGGGCTAGAACATAACACCGGTATGACGAAAGCTAGGGCGACAAGAGAGGAATAAAACACGAGGCAAAAGGCCAAGCCTTCCATACTTTACCAAGTATATAGATGCATTAATTAAATAATAGACATTTGTGATATCCCATGATATCCATGATATCCATGTACCAACATGGAACAACCTGCAACTGTACCTTCAACTAGCAATGTTATAAGAGGGGCTGAGCAAAGCGGTAATATAGCCAAACAACGGTTTGCTAGGATGGTGGAAAAGGTTAGAGGTTATTTCATGGCCTATTGGGAGGCTTGATAAACAAGTGGTACGCAGCGCGACATAGCGATAGCATCGAGACAACTATCATAGCAAAGAGAGTAGTGAGATCCAAGGTGACGGTCATCTTGCCTGAAATCCCGCTAGGAAGAAGAACGGGTCCATGAAGAAGACAATCGGGCGTAGTCGAACAAATCCTCACGATCACAACGAAACAGGAACTATCGAGAAAGAGCATGACCGAAAAGAAGCTAACAACATGGTAAACACGCAACACATAAACATGACATGATGCTCAACCAAGTATGATGCATGACAAGGCTACATTATGTTACTCATCGCAAGAGATGACGCATACAAGAAAAACACATCAAAGCATGTTTAAATGAGGCCGGAAACAACATATAACAATTCCGCAAACTCCCCATATGCAAATTTCAACTTTCATACTGATCTGAACACAACATTATCTTAAATTTGTTAAGCAGCAAGTTAAGGTGCATCAAGATGATCTACACGTCTTTCTAATCAAGTTACATCTAAGGTTCAATTAATTCAGAGCTACGTCCTACAAGATATGAGCAAAACAAGTTAAACATGGCATTGATGCAAATGCAAGCAAGACACAATCACAAGCACTCCAAAACATGGATGCAACATGGCATGATGAAACTACATGCAATACCAAGCAAGTTTCATGTAGAGCATGCTCCAAACAGAGCCACGGTTCAACACATACACTCCATTCAAGTTTCGAACACAATCTGCCCAAAACAAAAACTAAGCACTTTGCAATCAAGAAAACAACATGCTACAGGAAACATATGGACACAAACTTGAGATGCACTCAAAGTACAGATTACATGCTTCAAATAACATCAAGGTTCTGGTTCATAGGCATCAGGATTAATCCAATGAGATCAATGCAAATAGCAACTTTATAACACAGATTAAGTATTAGTGAAAAACTGGGCATACATGTGAGTAGGAATAACATGTTCACTTGTTGGGGCCATGGAACAATGAGGCTATAGTGCAAGAAAATAATAAGCAAAAGCATGGCATCAAAGTACAGGTTAAACATGGAAAACATGATTACTAAGCATCTCCATATAACCTCTAGATCAATGGCATTAATCAAGACAAGTAAGCAAGTCATAACAGATTCTCAGACTTAGTGAAAAATAGAGTAAGGCTAAAAACAGATTCATGATGCATACTTTGTGATAACAGAAGTGTATGCTACAGGAACATTTCATGGCATCAAAGGGCCTGGCAATAATGTACAGGTAGAGCACTACAAAACATGATCACTGAGCTACTGCTAGAAACCAATGAACTCATGGCACAGGTCTGCCCATGACGAAATGGAGTTCTCTGGCAGGTGCATCAGCCAAGACCTCACATTGGACTTGAGGGCCAAAGGGAAGTAGTTGGCGAACACCTTCTCGTCTCTTCCCCCGGCAGCCTGAACAATGATGGTGTAAATGCTCAGAAACTCTGCCGGGTTCAGCCTCCCGTCGTACTTCTTAGGTATCTCTGGCTTGAATGTGCGAACGGACGGCCAACGGACTTGCCGCAGCTCTCGTGTGAAGGCAGGGCAGCCAACCTCTAAAGGCAGACACACACCAACTTCGAGCGGAGGCTCATCAACGTTGAGGCCGTCGCACCCGTTCAACGACGATGCGCGCGTCTCCCCGCCGCGTGTCTTTCAGGGTTCGACATAGGCCTGGGCATGCTCGAGGGTCAGAAGAGGCCATCGAGACGTCGTCAAGGTCCTGATTCTGCTATGCCCTCACCGACTGCCGTGGTGGGGACTAAACCGTGGGGACGGCTCCCTCCATATGGCCAGCAGCGCGGGCGGTGGATGTCACTTGGGGAGTTGCAGTGGGCAAGCTCATCATGAGCCCCCAGCTTCGGCGAAACCGAGCAGGCTTTGGATGGTGGCATGCCATTCATCCATCTTCTCGGCTGCTCGCTGGAACCTCAGTAATAGCTGAGCTCGCGCCATAGCCTCCGTGGCTGTGCTTGGCATGGATGTTGACGACATCGACCACTCTATCGCTTGGCTCCGGATGGTGCCAGCGGTGGACGCGGCGCCGTGCCCGCACTACTGTGAGGCGACCACCGAGGTGGCGGGTCGTGCAGCGGTGGTGCTCGAAGATCATCGGCTCTGTTGAGCACAGCGGTTTGGTTGGCTCATCCGGGAAGAGGCGCATGCGCTGCGGTCGCTCCCATGGTGGGGGCGACTAGAGAGCGATTGACGGTGTCCTGGACTAGGGGGTACTCACCACGTCATCTCCCGGTCTATTAGATTGGGCCGAGGACCCCCATGGTCGTATACTCATGGGCCAGTTCGGACAGCTGCCGCATACAAGGAATATTCCACAAGACTTGGCGATCAAGACAAGGACTTCTCCCCACCGGCGTATTCGGCTAGGACTCTTGTTATCCTAGGCCTCCGGTGCATTATATAAACCAAGGCCAGGCTAGTCGATAGATATACAATATATACAACAATCATACCATAGGCTAGCTTCTAGGGTTTAGCCTCCTTGATCTCGTGGTAGATCTACTCTTGTATTACCCATATCATCAATATTAATCGAGCAGGACGTAGGGTTTTACCTCCATCAAGAGGGCCCGAACCTGGGTAAAACATCGTGTCCCCTGCCTCCTATTACCATCCACCTTAGACGCACAGTTCGAGACCCCCTACCCGAGATCCGCCGGTTTTGACACCGACATTGGTGCTTTCATTGAGAGTTTCGCTGTGTGATCGACAAAAGGATCGATGGCTCGCCTGTAGATCAACTGCAACTTCGGCATCTTCGTCACCAGCTCGACTAGTCACCTTGGTTCGACCAAGAATTGCGCCCCGTGTTCGGATCACCATGTCTGGACGAGGGCCTTCATCAAACATCAACTCCGATCTCTATCAAGATCACGGAGGAATCATCTATGGAACCCGGGGCTCAACGTCAACATTGCCCTCAAGCGACCGTGCTGTTTTTCTGGACAGCGAACTCGTATCTACCACCACCACCTCCTCATGTATCGCTTTGATGATCGCTTTGGTGGAATTGTGCGGAATTGAGTCTATAACAACCCTGGAAAATTTCGTCGAGTTCCGATGGAGGAATCTCTGGCAATCCACGATATACCGGAGCTCTGTCAAATCTGGACGGGAATTTGGATGAGTTTAGGGCATGGTGTCCAGCTTCTAGCTCGGACGTCCTTTGGAAGATCCAACCATTGATCGGCTGCAGAATTACTATATCTACCACCTCTCAAAATTTCGGCTCGATCCGACCGTCCAAACTCCGGGAACCTTCCGATTAGTGCATCACTTTTCGGATCTGTTTTTATGCGCGAAAACGAATCCGACCGGAATTCATCTTTTTTATGAACAGGATTTGAGACATCCCTTTTGAAGGAAGTTTTGTATGGGGTATTGTGTTTTGTTCCCGAACACATCCCACTAACTTTAAGATCTTTTAAACATGATCTTCAATATCATGCTGGTGTCAAACCAGTCCGGCAATATTACTCCATGGCTGCCGACCTGCGCTAGACACGGCGTCACTTTGTTGAGCCGAGCTCAACTTCTTCGGATCATCATATCGGCAAGCCGAACAAGAGCCCGGCATCGCGAAGGATAAATCATCACCAACATTGCCACCCCACGGATTACACGGAGCGGGCATACCGGCATCGCCGCACGGTCGCTTCATCAAGCCGGCATCGACCACGTCACGACCTGCATCGACAGGGCCGCACTATTGCTTCTTCAAGCTGGTGTCCATCACGCCGACCTACTTCGACTCATCGGCTGACATCGAGGCTTCGACATCTCGGCTGGACCGGGGGCTTCGCCATCTCTTCATCAACCTACTCCGGACACTTCGGCATCACTAGCCAACAACCTCCGTCACGTTAGCTGGGCCGAGGGCTTTGCCTCGGCGAATCAACCTTTACCAGCATTGCCATGCCGTCGTTTCATCGCCCATCAGGCAATGGGTGTGCGGAGCGGGTCCCAATTTTAGGAATCACCTTCCTTTGGATTGCTACAACAAATAAACCAGGTGCTATTAATCCCAGTATTTTTTGCTTGTTTGGGTTCATTTTTCCCAAGGAATTATTACTCTAGTTTGTCCGTCATATGTACACAGGTCTATCAAATGGTGGCCGCATTAACGACAGTCGCATGGTGGTTCGGTTATTTTCCGTACATAGTCCGGCGAATGCCGCACTCGGAGCTCGGACCGACCTGCGAATTCAGGTTTTGCCACGCCTTTACCGCATCACGCCGACGCCCTGCATCGACATTGACTTCGGCGCCATGCCATATTTCTTTTATTACTCACTTTGCATAAATTATTTATTATGCAACGATTTTTTTAATTATCATTATTACTATTATCTCCGGTTTGCACTATTTTTTGTGCACAGGAAAATGATCCGGGGACTTCGTCGTCACTCTGCCGGTCTGCATTGATCGTGCTATGTCACCACTTCGGCGTGTCAAGCTCTCCGCTCCGCCACCTCGGGACCGTCTTGAGGGATGGAACCTTGCCCCGCATCAAGCTCGGACCGCGTCATCAATACCGAACACATTAACCAGCTAAGTCGCTTTCATGCTCAAAGCTTTAATTTCTAACTTGTGCTCGGTTCGACCAAGCATTATACTTTTTTGGAAAAAAGTTGCTTGTAAAAAATTTCCTTGTCCAAACTTTGTTTGTGACGCATAAATTCAAATACCCATTTACTTGGGGGCTTCCTTTATGAAGCTTTTCCTGTTGCATATGATTATACTTGTACGGCTTCGTTCCTTGTTCGTGTATTACGCCACAATATGCACAATATTGACTTAAGCGATTTGCAAGCTGGGTTGCCTCGCTCCTGTGTTTACCCCTACGTTCCCGATTGTTCGGCCAGGGAGTAAAGGGAGCACCTCTGCGATTGTCACGATCGGGTCACCCGAGCCGGACCTCAGACTGGGTGAAGCCGAAAGCTAGTGCTCTTATAGTTATTCAATGATGGTCGGCACACAATGGAACTCATGAGTACAAAAAATCTATTGCACAAGTCTCATAATAACAATGAGCACCGAAGAAAGGATCGGTGGGGGTACTATTTTCTTCGAAGATGCTTCTTACTCTTCGCAGTAGTATAGCATAAGTTCCCTGAGCGCGCTTTGTCTGTTACAGCCTTATGGCCGGATTGCCTGGTTATTGGAAACACCGTCGATATTCTCGACCGATGGAGTACATAACACTTTTTGGTCCTTAACCGAAGAGGGAGAAGTTGACGGTCGGTTAAGACGCGTTTAAAGTTCGGTTGAACATAGATATGATATAAGTACTTCGGTACATACAATCATTCTTCTACCCAAGTCACTTGGGGGCTCTTAAGTTTATTTGAGATGTTTTATAATAAGTGTTCTTCTTCTTCTTAGTCGTTGCAAAGTTTTATTACTATTATTTATCACTCCTTTTTTCGACGCGAGTGTGCGGTCACTAGCCGGGGAGCCTAATTTCTCTCTCAAAGCCGCTAGAGTTTAGTTTGCTAAACTGGCCTAATGAGAAGTACTCCGCCCTCTGGATAGGAGGTTGAAGCCGTAGGCTGACCCGCTCGAAGTCTTGAGATAGGATGTGTCATGTTAAAGGACAACAAAAGCACGTCTTTTTTCTAAGACCAATTTTCGGATTGGCACCGAACACTTGATCTTGTTCGGACGTCATGTTTTTACTAACATTTCTTGGTTTTCCAAGCTTTTTGGCACTTTTAAACTATTTGTGCTTTTCCAGCATTAGTCTCGCAGTGCAACGCCAGACACCTTTAGGGATTCGGCAAAAACATTCTCAGATATTGCTATATATGCATCGGTTTCGAATTGTGTCTTCGGTCAATAGTTGGGTTGCCCGGCTCTTGCACTTGCTTCCTACGTTCCGTTTTGTTCGGCTAGGCGTGCAAAGGGAGAACCACTGCGATTGTGCTTCCAACTCACATGGTTAAGCACCTTAGTGGAGAAAGCCGAAAATTGACTGTCACAATAAGCGTAAATTGGTCAGCGATCCGATGACTATGACGGGCCATTCATAACATTGGCCGAAGTGTTTACGGCTTGACCTCGACTATCGCCGAACACTACCGGGGGCTATTAACTGGCCTCCCAAACTAAATCCTCGATATTTTTCTCTTACATTCGAGCTGAGGTTTCATGATCATGCTTAGCATGACAACCCAAAGAAAGGAACCGGTAGCGGGACTATTTTCTTTGGAGTACATTTCTTCTGTTAAACAGTAATATAACATATCTCTCTGCTACCTTTGTTTATAAAACCGTGTGGCCAGATTGCCTTGTTTGTCGTAAATCTTTCCCTCATAAAGGCTTTATAAAGTAGGACAAACACTCCTTGGCTACTGGCCAAGGAGGTGGAGGCCGATGGTCGGTCAACAAAGTTTTGTACAATGCGGATCCGAGCATTAATGACGTAAAGTACTTGGATACATAGAGTCATTACACATAATTTGTGATTTTACTATGGATATTGATCCTTAATTTGGCCACCCGTGCCCGCATTAAGGCTCGGGGGCTACTGGGCTTCGGGCTTATTATTTACAAATATTAAAGGGGCACATCAATCCCCTGATCTAGTGTTGCCACCCGACCAGTGTCTCGGGGGCTACTGCATTGCTTGTCCAATGCAGAAAATTTTATGTGCAATATAGTTTCCAAGGAGATTTTGATCCTCAGGTTGGTCGGCCGCACCCAACCTGAGTCTTGAGGACTGAGCACGCCGCTTTTGTGTCCCGAAGTATTTTGCCGAGCTAGGACTTGATCCTCGGGCCGATTTTGCAAATCAACCTGAGTCTCAGCGGCTATTGGGATCAGCGGTCTTATGTCATCCTTCATGTGCATCTCGGGTTTTAGACCGATACACACCTTGAGGGCTACTGGCTATATATCTCGGCAGAGAATAAATTGCACCAATAAAAAATATTGACAAAAAATCGGCCCATAGTCGGGGTGGTGCACCACCTCGGAAGCAGTCCGGCATAAAGCTCGGGCGCTAGTGGCTGGCTCCATAGAGGGCATTTCTGGCATTAAGCTCGGCTAAACTCCTTCAACTTTTTTGAACCAAGGTGATATGACACCTCGGATATACAGTCCGGCGATGGAGCTCGGATACATTCCGGCGCTAGAGCTAGGAAGCGGTCCGGCGTTGGTGCTCGGCGGCAAAAGATACCTCGAATGCAGTCCGGCGTTGGAGCTCGGACGCAAGAGGACCCTGCCTCCCGGGAACAACTTCAAACCCGAGGTGTGGCATAAAAATAAACAAGGCATTGATAAAGGCCGGAAACTTAAAGGGGCTCCTCGGATACCCGACGTGTAAACTCGTCGAATGCATTTCGGCGACCCTCAAGATCGAAGATAAAGAAGATTTGTTGAACTAGTTTTCAAGACCGGCAACCAAAGATGAAGAATAGTTCGGAAGAATCAAGGAGCGTCCCTAACTTGAAGATCGGTTCAGGGGGCTACTGACGGTGTCCTGGACTAGGGGGTACTCACCACGTCATCTCCCGGTCTATTAGATTGGGCCAAGGACCCCCATGGCCGTATACTCATGGGCCGGTTCGGACAGCTGCCGCATACAAGGAATATTCCACAAGACTTGGCGATCAAGACAAGGACTTCTCCCCACCGGCGTATTCGGCTAGGACTCTTGTTATCCTAGGCCTCCGGTGCATTATATAAACCGAGGCCAGTCTAGTCGATAGATATACAATATATACAACAATCATACCATAGGCTAGCTTCTAGGGTTTAGCCTCCTTGATCTCGTGGTAGATCTACTCTTGTACGACCCATATCATCAATATTAGTCGAGCAGGACGTAGGGTTTTACCTCCGTCAAGAGGGCCCGAACCTGGGTAAAACATCGTGTCCCCTTCCTCCTGTTACCATCCGCCTTAGACGCACAGTTCGGGACCCCCTACCCGAGATCCGCCGGTTTTGACACCGACAGCGATGGCTCATCCCGGACCGAGCACCGTTGTCGTGGCTATTCCCGTTGGCGAGAGGAGGGGGTGTGGATGGAATGACCCCCTCGCCCGTACCTTGTAGAGCCTGATCGTCGAGACATTGCTGATGTTGTTCTATTTCGGTAGCTCCGGACCCCGTGTCGGCCGCGGGCGAGGTGGTAATGGCGTCACCTGCTCCAACCACGTCCCCAGCAGCGCCCACGTCCTCATGCGCACCCGCATCCCCTGCGGCGTTAGAGGCTATGGGCGGTGGAGCCCTCGAGGTGGATGGATGGGTCGAAGCAACAGATTTCTTCTAGGCTCCATGGTTGATGGTGTCGTCAAAGATGAGGATGGTGATGAAGATGACGCATTGCACACACTTTCGGGTTTGCGCAAGTGAGCCCCCTACCTGGCGCGCCAAAGATGTCACGGGATATCCGCGGCCACCTATAGGACCGGGTGGCCCCTTGCTGGTTCGACAGGGGGACGTCGCGTTGCACAAAGATCCGACTAGCGTATGGCATCACGGAAGAGAGCACACAAGCAATTTACCCAGGTTCGGGCCGCCGCGAGGCATAAGACCCTACTCCTTCTTTGTTGGATTGATGGTGGAATGAACATGGTGATGCGTAGTACACTTGCCCGGCAGGGTTCGCCTCCGGGCCGAAGCGACTATGCGTATATGGTGGCTTAGGTTCATCAACTTTCCAACCCCCCCTACGAGTGCCATGGGCCTCCTTTTATAGATTAAGGGGTCACTACAATGGCAAAGTAGTCATTATCCACTGATATGATAGCGAACAGTGCTATCATACCTAACTCAACGGGCTGATAGGGTGCATTAAATGCACCGCTTAGTGTCACATCATTGGTCGCCCGACAAGGCTTGCCGGGCTATCTTGCCAGCTCCGCGCCTGTTCTCTTGACACGTCATAGGACGGGTGTCATCTCTAAGACTCTTCTGTAATAAATGGCTGCCATGTGGCGAATGGCTACCACTTAATCCTCTTGCGTCTTGACACCTCACTGATTGATGACGTGGATCGCGCTTGAGTGGTTGGTTGGGTGGTTTTGCCCCCGCGAGCCCCGGCAGACCATGCTGAAGGAAATATGCCCTAGAGGCAATAATAAAGTTGTTATTTATATTTCCTTATATCATGATAAATGTTTATTATTCATGCTAGAATTGTATTAACTGGAAACTTAGTAACATGTTTGAATACATAGACAAACAGAGTGTCACTAGTATGCCTCTACTTGACTAGCTCGTTAATCAAAGATGGTTAAGTTTCCTAACCATAGACATGAGTTGTCATTTGATAAACGGGATCACATCATTAGAGAATGATGTGATTGACATGACCCATCCATTAGCTTAGCACTATGATCATTTAGTTTATTGCTATTGCTTTCTCCATAACTTATACAAGTTCCTATGACTATGAGATTATGCAACTCCCGAATACCGGAGGAACACTTAGTGTACTATCACATGTGACACCGTAACTGGGTGATTATAAAGATGCTCTACGGGTGTCTCCGATGGTGTTTGTTGAGGTGGCATAGACCGAGAATAGGATTTCTCACTCCGATTGTCGGAGAGGTATCTCTAGGCCCTCTCGATAATGCACATCACTATAAGCCTTGCAAGCAATGTGACTAATGAGTTAGTTACGGGATGTTGCATTACATAACGAGTAAAGCGACTTGCCGGTAACGGGATTGAACTAGGTATGATGATACCGACGATCGAATCTCGGACAAGTAACATACCGATGACAAAGGGAACAACGCATGTTGTTATGCGGTTTGACTGATAAAGATCTTCGTAGAATATGTAGGAACCAATATGAGCATCCAGGTTCCGCAATTGGTTATTGACCGGAGATGAGTCTCGGTCATGTCTACATAGTTCTCGAACCCATAGGATCCACACGCTTAACGTTCGATGACGATTGGTATTATGAGTTTATGTGATTTGATGTACTGAAGGTAGTTCGGTGTCCCGGATGTGATCACGGACATGACGTGGAGTCTTGAAATGGTCGAGACATGAAGATTGATATATTGGAAGGTTATGTTTGGACACCAGAAAGTTATCGGATTAGTTCGGGCATTTTCCAGGGTACCGAGGGGTTACCGGAACCCCCGGGGGCTTAATGGGCCTACATGGGCTTTAGCGGAAGATAGAAGGACGCGGCCAAGAGGTGGGGAGCCCCCCCCCCCCCAAGCCCAGTCCGGATTGGGAGGGGGGCCGGCCCGCCTTTCCTTTCTCTCCCTATTCCCTTCCTTCCCCCTCCTTGTTGGACTAGGCAAAGGGGGAACCTACTCCTAGTAGGGGTAGGATCCCCCCCCTTGGGGTGCGCCTTGTGAGGCCGGCCGTCCCCCTCCTCCACTCCTTTATATAAGGGGAGGGGGCACCCCGTAGACACACAAGTTGACAATTGTTTTAGCCGTGTGTGGTGCCCCACTACACAGAACACACCTCAGTCATATTGTCGTAGTGCTTAGGCGAAGCACTGCGTCGGTAACTTCATCATCATCGTCACCACGCCGTCTTGCTGACAAAACTCTCCCTCGGCCTCAGCTGGATCTAGAGTTCGAGGGACCTCACCAAGCTGAACGTGTGCACATCGCGGAGGTGTCGTGCATTCGGTACTTGATCAGTTGGATCGCGAAGACGTTCGACTACATCAACCGCGTTACTAAACGCTTCCGCTTTCGTTCTACGAGGGTACGTAGACACACTCTCCCCTCTTGTTGCTATGCATCTCCTAGATAGATCTTGCATGATCGTAGGATTTTTTTTGAAATAATGCGTTCTCCAATAGTGGCATCAGAGCCAGGTCTATGCGTAGATGTTATATGCATGAGTAGAACACAAAGGAGTTTTGGGTGTGGGTATATACATATTTCTTGCCGTCACTAGTTATTTCTTGATTCGGCGGTATGTTGGATGAAGCAGCCCGGACCGACATTACATGACCGCGTTCATGAGACTGGTTCTACCGACGTTCCTTGCACATAGGTGGCTGGCGGGTGTTAGTTTCTCCAACTTTAGTTGAATCAGATTCAATGAACAGGGTTCTTTCTGGAGATCAAAAAGCAATCGCTATACCGCGTTGTGGTTTTTGATGCGTAGGTAAGAACGGTTCTTGGTAAGCCCATAGCGGCCATGTAAAACTTGGAACAATAAAGTAGAGGACGTCTAACTTTTTTTGGCAGGGCATGTTGTGATGTGATATGGTCAAGACATGATTATATAAATTATTGTATGAGATGATCATGTTTTGTAACACAGTTATCGGCAACTGGCAGGAGCCATATGGTTGTCGCCTTATTGTATGAAATGCAATCGCCATGTAATTGCTTTACTTTATCACTAAGCGGTAGCGATAGTCAAAGGATCAATAGTTGGCAAGACGAAAATCATGCTATGATGGAGATCAAGGTGTCAAGCCGACGACGATGGTGATCATGGCGATGATTTGGAGATGAAGATCAAAGGCACAAGATGATGATGGCCATATCATATCACTTATATTGATTGCATGTGATGTTTATCCTTTATGCATCTTATATTTCTTAGTACGGCAGTAGCATTATAAGATGATATCTCACTAAATTTCGAGGTATAAGTGTTCTCCCTGAGTATGCACCGTTGCAGCAGTTCGTCGTGCTGAGACACCACGTGATGATCGGGTGTGATAAGCTCTACGTTCACATACAACGGGTGCAAGCCAGTTTTTCACAAGCATAATACTCGGGTTAAACTTGACGAGCCTAGCATATGTAGATATGGCCTCGGAACATTGAGACCGAAAGGTCGGCGTGAATCATATAGTAGATATTATCAACATAGTGATGTTCACCATTGAAAACTACTCCATCTCACATGATGATCGGACATGGTTTAGTTGATATGGATCACGTGATCACTTAGATGATTAGAGGGATGTCTATCTAAGTGGGAGTTCTTAAGTAATATGATTAATTGAACTTTAATTTATCATGAACTTAGTACCTGATAGTATTTTGCATGTCTATGTCGTTGTAGATAAATGGCCCCTGCTGTTGTTCCGTTGAATTTTAATGCGTTCCTGGAGAAAGCTAAGTTGAAAGATGATGGAAGCAATTAGACGGACTGGGTCCATAACTTGAGGATTATGCTCATTGTTGCATAGAAGAATTACGTCCTGGAAGCACCGCTAGGTGCTAGGCCCGCTGAAGATGTTACTGATGACGTTAAGAACGTCTGGCAGAGCAAAGCTGATGACTACTCGACAGTCCAGTGTGCCATGCTTTACGGCTTAGAACCAGGACTTCAACGATGTTTTGAACGTCATGGAGCATATGAGATGTTCCAAGAGTTGAAGTTAATATTTCAAGCAAATGCCCGGATTGAGAGATAGTAAGTCTCCAATAAGTTGTACAGCTACAAGATGGAGGAGAATAGTTCTGTCAGTGAGCATATACTCAGAATGTCTGGGTACCACAATCACTTGACTCAACTGGGAGTTAATCTTCCGGTTGATAGTGTCATTGACAGAGTTCTTCAATCACTACCACCAAGCTACAAAAGCTTCATGATGAACTATAATATGCAAGGGATGGATAAGATAATTCCTGAGCTCTTCGCGATGCTAAAAGCTACGAAGGTAGAAATCAAGAAGGATCATTAAGTGTTGATGGTCAATAAGACCACCAGTTTCAAGAAGAAGGGCAAAGGGAAGAAGGGGAACTTCAAGGAGAACGACAAACAAGATGTTGCTCAAGTGAAGAAGCCCAAGTCTGTACCTAAGCCTGAGACCAAGTGCTTCTACTGCAAAGGGACTGATCACTGGAAGCGGAACTGCCCTGAGTATTTTGCGGATAAGAAGGATGGAAAAGTAAAAGGTATATTGTTTATACATGTTATTGACGTGTACCTTACTAATGCTCGCAGTAGCGCCTGTGTATTTGATACTGTTCTGTTGCTAATATTTGCAACTTGAAATAGGGGCTACTGATTAAGCGAAGATTGCCTAAGGACGAGGTGACGATGCACGTGGGAAATGGTTCCAAAGTCGATGTGATCGCCATCGGCACACTACCTCTACATCTACCTTCGGGATTAGTTTTAGAGCATGAACATTATATGTGGATCTTGTTTGATGCAAGACAGCTATTCATTTAAATCAGATAATAATGGTTGTTCTATTTATATGAGTAATATATTTTATGGTAATGCACCCTTGATGAGTGCTCTATTTTTACTAAATCTTGATAGTAGTGATACACATATTCATAGTATTCAAGCCAAAAGATATAAGTTTAATAACGATAGTGCAACTTATTTGTGGCACTACCGTTTAGGTCATATTGGTGTAAAGCACATGAAGAAACTCCAAGCTCATGGGATTTTGGAATCACTTGATGCTTGCGAACCATGCCTCATGGGTAAGATGACTAAAACTCCGTTCTTCGGAACAATGGAACGAGCAACAGACTTATTGAAAATAATACATACTGATGTATGTGGTTCAATGAGTGTTGATGCTCGTGGAGGGTATCATTATTATCTGACCTTCATAGATGATTTGAGCAGATGTGGGTATGACTACTTGATGAAACATAAGTCTGAAACATTTGAAAAGTTCAAAGAATTTCAGAGTGAAGTGGAAAATCATTGTAACAAGAAAATAAAGTTTCCACGATCTGATCGTGGAGGAGAATATTTGAGTTACGAGTTGGTCTTCATTTGAAACAATGCGGAATAGTTTCGCAACTCACGCCACCTGGAACACCACAGCGTAATGGCGTGTCTGCACGTCGTAACCGCACTTCATTAGATATGGTGCAATCTATGATGTCTCTTACTGATTTACCGCTATCGTTTTGGGGTTATGCTTTAGAGACAGCTGCATTCGCGTTAAGTAGGGCACCATCGAAATCCATGGAGACGACACCATATGAACTGTGGTTTGGCAAGAAACCCAATTTGTCATTTCTTAAAGTTTGGGGATGCGATGCTTATGTGAAAAAGCTTCAACCTGATAAGCTCGAACCCAAATCGAAGAAATGTGTCTTCATAGGATACCCAAAGGAGACTGTTGGGTACACCTTCTATCACGGATCCAAAGGCAAGATATTCGTTGCTAAGAATGGATCCTTTCTAGAGAAGGAGTTTCTCTCGAAAGAAGTGAGTGGGAGGAAAGTAGAACTTGATGATGTAGTTGTACCTGCTCCCTTATTGGAAAGTAGTTCATCACATAAATCAGTTCTAGTGATTCCTACACCAATTAGTGAGGAAGCTAGTGATGATGATCATGAAACTTCTGATCAAGTTACTACCGAACCTCGTAGGTCAACCAGAATAAGATCCGCACTAGAGTGGTACGGTAATCCTATTCTGGAGGTCATGTTACTAGACCATGATGAACCTACGAACTATGAGGAAGTGATGATGAGCCCAGATTCCGCAAAATGGCTTGAGGACATGAAATCTGAGATGGGATCCATGTATGAAAACAAAGTGTGGACTTTGGTTGACTTGCCCGATGATCGGCAAGCCATAGTGAATAAATGGATCTTCAAGAAGAAGACTGACGCTGACGGTAATATTACTGTCTACAAAGCTCTACTTGTTGTGAAACGTTTTTGACAAGTTCAAGGAGTTGACTACGATGAGACCTTCTCACCCGTAGCGATGTTGAAGTTCATCTGAATCATGTTAGCAATTGCCGTATTTTATGATTATGAAATTTGCCAAATGGATGTCAAAACCGCATTCCTTAATGGATAACTTAAAGAAGAGTTGTATATGATGCAACCAGAAGGTTTTGTTGATCCAAAAGGTGCTAACAAAGTGTGTAAGCTCCATTGATCCATTTATGGATTGGTGCAAGCATCTCGGAGTTGGAATATACGCTTTGTTAGTGTGATCAAAGCATATGGTTTTATGCATACTTTTGGAGAAGCATGTATTTACAAGAAAGTGAGTGGGAGCTCTATATCATTTCTAATATTATATGTGATGACATATTATTGGATGGAAATGATACTGGATTTCTGAATAGCATAAAAGGGTACTTGAATAAGAATTTTTCAATGAAAGTCCTCGGTGAAGCTGCTTATATATTGGACATAAAGATCTATAGAGATAGATCATGATGCTTAATTGGACTTTCACAAAGCACATACCTTGATAAAGTTTTGAAGAAGTTCAAAATGGATCAAGGAAAGAAAGGGTTCTTGCCTATGTTATAGGGTGTGAAGTTGAGTCAGACTCAATGCCGACCACTTCAGAAGATAGAGGGAACATGGAAGTCATTCCCTATGCTTCGGCCATAGGTTCTATCATGTATGCAATGTTGTGTACCAGACCTGATGTGTGCCTTGCTATGCGTTTAGCAGGGAGGTACCAAATTAATCCAGGAGTGGATCACTAGACAGCGGTCATGAACATCCTGAAATACCTGAAAAGGACTAAGGATATGTTTCTCGCTTATGGAGGTGACAAAGAGCTCGTAAATTAACGGTTACGTAGATGCAAGCTTTGACACTGATCCGAATGACTCTAAGTCGGAAACTGGATACGTATTTTTATTGAATGGAGCTGTCAGTTGGTGTAGTTCTAAGCAAAGCATCGTGGCAGGATCTACATGTGAAGCGGAATACACAGCTGCTTTGGAATCAGCAAATGAAGGAGTCTGGATGAAAGAGTTCATATCCAATCTAGGTTTCATACCTAGTGCATTGGGTCCAACAAAAATCTTTGGTGACAATACTGGTGCAATTGCCTTAGCAAAGGGATCCAGATTTCACAACAGAACCAAGCACATCAAGAGACGCTTCAATTCCCACCGTGATCAGGTCAAGGAGGGATACCTAAAGATTTGCAAGATACATATGGATCTGAATGTTGCAGACCCGTTGACTAAGCCTCTCTCATGAGCAAAACATGATCAACACCAAGAATCCATGGGTGTTAGAATCATTACAATGTAATCTAGATTATTGACTCTAGTGCAAGTGGGAGACTGAAGGAAATATGCCCTAGAGGCAACAATAAAGTTGTTATTTATATTTACTTATATCATGATAAATGTTTATTGTTCATGCTAGAATTATATTAACCGGAAACTTAGTACATGTGTGAATACATAGACAAAGAGAGTGTCATTAGTATGCCTCTACTTGACTAGCTCGTTAATCAAAGATGGTTAAGTTTCCTAACCACAGACATGAGTTGTCATTTGATAAATGGGATCACAACATTAGAGAACTATGTGAATGACATCACCCATCCGTTAGCTTGGCACTATGATCGTTTAGTTTATTGCTTTTGCATTCTCCATAACATGTACATGTTCCTATGACTATGAGATTATGCAACTCCCGAATTCCAGAGGAACACTTAGTGTGATATCAAATGTCACAACGTAAATGTGTGATTATAAAGATGCTCTACAGGTGTCTCCGATGGTGTTTGCTGAGTTGGCATAGATCGAGATTAGGATTTGTCACTTGGATTTGTCGGAGAGGTATCTCTGGGCCCTCTCGGTAATGCACATCACTATAAGCCTTACAAGCAATGTGACTAATGAGTTAGTTACGGGATGTTGCATTACGGCATGATTAAAGAGGCTTGCCGATAATGAGATTGAACTAGGTATGATGATACCGACGATCGAATCTCGGGCAAGTAACATACCGATGACAAAGGGAACAACGTATGTTGTTATGCGGTTTGACCAATAAAGATATTCGTATAATATGTAGGAACCAATATGAGCATCCAGGTTCCGCTATTGGTTATTGACCGGAGATGAATCTCGGTCATGTCTACAAAGTTCTCGAACTCGTAGGGTTCACACGCTTAACGTTCGATGATGATTGGTATTATGAGTTTATGTGATTTGATGTACCGAAGGTTGTTCGGAGTCCCGGATGTGATAACCGACATGACGAGGAGTCTCGAAATCGTCGAGACATGAAGATCGATATATTGTAAGGTTATGTTTGGACACCGGAAAGGTTTTGGATTAGTTCGTGCATTTTCCAGAGTACCGGGGAGTTACCGGAACCCCCCGAGGGCTTAATGGGCCTGCATGGGCTTTAGTGGAAGAGACGAGGAGGCGGCCAAGTGGTGGGGCACGCCCCCCAAGCCCAATCCGAATTTGGAGGGGGGCCGGCCCCCCTTTCCTTTCTCTCACTCTTCCCTTCCATCCCCCTCCTATTTGGACTAGGAAAGGGGGGGAACCTTCTCCTAGTAGGAGTAGGATTCCCCCCTTGGGGCACGCCTTGTGAGGCCGCCCGGCGCCCTCCTCCACTCATTTATATACGGGGGAGGGGGCACCCCATAGAGACATGAGTTGACAATTGTTTTAGCCGTGTGTGGTGCCCCCCTCTACAGAAACACACCTCGGTCATATTGTTGTAGTGCTTAGGTGAAGCCCTGCGTCGGTAACTTCATCATCACTGTCACCACGCCGTCGTGTTGACGAAACTCTCCCTCGGCCTTAGCTGGATCTAGAGTTTGAGGGACGCCACCTAGTTGAACGTGTGCAGATCGCAGAGGTGTCGTGGATTCGGTACTTGATTGGTTGGATCGCGAAGAAATTCGACTACATCAAATGCGTTACTAAACTCTTTCGCTTTCGGTGTACGAGGGCACGTAGACACACTCTCCCCTCTCGTTGCTATGCATCTCCTAGATAGATCTTGCGTGATCGTAGGAATTTTTTTGAAATACTGCGTTCTCCAACACTTGTCGGGCTCGCCTGCCCGGCAAGGGAGGCCCTTCTCTTGCCGATATCTTGCTCTTCTGGCTCGAACTTGGTCTCTCTGGACTACGTGTTGGTTATTCAAATCTCTTGGTCCTTCAATGACTGACTTAGGTTGGTGCTTCAAACTTGATCTCGTGCCTGTGCATAGTCTGGGCAACAAACCCAGGGTTTGTTGCACCGACAAACAATGGCATCAAGATCAAACACATCAGAAGTGACAATGGCACATAATTCAAGAACACTAGCCTCAACACTTATCTTGATACATTGGGCACCACACATGAGTTCTCCGCTCCTTACACACCTTAGCAGAACGACATCGTGGAGCGCAAGAACAGAACCCTCATTGAGATGGCATGTACGATGCTTGATGAGTACAAGACTCCAAGAAATTTCTGGCCTAAAGCCATTGATACTTCATGCCACATAATCAACAGAGTTTATCTTCATAAGTTCTTCAAGAAGACATCCTATGAACTTCTGACTGGTAAGATGCCAAATGTCATCTATTTCAAAGTCTTTGGTGCTAGGTGCTGGATCAAGGACCCGCATCACACTTCAAAATTTGCACCGAAAGCACATGAAGGTTTTATGCTTGGCTACGGAAAGGATTCGCACACCTACAGTGTCTTCAACCTCTTTCACTACAAAGTGGTTAAAACAGTAGATGTGTGGATCGAAGAGATTAATGGCTCGCAAAGAGAGCACCTGCAAAATGTGCTAGATGAAGCTACACCAAGTGAATCTATGAAGCTAATGGGTACTGGAGAGATCATACCCACCGAGGAACAGGCTGAAGAGGAAATCATCATATCAGCACCAAATCAATATGAAGACAATGGTTAGTTTGAAGACAATGCTGAAACAAATGACAATCAACAAGAGCAAAGCCTTCTCCCAGCCCATCCTCATGTGGCAAATGAAGTACAGATTGAAAAGATCATCGATAGTATCAATGCACCTGGTCCACTCACTCGCTCAAGAGCTCAAAACTAGCAAATTTTGTGGTCACTTTCCATTTGTATCTATATCTAAACCCAAGAAAGTTGATGAAGCCTTCATGGAACCTGAATGGATTCAAGCTATGCAAGAAGAGCTTCAACAGTTTGAGTCGAATAATGTATGGGAGCTAGTTAAGCATCCTGATCCTCACAAGCACAATACTATTGGCACCAAATGGATCTATCGCAACAAGCAAGATGAGCATGGTGAAGTTGTCAGAAACAAGGCTTGTCTCGTTGCCTAAGGTTACACACAAGTAGAGTGAATTGGCTTCGATGAAACCTTTGCTCCTGTGGCTAGGCTTGAAGCCATTCATATACTGCTAGCCAATGCTAACCACAACAATATTCTTCTGTACCAAATGGATGTGAAGAGTGCCTTCCTCAATGCCAAAATTTAAGAAGTATATGTTGCTCAACCTCCTGGTTTTGAAGATCCAAAACATCCTGACATGGTGTACAAGCTCAACAAGGCACTGTATGGCCTCAAACAAGCACCTCACACTTTGTATGACACGCCCGAAGATTTCCTGACGAGCAAAGGCTTCAAACCTGGTTCTCTAGATCCCACTCTCTTCACGAAGACATATGATGGTGAACTGTTTGTATGCCAAATCTATGTCATAACATTATCTTCGGCTGCACTAACAAGAGATACAGTGATGCGTTTCGGCATATGATGCAAGAGAAATATCAGATGTCCTTGATGGGAGAGCTGAAATTCTTCCTTGGTCTTCAAATCCGTCAACAAAGAAATGGCATCTTCATATCACAAGAAAAATACCTCAAAGATTGCCTAAAGAAGTTTGGAATGCAAGACTGCAAAGGGTACAAGACTGCAAAGGGTACACGAGGCCAATTAGGAACTCATGACAATGGTAAAGAGTTTGATCAAAAGGTATACTGCTCCATGAGTGGTTTTTTATTGTACTTATGTGCATCTAGGACTGATATAATGCTTAGCGTTTGCATGTGTGCCCGATTCCATGTGGCACCGAAGGAATCACATCACCTCGCTGTGAAGCGAATTATTAGATATTTGGCTCACACCCCAACACTAGGAATATGGTATCCAAAGGGCTTAGAGTTTGATCTAGTTGGATTCTCAGGTGCTGATTATGCTAGTGACAAGGTTGATCGCAAGTCCACATCAGGCACATGTCATTTTCTTGGATGATCTCTTGTCTGTTGGTCTTCAGAGAAGCGGAACTATGTATCCCTCTCCACTGCTGAATTTGAATACATTGCTGCTGGATCTTGTTGTGCTCAGCTTCTCTGGATGAAGCAAACTCACAAGGAATATGGCATCAACCTGAAGCATGTGCCACTCTACTACCACAAAGAAAGCGCCATCAAGATTGCCAACAATCCAGTTCAGCACTCGAAGACAAAGAACATTCAGATCCGTCATCACTTTCTCAGAGATCATGTCGTGAATGAAGACATTGATATCATTCACATGAACACTAAAGAGCAATTGGCAGATATATTCAGGAAGCCCTTGGATGAGAAAAGGTTTTGCAAGCTGCGGTGTGAGCTAAATATCTTAGAATCCTCGAATGTCCCGTGAATGGATACACATCCTAAAGCTTATGCATGTTGATGACTTAGATGTGCAACACACGAAGTAACCTATATCTTCAATTCATGAAGACGTACCCTCTAAGTTTGAATACATTAATGTGGAATTTGACTTCAGAGCGCCACGATAATTGTGCGCCATGTCTGGGTCTAATATTTCCTATACGGTGGGTAATGCCACCACCACATTTTCTTGAAGAATTTTCATTTGGCGTCATGATTACATTATCTTCATGTTTGATTTGTCTTCAACATTGATTTGACTTCAAGGTTTATCTTCGCAATGTTGATTTGGTCTTCACAAATATGTGTGTGTGTGTGTTTGTGTGTGTGTGTGTTCTTTCCTCTACAACATTCACTTATAGCTGTGTGTTCATATTTGCTATCTTTTGACCTAAGTGAATGTGATCGGACCCTAACGTCTTCTATGCCTATCCCTCAAATTCTCTCGATCTCTTCATATGCATTATGTTCACATGTGTCGAATGTCTTCATTCTGTCCTTGTCAGCTGAAGATACAAAGGCACACATTTAAAATGCTTTTAATGCACTTATCCTTTTTGCCTGAATATCGGAGAAGGCGAAACGACCACACGACAAACTAGGCGTGCGTGGGAATATGGCTCAACTCTCAATAAGTTGCATGCTTGCCATGTGTCCACCAGATGTGAAGCACCAGGGGCACTTGCATAATTTCCCTACACTGCCGCCCCTCATCCTTATAAATACTCCACCCCGTGCGGTCATAATCTGTAACACCCACAATGCCGCTATATCTCCCATGTGTCGGGGCACGACTTAGAGGCATAGCCACATGGTAGGTTTGTCGCAAGAGGGGTAATCTTCGCACAATCCCATGTACTGAATAAGAAAGGGATAAAGAGTTGGCTTACAATCGCCACTTCACACAAATAACAAGTTAAACATACATCATCCAGAATACAATCAAGGTTCGACTATGGAACCAAAATAAAAGAAGACAACCCCAATTGCTAGATCCCTAATCGTCCGAACTGGGCTCCACTACTGATCATCCGAAAAAGAAACATAGCAACGACCAAGATCTTCATCGAGCTCCCACTTGATCTCGGTTGCGTCACCTGCACTGGTATCATCGGCACCTACAACTGTTTGGAAGTATCTGTGAGTCACGAGGACTCAGCAATCTCATACCCGCGAGATCAAGACTATTTAAGCTTATGGGTAGGGTAAGGTAATGAGGTGGAGCTATAGCAAGAACTAAGCAAATTTGGTGGCTAACATGCTCAAATAAGAGCGAGAAGAGAAGCAACGGAATGGTCAAGAAGCTAGAAGTGATCAATAAGTGATCCTGAAAACTAGTTACGTTCAAACATAACACAAGACCGTGTTCACTTCCTCGACTCCGCCGAAAAGAGACCATCACGGCTACACATGGGGTTGATTCATTTTAATTAATTTAAGTGTCATGTTCTCTACAACCGGACATTAACAAATTCCCATCTGCCACATAACCGCGGGCACGGCTCTCGAAAGTTTATACCACATAGGGGTGTCCCAACTTAGCCCATCACAAGCTCTCATGGTCAACGAAGGATATTCCTTCTCCGGGGAAGACCCGATCAGTCTCGGAATCCCGGTTACAAGACATTTCGACAATGGTAAAACAAGACCAGCAAAACCGCCCGATGTGTCGACAAATCCCGATAGGAGCTGCACATATCTCGTTCTCAGGGCACACTGGAATGTCCAAGATTCCGGTAGGGCAACCCAGAGTTGCCCCTGGTGGCCACCGGCAACTGACAGGTTGGACCAACACTCAGAAGAGCACTGGCCCGGGGGTTTAAAATAAAGATGACCCTTGAGTCCGCATAACCCAACGGAAAAATTCTTAGTTGGCAAATGTTAAAACCAGTGTTGGGCCTTGCTGGAGAAGTTTTATTCAAAGCGAACTGTCAAGGGGTTCCCATAACACCCAACCGCGTAAGGAACGCAAAATCAAGGAACATAACACCGGTATGACGGAAACTAGGGCGGCAAAAGTGGAACAAAACACCATGCATAAGGCCGAGCCTTCCACCCTTTACCAAGTATATAGATGCATTAAAGTAAATAAGATATAGTAATGATATCCCAACAATATCCAAGTTCCTACATGGAACAAGCTTCATCTTCACCTGCAACTAGCAACGCTATAAGAGGGGCTGAGGAAAAGCGATAACATAGCCAAACAACGGTTTGCTAGGAAGGTGGGTTAGAGGCTTGACATGGCAATATGGGAGGCATGATAAACAAGTGGTAGGTAGCATGACATAGCGATAGAACGAACAACTAGCAAGCAAAGATAGAAGTGATTTCGAGGGTATGGTCATCTTGCCTGAGATCCCGCAAGGAAGAAGAACGAGTCCATGAAGAAGACAAACGAACGTAGTCGAACGAATCCTCACAACTCCGGAACGAAACCGAAGCTAACGAGAGAAGCAACCCGGAAAGAAGTGGGCAACATAGTAAACAACCATCACATAAACATGGCATGATGCACAACCAAGTATGATGCATGTCTGGTTTAAAAAGGCATGGCATGGCAAAGTGCACAAACAAAACTACAAGTTAAGTGAAGCTCAATATGCATCGGGATGCATATTGACAAAACACTATTAAATATTGTTAAACATGGCAAGAGGGTGAATCATAAACAAACTAACTATCTAAGCAATTTAAATGGGGCCGGAAACTTCCAACAACAATTTCGGTAAATGCCCATATGCATTTAGAAATTTTATGCAACAACAATTTTAAACATTTTAAAGGTTATTATCATGATGCGGCTGGCATGTGCAAGTTTTATGCATTTTTATGAAAAAGTTGACATAAGCATATTATGAAGCATTTGTCACCATGATGGAAAGAAAGAGTGCCACGGCGAGGAATCCAAAAATGATGCCACGACAATATATCGGTTCCGGTAGCTCACGGAGATACCGGTGCAAAAGGAAATGTGGCGGGAGCGTGCAAAAGATGGTGGGGTGATCGCGGTTACCGGGTTGCCACGAGTCGATGGCATTGAAGCGAGAAACACTACGGACATGGTGCAGACAAAGGGTGCATCTCATACAACACAAGCAATCGTTCTCGGACGGTCGTCTCGGGGTTATACCTTCAAAGCATGCAAACGGGATGGTTCGAGTTTGACGGGATGTAGTAGTTCTCTCGACGATAGTCGTTCACGTTCATAGTGGAAGTAGTCGTTCACGTTCGTAGTAGAAGTAGTCGTTCACGTTCGTTCGGAGAGGTACTTGATGACTCCAAGCCCTTCGCGGTCAACGGTAGTCGTGCACAGGTCTTCGATGATAGTAGGTGTACACACGTTGTAGTCGAACTTGACGTTGCGCTGACGTTTGTGGTACACTAGTCGGCGGTAGTGGAACTTGACGGATCCGAGCTCTTCGAGGATCGTTGTGGTACTCGTTCATGTTGTAAACTTATGCGGCGTCGGGTCCGAGGTCTCCGGCCGTAGTGGTACTTGCTATTACCGGTAGTCAAATTTGAGGTGCTCCTGGTGTCTGACTTGCAGCGTTGGACAGAACCATGGCGAGGTTCAGCACGAGAGGAGGGACGCGAGCAGCAAGGCGACGATAACAGAGCAGCCGTGGATGGCAGCAGTGCCATGGGAGGCAGCCGAAGGGAGCACCTCGGGCGTCGGGCTACAGGACGGAGAAGAAGCGAGGCAGGCTTGTAGAGCAACAGGAGTGAGGCGAACCAGGCCGGCAAGGCGCAGGAGGCTAGCGATGAAGCAACAGAGGCGTGGGTGTCGGGCCATAGTGATGGGGAGACGACGTAGAGGAGGTTCAGAGGCGCCGGAAGCGTACGACGGAGGGCATGGGGAGGTGACCGACGGGCACCGACTCGGGGAGCTCCTGCTCAAGCCCGCCCGCGGAGGGGGGCATAGGGCTGCAGGCCTCGGGCGGCGAGGATGTGCCATGGAGGAAGGAGGCTGGCTGAGAGGAGAGCTTGGGGAGCCGGCGGCGGCCTCGAGAAGGAGAAGGCGGCTTGGCGAGGCGGAGGAGGAAGGAGGCAGAGGGGGATCGAGAAGGAGAGCGGGGTTGAGCACGATGCACTCCTTTCCCGGGGGCGCTGGATGGAGGATGAGAGGGAGAGGGTGAGGGAGAGAGATCGAGAGGAGCGGGTCGCTGCATGTGCGTGCGGCGCTGGAGGCGGACGAAGGGAAGGAGCAGCTCGCTAGGGTTACGGGGGAAGTGGGCCCTAGAGGCCGGCCCAGTAGAGAGGGGGGGGGGGGGGGGGGGGGGGGGGGGTCGTCTGGGCCTTAAGGAAAATAGGCCGGCTTGGCAGGCCTAAGAGGCTGGTGGGTGCTTCTGGTGGAGCAAAAGGGCCGGACTGATTGGGCTGCTCTCCCTCTCTCTTCTCTCCTTATTTCCTTTAACAAAAAACAAATAAAGAGGAGAAAAAGAAAGAGGGGGTTAGGGGAAGAAGTTGGACACGCGGATAAATTTCCCGGACTCACAAAAATGTGCTTGTTCCGAGAAAACAGAAATGGCCATCATTGAAAGATGTAAATTCAAACTCATTTGAATTTAATTCAAATGGGTGTGAACTAGGACTTGGTTTTAGAAGTGTCCAAAAATGTTCGCATTTTTGGAGAAACCTCAGTAAATGGTAAGAGAATAGTTAGCAAGGTTTGAAGGTAAAACTCGAAGAGGAAATAAACATGGGAAATATTTTGCACGTGTGTTATTGTTAATTCCAAAAGAATAGAATATTTATAATAGCTCCCTAATAATAGTAGGAGACTTTTATATGTTATAAAGAGAATTTCACCATGTGAACTCCCTCGATTTAAATGGATCAAAGATCCATGCCATTTATTTGTTGAGTTTTTTAAAAAAATGAAATGGCATGATGGCATGATGACATGATGCAATTCACATGATTCGAAGATGGATACAACAGACAAAACAAAACACACGGCAAAATTCGGAAAACATGGAAGGCATTTGGAGCTCCGGTCTTCGGGCGTCACAACACTCCACCACTACAAGAGGATCTCATCCCGAGTACTAGGATGGCACGGGAGGAAAACGGAAGAGAAGATAAGAGGTAAAACTAAGCTATTTCTTTGACAAATTAGTGAAACCAAAGAACCTTGCGAGGTTGAATAAATTCAAAGAAGAATACAACGAAGATGAACAAAGTTGAAAACCGTCCGTTAGAAAAGAGGAACAAGGAACATTACGGGAACCTTGTAGGTTGAAAGAGATAAGAAAAAAGGGTGCAATGGACAAGAAGTACATGCAAGCACTCCAGTAGAAACGAGATGTACAAGGAACGATAAGGATCAATTACGACAACACTCTGGTTGGAAATGGAAGGTAAAGAATATGAGCTTGGCAAAATGAAAGCACTTGGATGAGAGTATGGTTAGAAGAGGAATGATAGACACAACACTCCGGTTAAAACAAGATAGAGAAGGAATCAGAATGATTTAATTTCGACAGCACTCCGACTGCAAAATGGAAGGAATTAAACATGAATTTGACAAGATGAGAGGACATTAGATGACATCAACAACATACTACCTCCGGAACTATTGAAAGAATGGAACAAGGGGTAAGAAAGATCTCAGATAGCACTTCGATTGAGAAGGAAGGCAAAACTTTATAAGATGAGAGAAATTGAATGAAAACACGACACTCCGGTTGAATGGATAAGCAAAAGGAAAGAATATGATCTTTGACAAAAAAATTATGATGGGTTGAAGAGTGCAACATCACAATGCCTCCAGAAGAAATGAAAGAAATGAATTTATTGAATGGAGGGAAACAAGATGTTAGAAGAGCACGCTTACACAAAATGCTATAACGGAGTTGTTGGATTATCAACAACGAAAGGATAAGCTTGTTGTGGCCTTATGGAAAAGATCTCAAAATTATGAGGTGACAATCTGCCACTCACGGGAATTTTTTTGGATTGAGAGCACCAAAGAGATGACAAACTTCTTCCACGAAGAAGATAAAGAGATAACTTGGATCATTATTAAGCACCACAATAAAAACATTCCTTAGGGAAGGCTGTAGGTGAAATATAACCCAATATAACTCCAATGAAGAGATTGATGGATTGAAAAGATGTCTTGAGCAAAGATAAAATGATGGATTTAGATATGTCACTCTTGAAAAACTTGTGAAACATGAAACACGAATGGAAATTATCAACAATGACATAACACCACCTCAAAAGATAAGATAGAAATAATTGCACTTCGGAATGCGAGATGAAGAATACTTGAAGTATAGCTTGGCGGATCATCGCTTCGAGAGAAATCTTGACGAACAATTGAATAATGAAAGGAATCCTTGACAAAACACCATATAGAGCTTCCACGAAGAACTCTGGTAATAAAAAGTATGATAAAAAGAAAGAGAAGCTGAAAACACAAGGTGAAGCCTTGTGATGATTTAGATGGAGCTTCGTGGTGATATACTTGAGAGAGCTTGGAACTCTGGGAAAAGAAAAGATGAAACATTTGAAACCGAGAATTTTTTGATGAACCTCCAGAATAAGGAATTGAATTTACTAGATGAAACAAGAATAAGAATAACATTATGCTCATCCTTCACCAATTAAATTGATGACAAGCAATGGATTTGGCATACTACTTATTATCGTAGAAAGGATTAAGAGAGATATAGCGCAAACTTGGGAAGGTCTTCAATGAACCACTGATACGACTTGGAAACAACGAATGAATTGATATGAAAACGAAGGAAGAAGAATCTTGAAGAAACCACTGTATGGATAGAAAAACAGACGAAGTTAATGGGTCAATCACCGGTAAGAATTAGAGAACGAAAGAAGATACTTGAGGGGATTTAAATACATGAGACCAAAAAGATCACGAGCTGATGAGAGAATAGGTGAATGATACACCGGTAAGATTTGGAGAACAATAGTTGAAAGCTGAGAATGAATAATTCTGAGATGATGGGCTCCGGAGAATCAAACTAAAAAGACTCTTGAATTGATCCAGATGGGTGAAAAGAATATCTCACAATCGAAAATAATTGTGAGCATGGCATCGAGCTAGAATCACGAATCTTTGAAAGAATGGATAAGATTTGCAGGAAAACTCTTCTTCGGTCTTCAAATGCAGAGAATGACGATGAGAAAACACCACCATGAATTGTTGAGGTACTCCAAAATTATTAGAAGAGGAAATGTTGAGCCAAAGATCAAAATAATTTGAGAGTGATATTGGAGAAGGTAATTGACTGATGAAAATTCATTAGTTTGAAAGTGATATTGGAGAAGGTAATTAACTGATGAAAATTCATTCTTACGTCAAACTTTAGAAGATTTGAGAATAGCTCCGAGAAAATAGAAGAGTCAGGTAAGATCCTGGGAAAAGACATGTGGATTAGGGCCCGCTCAAAAGAAACACCATTGAACGATTTAAAAGATAGATTGCCGGTTGAATTAAATGGCTTGAATAAGATAACAACCTTGACATAGCTTAAGCGAATTAGCAATGGAAACGCGAATCTCCTGAGATATCTTCAGCACTCCGGCACAATTGAATAGCAAGTGGGGAATGATTATGAGGTGCACCGGCATGAGAAAGCATTGGACAAATGAAAGGACTATGCTCAATACCAAAGCTTGAATTGAATCCAGCATAAGAGAAAATAAAGAAGAATGATGGAGTAGTAGAGCATCTTCATGAGAAATACCGGGTAAGAACATTGATTGAAAAGAATGAAGAGACTTCACATGAATAAAAGGGTACTTGATTAAGCAATCCGAGTCCTTAAATAAAAAGGGTGGGAGGGCAGGAAAACAAAGGCAACTTGGGAGGATGAAACAAACAATGTTGAGAAGACTTAGAGTTGATCTTGCGGATGTCGAAAATGATCGGATCCACTTGAAGGGGAGCACACCGGTTGAGAAGAATTTGAGATGACAAACTCGAGGATCAAGAAGGATTGGTATTCACATAGAAGTGTGAGAACACCACTTAGGGGAGGTATGGAATCAACACTTGACATTGAAGCAACTCAAATACCACAACTCAAAACAAAACAAAGGATTGGCTTGCAAAATAAGTCGGAACAAACATATGATAGACCCCATATCGTATCATGTGTCTGTTGGAAAGATATCCTATGATATACTTGAGTTCCCACTTATAAACTCCCAAAACATTCTGATTATGCAATCAGGTGTTGGGGATACAGGGGAAGCATAATATCTCACCCAAATAACAATTCCTACATCCATCTGTATCCATCCTTCAACACATAACCAAGAAACCTTAAGAAATCATGTAGCTCAACTTTCGAAAAGCATCCATTATACGAGGTATGGAAATACTCCCGAAATCCCTCCCCAGTACTGGGTGGTGTCGAGGTTATCTCACCAACAACTACATAAAAGAGATTTTCGATGTCGGCGAACTCGGGTATTCAAGAACTGCAATGATAAAATTGTGACGACGACACCTCGGAGCTCATCTCCCCGGGACACTGCCACAACCCCTAAATGTCAGGAGGCACCAAGAATAATGTTCTCGTCACAAGAATATCGTAACAATTCCAAGAGACCCGCGTGATCCTAAAAAAAATTCATGAAATTTGAGGAGACAAGAGTCAAAACTCTACGTCAGGAGACGTCACCAGAGCAACAAAGGGACTGATGAGTAAAAAGAATCCTACTCTCCGATATATATATAATCCTAAGACTAATTTTTTTGTTCTAGACTCACCAACGTCACGATTCGATCAAGCAGGGGGATCCTAAGTTGGGGAAGTCTTTGATTACCAACTTGTAACAACCACAATGCGGCTGTATCCCCCACGTGTCAGGGCACGACTTAGAGTCATAGCTGCATGGTAGGTTTGTCACAAGAGGGGTAATCTTCACACAATCCCATGTACTAAATAAGAAAGGGATAAAGAGTGGGATTACAATCGCCACTTCACACAAATAACAAGTTAAACATACATCATCCAGAACACAATCAAGGTCCGACTACGGAAACAAAATAAAAGAAGACAACCCCAATTGCTAGATCCCCGATCATCCCAACTGGGCTCCACTACTGATCATCCGAAAAAGAAACATAGCAACGACCAAGATCTTCACCGAGCTCCCACTTGAGCTCGGTTGCATCACCTGCACTGGTATCATCGGCACCTGCAACTGTTTGGAAGTATCTGTGAGTCATGAGGGCTCAGCAATCTCACACCCGCGAGATCAAGACTATTTAAGCTTGTGGGTAGGGTAAGGTAATGAGGTGGAGCTGCAGCAAGCATGAAGCAAATATGTTGGCTAACATACGCAAATAAAAGCGAGAAGAGAAGCAACGGAACAGTCAAGAAGCTAGAAGTGATCAATAAGTGATCCTGAAAACTACTTATGTTCAAACATAACACAAGACCGTGTTCACTTTCCGGACTCCGCCAAAAAGAGACCATCACAGCTACACAGGTGGTTGATTCATTTTAATTAAGTTAAGTGTCAAGTTCTCTACGACCGGACATTAACAAATTCCCATCTGCCACATAACCGCAGGCATGGCTCTCGAAAGTTTATACCCTATAGGGGTGTCCCAACTAAGCCCATCACAAGCTCTCATGGTCAACGAAGGATATTCCTTCTCCCGGGAAGACCCGATCAGTCTCGGAATCCCGGTTACAAGACATTTCGACAATGGTAAAACAAGACCATCAAAGCCGCCCGATGTGCCGACAAATCCTGATAGGAGCTGCACATATCTCGTTGTCAGGGCACACTAGATTGTCCAAGCTTCCGGTAGGCCAACCCAGAGTTGTCCCTGGTGGCCACCGGCGACTGACAGGTTGGACCAACACTCATAGGAGCACTGGCCCGGGGGTTTAAAATAAAGATGACCCTTGAGTCTGCAGAACCCAAGGGAAAAAGGCTTAGGTGGCAAATGTTATAACCAAGATTGGGCCTTGCTGGAGGAGTTTTATTCAAAGCGAACTTTCAAGGGGTTCCCATAACACCCAACCGTGTAAGAAACACAAAATCAAGGAACATAACACCGGTATGACAGAAACGAGGGCGGCAAGAGTGGAACAAAACACCAGGCATAAGGCCGAGCCTTCCACCCTTTACCAAGTATATAGATGCATTAAAGTAAATAATATATAGTAATGATATCCCAACAATATCCATGTTCCAACATGGAACAAGCTTCATCTTCACCTACAACTTGCAACGCTATAAGAGGGGCTGAGCAAAAGCGGTAACATAGACAAACAACGGTTTGCTAGGAAGGTGGGTTAGAGGCTTGACATGGCAATATGGGAGGCATGATAAACAAGTGGTAGGTAGCGTGACATAGCGATAGAACGAACAACTAGCAAGCAAATATAGAAGTGATTTTGAGGGTATGGTCATCGTGCCTGAGATCCCGCAAGGAAGAAGAACGAGTCCATGAAGAAGACAAACGAACGTAGTCGAACAAATCCTCACAACTCCAGAATGAAACCGAAGCTAACGAGAGAAGTAACCCAGAAAGAAGCGGGCAACATAGTAAACAACCATCACATAAACATGGCATGCTACACAACCAAGTATGATGCATGACCGGTTTAAAGAGGCATGGCTTGGCAAAGTGCACAAACAAAACTACAAGTTAAGTGGAGCTCAATATGCATCGGGATGCATATTGACAAAACACCACATTCCATTATTTAGTTCTCTATCGGTTAGGTACTCAACACTATTAAATATTGTTAAACATGGCAAGAGGGTGAAGCATGAACAAACTAACTATCTAAGCAATTTAAATGGGGCCTGAAGCATCCAACAACAATTCCGTTAAATCCCCATATGTATTTAGCAATTTGATGCAACAACAATTTTAAACATTTTAAAGGTTATTATCATGATGCGGATGGCATGTGCAAGTTTTATGCAATTTTTATGAAAAAGTTGACATGAGCATATTATGAAGCATTTCTCGCCATGGTGGAAAGAAAGGGTGCCACGGAGAGGAATCCGAAAATGATGGCACAACAACATATCGGTTCCGGTAGCTCATGGAGATACCGGTGCAAAAGGAAATATGGAGGGAGCGTGCAAAAGATGGTTGGGTGATCCCGGTTACCGGGTTCCCATGAGTCGATGGCATGGAAGCGAGAGACACTATGCACACGGTGCAGACAAAGGGTGCATCTCATAGAACACAAGCAATCATTCTCGGACGGTCGTCTCGGGGTTATACCTTCAAAACGTGCAAACGGGACGGTTCAATGTTTGACGGGATGTAGTTGTTCTCGCAACGATAGTCGTTCACGTTCATAGTGGAAGTAGTCGTTCACGTTCATAGTGGAATTAGCCGTTCACGTTCGTTCGGAGAGGTACTTGATTACTCCAAGCCCTTCGCGGTCGATGGTAGTCATGCACGGGTCTTCGATTATAGTAGGCATACACACGTTGTAGTCGAACTTGACATTGCGTAACACGTGTCTTCGCCGACGTTAGTGGTACACTAGACGGCAGTAGTGGAACTTGACGGATCCGAGCTCTTTGAGGATCGTCGTACTACTCGTTCACGTTGTAGTCGTACATGTTCAAGAAGAAACTTATGCGGCGTCATGGAACTTGGCACATCCGAAGGGTACTTGGCGGGTCCGAGGTCTCCGGCCGTAGTGGTACTTGCTGTTACCGGTAGTAAAACTTGAGGTGCTCCTAGCGTCTGACTTGCGGCGTTGGACAGAACCATGGCGAGGTTCAACACGAGAGGAGGGACGCGGGCTGCAAGGCAACGGAAACATAGTAGCCATGGATGGCAGTAGTACCATGGAAGGCAGCCAAAGGGAGCAACTCAGGCGTCGGGCTACAGGACGGAGCATAAGTGAGGCAGGCTTGCAGAGCAACAGCAGTGAGGCGATCCAGGCCGGCAGAGGCGCTGGAGGCTGGCGACGAAGCAATAGAGGCGTGGGCATCGGGCCTTGGTGATGGGGAGATGATGCAGAGGAGGGTCGGAGGTGCCAGAAGCAAACGACGGAGGGCGTGGGGAGGTGACCGACGGGCACCGATTCGGGGAGCTCCTGCTCAAGCTCGCCCACAGAGAGGGGCACGGGGCTGCAGGCATCGAGCAGCGAGGAGGCGCCATGGAGGAAGGAGGTCGGCTGAGAGGAGAGCTTGGGGAGCTGGCGGCGGTCTCGGGAAGGAGAAGGGGGCTTGGCGCGGCGAAGGAGGAAGGAGGCAGAGGGGGGTCGAGAAGGAGAGCGGGGTCGAGCGCGATGCACTCCTCTCGTGGCGGCGCTGGAGGGAGGATGAGAGGGAGAGCGCGAGGGAGAGAGATCGGGAGGAGAGGGTGGCTGCCTGCACGTGCGTTGCTGGAGGCGGCCGAAGGGAAGGAGCAGCTCGCTAGGGTTATGGGGGAAGTGGGCCTTGGAGGCCGGCCCAGTAGAGAGGGGGGTCGGCTGGGCCTTAAGGCAAATGGGCCGGCCTCGCAGGCCTAAGAGGCTGGTGGGTGGTTCTGGCTGAGCAAAAGGGCTGGACTGATTGGGCTGCTCTCCCTATCTCTTCTCTCCTTATTTCCTTTAACAGAAAAGTAATAAAGAGGAGAAAAACAAAGCGGGGTTAGGGGAAGAAGTTGGACACGCGGAAAAATTTCCCGAAGTCACAGAAATGTGCTTGTTCCGAGAAAACAGAAATGGCCATGATTGAAAGATGTAAATTCAAACTCATTTGAATTTTATTCAAAGGGTTTTGAACTAGGACTTCGTTTTAGAAGTGTCAAAAAATGTTCGGATTTTTGGAGGAACCTCGGTAAATGTTAAGAGAATAGTGGGCAAGGTTTGAAGGTCAAACTCGAAGAGGAAATAAACATGGGAAATATTTTGCACGTGTGTTATGGTTAATTCCAAAAGAATGGAATATTTATAATAGCTCCCTAATAATAGTAGGAGACTTTTATATGTTATAAAGAGAATTTCACCATGTGAACTCCCTCGATTTAAATGGATCAAAGATCCATGCCATTTGTTTAGTTGATTTTTTTTTAAAATGAAATGGCATGATGACATGATGCAATGCACATGATTCAAAGATGGATGCAACAGACAAAACAAAACACACGGCGAAATTTGGAAAACATGGAAGGCATCTGTGTCGGATTTCGGGTTCCGGTAGACCCTTGAGGTTCGAACACTGGGGTGCGCGTGGAGATTTCGCCTCCTACCTACCTGCGCCCCTCCGCCTTGCTAGGATCTAAACTACGGAAAGAACAACACAAGAGACACAGGGTTTATACTGGTTCAGGCCACCGTTGTGGTGTAATACCCTACTCCAGTGTGTGGTGTGGTGGATTGCCTCTTGGGCTGATGATGATGAACAATACAAGGAAGAACAGCCTCGCGAGGGTCTGTTCTTGGCTGGGGCGATGAACTGCTGGGAGGAGTTCAATCACCTTTCTCTCTCTCTCTCTGATCCTTTCTTTTATCCTTCGATCCCCCCTCTTTTCTTCCAACCCCCTTGCTCTGTGGGTGGCTGGTCCTATTTATAGAGGCCCTGGTCCTCTTCCCAAATATCGAGCGGGAAGGGAGCCAACAATGGCGGGCTAATTTGAAGGGGGCAGCTAGTACTAGCTACCCTGACAAAAGTAGTCTTCGCCTGCACAAAGCTCTGGTGATGACGCCGTCTCGGGCTCCACGATGACCTCCGTCTTGTAGTCCTCATGGTCTTGGTCTCGTTGCACTGAAAATGGCAACCTTTGCCTGATGCCTCGGTACTCCACGGCTGCGCTTGCCCCCTTTGCACCAAAGAGGAAAGGAGGACACTGCGCGGGCTGGCACCCGCCTAGCGCCCTCGGTCGTCATGGCTTGCGTCACGGGCACCTCGTGAGGTACCCCGCCTTGATCTCTCCGCCTCCTCGCGAGCCAGCCTGACGAGGCCATGCCTGAGGAAGCTCCGCGTCGTCCACCCCGTGAGGCTTGGCCCCTCGCGAGGGTCTTGGGTTTGTGTTGGTGAAGATGGGACGTGCTGGGCCCCCCTTTGAGCCACGCCGCAGGCCGCAGGCAGGCGAGTCTGGGGACCCCCGTTCCCAGAACACCGACAGTAGCCCCAGGCCCAAGGCGCGCCCGGACTTGGCCGTGCAGGAAGGCAGAAGGGCAAGAGCGAAGCGCCGCAGGCCCTAACAGCCTGCATTCTTGGGTGCCGCGTGGCGGTTGATTGGACGTGGGCGACACTGTTCCCCCACGCCCTCCTTATTTTGCGCCATGCTACGCGGACCCGTAGTCGTACACAGCCGTTCCCCTGTTTGGTTGCTCGAGCGCCCTCTGTCCTTCCTCTGCTCGAACTCTGGTTTCTGTTTTCAACCCAATCTTGAACCTTCCCCCCCCTTCCCATCGCCATGGCTTCGACGAAGAAGGGAAGAGGGAAGAAACCCGTGTCTCAGCCTTGCCTGCCGCTGTTGGCGGCCCCCGCCGAGGGCTTGGGCAAGGTCAGCTTGGCTCTGGCCACCATCTTCAATGAATGCGGGAGGACGACAGCCTGGCCCGTGTCCCATTTCTCCATCGACAGGATAGCCACCGAGGTCCCGTATTTTGCCGACGCCCTGTGGGCGGGTCTGGTTCCTCCCTTTTCTGATTTCTTCAATGCCGTGCTTTCCCATTATCAGATCCACAGATGCATCTGGGTCCTGAATCCATCACTCTCTTTTCGGCCTTCACCTTTGCTTGCGAGGCTATGATGGGCATCCTTCCTTCGGTTTCCTTGCTGCGCCACTTCTTCTCGCTGCGCCTTGTTGACCCTACCCAATGCTGGGCGTGTGTGAGCTTCGTTGCCGCGCCTGAGACGGCAGCCTCTGGGATTGACTTCAAGCTCCCTCCGCCCGCGGCTGGGTTCCGCGAGTGGTGGCTGTATGTGGATGCTGGGGTGCCCAGCCCCCTGCTGTCGGAGCCAACTTCGCCTGCTATCCCCAATTCGGGCTGGGGCCAGGAGACGCTTGAGAGCCGCCGGCTCGTCTTCGTCTGGCACCGCCTCGCGTTCTTGAGGTCGCTTGGCGCGACAACGCCCAAGGTGGTGAAGGAGTTCCTACTATGCCGCGTTGCTCCTGTCCAGCATCACTCCCGCCGGATGTGGGCCTTCAGCGGGTGCGACGATCGTATGAGGCTCCAGGAAGAGGACCTCACACCTGAAGTGCTGAGGTCGGCGCTCTTGACCCTGACGGGGGATCCCAACCCTGGCAGTATCCAACAGGGAGGGGCCTTGCTGTACCTCTGCCAGAGCGGGGGCGATTTTGTGAGGTAGATGCCTACCTTCGATGAGTGGGGGCCGCGCCCCGTCGGCCTTTAGGGGCCTCGCGAGAACCCAGTGGTGGTGACTGCCCTTCTAGTCGGCCAAGGCGACTCTTCCTCAAGTGGCGGAGCAGGGAGGCACGAGGCGCCAGAGGCCGAGGGGGCTCCCGGCGGGGTGACAGCACTGGGCGAGGCTCATGAGGAAGCAGTTATCGGCGCCCGTGCCGCCGAGGCTGAGGGTGACAAGCAGTTGCCCTCTGCGCCTACGACCGAGGCCACTAAGGCTCCGGCGGCTTCTCTTGGCGAGGCGATTGGCGGCGCACGTCAGGCAGGCGCCCCTGCCGCAGATCGCCTTGACGCTCCATCTTTGTCGCAGGTTGATCCCTGCGCCCGACTCTTAGGCCGCTTCCGCGTGGACTTTGAGGCCCTCCGGAAGAGAAGGGAGGCCCTGGGCGACGATTACCCTTGTCGCCTGCTAAAGCGTAGGAAGTACTTCGCCACTGATGAGTAAGCCTTCTCCTTTCCCAGCTCCCGATCCTTCTGTTGCTCTTACTGACCCTTGCTCTGCAGGCCCCTTCCAGCCGAGCTTGCGGAGATGGCTGAGGAGTCGTCCCCCTTGGCTTCGCCCCCTCCATCGTCTTCAAGTGCTCCAAGCAGTGGAGCCCTTGTGGTGAGGGCGATCGACGAGGCGAACCATCCCGAGGCGTATCGTGGCCCCGCGCACCCCGCGATCCTTCGCGGGCCTTCTCGTGGCATAGCCAGCCTGCCGTGGGCTTCTCGCCTGGTCGTGGACTGCGATTGGCTGAGGCGCTTCCTGCACTCTTCACCTGGGGATGGGTGTCAGGACCCCGACTCGATGCCACATAGGTCTAGCATGTAACACCTCATATCACTTTGCGGCCTCACGCACGGTATTCCCACAGTTGTCGTCTTACCTTTGCCCGGGACCGTTTGCGCCTTTTGGCACACGTATATGATAGTGTCGCTAGCACCCATATGATAAGGAGCCCGGGCTGACATGACTAGTCGTAAACCCAAAGTGGCACAGACTTACAGGGACAGACATCCATGACCCAGCATCGAACGTGTCGGTCATCAGCAAGTGGGTCCGGGCTGTAGCACTGGGCTAGCATGACTCTGGTAAACCGGGCTGTAGCGGGCTAACAGGCCTCCGGTACTCAATGCGTGACATTTCCCCGAAGGGACATACATAGGAACGAAGAAGGACACATGCCGGCCAGCCTAAGTGTTTCGGAGCAGTAGCAAGCTACCATGGCTCAGTGGAACACTAGGAGACATTTCCCGGTAAGAGAGGCTACTAAAGATAAACAACTAGATAGTCAGATCCCACACATACCAAGCATTTCAATCATACACACAATATGCTCGATATGTGCAAATACAACAAGGCATCACAACATGACTCTACGACACAAGTACTTTATTTAAGGCTCAGAGAGCCATACATAACATACACATAGGTACGGGTCACACGACCCAGCATTCAAGTCATACAGTCATACAAACCAGCAGCGGAAGTAACTTGTCTGAGTACAGACAACTAGTAAAATAAAAGAGGCTTGGAAAGCCTAGCTATACTACGTGGTCCTTCACAAGCTCAGGATCACCACCTGGGCCTTAGCCTACTCATTGATGTCAACGTCTACGAAGAACCCATCAGAAGGGGTTGCAGCGTCTTCTGTAAAAATGTAAATTATAGCAACATGAGTACAAAGGTACTCAGCAAGACTTACATCAGATCCTACATACATGCACATTATCAAGAAGGGTTGGTGGAGTTGTTGCAGCAAGCCAGCTTTGACTCTTGGCTAGGCTATCCTACGAGACTCCAACTTGAAATGGTTTTGCGCACACGAGTCCACTACTCACCACTTCAATACACTACCGAGGATCCACCTCCGTCTTCCTACGGAAGAGCCATCCTCGGCACTCACACTTATCTTGAGGCTTTTAGTAGTTTCCATTTACTTGTCTATGAACTGTATAGGCAACCAAGTAGTCCTTTACCGCGGACGCGGCTATTCGAATAGATCATGTTAACCCTGCAGGGGTGTACTTCTTCATACATGTTTCCACCACTTAGCGTCTGCACACGACATGTGCTCGGCAGACTTCAAGCGAAAGCCGACGTGGGTGTAGACCACGACCTACCTAAACACCTAAGTCTCTAGTCCAGGTTTATCGCCTATTCGGGTTCCATCCATGAGGAGATCCGGCCGAGGTTTCGCTCACAGCCCCAAACGATGTGAACAGGGTTCCCGAGATACCTAACGGGTATTCGGTACACCGTGCCACGTACCTACCGCATCACAGCCCACCCCTACGGTCAGCGCTGTCCACGGCCTCCAGTAGGCTACAAACACCAGAAACTACTTGCAACTCCTGGACAGAGAACTAGGGTGGATAAGAAGTCGAGCGGGGTCATATTTCAGGGCCCAATGCATGGTAGTAGCTGTATCTTAAATCACACATACAGATCTCAGTGCTTAAGGTCGGCTTCAATGAAACAACCCACCATGTACTCCTACATGGCCTCTCATCGATACCTTTACCAAATCGTGTTCACCACACCACTCTCATTACCGACATAATCATTTCACTCTAGCCCATCACCCAGATGAACCAGACCTGACACGACTCTAAGCATAGCAGGCATAGCAAGGTAGGAACAACACATACATATGGCTCAATCAACTCCTACACATGCTAGTGGGTTTCATCTAGTTACTGTGGCAATGACAGGTCATGCAGAGGAAGTGGGTTCAACTACCGTAGCACACAGCAGTTTGAAACGCGTTGTCTTAATGCAGTAAAAGAGAGCAGGAGCGAGAACATGGGATTGTATCGATATGATCAAATGGTTGGTTGCTTGCCTGATGGTTCGATGCACTGATACGGTTCTTCGTTAGGGTAATCACGGTACTCCTCGGAGGCAGAACCTGCCGCAAAGAACACCGATACACAACCATCACCAAACAATGTGCAACAATATGATGCATGCATGAAACATGGCAATATGAGTGTGTTGGGCTAATGCAACTAAGACCAGAAGGGTTTGAACCAATTTGAACCAAAGATTCAAATTTCAAACTCATACATGGCCCTTTAAAGTGTTTTACCTTGTTCTGCATTAAACATCAAGTTAACTTGTTTAATCATGCATGAAAATAGTACAGATGGATAGATTGGATTTTTCTGATCATTTTTCATATATAACTTGTCTGATTTGGAGTTACAGATTAAAAGTTATGAATTTTTGAAGTTTAAACTATATTCTGGAATTTCCTATATTAGAATAAATCCAGAAAATCAATTACTGCGTCAGCCTGACGTCAGTGTGACATCAGCAGGTCAACGGGACACGGTCCGGGTCAAACCTGACAGTGGGTCCCGCGTGTCAGTGTGATTAGTTAAACTAAAATTAATTTAAACTAATCCTAAATAGTTAACAGGGCTGGGCCCCACCTGTCATTGACTCAGGAGAGTCAACCAGGGCCCACCCGTGGTCAAACCCAGGTCGGCTGCACCGGCGTTTAGCCGCCGGCGAGCCCGACGCGGCGGCGGAAGTGGTTTTGGCCGTTCCGGCCACCAAATGGGTCGCGGAGGCCATCGGAGTGGAGCTGAGGACGAGCCGCAGCTCTTGGTGGAGTCCGTTGGGGTCGGGGTGGCCGGAGTTGGCGCCGGCGACGACTTTGGCGGCCACCGGAGTTCGGCCGAAGACGAACTTGACGCTAGAGGGGTCGGTGAGGTGCGGGGAGTAGCTGGTTAGGTGCTACGTGACATGGTGAACATGATGGACACCAGTTTGTGGCCGGAGGGTGACCGGGAGCACGTCGGCGACGAGCTCCGCGGCGGTGGGTGCGGTTGAGCTCCGGGAGGTCGCTACACAGCTCGGGAGCAAGAAAAGAAGGGAGGGGAAGATGGCTAAGCTCACGGGGAGTTCGACGAAGCACTTGGTGCGGCCGGGGACGGGCCGGAGCGACGTCGGCGTTGAAGGGGATCTCCGGCGACGGCGGTTCGGTCGAGGTCGATGCGGTGGGCTCGGGCCTTGCGAGCGCTCGGGGCTCGGCTTGCTCGAAGGAGAGGAGGGTAGCGGAGCTCCTGGACACGGCGGCACGGCGTGGGGTTGACGGAGGGCGTGGCTACGGCGAGGGGGTGGCGGCGATGGCGTCGGCCATGGCGGGGGAGCGCGAGAGAGAGGAGTTGGGGGAGAATGGAGGTGTCCTGGAGGTTCACGGCGCGGCGTGGAGCTCATCCATCCAGCCCCGAGGCGAGGAGGTGAAGCAGGGCGACGGCCAGCTGCGTGGCGCGCGCTGCGGTCGCCGTCGGGCACCTGCCTGCCTGCCTGGCCGGCAAGCAGCTCGCTGGAGCGGCGCTGGGCTGGGCCGGCAGGTGGGCCGGGTGCTGGGCGCCAGGTAGGTTTTTGCTATTTCTCCTGTTTTCTGTTTTTTTAATACTTCTGCAACTTTGTTGACTTATTAAAAATACTTAGGCAACTCCTAAAATCACCAAACTACTCCTGGTCCATAGTTGGATTATTTCCAACATGAAACATTTTAGTTTGGAGATATTTGAGCATCTGAATATTTTATATAATTTTAAATGCCCAAATTCAAATATCTATGATTTAATTCAAAGACCCTAAGATGACCTAGGAAAATGTGCATCACTTTTGGCAGAGGTTCTGAACCAAGACAAAAATGATGGGCATTTTAGAAGGGCATTTCAGGTTCATTGAAAAAGTTTTTAGTAAACCCTAGTTGGTTTCAGAGGGGGCTGGGGGTTCTGTCATCCCCATTTCAGGTTTCTGATGAAAGAATAAACATGATGCAACACTCTAATGCATGAACTAGCTAGGGTGTGACAACTCACCCCCACTCAAAAGAATCTCGTCCCGAGATTTGGGTTCCTCCGGAAAGAGGGCGGGATACTCGAGTCGAAGACGATCCTCCCTTTCCCAAGTTGCTTCATCCTCAGAATGGTGCGACCATTGAACTTTGAGAAACTTGATATTATGACGTCGAGTGGTACGCTCGGCCTGATCGAGGATACGAATGGGGTACTCTCGATACGTGAGATTATCTTGGAGATCAAGCGTTTCGTGGTCCACTCCACGGATAGGATCCGAGAAGCAACGCCTGAGTTGAGAAACGTGGAAGACATCGTGGACTCTGGAGAGATGCGGAGGTAGTTCCAACTGGTAGGCAACTTCTCCTCGTTTAGCGAGAATACGAAAAGGTCCAATGTAACGAGGAGCCAATTTGCCTTTGATACCGAAACGATGGGTTCCCTTCAGAGGAGTAACCCGAAGGTAAGCCTTCTCGTCAACCTCGAAAGTCATAGCCTTATGTTTTCGGTCATACTGACTCTTTTGACGAGATTGGGCTGTTTTCAACTTTTCACGAACGATGCGAACTTGCTCTTCTGCTTCCTGAATCATATCCGGGCCAAAGAATTGTCTTTCCCCGGTTTCTGACCAGTTAAGGGGTGTTCGACACCGTCGTCCATAGAGAACTTCAAAAGGGGCTTTACCCAAGCTAGATTGATAGCTGTTGTTGTAAGCAAATTCGGCAAATGGAAGGCATTTCTCCCACTCCATTCCGAATGAGATAACAGAGGCTCGAAGCATGTCTTCTAGGATCTGGTTGACGCGTTCTACCTGACCACTCGATTGAGGGTGAAAAGCGGTGCTAAAGGAAAGGCGGGTTCCCATAGCATTTTGGAAACTTTCCCAAAATCGAGAGGTGAAAAGACTTCCTCGATCCGAGTTAATTTCCAAAGGAACACCATGGAGAGACACTATTCGGGAGATGTACAGGTCTGCTAACTGACTAGCAGTTATACTCTCACGAACAGGTAAGAAATGGGCTACCTTGGAAAGACGATCGACCACGACGAAGATAGCATTATTCCCTCTCTTGGTCCTGGGAAAACCGGTAATGAAATCCATACCAATTTTATCCCATTTCCATTCAGGAATAGCTAGGGGTTGAAGGGTGCCAGCAGGCCGTTGATGCTCTGCTTTTACACGACGGCAGACGTCGCAATTAGCAATATACTGAGCAATTTCTCTCTTCATCCTAGTCCACCAGAACCTCTGGCGTAGGTCCTGATACATCTTAGTACTACCGGGATGAATGGTGAGAGGAGATTCATGAGCCTCCTTAAGGATCAACTGCCGTAGATGCTGGTTCTTGGGAACCACTAAACGGTTCTCAAAGTACACAACACCATGATCATTTGTGGAGAAACAACTAGCACCTCCGCTAGCAATGTTCTCCTTGATTTTAGATATTCCCTTATCTCGCTTTTGGGCAGCGATAATTTGATCCGTAAGAGTAGGTTTCGCCACCAAGGTGGAAAGAAATCCTTGAGGAACAATGTGAAGGTTAAGCTTCCGAAATTCCTCATGGAGAAGCGGTTGACTTTGTTGTAACATCAGGTTGTTACAATAAGATTTACGACTTAGCGCATCAGCCATGACGTTGGCTTTCCCTGGGGTGTAAGTTATTCCTAAGTCGAAATCTGTGATCAACTCGACCCAACGTCTTTGCCTGAGATTCAAATCCGGTTGGGTGAAGATGTACTTCAGACTTTGGTGATCAGTGAATATTTCGCAACGATTACCGAGGAGGTAATGTCGCCAGGTTTTAAGTGCATAGACTACAGCTGCAAGCTCTAGATCATGAGTAGGATAATTCTCCTCATGTGGGTGCAATTGCCGTGAAGCGTAAGCAATTACGTGTCGATCTTGCATGAGAATACAGCCTAGTCCTTGTCGCGAGGCGTCGCAGTAGATAACAAAGTCCTTAGAGAAGTCTGGCGGTACCAGTACGGGAGCAGAAGTCAGGCGTCTTTTCAGTTCCTGAAAGCTGTGCTCACATTGTGGAGTCCATTCGAACTTTTTATCTTTCTTGAGGAGTTCGGTTAGAGGTTTAGCAACTTTGGAGAAGTTCTCGACAAAGCGACGGCAATAGCTCGCTAAGCCCAGGAAACTCCGAACTTGCTTGACCGATTCAGGTGGAGTCCAATTAAGGACGGCTTGAACTCGCTCAGGGTTAACAGCAATACCTTTACCAGATATTACATGACCCAGATAGGTCACTTCTGACAACCAAAATTCACATTTAGAGAATTTGGCATAAAGACGATGCTCTCGAAGTTTCTTCAACACTAGCCTTAGATGTTCGGCATGTTCTTCCTTGTTCTTGGAGTAGATGAGTATATCATCGAGGTAAACCACGACGAATTTATCCAAATACTCCATGAAGATTGAGTTCATTAACCGAGAAAAGGTGGCTGGAGCGTTGGTTAAACCGAAGGACATGACGGTGTACTCGTATTGGCCATAACGAGTAACAAAGGCCGTTTTAGGAATGTCCCCGTTCCTGATTTTGATTTGATGGTACCCCAACCTCAAATCCATTTTGGAGAAGACTGAGGATCCAGCGAGCTGATCATACAGGTCGTTGATCCTGGGGAGCGGATATTTGTTCTTGATTGTGACCAAATTGACAGGTCGATAATCTACAACCATCCGGTCCGTACCATCCTTCTTCTTGACGAAGAGGACGGGGCAAGCCCACGGAGATGAACTAGGTCGGATGAAACCCTTTTTCAAGGATTCATCGAGTTGTTTCTTAAGCTCGGCTAGTTCTAGTGGTGCCATCTTATAGGGTCTTCTAGCAATCGGAACGGTTCCTGGAATGAGGTCTATTACGAACTCAACATCCCTGTCAGGTGGAACACCTGGCAATTCCTCTGGGAAGACATCCGGAAAGTCACGGACTACCGAAACGTCCTCAAGGTCTGGCAAAGGGCTGGCGTTAAGAGAATATAACTGTCGCTTGGCTATTCGGGTCAAGACATCAACTATCTTCCCCGAAGGATGGGTGAGTTGAACAGTCCTAGAGAAGCAATCAATTTTGGCATGATGGGCTGACATCCAGTCCATACCCAAGATGATATTAATATCTGAAGATTTAAGAGCTATCAAAGATGCAAGGAAAACAAGTCTGTCGACTTGGATTTCATTTCCATAACTTACCCTAGAGGTTTGCCATTTGGATCCCGGAGTTTGAATTACCATAGAGGTGGGCATCTCACAGAATGTGGTGTTATGCAGACGAGCATAGCTCTCGGATATAAATGAATGAGATGCTCCTGTATCGAAAAGAACAAATGCCGGGTGGCAATTAACAAGGAGCGTACCGAGAACGACGTTGGGATCCTCTTGAGCTTCTTCGGCAGAGATACAGTTGACATGGCCACGTGCAGCGGTGGCCGGCTTGGCGTGGAACACTTTCCCTGTCGGCTTGCCACAGCTAACAGCTTTAGCAGATTGGTTGGGGTTGGTTTGGGGACACTCGCGCATATAGTGGCCTGATTCCCCACACTTAAAGCAAGTCACGGAACTGGCGCGTGGAGGAGCGTTGTTGGTTGGACCACCATAGGGATTGGCTGGTGCAAACTGTCGAACGGGGCGAGGCGCCTGGAAGGATGGCCTCGGTGTGAACCTGGGTGGCAGGGCAGTGTTAGGCACCCACACGCGGCGCTTCTGAGGGCCAGCTCCGGATGAGGAACCCACGTCACGGCCATGCTTGCGTGTTGCATCATAATCAGTCTGACCAGTCCCAGCACTGATGGCCTTGTTAACAAGCTTCTGAAAAGATGTGCACTCATGCAGACGGAGGTCGCGGCGAAGCTCAGGACTAAGTCCCTTACGGAACCTTGCTTGCTTCTTGGCATCAGTAGAAACTTCCTCAGTTGCATATCGTGCGAGGTTACCGAACTCCCTGCTGTAAGCATCCACAGAGAGTCGGCCTTGAGTGAAACTGCAAAATTCCTCATGCTTACGGTCCATGAGACCCTCCAGAATGTGATGTTCACGGAAAGCCTCGCTGAATTCAGCCCAAGTAGTGACATGGCCCGCTGGGCGCATAGCTCCATAATTCTCCCACCATAGACTGGCGGGGCCTTCAAGATGATATGCAGCAAAGGTGACCTTGTCAGCCTCAGCTACTAGCGCGGAACGCAGTTTGTGAGAAATACTGCGAAGCCAGTCATCAGCGTCGAGAGGCTCGACGGAGCGGTGGAACGTGAGTGGATGTAACTTGATGAAATCACTGAGTGACACCAAGTTATTTCTCTGATGGTGTGCGGTGTTCTGTTCAATACGCTCCAACAAACGGTTGGTCTCCCGCTTGTTTCTCTCGGCTTCCAGCATAACCTCGGCTAGGGAAGGAGGATGAGGCAGATTTGCATTCCTGACTTCACTGCCTTCGGCCTGCTCTTGAGGAGCAGGGTTATTGCGCGTGTTGACCATCCTAGGTAACAAGACAATGATTTAGTCAGAATGATAAGATTCCGACATAGGATACAGAATGTAAGGAATAACTCAGAATGCAAGATGATCATCTGTATGACATGGTAGATACAGAAACTGCTTCTTTTATTCCATCGTCATACACACCATACAAGGTTTAGTACAAGACCAAACAAGGTACTATTACGGTGAAAAGAAGATTACATCTCATCGGAGGCACTCCGAGCTCCTATACATTATTTTTCTACACCTCCGGAAAGCGGTACAAACTAGGTCACATCCCACGAGTCACGCAGGACGATAGATGACACAGCTAGTATGAACTAGTGATACTATCACTAACTCAGACCGATCCGTAGTAGTCCTCGTAGAAATCACCTCCATAGCCTGGAAGCTCAACATGATCATCCGGAAACAGACGATCTCGCAGAGCTTGTGGACCATAGGGGCTAGGATGAGGTCTTGGACCAGCAGACGGTGGCCTGCGGGGACCGCGAGGTGGGGTGATGCCTCCTACATCACGCCAACCCATCACGTCTGGCAGAGCAGATCTCATAGGATAGAGATCGCGCATATCCGAATATCCAGCTTGCACAGCCGGTGCAAACCGAGTCAAAGTGGCCCAATGGTCAGCACGGGTATTGAAAAGCTCTAGCCTCAAGGCCCGATTTTCACGGTCCTTATCCTCGAGCATCTCAGCAGTGGTGCGAGTCCGTGAATCCTCCTGAGTGGGGTCAGCATAGATAGCCTGGAGATACCCTTGTGCTCCCGGAAGTGATCCTGGCATATACCGGAAATCAGAGTCCCGAAATAGGCCAGACCTGACTCGCATGATGGTCATCATAGAGTAGGCGGCATCCTGCACGGCCATCTCAATAGTAACCCCTAGTCCATAGGAGCAGTGAAGGGGCTCGGTGGATCCAGGATAAGATGGAAATATCCTGACAGTGCAGAGATACTGGCTTTGATTAAAGTCTCGAAATTGCTCTTCGACCGTGTACTCAGGATACCAACGGTATCCAGCCTCAGTCATTACCCTGACCAACATGGCGGTATGGCCGGGTACATCTAGGCATCGAGTCAGGCGAACCACTTGATTGAGGTCGCGAGTGGCCATCTGAAAGCACAACCATAATGCAAAGGCATTAGAATTTCTAGCAAAATTTCGGCAGCATAACAGCTGTAAATGCTCAAGAAGGATTTTGAGACATTTGACAAAGGATTTCATACACACCCAACAACATCATATCAAAGTTCCGAGTCCATCCCAGCAGCATAATGTGGTAGTAGAACTGAACTAGGCTTGTATCCATCAAACCTATAAGGTACTACTGATTAGTAACACGTGAACCTGATAGAGAGAAAAGATCCTAATTCCTTAACCCCCGGTGGAAGGATAGACTGACTCAGATCAGAATGTCATAAGATAAAGGAGTAAAAAGAGCCTTACGTTCCAACCCACAAACAATTCCCCTACATATAACTAAAGAATTTCTAGACTCAACATCGACTAGTTTGGCTTGGAGAACCTACAGGCAGTCCGGCTCTGATACCAACGCTGTCAGGACCCCGACTCGATGCCACATAGGTCTAGCATGTAACACCTCATATCACTTTGCGGCCTCACGCACGGTATTCCCACGGGTGTCGTCTTACCTTTGCCCGGGACCGTTTGCGCCTTTTGGCACACGTATATGATAGTGTCGCTAGCACCCATATGATAAGGAGCCCGGGCTGACATGACTAGTCGTAAACCCAAAGTGGCACAGACTTACAGGGACAGGCATCCATGACCCAGCATCGAACGTGTCGGTCATCAGCAAGTGGGTCCGGGCTGTAGCACTGGGCTAGCAGGACTCCGGTAAACCGGGCTGTAGCGGGCTAACAGGCCTCCGGTACTCAATGCGTGACATTTCCCCGAAGGGACAAACACAGGAACGAAGAAGGACACATGCCGGCCAGCCTAAGTGTTCCAGAGCAGTAGCAAGCTACCATGGCTCAGTGGAGACACTAGGAGACATTTCCCGGTAAGAGAGGCTACTAAAGATAAACAACTAGATAGTCAGATCCCACACATACCAAGCATTTCAATCATACACACAATATGCTCGATATGTGCAAATACAACAAGGCATCACAACATGACTCTAAGACACAAGTACTTTATTTAAGGCTCAGAGAGCCATACATAACATACACATAGGTACGGGTCACACGACCCAGCATTCAAGTCATACAGTCATACAAACCAGCAGCGGAAGTAACTTGTCTGAGTACAGGCAACTAGTAAAATAAAAGAGGCTTGGAAAGCCTAGCTATACTACGTGGTCCTTCACAAGCTCAGGATCACCACCTGTGCCTTAGCCTACTCATTGATGTCAATGTCTACGAAGAACCCATCAGAAGGGGTTGCAGCGTCTTCTGTAAAATATAAATTATAGCAACATGAGTACAAAGGTACTCAGCAAGACTTACATCAGATCCTACATACATGCACATTATCAAGAAGGGTTGGTGGAGTTGTTGCAGCAAGCCAGCTTTGACTCTTGGCTAGGCTATCCTACGAGACTCCAACTTGAAATGGTTTTGCGCACACGAGTCCACTACTCACCACTTCAATACACTACCGAGGATCCACCTCCGTCTTCCTACGGAAGAGCCATCCTCGGCACTCACACTTATCTTGAGGCTTTTAGTAGTTTCCATTTACTTGTCTATGAACTGTATAGGCAACCAAGTAGTCCTTTACCGCGGACGCGGCTATTCGAATAGATCATGTTAACCCTGCAGGGGTGTACTTCTTCATACATGTTTCCACCACTTAGCGTCTACACACGAGATGTGCTCGGCAGACTTCAAGCGAAAGCCGACATGGGTGTAGACCACGACCTACCTAAACACCTAAGTCTCTAGTCCAGGTTTATCGCCTATTCGGGTTCCATCCATGAGGAGATCCGGCCGAGGTTTCGCTCACAGCCCCAAACGATGTGAACAGGGTTCCCGAGATACCTAACGGGTATTCGGTACACCGTGCCACGTACCTACCGCATCACAGCCCACCCCTACGGTCAGCGCTGTCCACGGCCTCCAGTAGGCTACAAACACCATAAACTACTTGCAACTCCTGTACAGAGAACTAGGGTGGATAAGAAGTCGAGCGGGGTCATATTTCAGGGCCCAATGCATGGTAGTAGCTGTATCTTAAATCACACATACAGATCTCGGTGCTTAAGGTCGGTTTCAATGAAACAACCCACCATGTACTCCTACATGGCCTCTCATCGATACCTTTACCAAATCGTGTTCACCACACCACTCTCATTACCGACATAATCATTTCACTCTAGCCCATCACCCAGATGAACCAGACCTGACACGACTCTAAGCATAGCAGGCATAGCAAGGTAGGAACAACACATACATATGGCTCAATCAACTCCTACACATGCTAGTGGGTTTCATCTAGTTACTGTGGCAATGACAGGTCATGCAGAGGAAGTGGGTTCAACTACCGTAGCACACAGCAGTTTGAAACGCGTTGTCTTAATGAAGTAAAAGAGAGCAGGAGCGAGAACATGGGATTGTATCGATATGATCAAATGGTTGGTTGCTTGCCTGATGGTTCGATGCACTGATACGGTTCTTCGTTAGGGTAATCACGGTACTCCTAGGAGGCAGACCCTGCCGTAAAGAACACCGATACACAACCATCACCAAACAATGTGCAACAATATGATGCATGCATGAAACATGGCAATATGAGTGTGTTGGGCTAATGCAACTAAGACCAGAAGGGTTTGAACCAATTTGAACCAAAGATTCAAATTTCAAACTCATACATGGCCCTTTAAAGTGTTTTACCTTGTTCTGCATTAAACATCAAGTTAACTTGTTTAATCATGCATGAAAATAGTACAGATGGATAGATTGGATTTTTCTGATCATTTTTCATATATAACTTGTCTGATTTGGAGTTACAGATTAAAAGTTATGAATTTTTGAAGTTTAAACTATATTCTGGAATTTCCTATATTAAAATAAATCCAGAAAATCAATTACTGCGTCAGCCCGACGTCAGTGTGACATCAGCAGGTCAACGGGACACGGTCCGGGTCAAACCTGACAGTGGGTCCCGCGTGTCAGTGTGATTAGTTAAACTAAAATTAATTTAAACTAATCCTAAATAGTTAACAGGGCTGGGCCCCACCTGTCATTGACTCAGGAGAGTCAACCAGGGCCCACCCGTGGTCAAACCCAGGTCGGCTGCACCGGCGTTTAGCCGCCGGCGAGCCCGACGCAGCGGCGGAAGTGGTTTTGGCCGTTCCGGCCACCAAATGGGTCGCGGAGGCCATCGGAGTGGAGCTGAGGACGAGCCGCAGCTCTTGGTGGAGTCCGTTGGGGTTGGGGTGGCCGGAGTTGGCGCCGGCGATGACTTTGGGGGCCACCGGAGTTCGGCCGAAGACGAACTTGACGCTAGAGGGGTCGGTGAGGTGCGGGGAGTAGCCGGTTAGGTGCTACGTGACATGGTGAACATGATGGACACCAGTTTGTGGCCGGAGGGTGACCGGGAGCACGTCGGCGACGAGCTCCGCGGCGGTGGGTGCGGTTGAGCTCCGGGAGGTCACTACACAGCTCGGGAGCAAGAAAGGAAGGGAGGGGAAGATGGCTAAGCTCACGGGGAGTTCGACGAAGCACTTGGTGCGGCCGGGGACGGGCCGGAGCGACGTCGGCGTTGAAGGGGATCTCCGGCGACGGCGGTTCGGTCGAGGTCGATGCGGTGGGCTCGGGCCTTGCGAGCGCTCGGGGCTCGGCTTGCTCGAAGGAGAGGAGGGTAGCGAAGCTCCTGGACACGGCGGCACGGCGTGGGGTTGACGGAGGGCGTGGCTACGGCGAGGGGGTGGCGGCGATGGCGTCGGCCATGGCGGGGGAGCGCGAGAGAGAGAGGAGTTGGGGGAGAATGGAGGTGTCCTGGAGGTTCACGACGCGGCATGGAGCTCATCCATCCAGCCCCGAGGCGAGGAGGTGAAGCAGGGCGACGGCCAGCTGCGTGGCGCGCGCTGCGGTCGCCGTTGGGCACCTGCCTGCCTGCCTGGCCGGCAAGCAGCTCGCTGGAGCGGCGCTGGGCTGGGCCGGCAGGTGGGCCGGGTGCTGGGCGCCAGGTAGGTTTTTTGCTATTTCTCCTGTTTTCTGTTTTTTTAATACTTCTGCAACTTTGTTGACTTATTAAAAATACTTAAGCAACTCCTAAAATCACCAAACTACTACTGGTCCATAGTTGGATTATTTCCAACATGAAACATTTTAGTTTGGAGATATTTGAGCATCTAAATATTTTATATAATTTTAAATGCCCAAATTCAAATATCTATGATTTAATTCAAAGACCCTAAGATGACCTAGGAAAATGTGCATCACTTTTGGCAGAGGTTCTGAACCAAGACAAAAATGATGGGCATTTTAGAAGGGCATTTCAGGTTCATTGAAAAAGTTTTTAGTAAACCCTAGTTGGTTTCAGAGGGGGCTGGGGGTTCTGTCATCCCCATTTCAGGTTTCTGATGAAAGAATAAACATGATGCAACACTCTAATGCATGAACTAGCTAGGGTGTGACAATGGGCTGGCCCCCGGCCGGGCTTCTGACGCGGCGTGCCCGGCCGTCGTGAGGGTGCCAGCCCCCAGCCCCCAGCCCGGAGGGGGAGTGCTGACTCGCGGCCCCCTGCACTTGCTTGGGCAGATGATGGTGTGGAAGACGTGCTCGAGCGCGCTCGGGAGCTTCGCGCTCTCCGCCAAGGATTCCTTCGAAGGGCGGCTGACGCGGTAAGCCTGCTTGGAGAGGAGCTTGCTGATGAAGACGCGCGCCTTGAGGCCAAGGGCCTGCGCCTGGCTGCAGAGAGGCGCGAGCTGGAGGGCACCATTGCCCTTGTGCGCTGTCAGCGCGATCTTGACGATGCAGAGGCCAAGGCGTCGCTGGCCGCCTCTCGGGAGGCCTGATCTTGGGCCGCTGAGGAGGCTCGGGAAGCTGACCAGCGGCGAACGGCGGCGGAGGAGCGGGCTCGGGAGCTCCTGTCCTGGTGCCACTCGCTGGAGGAGCAGGTGGAGCTGCGCGAGGGAGCCCTCGCGTCGATGAAGGTGGCCTCTGGCGACTCAGCAGAGCTCCAGAAGCGTGAGGAGGCGCTGACGCTGGAAGCCGCCGAACATACCCGTGAGTACGAGCGTCTGGAGACGAGGGAGCGCTTGGTGACACAGGCGGAGGATGATGTTGCTGCACAGGAAGCCCGCATCCTGGAGGAGGTCGGACGTCGAGTAGCGATGGCGCATTTGAACCTCAAGCACGAGTTCGAAGAGAAGCTAGGGTTGGTCCGGGCTGAAGCTGAAGGCAGGACTGCTGCCTTGAGGGCCAAGCTGGAGGAGGCGATGCGGCGGGCCAACATTTCCGGGCCGCTCTTGAGGTGGCGCAAGGTGAGTTAACCGCCTCCCAGGCCGAGGTGCTCCTTCTCCGCCAGCGGGTGGAGGAGGCTGAGGTCGCCGCGGGCCAGAACGCAGACGAGATCCGTCAGCGGCGGATCCTGGAGCATGAGCACGGCCCCATGCTTGCCACGCTCCGGGAGAGAGCCAACACAGCCTTGGGCAACATCTGCGAGGCGGCTGTTGGCGAACCGTACGCAGTCAACTTTGCTGGCAATCTTCATTTCTTCACTGACATGGTGACACAGCTGGAGGCGCGGTCGGTCAGGGCTGACAGGTTGGTGGAGGAGAGGAGCCGCGCCCTGCTTGGGCGCGCCTTTTCTCGCGTCTTCAGCCACCTCCGGAACATGGATCCCCACTTTGATTTTGACGCTGCCATCGCCCCAGTCCCCCAGGCCGTCCGAGATGACCTGGCGCAGTGGGTGGAGGACAATGTGGATGCTCTTATCAGGGCCTTCGCTTCAGACAACGACGACGTGATCGTGGCGGCCGACGAGGGAGGCGTGGTGAGCGGCCCTGACGCCGATGGCGGCGACGCGGACAGCGATGGCGAGGTCAGCGACGCCAGCAACGGCTCGGGTGGTGCTCCTGAGAACGCATTGGGGGATTCATCCGACTGATTGTGCATCGCTCCTACTTCCTTACCCTGCATGAATAGAACTCAGGTCTTGGCCTGATTGTAGTGAGAGCATTTTGGAGGGGGAGCCCCTTATGTAAAACTTGTGTTCATCGTATTAGTAGACGCTACATTGCCCATGCGCCCGCGCCAAGTGGTTGGCCCAAGCGACGTGCTGGTCGGCTAGTTTACCTTTACCCTGTGCTGGCCCTGAGGCAGCCCGCTGGGGGTTGTGGTGTCTCGAGTGTTCCCTGATTGGGTTCGTAGGATCTGCAGTAAAACACCCTCCTGAGAGGTCACGTCAGTGGCAGTCTGGGCTACGCGCAAGCTAGGCCTGACCCAGCTCGCGAGGGGCTCCCGAGGGGAGGCAGCTGAGGCGAAGCGGTAACCAAAACGCGAGAAATTGCTCGAACGAGACTAAGCACCACTTCCCCGAACACACACAAATCTCAAATTCGAATCCAACTTGAATCCAGCGGGGGAAAGCGACAACCAAAGGGAAGAGCAACGAAAGCAAACAAAAGGCCGCGTCCGGCACCTAGTCTAGTCTTGGACGTCTTCTCACCAGCGCGGAGCTAAGTGCTGCCACTGGGCATGGGAGGGAGCCCCAGGGCCTGAGGCCGGCACCCCTGAGACTCCGGGGCGTGTACAGCCCCACTCATTATTACGTGAGAGTGTCACGGGGCGGCGAGCTTCACAGGCACCGGGCCTTCTTCACAGGTACTGGCCTTGCTTCATATCGCCAGATGAGGGCCCCGCCTTGCGCCACACTCTAGTGCCATCAACGACGACCAAAAACCAGGACGCCGTCGATGGGGTAGAGCGGTCGCCAGCGGTTCCCCCGACGACCAGGGGTCCTCCGCCGGGGGCAGGCCCTGAGGCACCTCCCCAGCGGAGGGCCTACCTCCTGAGAACACCTTGCTCCGAACGCCGCGGTGGTGATGTCGGATCCCGGCCCCTCTCCTGCAGCCCCCTGCGCCCTCCTCCCGAGGGGCAGGAGACTGTGGGAGCGGGGCAGCTGCTCGCTGTGGCGACCTGCACCTCCTGCGATCCATGGTTAGCGTATACCTGCTCCCGAAGAATTAGCGGTACCCGATAATCGTTGCCCCCAGCGTGGCCAGTGGGACCGTCCCGGGGCTCCCAGAAAGGCTCAACTTCTGGCGCCTCGTCCCCCCAGCTTGGGCTGAGGAGCGAGCCTTGTTTGCTCTCATGTGGGTGTCCTTGGTCCATCATGAGGGGCACGTATTCCTCCGGCACCGTCATCCCGAATGCCACGCCGTAATGCCCTGCATGCCACGCGGTCCTGCCTGACGTGCCCACCGTGGGGTGGCAGCACGGCTGTCCACTGGGGCCGTGGGTAGCGTCAAGTCCTTCTTCTTCGCGGACCGGGAGCGGGAGCAGCGCCGCCGCTGGTCCGGCGCTGACAGCTTCGCTGGCGTTGGAGTAGCCTTGGAGCCCACGGGCGCGCGCGGAGCCCTTGCGCGGGCCGCCCTGGGCTTGAGATGGGAGCTGGGTGGAGAAGGGGTGAGCCCCCGAGGCGGCGAAGCCCAGGAGCTCTGCCACTCGCTCCAGCAGCACGTCGTGGCCGCCCTCCAGCTGCCTGCACTGCAGCAGCTCTCGGGCCACTGTGAGCGCGGCCCTCGAGTTCGCCTGCTCCCTGCCGGTGTACGACGTCGTGGTCGCGGCGTCATTGGAGGCCCTTGCTGCTGACCGCGCCTGCCGCGGTGTGGGAGCTATCGAAGCCTGTCCGCGTCGCCCGCGACCCGCAGCGCCCTACGGACCGCGAGCTGCCTGGGGCACGGGGTCGCCCGAGGCAAGAGGCTCTGTGCAGGCGGGCCACGCCACCCACGGATCTGGGTTGCCCGCCTGGTCGCCGGACATGGTGATGACGACGCGATGGGGCGCGAAGCGGTAGAAGGTGGATTCCGGCGCACCCCTACCTGGCGCGCCAAATGTCGGATTTCGGGTTCCGGCAGACCCTTGAGGTTCGAACACTGGGGTGCGCGCGGAGATTTCGCCCCCTACCTACCTGCTCCCCTCCTCCTTTCTAGGATCTAAACTACGGAAAGAACAACACAAGAGACACAGGGTTTATACTGGTTCGGGCCACCGTTGTGGTGTAATACCCTACTCCAGTGTGTGGTGTGGTGGATTGCCTCTTGGGCTGATGATGATGAACAATACAAGGAAGAACAGCCTCGCGAGGGTCTGTTCTTGGCTGGGGCGATGAACTGCTGGGAGGAGTTCAATCACCTTTCTCTCTCTCTCTCTGATCCTTTCTTTTATCCTTCGATCCCCCCTCTTTTCTTCCAAACCCCTTGCTCTATGGGTGGCTGGTCCTATTTATAGAGGCCCTGGTCCTCTTCCCAAATATCGAGCGGGAAGGGAGCCAACAATGGCGGGCTAATTTGAAGGGGGCAGCTAGTACTAGCTACCCTGACAAAAGTAGTCTTCGCCTGCACAAAGCTCTAGTGATGACGCCGTCTCGGGCTCCATGATGACCTCCGTCTTGTAGTCCTCATGGTCTTGGTCTCGTTGCACCGAAATGGCAACCTTTGCCTGATGCCTCGGTACTCCGCGGCTGCGCTTGCCCCCTTTGCACCAAAGAGGAAAGGAGGACACTGCGCGGGTTGGCACCCGCCTGGCGCCCTCGGTCATCATGGCTTGCATCACGGGCACCTCGTGAGGTACCCCGCCTTGATCTCTCTGCCTCCTCGCGATCCAGCCTGACGAGGCCGTGCATGAGGAAGCTCCGCGTCGTCCACCCCGCGAGGCTTGGCCCCTCGCGAGGGTCTTGGGTTTGTGTTGGTGAAGATGGGTCGCGCTGGGCCCCCCTTTGAGCCACGCCGCAGGCCGCAGGCAGGCAAGTCTGGGGACCCCCATTCCCAGAACACCGACAATCTGGAGCTCCAGTCTTGGGGTGTCACATAATATCTTCTCCCACCTCGCTGCCGCGCTCAAACCCTAGCACCTCCGCTAGCCTCAATCGACGCCGGAGACGAAGCGCTTAGCTGTCGCGACCTCTTCAACACCGTCTTCACGCTGGCTGCGGACCCCATCTTCTCCGCCGCCACCGTAGGTTTCTTCCGCTTCCAAGTTAGAGCATGGGAGATTGGACTGCTCGGCGTCCATTCCACCTCGTATACTAGTTTTTCGTGTGGTAAATAAGCTCGCTTTTTACCGCTTATTCGATCTCTTGAATCTGTCCACTTCTTCCAAAAGTGGTTTCTAAACTTCCAAATCCAGATCTTTCTATTTCTGCATCTCATAACCTGCAAGTATATTCACTTATGCATCACAACTAGTTATATTCCTCACTTGTACTTATTCATGGATTCGTACAAATCTGGAAACAACTCACTTCGATAAGTGAATGTCTTCGCACTATGAGGTCAATGTCTTCAAATTGATTTATCTTCAAAATCTTCTGAGAATGCATATGACCTCTTCCCCTTCCTTGACATCTCTAATGCTATCACAGGTACATGTCCATGGGAGAATCCCTTGGTTCTCATATTCTGCATTCATTTGTAGAGTTCTTACAACATCATATTGACTCTCCCGAAGCCAGTTCTTGTCTGACCAGCAGATTGAAGCCAAACACTGTCTTGATGCCCTTATGTTTAAGTCCAATGGCATCAAGAAAGTATGCAAAGAACAATACAAGTCTGAGCTAGAGGAAACACTGCTATGGACCTGCCACGAGTCTGACCCAAAGAACAATACAAGTATGCAAAGAACAATACAGTACAAGTCCAATGGCATCAAGCAGGCAGGGCCGAGGGAACACTGCTATGGACCTGCCATCAGATATCTATGAATAGTACAAGTCTGACCCAGAGGAAACATATGGAGAATGCAAGACTCGAGTCCAATGGATTCAAAGATATTGGGCAGAGCAATGGTTTCTCTACAAGTTCATCACAAATGAATATGCAAAGAAGAATGCTGTGAGGGCACCTTGGGCCGATATTGTATACACGAAGCTTATGCCCAAGACAAAGGCTGAAACCATTGCCATGGACTTCTACCCCTGCATGGTCAGAGGACCATAGCCTGAGAATGCTGATGCTTGCAGTCTCAGATGGTGTCCTGACGATGAATTGTTCGAGCTGAATCTTCAGTTTGAAGAGCTTCAGCTTGGGATTGACTTCAATCCTGGCCCAAAGCCCCAGGGCAGATGGCAGTTGCGAAGCCAATCAGAACATCATTGGCCTCTTTGATAGCTTCGACGGGCTTCTCTCACATTGCTTCCCAAAGGGCCAGTGTCGAAGTGGCTACTGCTGAAGAGGAGCATGAGGATGAACCTGTAGCTCCAAAGCCAAAGAAGAAGTCTAAGCCTTCAAAATCTTCAACTGGTCCAAAAGCTTCAAGAGTGTAGCCATTGCAATATGCACCTCCTGAATCCAATGTGCAATTTGAAGATCAATCCCGCGTCTCCAAGAAGCCCAAGAAGCCCAAGAAGATTTTGGGCATGATCTCACTCCTGCCAGCATTCTGCGCAATGAGGAAAATTTCATTGATTTCTCAAGTGACGAAGATCTTGTTGATGATGCTCTAGAGATTCTCATCAAGAGCAAGAAGGAGACTGAAATCTTCATGGATTTGCCTCTGTTTGATGCAGATATTCTCAATCACTTCATTGATGAATGGTTTGAAGATCCCACAATAAACATTGATGATCTGCAGTTGCCTGTTGATATAAGCGTCACATTTTAGGGCTGTATTGCCAAGGAACTTGCCATAGCTTAGAAGATTGTTGAGATGAAAAACAAAATTGACTATGAGAAGGCCCAATTCAAGAAGCATATGGACAAGCTCAGCATTGTTGATGTCCAAAACTTCAAACAGATGATGATTGACCTCAAAGCTCAGTTCAACAAGAAGCATGAGGAAGCTAAAGGCTCCCGTGACCACATGAAGTACTACGCTGAGAAGTGCGTCCAAGCTCACAATGAGGCTGAGAAGAAAAAGGCACTTGGGCATCCAGACATCGACCCCAAGCTTGCTGCCAAGAAGAAGAAGAAGCCTGCTAAAGCTGAACCAGAAGCCCCAAGGCAGGAAAGACCAAGCATAATCTTCCCTGCCAGCATGACTAGCTCGAAGCCAAAAGTCCATTTGGCAGCTTCAGAGAAGAAAAAGACTAGGGAAGCTGGGGCTGAAGCCTGGAAGAGGAAGCAGCATGACACCTCTGAAGCTGCTCCGTCCAAGAACAAGATGAAGACAAAGTCTTCAAAGTCTTCACACAAAGAGCATGCTGCTTCCCAAGAGCCTTTGAATATTGAAACCATTTCTGTTGCACTTCCTGCCTCCACAAATCGCAAGCGCCCTCTCGTTGTCCTTGAGCCTGCTTCCACAGAGGTTCCAAAGTTTGAAGAGATTCTAGCTGCCGACTCCATCGCAACTGAAGACATTGGTCATGAGGACCATGTTGAAGATGATGAAGTCCTTCCTCAGCTTGAGCCCAAACCGGTGTCATCGCCTGCTCCAAGGAGCAATGAACTGATAAGCATTGGCGGTCCCACGACGCCATTAACTCAAGAAGAATTTTGGGAAGAGCAACACCCCAACTGCCCCCTGAATGAAGTGATTCCCCATACTCCACCAGCTCATCTCACCACTCTGGTGCTTGAGACCTCACAAGCAACAGATGAAGACATGAAGAAGACCACCCCTTCACCACAGGAGACACCTCCGCCCCGAAGGCTTCGCGTAGGCCCTAGGCCCCAGGTCTCCATGTCGAGCATTCCTTAAGAGGATGTGCAACACACAAGCTCAGTAGCACATCAAGTGTTCCTTGAAGCCATCCCTTCTGAGTTTGCTCATGAATCTGAAGCCCAAACAGCTGAAGACATTTCGGCTGCATCAGCCGATGAAGAAAGAGAAGAAGAATGAGATGTTATTCCCCATTCCAGTGATCCCGCTGTACAAGAAGAGGATGTGATTGTGCTAGACCCCCTATTCATGAAACAACTCAAGATGAAGCTAATACGGCTGCCACCACCATCACTACTGAAGCCAATGACGTTGTGATGGCTGAAGAGAATGTGAAGACTGAAGTCAATGCTACAACCGAAGAAAATGCGCAGCCAACCACTTCTGATGTAGCCATTCCTCCACCAGTGCCTCACACTATGGAGCGTGCTTACAACCGTGGTGGTGAGCTTGTTACTATTAGGTGGCCCATTCTGATTCCACCCACTATTCCAGGTCCACAATATGACTATCATGTGGAGCGTGGGCCTCAAACACAGAAGCCGAAGCCCAGGCTACCAAGGCTTCCGAATGTTGCAACAAACTCAAGGCTCCTTCAGAGTGCTCAGCTTTAGAGAGCAGAACACCTTCTTCGACTCTGCAAATAATCCAGACAAGAATCCCATGATCTCCTCAGATAGGTTTTGGAGCTACTAGCATTGCAGCTACTACTCTTGCATACTCTATAATCAAGACATGATTTTTCCACACCAACGTCCTGACTACGAAGCCATTGTTGGGCTGACATGCCTTGAAGAGGCTCTTGATTGCTCCAGAGAAGTCGGACTGCTCTAGTTTAAACTGATAATGAGCATTGGAATGAAGAGCTTCACATCAGAGTCTACAACAGGGATGTGAAGACATGGATCCTTGAGTGGACGATAGGCAATGTCCATCATGAAGCCAAAGCTCAGGATATCCTCGAGCTAACTTCCCTACCCACTCCTGGTGATCTGTTTGAACTAGGTTGTCAGCTATATCAGAATGAACTACATAGCATCTTTTAGAAGCCAGGACCTAATATGAGCTAGATGCTCAGTATGATGAAGCCATTGCCCATTGATGCTGAATATCCCAAGGAGTTCTTTGTCAAAGACCTCGAGTACCTACCCCGCACCATCTATCATATTCTGAGGCATACTCTCTGGCCTATCAAAGGATATTCTCCAGACGCAAAGGTTGAAGGCGCTATGAAGACATTGTCTTCAACATTCTCAATGGCATCAAGTTCAACACGCAAGATTTCTTCATCCGACAGTTGGCAACTTCAGGAATTAATCTGTTTGGCTTCAAATTCTATGCACCATGGGTCATGCACTTGATAAAGCTTCACTCTACGGTCAACCATCAACCTTTAGCGTGCAATCATGTTGTTTTCTTGGCTGATGTGGACATGTCTCATGAAGCCATATACCCTGTGCCTCCTAAGGCGCCAGTGCATGAATACAATGCTGCTTTTCAAAGCTTCACACAACTAGTTGATGGAGTTCATGTGCCCACTCCTCCTGCTCCCGATGGTCCGTTGGCTAGTTAGCTATGCCTGCCGCATCGTGCAAACACTGATGTGACTGCCAGCACTCTAGCTCAAAGGCCTCAGAAGCGTCCTCATGTCCTCAATGACAGAGAGCTTCTTGTATCACTTCATCAGAAGCAGGATAGATATCACGATTGGCTGAAGCGCCATATGTAGAGTCTTCTTGTTTATGTAAACCACATTCACAATCTAGCTACCAAGAATTCATTCGTTGTGCATGAATCCTGTCGACGGTCCTGGAAGAGCCTCACACTGCTCTATTCTGAAGATGATCTTCGCAAAGATGGCTTCATAGAACGATTCAAGTTTGACTCCAGGCCTCTACAATCTGCAAGTTGGCGTCCAACACCTTCCAATGAAGATTCAGAGTATTCATCTTTGGCTGCAACTGTTGTTGTGAGAGTCATTGATGAAGAAGACGATGCCACTTTACCAGTGATGGCTTCACTACATCACGACTCTACACCAAGCCCATCTGCGCCGCCCAACACCAACATCGACCCTGCTGCTCCAACATCTTCTCAGACTAGGAACGAGTAGATACTCTATGTCTTCAAACCTTTTTGGTCCTTACTAATAAAAGGGGGAGAAGCATAGGTGTTGATAGTCTTCAAGCAAGTCCATATGGGTCGGTTGCTTATTTTTGCCAAGTCTTACAACTCACATTCTTGAAACTTTTGGCTTTTGAGGTGTAGCACATTTAAAACTTGATAGTCGTCTGCTACTTTTTGCTGCTACCCCATGATGCGATGATAAATTCCACATGAAGTCATTGTGCAGATGCCCATTTCTCAATGTGCATTTCATTATTCTTAATTATTCTTATGTATGAATGACGAATTATCTTCATGTGTTGAAGAGGATCTCCACAAAGTAAAACCTGCCATGTGAATTTTCTTTCAAAAGAAAACTACTTATATGCAAATCTTTAGGGGAGCTCTTTATAACTCATGAAGACAATGCCTATGTACTTTAACTTTCACATACTTTTATCCCCGTTGAAAACTTCAACCAGTTTGTCATCAATCACCAAAAAGGGGGAGATTGTAAGTGCATCTGGTGCCACCCCTAGTTGGTTTGGAGTATTGATGACAAATGTGGTTGAGGGACTAATGTGTTTGTGAGAATTACAGGATAACACAGGTAGTAGTCCCTCGTTGATTCGGTTTACCTAGCAGATATGACCCCAAAAAATGTATGAAGACATTGAAGACAATGGTGGTTCATGAAGACATTCACATTGAAGATAATGACCTGTGAAGACATTCACTTGAAGACTATGGAGTGCGAAGACATAGTTTCTTTCGTAGTTCTTTTATTCTTTCTTGAGTCATAGGAACCACCGTACTATTAAGTGGGGTCCAAGTGAACAAAGTCAGATGACTGAAGTGATGCCCAACCTAAATCCTATGTCTTCGAGCGAAGACAATGAGAGAAAATCTTATCCAGAGTTGATGAGTCAGCTTTGCTTGTAGCCCAAGCCAAGCTGCCGCGTGTGTTCGAAATTTGACTGTTGGACATGTATCGGTTCCTTAGTAACCCACGGTCATTTCGGACATATCATGTCAGGTTGCCTCCAGGCTATAAATAGCCAACCCCTACACCATAAATTGGTGGTTGCTCAGAGTTAGTGCACAACTTTTGTCGTTTAAGAGAAACCCACCTTCGAAGCCTTTGAGAGAGATAGAGAGAGTGCATGACTCGAGGATATAATGTTTTATTCGTTGCCCATTAACAACCTTCGGGTTAGTACCATTGGCATTATTTATTTTGATGCCTCTAGACCGATAAACCTCCTTGATAATATAAGGTCCTTCCCATTTTGAGAGGAGTTTTCCTGCAAAGAATATGAAATGAGAGTTGTACAAAAGAACATATTCTCCAACTTTAAACTCACGCTTTTGGATTCTCTTATCATGCCATCTTTTGACTTTTTATTTAAATAACCTATCATTTTCATAAGCTTGGTGTCGGTGTCAAAACCGGCGGATCTCGGGTAGGGGGTCCCGAACTGTGCGTCTAGGCGGATGGTAACAGCAGACAAGGGACATGATGTTTTTACCCAGGTTCGGGCCCTCTCGATGGAGGTAAAACCCTACTCCTGCTTGATTAATATTGATGATATGGGTAGTACAAGAGTAAATCTACCACGAGATCAAGGAGGCTAAAACCTAGAAGCTAGCCTATGGTATGATTGTTGTTCCGTCCTACGGACTAAAACCCTCCGGTTTATATAGACACCGGAGAGGGCTAGGGTCACACAGAGTCGATTACAATGGTAGGAGATCTACATATCCATATCGCCAAGCTTTCCTTCCATGCCAAGGAAAGTCCCTTCCGGACACGGGACGAAGTCTTCAATCTTGTATCTTCATAGTCCAGGAGTCCGGCCGAAGGTATAGTCCGGCTATCCGGACACCCCCTAATCTAGGACTCCCTCAGTAGCCCCTGAACCAGGCTTCAATGATGACGAGTCCGGCGCGCAGATTGTCTTCGGCATTGCAAGGCGGGTTCCTCCTCCAAGTACTTCATAGAAGATTTTGAACACAAAGGTAGTGTCCGGCTCTGCAAAATAAGTTTCCACATATTGCCATAGAGAGAATAATATTTACACAAATCTAATCTCCTAACGTATTCCGTAGCATGACATCACACCACGGCCAAGTCTTTATTCGAATCGCTTTACTGTCCCACCTCAGCGCGTTTAGAGAGGCGGTTTCCTTGGCACGTCTTGTGAAAGCAGAGATCGTGTCCCCTTATTCCGGGATTCTCATCAATACGGGCGTGGGTAACCCAACCGCGCCATTGATTACGGCGCTTGGGAGATAAGCGAGTTTTACCAGGATGGTGGGGACGCATAGTCGCATCCACCCATATAAGGGGATAAGGATCCACCTTTTCATCCACGCCTTCTTCCTCCTTTGCCTATCCACTTCCGCGCACTCGAGCTCCAGCGCCCAAGTCCGCACACCCCACCTCAACCTTCTCCAGCCATGTCTGGAGCGGGAGGAAAGTGGATGGTCTCCTCCGTCATGGAGGGACACATCAAAAAACTGAGGAAGGCCGGATACTTATCTAACGACATTGCGCACCGGCTTCCCGAAGAGGGGCAGCTTATCCCCACCCCTAGGCCCCACGAGAGGATGGTGTTCCTCCCCCATTTCCTCCGTGGACTGGGCTTCCATCTCCAACCATTTGTCCGGGGGCTCATGTTCTACTATGGCCTGGATTTCCACGATCTGGCCCCGAACTTTGTCCTCAACATCTCGGCGTTTATCATCGTGTGCGAGGCTTTCTTCTGCATCCGCCCCCATTTCGGCCTATGGCTCAAGACTTTCAATGTCAAGCCGAAGGTGGTGCGCGGCACCCAGGCGGAGTGCGGAGGTGCCATGGTGGGCAAGATGCCCAACATCCTATGGCTCGAGGGCTCCTTCGTGGAGACCCTAAAGGGGTGGCAATCGGGGTGGTTTTACAACACCGAGCCGCGCGACCCTGAATGGGTCGCAGCCCCCGAGTTCCGATCCGGACCCCCTACGCGGCTCACCTCTTAGAAAGAGACGGACCTGTCGTGGGGTAAAAAAAGGAGAGCTGACCGGACTCCAAACATGCGTCCAAACCCCGGTGGACAAGAAGCTCAAACTTGTCAACGTAGTCTAGGTTATGCTCATCCACCGGATCCTCCCGTGTCAACAATGGGCTTTCAACCTGTGGGAGTTCGACCCGGCGCATCACCAAACTCTGAGCAGGCTCTTCGACACGACGTACGAAGATGCCTGGAAGGTGCTTTTCAAGGGCACCGAGGCCCCCGCATCCGCTACCGAGGATCGCGGATTCAGCACGCAGCGTCACGCTAGTGCGGTAAGCTATTTTTACCTTTTATAGGGTATTAGTTTTTCATAGTCTGAATCCATGCGGGATCTAAGCTCCCTTACCTTTGACAGGATTAGCAGGAGACGTCCGGGCAGGTCAACTTTCTGGCTCCTTTGCCCGAAGGCCCAGCGGATGCTCGCTTGGTGAAGCTGCTGGTTCCGGCACCCTATGTGGTGCCGGAGAAGAAGGCCACGGGGACTCGAAAGAGTGCCCGGCGCTTGGAGGTTTTGGATTCATCATCCGATGACTCCAAGACGCACTCCTCCCGTGAAGACGAGGAGGAGGAAGAAGAGACCTCTCCCCCTCCAGCGGGGGGAGGGAAGAAAAGGAAGGCCGCCCCATCTGGGGAGGCCGAAGGGTTCAAGAAGGGGAAAACCCTTCCTCCGGACTACTCCACCAACGCCGATGACGGCGAAGAGGAGTGGCCGCTCAGGGCCAAGCCCCTGGCAAAATCGTAAGTATCCGGATACCAGAGTGATTCATAGTATTCCTCCATTGCACAACTTTTCTTTATGTCGAACATGTTTATGCAGTCCACCCAAATACCGGCTCGACGTGTCATCGAGCGGTTCCCTGGATTCGTCGGATGTGAAGTCGCTTCCGATGGCTACCTCCCCCCACCCTACGGACGACGCCGAGGTGCTGTCCCAATAGGTTCCAAGCCAGGAGGAGGTGGTCCTGGAGGCGCTGCAAGGCGACCTCCCGGACTCCAGGCGCAAAGGGGATAAAACCCCCAAGGGCTCCGAGTCCGGCCTTGAGCCGGACACCGCGTCGGAACCTTCAACGGTTCCGGACTCTGGTAGGCAGCCTCCTTCCCAGAGGAGCAAGCCTACCGAGCCGGTGACCTCTGTCCAACCGGAGGCACCAGACAATTTGCTGGAGGTGCTTAACGGCGCCTCCATCGACGAGGAGCACTGCACTATTATGAGTGCGGTGATCCAGAAGGTTCAGTCCGCCAAGAGCGGACTGACTGAAGCCTGTGCCAGCCTTCTAACAGACTTTGAGGTAAGTAAAGAATATGTAAAAATATTACCACATAGACAGTAGCCCCTGATGCTCTGTTCGGCATTCGGAAAGAAAAGCCGAATAGAGGATCTAATAATATTTGTAGGAGTCTAACATAATCAAGTCAATATGCGTATGCAGGCTTCGCTGCTGGCCTCCGCCGCATTGACTGCGGAGGTGGATACGCTGAAGCAAAACCTCGCGCGGTCCGAGAACGAGCTCGGCCATGCCAAGAGGCAACTCGAGGAGAGGGAAGGTAAGTAATACCTTGCGCAAGTATATAGAGAAGATGTGGTTGCAAAAAATGACAGGATCAATGTGCTATTATAGGGGCCACGACCGAGGTGGCAACCCTTAAGAAAGCACTGTCCGAGGCCGAAAACAGAGCGGCCGCAGAGCGCATAGAGAGAGGGAAGCAGGAGGCGCGGGTGGAGGAGGTGCAGAAAGAGCTCCAGGCTCTCGTGAAAAAACACGAGAGTTTCGAGCTTGACTCACAGACGCAAGCGTCCTTGCGGCAGCCCTCGAAAGCGCGAAGTTTGCCAAGGCCGAAGCCCAGAAAGCCCTCCAAGAAATTGAAGCGATGAAGAAGATAGAGGCGGGTAAGGCATTCATTATGCAAAGCAAGCACGTGAAAGTGAATTACTTGTTACCTACCCGATTCCGGAGCTCTCCAGGAGCATTCGCAGATTTGCCCCGCAGTGCGTCTGATGCCGCCGCCTACTACTGATCTGACGAGGGGAGCTCGACGGAGAAGGTGTTCTGGTCTCAGTATGCTGAGGCCGGACACCTGGTGCCTTTGAGCGACCACCTAAAGTAAATGGTCGAGCTCCACAAGGTGGCCGAACAGGCCATAAAGGGCCTCATAGTTTGGTTTTGGCCTAGAGAGGCTCTGCCTTGGAGCTACTTCGGGCTGGTGAGGCGGCTAGTGGATGCCTGTCCACGGCTTGAAGTAATCAAGTGCTCCATCTGCATCGAAGGTGCCCGTAGGGCGCTTGCCCATGCTAAAGTGCACTGGGGCAAGATGGATGCAGAGAAGTTGTTGAAGGACGGGCCGCCGCCGGGCAAGGAGCATCGCGTCCTGGAAGCGTATTATGAGGATGTCCTGAAGGGCACTCGCCTTATAGCGGATGAATGCTTCAAAGATGTAATTTTTGAGTAAACTCGCATTTGTGATCCTATACGCTGAAAACTTGTTCATATGCGCTAAGCAACACTTTTGAATTTAAAATATTACCTTCTATGCGGTTGTTTATCAAATTTGAGAGATGGCGAGTCGTCGGCTTCTGCCCCCATGCCACGAGTGCAGTGGTGTTCGGGATAAACATGAGCGCTCTTTTTCCCATTCTTGGGTCCTTCGAGGGAGGCGCTCAACACAACGAACAAGGCAATCAGACTATAATGCTTGAACACTCTCACTTAGCCATAGAATTCTATAATTTTAAATTTCGGCAAAGCCCCTAGTCTTCGGAAGACCGAGTTCGGGGCGCTATCCAAGCCTAGGCCGGACAAAGCCGACTCCTCGCTCTAAGCGGCATAAGTCTTTAGGGACTCGAAAACCTCTCGAACAGCAAACAGCGACCAGCTCTCGCCTCATCATGACGGTCAGTTCTAGCTTTCTCTACTGAGCTGCTTAGCCCAGCTCAACTGGGGCACAATCGCAGTAGTTCTCCTAGTGCTACCTTAGCCGATATGAAGGAACGTAAGGTACCAAAACATAGGAGCCGGGCAAACCCAACTATTGACCCAAGACATGATTCGGAGCCGATGCATATAATGATATAAGTTTGGGGTGCCGCACTTGTGAAAGTGTTCGGACTTCTCACACCGTGTTGTGGGGTACTTAAGCCCCTCGCGTATTGGCCCTACCAAAGTGTACGGGTGCAACATGTCATTAATGAACATATATTCGTAAAAAAAAGAGTAATGCAATAATAGATGGAAGCTATACATTGTTTATTTAAAAAAGTTGCGATCAAAGCAGAATGATACAAATAGTCAATAAGCAAAAGATGGGACTATTTAACATGTCCTTTCCGGGGGCGAGCTACGGAATGGTATGTGAAACAGGTATACTACTTGTTATAGAGACCACCTTAGAGTTCCATAGTGCGGCGTAGCTTTCTGCTTCCGTGGTTGTATCGTTTGTGCGGCAATTGTGCTGCCGGACAAGCCTTTTGAAGAATGGAGTCCTGAAAATAAGAGAAAATTAAGAAATCGGCAGCCCCTAGTGAGGTTTAAGCCGCGTTTCGGGCGTGCCGTGATGGTGCCCCTCCCCCTGTGCCCATGGTATTTCTAGAGCGTAGTTATGTACACACAACACTGGTTTCGCAAGTTCGCGAGGGCTGGGGTTGGGGCCGCATTGCTACGCTTGCTCGGAACGTGCCAGGCGGTCTTGTTGTAGGTTACTCCGGGAATGCTTGACGGTGTCTAGACGTTTAATGGCCGGACTGGAGAATTGCCTTGAGAGGCTGTTTTGTACTTCCGCTGCGATAGCCGCTGTATGCTCCTCCATTCAGAGAGAGCGTTCGGTGTTTCCATTGACCGTGGTGACTCCTCGAGGGCCTGGCATTTTGAGCTTGAGGTATGCGTAGTGCGGCACCACATTGAACTTGGCAAATGCGGTTCACCCGAGCAGTGCGTGATAGACACTTCGGAACGGGACTATGTCAAAGATTAACTCCTCGCTTCGGAAATTACTCGGAGATCCGAAGACCACTTCAAGTGTAACTGAGCATGTACAGTTGGCCTCTACACCTGGTATGACGCCTTTAAAGGTTGTTTTAGTGGGTTTAATCCTCGAGGGATCGATGCCCATTTTCCGCATTTTATCCTGGTAAAGCAGGTTCAGGCTGCTGCCGCCGTCCATAAGGATTCTAGTGAGGTGAAATCCATCAATAATTGGGTCTAGGACCAATGCGGCGAATCCTCCATGATGGATGCTAGTGGGGTGGTCCCTTCAATCAAAAGTGATCGGGCAGGAAGACCATGGGTTGAACTTTGGGGCGACTGGCTCCATCGAGTATACGTCCCTTAGCGCACGCTTCCGCTCCCTCTTGGGGACGTGGGTTGCGTATATCATGTTCACCGTGCGCACTTGTGGGGGAAAACCTTTCTGTCCACTGTTGTTCGGCGGCCGGGGCTCCTCCTCGTCATCGCTATGCAGCACCTTGTCTCTGCTTTCGGCATTTAACTTGCCTACATGTTTGAACACCCAAAAATCCCTGTTGGTGTGATTGGCTGGTTTTTCAGGGGTGCCATGTATCTGGCATGAGCGGTCGAGTATTCTGTCCAAACTGGACGAGCCCGGAGTATTTCTTTTGAATGGCTTTTTTCCGCTGACCAGGTTTAGAGCCTCTGAATCTGGCATTAACTGTCGTATCCTCGGCATTGTCGCTGTTAATGCGGCGCTTTTGCTTGTTGCGACGCGACTTACCACTACAGTCCTTGGTATCCGAATTACCAGGGCTCTTGGTCATGTTATTGCTGCGAGCTAGCCAGCTGTCTTCTCCTGTGCAAAAGCGGGTCATAAGTGTCGTGAGGGCTGCCATAGATTTCGGCTTTTCCTGTCCTAGGTGCCATGCAAGCTGTCGGCATTCTGGGAACGGGGGTCCCCAGACTTGCCTGCCTGCGGCCTGCGGCGTGGCTCAAAAGGGGGCCCAGCACAGCCCATCTTCATCAACACAGACCCAAGACCCTCGCGAGGGGCCAAGCCTCGCAGGGCGGATGACACGGAGCTTCCTCAGGCACGGCCTCATCAGGCTGGCTCGCAAGGAGGCGGAGAGATCAAGGCAGGGTACCTCACGAGGTGCCCGTGACGCAAGCCATGACGACCAAGGGTGCCAGGCGGGCGCCAGCCCGCGCAGTGTCCTCCTTTCCTCTTTGGTGCAAAGGGAGCAAGCACAGGCAATACCATCAAGCAAAGGCACCCGTTTCGGTGCAACAAGACCAAGACCAGTCCAACGGCAGGGAGGAAGTCATTGTGGAGCCCAAGCCAGCGTCACCACCAGAGCCTTTGGCAGGCGAGGACCAACTTTAGTCAGGATAAGTGTACCAGATGTTCCCCTTCAAAATGGCCAATTGTTGGCGCCCTTCCCGCTCAATATTTTGGAAGAGGCCCAGGGCCTTTGCCTATAAATAGGACTAGCCACCCATAGGGTAGTTGGATCGAAATCGAAGAGAGAATCGAGAAGAGAGAGAGAGAAGGGTGACTGAACTCCTCCTAGCAGTTCATCCCCTCAGCCAAGAACAGACCCTCGCGAGGCTGTTCTTCCTTGTATTGCTCATCATCATCAGCCCAAGAGACAATCCACCACACCACAAACTGGAGTTGGGTATTACACCACAACGGTGGCCCGAACCAGTATAAACCCTGTGTCTCTTGTGCTGTTCTTTCCATAGCTTAGATCTTAGCGAGGCGGAGGGGTGCAGGTAGGTAGAAGGCAAAGTCTCCGTGCGCACCCCAGTGTTCAAACCTCAAGGGTCTGCCGGAACCCGAAATCCGACATTTGGCGCGCCAGGTAGGGGTGCGCCGGAATTCGTCTTCCACCACCCCGTTCTCCTCCGACCATCGCGTCCATGTCTGACGCTCGTCGGGCCCGCACCGAGCGCCGGGCCGCTCTCGCTTCCCGCGTCGCCCAGACGGCTCCTGTCGGTGGGCGTCCTCGCCGTTCCCCATCACCTTCCGTCAACGCCGCCACCGGCCCGGCGGGGAACGAGCAGCAAGTGTCGTCTCAGCATCCGTCCATGCGGCAAGATGGCCGCACCGCTACTCCCTCGCTCACCCCAGCTGGTTCTTCGTCCCGCGCGCTCCGCGCACCCATGGAGGCTCGAGCTGTGCTCATCACGGCAAACGAGCTCCTGCGCTACCGTCCCGTCAACGACGTCTATGAAGAATGGCTCGACCGCGTCGCCGAGCTCGTCCGCGCCGTAGGGGGCTCTCCTACGCCGTCCATTCCGCTGCACCGCACCCCGCCCCGCGCGGGCGACGAAGCTCCGGGGGCGCCCTAGACGCCTCCTCCTCAAGAAGGCGCCGTGGCTCCAAGGCGCGTGGCCCCTGAGCGGAACCCGCTCCGTCGGGTGCCAGCACGGCAAGAGCAGAACTGCCAAGAAGTCCCTCGCCCGCAAGAAGCTGCTCGGGCGCTCCCTGCTCCAGCACGTCGCGACCATGCTCCTGCTCCCGCACGTCAAGACCCCGCGCTGCTCCTAGCTGCGGCGCGTGGGGACATGCAAGACCAAGCTCTCCGTCACCCAAGGCCTCCAGTGGCCACAACAGGCTGCCATGCCTTCACCACCGAGCTACGCAGCGTCACGTGGCTCGGCAAGTTCAAGCCAGACCTGCCTCATCGTTACGATGGCACGGCCGACCCTGCGGAGTTCCTCCAGCTCTATGAGCTGGGCATCGAAGCTGCCAACGGAGACGAGAAGGTCATGGCGAACTGGTTTCCCATGGCGCTCAAGGACGGGGCCCGCACCTGGCTCCTGAACCTGGCTCCAGGCACGATCTCCTCCTGGGAAGAGATGCGCACCCGCTTCATCGCCAACTTCCAAGGTACTCGCGACCGGCCACCCGCTGTGAGCGACATGCGCCGCATCAAGCAACAACCAGGAGAGACCCTACAGAAGTACATCCAGCGCTTGAACAACGCACGCCTCAAGATTCCCAAGGTGACCGAGGAGGCCATCATCTCAGCCTTCTACGACGGCGTGCGCGATGTCAAGATGAAGGAGGAGCTAGCGATGCATGAAGACCTGTGCACTTCCTTGGAGTTGTTCAACTTGGCAAACAAGTGCGCCAGGGCTGAGGAAGGGCGTCTCTCCCTCATCGATGGCGGGGCAGGGCTCAACATCCTGTCCGTGGAAACATTCAACAATCTCCAAGTGCCCTACAGCCAGCTTCAGCCAACCAAGCCTTTCTCCGGAGTCACCGACGGCTCCACGGCCCTGATTGGGCAGGTCCGCCTCCCTGTCACCTTCGGGGCACGCGACAACTACCGCACCGAGCTCATCGACTTCAACGTCGCTCACATTCGCCTGCCGTACAACACCATCCTTGGGTACCCAGCGCTGGCCAAGTTCATGGCCGTAACTCACTACGACTACAACGTCCTCAAGATGCCAGGAAGTGGCGGAGTCATCACGGTGCCCTGTGAAGAGAAGACGTGGTGTGTTCCCTGGAACGAGCCTTTCAGGCCGCATCACTTGAAGACCCGGATCGCGGAAGCAGGAGGCTTCCCGAGACCGCCCCCAAGAAGAAGAAGACATCATCCAGCCCAGCCCCTCAGGAGGCAAGCCCCTCAGGGCTCGCGCCTGCCTAGGGGGAACCTCCTTCCATCGCATAGGAAAGCTCGCCCAGCGCCCTCCTCAGGCAGGGCTCGGTGGCTCTCCCTTGGAGGGCCACTGACCTGGCTAAGGTCACGAGGGAGGCGCTTGGGCACCACATGGAGGCGTGTTTCGAAGCATGTTTCCCTCAAGAAGGAGTAAGGCAAGGAGGGCCAGACCCTCAGGAGTTCGTCAGCAAGGCCATTCAGGAGCTACAGGAGTCAAGAGTCATGAAAGGTGGCCGCCGCCTACCAGCTGTGGCTCCCCATCCAGGCAAGGATGGTGGGCTACGCGTCTGCATCGACATACCAGGGCTCAATCGAGTCGCCTCTCTAGAGCGCCACTGGCCCTCGCGAGTGGGGCGCTACGAAGGTCCACCCCACAGCTACGTTCGCATGCCTTACGGCTTGCCGAACGCGGCTGCCACGTACCAGCGCCTCATGAGGGGCCTCATGGAGGCTCAAGAGGCCAGGTGTTCCGCAGCCCTGGCGGAGATGGAGATGGTCCGCGAGGAGCCACCAGCGCCTCCGGAGCCTCCCGAGGCCCCTGGGCCTGGGGGCTCGTGAGGATCGGCTTCCGCAGCCCACCGAGTCTGCTGCACCAACACTCCTTCATCCTCAACATCACCAGGTGACATCTTTCAAGTTTCATTTCTAGTTGGGAGCGCCCCCCAGGGCTGCATTATTCCCAGGCCGCGTGGGTCCCTCACTGCGGCATGTATCCCTTTTATTTCATGTTGTTAGCTTACTTTGTTGGGGGCGCCCCTCGGGCTGCATCATCCCCAAGTCGCTCGGGCCAGACCCAGCGGCATGTATCCATTTTGCGTTTATTTCCGGCTATGTGTTCGACCCACCATGCTTGATTATTTGACGCCTGAAAGTGTGTTATATCGACTAGAGGGGGGGGGGTGAATAGGCGATTTTTACGAAAGTCTTCAAAACGTGGAAGTTTCGAAGACAAACGATAGAAATAAACCTATTACCATGCAGTGGAAGGTAGACTACACTAGGCAATCCATAGTCAAGTATTCAATGGAGTGAGAGCACAATGACTAATAGCAACAATGTAGTAAGGATCAGGTAGGAAGATATTATGAAGCCAAACAGAACACGCAGTCACTAAGTGAAGACAAAAGATAGTGCAAACATACAATGACTTCACAAGGAGTAACAGTAAGTAAAGGGAAGGGAAGGATGAAACCAGTGACTCATTGAAGACAATGATTTGTTGGATCAGTTCCAGTTGTTGTGACAACTGTACGTCTGGTTAGGGCGGCTAGGTATTTAAACCTGAGGACACACAGTCCCGGACACCCAGTCCTGAACACGCAGCTCAGGACACCCAGTCCTCACCGTATTCCCCTTGAGCTAAGGTCACACAGACCTCGCCCAATCACTCTGGTAAGTCTTCAAGGTAGACTCCCAAACCTTCACAGACTTCGTTCACCGGCAATCCACAACGTCTCTTGGATGCTCAGAACGCGACGCCTAACCGGCTGGAGGATTCACAGTCCTCAAGTGTAATAAGTCTTTAGATCACACAGACAAGAAGACTTAAGTGATGCCTAATTCTCTTTGGCTCTGGGTGGTTAGGGCTTTATCCTCGCAAGGAATTCTCTCTCAAAGGCTTCGAGGTGGGTTGCTCTCAAACGACAAAAGCCGTATTCTAACTCTGAGCAGCCAACCGTTTATGGTTGTAGGGGGTGGGCTATTTATAGCCACTAGGCAACCCAACCTGATTTGTCCGAAATGACCCTGCGTCACTAAGGAACTGACACGTGTTCCAACAGTCAGATTTCAAACTCACATGGCAACTTTACTTGGGCTACAAGCAAAGCTGACTTGTCCGACTCTGGACAAGATTTGCTCTCATAGTCTTCACTCGAAGACATAGGTTTTGGTTAAGCATCACTTCAATCATTCTGATTGGTTCTCTTGGACCCCACTTAACAGTACGATGGTTCCTATGACTGAACAAAGAAGAAAAAGAACTACGAAAGATCTAAGTCTTCGAGCTCCATAGGCTTCATGCGATGTCTTCTGTTGTCATAGTCTTTAATGTGAATATCTTCATATACCACCTTTGACATCAATGTCTTCATACATTTTTAGGGGTCATCTTTGGTAGGAAAACCGAATCAATGAGGGACTTCTACCTGTGTTATCCTGCAATTCTCACAAACACATTAGTCCCTCAACTAGGGTTGTCGTCAATACTCCAAAACCAACTAGGGGTGGCACTAGATGCACTTACAATCTCCCCCTTTTTGGCGATTGATGACAAACTAGTTGAAGTTTTCAACGGGGAATATAATATGTGAAATTGTAAAGGATAAGGAATTGCCTTCATAAGTTGCATGGGCTCCCCCTGAAGATGTGCATATAAGTAATTTGCTTTTAGAATGCAAATGCACATGGCAAGTTGTGCTTGTGGAGATCCTCTTCAACTTATGATGACAATCCACTATGCATGTGAAGGTATGTGAAGATAATGACATGCATAATGGAAAATGGACGTCTGCAAAATGATCTAAGTGCGAAATTTATCGTCGCACATGCGGAATTTATCATCGCATCACAAGGTGGCAAATAAGTAGCAGACGACCATCGAGTTTAAGTGTTACAACTCAAAGAACCAAATGTATCAAAACGAGAGTTGTAAACACGAAGCAAAATATAAAGCACCCGCCCATATGGACCCGCTTGAAGACTATCAAACTCATATGCTTCTCCCCCTTTTGTCAGTAAGGACCAAAAAGGTTCGAAGACATAGAGCATCTACTCGTTCCCATGAAGAGTAGGTAAAGCAGCAGGGTCGTTAGTGGTGTTCGGCGGTGCAGAAGAACTTGGAGCAGTGTCGAAGCGTGCTGAAGGAGGTGGCGGTGAAGTAGCATCGTCTGCATCCTCGATCACTCTGGCATTCACAGTTGCAGCAGAGGAAGAGAACTCGGAGTCTTCAAGAGATGGAGTTCGTCGCAGCACTGCCCTTCGAGGAGGTGTGGAGTCAAATTTAAAAGCGTTCAGAGAAGCCATCCTTCAGAGCCACATTAAGCGTCAGCCCTTTCCAGGGGCGTCGAGAGGTTTCGTCGTGCAACGAACGCATTTCTTGGTGGCAAGATTGTGAATGCGATTAACATCCACCAAGAGGCTTTGCATTTGACGCTTCAGCCAGTCATGATGTCTATCCTGTTTCTGATGAAGATCCACAAGAAGCTCTTGGTCATTGAGAACACGAGTGCGCTTCTTGGGTCGTTGGGCAATGGTGCTTTAGATGGCTTCAGTGAGAGCAGGATGCGGTGCACGTGTAGTTCCAGCCAAAGGATACACACGAGTGACTGCTTCAACTCCTTCAATGTTCTGAGAAAAACTTTGATGCTCCGCATTCTGAAGACTTAGAGATTCGCTTGGCAGGCTCAGGATAAATTGCTTCAACAGACATATCCACATCAGGCAAAAAGATCTGATTATTGCGAGCAGATGGCTGATATGAGATGGCGGAGTGGATTTGATCAGCCGCATTATCCATGGAGCGTTAGAACTTCAAGCCAAAAAAGATCAGAGCCTGATGCAGCAAGTTGGCGGATGAAGAAGTCCTGTGCATTGAAGATTTGCCATGAAGAATATAGAAGACCAAAGTCTTCATTTGCACCTCCAGCTTGGCATGTGGAGAATTTCCTTTGATGAGCCAGAGAGTTCACCGTATGATGTGATAGATAGTCCTTGGCAGATACTCAAGGTCTTCAACAAAGAACTCCGTGGATATGCAGCATCTTGGGCAATGGCTTCATCTTACTAAGCATCTGACTCATGTTAGGTTCAGGCTTCTGAAATATGTCTCCACAAGCTTCACTGTGAAGCTTGACAGCCAGTTCGTAGACATCGCCAGGAGTGGGCAGACCAGTGAGATCAATGATGTCAAAGGCTTTGGCTTCGTGATGAACATTTCCTGTCATCCACTCCAGGACCCAAGTCTTCGGATCTCTGTTGTACCCACGGATGTGAAGTGTGGCATAGAATTGGAGCAGCAACTCTTCATTCCAATGCTCTTGGTCGGTGACGAACGGCAGCAATCCAACCTCTTTGAAGCAATCCAGAGCTTCTTCCAGACAGGGCAGACCAGCTATTGCTTCAATGTCAAGACGCTTATGTGGGAAGATGCGACCTTGGTTGTATAGAATGCAGGAGTAATAGCTTCGCTGCGGATAGCTCCAGAACCGATCAGATGATATTCTTTCCCTTGAGTAGGGGTTCCTGGAGCTTGAAGAAATTTTTGTCTGCTTTGAAGCCATTGATATTGAAGGATCCAGGTGCTGATGCAGGACCTGAAAACCTGGGCAATCTTGGGATTGGCTTCTGGACCTGAGGCCTGTGCTCAACATGATAGTCGAACTGAGGACCAGCAGCAGGTGCAGGAACAGAAGCAGTGGGATCAGTGGCTTTGCTGACTTCTGGTGCTTGGGTTGGTGAAGGCTCCACATTAGCTTCACCCATGACAGCGTCATTGGCTTCATTGGTGTTAGTGGTGGCAGCCTCGAGATTCTCAACCTCCACTAGACGAGCTGGAGGGTCGGTCACAGTCATGTTCTCCTCGAGAACAGCTTCTTGGTGAGACAGGGGAGTAGCAGCTTGTGGGGCTTCTTCTTCATCGGCTGATGCAGCCGGAATGTCTTCAGTAGCTTTAGCTTCAGACGCAGAGACTGGAGGCCTTGGTCCTTTGCAAAGCCTGCGCAATGCCGGCGACGCCTATGGAGTTGGTGTTGGCTGGGCCTCAAAGTCTTCTTCCTCTTGTGGGCGATCAGCCCATGAAGCATCCTGAGCAATTGGCGTCAGAGGACGACCAATGCTGATGAGTTCGCTGTGCGTTAGCACAGGCGATGATACATGTTGGTGCTCGAGCTGAGGAAGGACTGCATCATCTTCAACATGGTCATGGTGACCAATGTCTTCAGCAGCGATGGGATCAGCTGCTGGAAATTCTTCAGCCTCATGAGCCTCTGTGAAAGCAGGCTGATGGACAATCAATTGACGTTCTTGTGGTTCAGCGTCAGGGTGAACCATGGAGATGGGTTCAACAATCAAGGCTATGTGGGAGCAGCCCGTTCCTTCTTGGTGTTTCGCTTCTTCTTGGAGGGGGCAGTAGCAGAGGCTTCAGGATGTTTCCTGTTCCTTGCTTCAGCCTCAGCAGTCCTCGTCTTCTTCAATTCTGAAGCAGTAGACCTGGCTTTTGGCTTCGAGTCAGTCATGCTAGTTGGGAAGACAATGGGAACTGCTTCCTGCCTTGGTGCGTCGGGTTCAGCCGTAGCGGGCTTCTTCTTCTTCTTTGCAGCCATCCTAGGGTCGATGCCAGGACGCCCAAGGGCCTTGCGCTTCTCAGCCTCATTGTAGGCTTGCACACACCTGTCAGCCAGGACCTTCATGCACTCATGAGAACCCTGAGCTTCTGCATGTTTCTTGAGAAAGGCTTCCTTGAGCTCGTGCAGCATAATCTTGAAGTTCTTCACCTCTTGCACGCTGAGCTTGGCCATATGCTTCTTGAACTGAGATTTCTCAAAGTCAATCTTCTGCTTCAGTTCAACAATGCGCTGGGCAATAGCTAACTCTGAAGCAATGGCGCCATGGAAGGTGACACAAAGGCCAATGAGAAGTTGCAGATCATCGAAGCTGATGTTGGGCGTGTCAAACCATTCATCAATGAAGTTGTGGATGATTGCCACGTCAAAGAGAGGCAGATTATTGAAGATTTCTGCTTATTCTTTGGTCTTGATCAGTTGCTCAAGAGCGTCATCTGCAAGATCTTCATCACTGGACAGATCAATGGCATCATTACGCAGAACAACAACAGCTGTCAGTTCTTGGCCGGTGTGTGGCAGAGGCATCTTGACCTTCTGGGGCTTGGAGATGCATGACAAATCTACAGACTGTACACTGTCTTCAGGAGGTGCAGTTACCAGTGGCTTCGCCCGTGAGATTTTTGGAGCAGAGGCAGGCTCTGAAGCTTTAGGCTGCTTCTTTGGCTTCGGCGCTGCAGGCGCTTCATCTAATTCAGCATCATCTGCAGGCTCATTCACGGCCATCCCTTGAACCAAGATATGGGTGATGAGACCTTCAAGGTTGTAGAAAGGACCGACGACATTGGGTTCTGCATCTTGTGTGCCGTCAGCCCTTGGAGCAGAAGGGCCATGGTTGAAGTCTAGTCCCAATGTCTTGTTGTTCTGCTTTGCTGGGTTTTGGGCAAACTGGAAGTTGCGCTTGAACAGAATGTCGTCACGACACCATAGTAGTGACGATGAGTGTGCATCTGCAGGCTGTGGCCCACAGACCATGCAGGGATAGAAGCCTTGTGCAATGGCTTCATCTCTGGTCCTAGGTTGAAGATTTTTGTAGAGGATGTCTCCCCATGGTCGCTTGATGGCATTCTTTTCAGCATATTCCTTTGTCACAAATCTGTACTTGAACCACTATTCTGCCCAATAGCGTCGAATCCATTGGATTCGTGTCTTGCGCTGATTGTAATCCTCTTCAGGATCTGTCTTGTACAGCTCTGAGAGGTCATCGGGCAGATCTCTTGATGTTTCTCCACGACGCTTTCTGCCACCCTTCCTTGCTGATTTCTCTGAAGCCATGAACTTTAAACTGAAGGGCTTCAATACGTTCAAAGGCTTTCGCTTGCTGGACAGACAGGAACTGGCTTCGGGAGAATTTATGTGATACTGTAAGAATTCTGCAAATGAATGCAGACTATGAGAACCAAGGGATTCTCCCACGGACATGTACCTGTGACAACATTAAGGTGCGAGGGAAGGGGAAGAGGTCATATGCATTCTCAGAAGATTTTGAAGATAAATCAGTTTAGAAGACATTGACCACATCGTGCGAAGACATTCACTCATAGATAAGGAGTTGGTTCCAGATTTTTACGAATCCATGGATCAGTACAAGTGAGGAATCTAACTACTTTGTGAAGCATAAGTGAATATACTAGGCATGTTATGAGATGAAGTATGAAAGAGATCCAACTTGTGTGAATAGAAACTGCTTGTGGTAGAAAGTGATAAAGCTATAGGATCAAAGGGGTCGTAAAAAGGAAGTTTTATTTACCACACGAAGAGCTGCTAGACGGAGTGGAAGAGGAGGCCGAGCAGTTCGATCTTCCGTTCCCTAACATGGCGACGGAGGACACCTACAGCCACGGCGGAGAGGACGATGTCCGCGGTCGGCGTGAAGACGGCGTCGGAGAGGTTGCGGCAATGAAGCGCTTCGTCGCCGGCGTCGTCGAGGGCTAGCGGTGGCGCTAGGGTTCGTGCGAGAGTGGAAGAAGAGATAATGACTGTGGTGAGGCGTGTATTTATAGGGACAGGGGCGGCTCAGTGTTATTACATAGGTGCCCCTGGCGATTCATATTTGAGGAACACGTGGCCATCATGCAGCATATCGGGGGTTGTTCCACGTCCCACGCACGCCTGGATTGTCGGGTGGTCGTTCCCACTTCTCCGGGTTTCAGGTGAAGGAATGAGCATTGAAAACGGACTTAATGTTTGTCTCTGTATCTTCTGCTTACAAGGACACAGAGAAGACATTCGACAGTTTCAATAGAATGCATATGATTTGGAGAGGTAGAGTTTGAGATAGAAAGCATAGAGAGGTTAGGGTCCGATCACATTCACTTAGTTCAAAAGATTCAACAAGAAGACATAGCTATAAGTGAATGCTGTAGAGGACAGAACACTAGTATATATATATATATATATATATATATATAATCAACATAGTGAAGATAATCATGAAGGCATGTTGAGATTGAAGCCAAACCAAATGTGAAGACATAGAAAATGTAACGCCATGAGTGAAACACTTCAAAAAGAAAATTTGGTGGTGGCGTTACCCACCGTATAGGAAGTATTAGACCCAGACACAGCGCACAATTATCGTGGCGCTCCGAAGTCAAATTCCACATTAATGTATTCACACTTAGAATGTATGTCTTCATTGATTGAAGATATACTTTACTTCGTGCGTTGCACATCTAATTCATCAATATGCATAAGTGCTAGGATGTGTGTCTGATCACAGGACATTTGAGGATTCCAAGATATTTAGCTCACACCGTAACTTGCAAAATCTCTTCTCATCCAAGGGCTTGGTGAAGATATCTGCCAATTGCTCTTCAGTGTTGACGTGTATGATATCAATATCTTCCTTCAAAACATGATCTCTGAGAAAGTGATGATGAATTTCAATGTGCTTTGTCTTCGAGTGCTGAACTGGGTTGTTGGCAATCTTGATGGCGCTTTCGTTGTCGCAGTAGAGTGGCACTTGCTTCAGATGAATGCCATAGTCCTTGAGTGTTTGCTTCATCCACAGAAGCTGAGCGCAGCAAGATCCAGCAGGAATGTATTCAGATTCAGTAGTGGAGAGAGATACACAGTTCTGCTTCTTTGAAGACCAACATACAAGTGATCGTCCCAGAAATGACATGTGCCTGATGTAGACTTGCGATCCACTTTGTCACCAGCATAATCAGCATCCGAGAATCCAACCAGATCAAACTCTGAGCCCTTTGGATACCATAATCCTAGAGTTGGGGTGTGAGCCAAATATCGAAGAATTCGCTTCACAGCTAAGTGATGCGACTCCTTTGTTGCCGCTTGAAATCGAGCACACATGCAAACACTAAGCATAATATCTGGCCTAGATGCACATAGATAAAGCAAAGAACCAATCATGGAGCGGTATACCTTTTGATCGAACTCTTTACCATTGTCGTCAGGACCCAGATGATGCTTGGCTGGCATTGGCGTCGTGAAGCCTTTGCAGTCTTGCATACCAAACTTCTTCAGGCAATCTTTGAGATACTTCTCTTGAGATATGAAGATGCCGTTGCGTTGTTGTCGTATTTGAAGACCGAGGAAGAACTTCAGCTCTCCCATCATGGACATCTGATATTGCTCTTGCATCATATATCCAAACTCTTCACTGTACTTCTGATTGGTGCAGCCGAAGATAATGTCATCCACATATATTTGGCACACAAACAGTTCACCATCATATGTCTTCGTGAAGAGAGTGGGGTCGAGGGAACCAGGTATGAAGCCTTTGCTCTTCAGGAAGTATTTGAGTGTGTCATACCAAGCCCGAGGGGCTTGTTTGAGGCCATACAGTGCCTTGTTGAGCTTGTATACCATGTCAGGATGTTTTGGATCTTCAAAGCCAGGCGGTTGTGCAACATACACTTCTTCTTCAATCTTGCCATTGAGAAAGGCGCTCTTCACATCCATTTGATATAGAAGTATGTTATGATGATTTGCATAGGCCAGCAGTATGCGTATGGCTTCAAGTCTAGCCAAAGGAGCAAATGTTTCATCGAAGTCAATGCCTTCCACTTGAGTATATCCTTGAGCAACGAGACAAGCTTTGTTTCTGACAACTTGACCATGCTCATCTTGCTTGTTGCGGTATATCCATTTGGTGCCTATTATGTTGTGCTTCCGAGGATCAGGACGCTTAACTAGTTCCCATATATAGCTTGAATCCATTCAAGTTCCATGAAGGCTTCTTCAACTTTCTTGGGTTCTGTTATTGAGACGAATGTGAAGTGCCCACAGAAATTTGCTAGCTGAGTTGCCCTTGAACGAGTGAGCGGACGGGTGCATTGATGCTATCAATTATTCTCTCAATCTACACTTCATTGGCAACACGAGGATGTACAGGGCGAAGATTTTGCTCTTGCCGATCATTGTCGTTGTTAGAGGGATTGTCTTCAGGCTGAACATTGTCTTCAGGTTGATCAGGTGCGGAGATGATAAGTTCCTCTTCAGGTTGAGCTTCAGAAGGTATGATTTCTCCAGTTCCCATTAGCTTGATTGTTTCGCTGGATGGAACTTCATCTAGCACATTTGGCAGGTGTTCTCTTTGTGAACCGTTAGTCTCATCAAATCGCACATCCACTGTTTCAACCACTTTATAATGAAAGAGATTGAAGACTTTGTAGGAGTGCGAATCCTTTCCATATCCAAGCATAAAACCCTCATGTGCTTTTGGTGCAAATTTTGAAGTGTGATGTGGGTCCTTAATCCAGCACCTGGCGCCAAATACTCTGAAGTAACTGACATTTGGCTTCTTGCCAGTAAGGAGCTCATAAGATGTCTTGTTCAGAAGCTTGTGAAGATAAACACGATTGATTGTATGGCATGCAGTATCAGTGGCTTCAGGCAAAATTTTCTTGGAGTCCTATATTCATCAAGCATCGTTCGGGCCATCTCAATGAGTGTTCTGTTCTTGCGTTCCACGACGCCATTCTGTTGTGGCATGTACGGGGCTGAGATTTCATGTGTGATGCCCAAGGTATCAAGATATGTATCAAGGCCAGTGTTCTTGAATTCAGTGCCATTGTAACTTCTGATGTGCTTTATTCTTGGCTGCCATATTGAAGAATCTTGTTCATTGTGCCTCAAATTTGACAAGCGAAGCGTTCTGAAGACATCCTGCACTGGTCATGTTCCGGGTGTACGCAAGATGATATGATGACTGCCTGAGCCCAAGTTGGAGGTATGAGTCTAGCCAGAATAATCATCAACAATGACAAAGTACCATATGAGACAAGACAAGGGAGTATAGTAAGAGTTTGAGTGGAACGCAGTGGCAAGGGATTCGAAAACCTGATTCCATGTGGACAGTTCAAGAAGGGTCGAGTTTGTCAGGACCCCGACTCGATGTCACATCGATCTAGCCGGTAACACCTCATATCACTTTGCGGCCTCACGCACGGTATCCCCACGGGTGTCGCCTTACCTTTGCCCGGGACCGTTTGCGCCTTTTGGCTCACGTATATGATAGTGTCGCTAGCATCCATATGATAAGGAGCCCGGGCTGACATGACTAGTCGTAAACCCAAAGTGGCACAGACTTACAGGGACAGGCATCCATGACCCAGCTTCGAACGTGTCGGTCATCAGCAAGTGGGTCCGGGCTGTAGCACTGGGCTAGCAGGACTCCGGTAAACCGGGCTGTAGCGGGCTAACAGGACTCCGGTACTCAAAGCGTGACATTTCCCCGAAGGGACAGACACAGGAACGAAGAAGGACACATGCCGGCCAGCCTAAGTGTTCCAGAGCAGTAGCAAGCTACCATGGCTCAGCGGTAACACTAGGAGACATTTCCCGGTAAGAGAGGCTACTAAAGATAAACAACTAGATAGTCAGATCCCACACATACCAAGCATTTCAATCATACACACAATATGCTCGATATGTGCAAATACAACGAAGCATCACAACATGACTCTACGACACAAGTACTTTATTTAAGGCTCAGGGAGCCATACATAACATACACAAAGGTACGGGTCTCACGACCCAACATTCAAGTCATACAGTCATACAAACCAGCAGCGGAAGTAACTTGTCTGAGTACAGACAACTAGTAAAATAAAAGAGGCTTGGAAAGCCTAGCTATACTACGTGGTCCTTCACAAGCTCAGGGTCACCACCTGGGTCTTTAGCCTACTCGTTGATGTCAACGTCTACATAGAACCCATCAGAAGGGGTTGCAGCGTCTTCTGTAAAAATGTAGATTATAGCAACATGAGTACAAAGGTACTCAGCAAGACTTACATCAGATCCTACATACATGCATATTATCAAGAAGGGTTGGTGGAGTTATTGCAGCAAGCCAGCTTTGACTCTTGGCTAGACTATCCTACGATACTCCAACTTGAAATGGTTTTGCGCACACGAGTCCACTACTCACCACTTCAATACACTACCGAGGATCCACCTCCGTCTTCCTACGGAAGAGCCATCCTCGGCACTCACACTTATCTTGAGGCTTTTAGTAGTTTCCATTTACTTGTCTATGAACTGTATAGGCAACCAAGTAGTCCTTTACCGCGGACGCGGCTATTCGAATAGATCATGATAACCCTGCAGGGGTGTACTTCTTCATACATGTTTCCACCACTTAGCGTCTGCACACGACATGTGCTCGGCAGACTTCAAGCGAAAGCCGACGTGGGTGTAGACCACGACCTACCTAAACACTTAAGCCTCTAGTCCAGGTTTATCGCCTATTCAGGTTCCATCCGCAGGGAGTCCGGCCGAGGTTTCCCATACGGCCCCGAACGATGTGAACAGGGTTCCCGAGATACCTAACGGGTATTCGGTACACCCGGCCACGTACCTACCGCATCACAGCCCACCCCTACGGTCAGCGCTGTCCACGGCCTCCAGTAGGCTACAAACACCAGAAACTACTTGCAACTCCTGGACAGAGAGCTAGGGTGAATAAGAAGTCGAGCGGGGTCATATTTCAGGGCCCAATGCATGGTAGTAGCTGTATCTTAAATCACACATACAGATCTCAGTGCTTAAGGTCGGCTTCAATGAAACAACCCACCATGTACTCCTACATGGCCTCTCATCGATACCTTTACCAAATCGTGTTCACCACACCACTCTCATTACCGACATAATCATTTCACTCTAGCCCATCACCCAGATGAACCAGACCTGACACGACTCTAAGCATAGCAGGCATAGCAAGGTAGGAACAACACATACATATGGCTCAATCAACTCCTACACATGCTAGTGGGTTTCATCTAGTTACTGTGGCAATGACAGGTCATGCAGAGGAAATGGGTTCAACTACCGTAGCACACAGCAGTTTGAAACGCGTTGTCTTAATGCAGTAAAAGAGAGCAGGAGCGAGAACATGGGATTGTATCGATATGATCAAATGGTTGGTTGCTTGCCTGATGGTTCGATGCACTGATACGGTTCTTCGTTAGGGTAATCACGGTACTCCTCGGAGGCAGAACCTGTCGCAAAGGACACCGATACACAACCATCACCAAACAATGTGCAACAATATGATGCATGCATGAAACATGGCAATATGAGTGTGTTGGGCTAATGCAACTAAAACCAGAAGGGTTTGAACAAATTTGAATCAAAGATTCAAATTTCAAACTCAAACATGGCCTTTTAAAGTGCTTTTCCTTGTTCTGCTTAAAACATCAATTTAACTTGTTTGATCATGCATGAAAATAGTACAGATGGATAGATTGGATTTTTCTGATCATTTTTCATATATAATTTGTCCAATTTGGAGTTACAGAATAAAAGTTATGAATTTTTGAAGTTTAAATAATATTCTGGAATTTCCTGATTTAAATTAAATCCAGAAATATAATATATTGCGCCAGCATGACGTCAGCATGACGTCAGTGGTCAACTGCGGCTGGCTGGGGTCAAACCTGACGTGTGGGGCCACACGTCAGTGACAGGGGGGTTTAACAGGATTAAATTAATCCTAATTAGGGATTAGTGGCGCTGGGGCCCACTGGTCAGTGTCAGGGGGGTTAACTTAACAGTGGTTAGCGCTAATCCTAATTAGCTACAGGGCTGGGCCCACCTGTCAGGGACTCAGGGGGGGTTCCTGCCGTGGTCAAGGTGGGTCAAACCCACCGGCGACATGACGCCGGCGAGGCCCGAGACGGCGGCGCGATGCGGGATCGCGCTACAGGGCACGGGCGAGGCCGTGCTTGGGCTCGTTGGAGAGCTCTTGCTCCCGCGCGTCGAACGGTGGTGGTGGCCGTGCCTGGGGTGGCCTGTACCGTCGACGGCGACGACCGTGGCGGCTGCCGGAGCTCGGTTGAGCTCGGGGTCGAGGCTACAACGGCTGCGGGGATGCGGGGTTGGCACCTACGGCTTCTACGCGGTGCGGTGAGGGCGTGGGTGTGCTCGGTTGGGCGCTACGGTGACCGTGGCCACGACGGCGACATCGCCGGCGGCGTCGAGCTTCGGAGCTCAAGGGGGCGGCAGCTACAGGAGGCTAGGGACGACGGGGCAAGGGGGAATCGAATCAGTGGCTCACCGCGGAGCTGCAGGGATGGTTAGCGGGCTCGGGGACGGCCGGAGTGCAGCGAATCGACGGCGATGACCTCCGGTGGCCGAGGAGGGGAACGGCGACGTAGGCGGCGATGCAGGGCTTCCGGAGACCCGTGGATCGGTGGGGAGGAAGAGGGGGTCGAGGCGGAGCTCCTGAGCTAGTCGGGGGAGCGAGGGGTGGCCGGTGACGGCTGCTATGGCGAACGGCGGCGAGGGTGGTGTTCGGCCGTGTGAGAGAGAGAGCGAGGGAGAGGAGGGAGAACCGAGGGAGAGTGAGAGAGAGCAGGGGGGAGGCGTGGCGTCGTCCGGGGCATCGAGCGAGGAGGGGAGGGCAGGCAGGCAGCCGAGCAGGTGGCGTGGCGCGGTGGCGCGCGCGCGCGCCGGCCACACTCCCCTCCCTCTGTCGAGGACGAAGACGACAGAGGAGGGAGGCGGGCTGGGCCGCCTGCTGGCTGGGCCGGCCAGCTGGCTGGGCTGCACAGGGAGGAGCCCAGGTAAGCTCTCCCTTTTATTATTTTCTGTTTTCTAATTTCTGACATTTGTTTTGATTTAAATAAATATTAAATCATTTATTTACCTTATGCCAATTTTTGCAGGAGCTAGATATATTATTCCAGAGCTCCTTTATAATTGGCATAATATTTGGACATATATTAATATATATAATAATATATTTCCAATGCAAATATTTATGCATTAATTCCAAATGCCCAAAATAAATACCTATGAGCTCTTAAAAATATTGGTTTGATTTTTATCTCTGTCCAATATTTTCAGAGAGCAACATGAGCATTTTCTTGGACCCTTTTGGAGAAATTTTTATTTGGATCATTTTCAAAAATGATTCTGAGGGTTTCACAAATCCCCATTTCAAATTAAATGGAAATTTAAACATGATGCACACACTCTGATGCATGACTAGCTAGGGTGTGACAACTCACCCCCACTCAAAAGAATCTCGTCCCGAGATTTGGGTTCCTCCGGGAAGAAGGCGGGATACTCAAGTCGAAGACGATCCTCCCTTTCCCAAGTTGCTTCATCCTCAGAATGGTGCGACCATTGAACTTTGAGAAACTTGATATTATGACGTCGGGTGGTACGTTCGGCCTGATCGAGGATACGAATGGGGTACTCTCGATATGTAAGATTATCTTGGAGATCAAGCGTTTCGTGGTCCACTTCACGGATAGGATCCGAGAAGCAACGCCTGAGTTGAGAAACGTGGAAGACATCGTGGACTCTGGAGAGGTGCGGAGGTAGTTCCAACTGGTAGGCAACTTCTCCTCGTTTGGCGAGAATGCGAAAAGGTCCAATGTAACGAGGAGCCAATTTGCCTTTGATACCGAAACGATGGGTTCCCTTCAGAGGGGTGACCCGAAGATAAGCCTTCTCGTCAACCTCGAAAGTCATAGCCTTATGTTTTCGGTCATATTGACTCTTTTGACGAGATTGGGCTGTTTTCAACTTTTCACGAACGATGCGAACTTGTTCTTCTGCTTCCTGAATCATATCCGGGCCAAAGAATTGTCTTTCCCCGGTCTCTGACCAGTTAAGGGGTGTTCGACACCGTCGTCCATAGAGAACTTCAAAAGGGGCTTTACCCAAGCTAGATTGATAGCTGTTGTTGTAAGCGAATTCGGCAAATGGAAGGCACTTCTCCCAGTCCATTCCGAATGAGATAACAGAGGCTCGAAGCATGTCTTCTAGAATCTGGTTGACGCGTTCCACTTGACCACTCGACTGAGGGTGGAAGGCGGTGCTAAAGGAGAGACGGGTTCCCATAGCATTTTGGAAACTTTCCCAAAATCGAGAGGTGAAAAGACTTCCTCGATCCGAGTTAATTTCCAAAGGAACACCATGGAGGGACACTATTCGGGAGATGTATAAGTCTGCCAGCTGACTAGCGGTTATACTCTCACGAACAGGTAAGAAATGGGCTACTTTGGAAAGACGATCGACCACGACGAAAATAGCATTATTCCCTCTCTTGGTCCTGGGAAAACCGGTAATGAAATCCATACCAATTTTATCCCATTTCCATTCAGGAATAGCTAAGGGTTGAAGGGTGCCAGCAGGCCGTTGATGCTCTGCTTTTACACGACGACAGACGTCGCAATTAGCAATATACTGAGCAATTTCTCTCTTCATCCTAGTCCACCAGAACCTCTGGCGTAGGTCCTGATACATCTTAGTACTACCGGGATGAATGGTGAGAGGAGATTCATGAGCCTCCTTAAGGATCAACTGCCGTAGATGCTGGTTCTTGGGAACCACTAGACGGTTCTCAAAGTACACAACACCATGATCATTTGTGGAGAAACAACTAGCACCTCCGCTAGCAATGTTCTCTTTGATTTTAGATATTCCCTTATCTCGCTTTTGGGCAGCGATGATTTGATCCGTAAGAGTAGGTTTTGCTACCAAGGTGGAAAGAAAACCTTGAGGTACAATGTGAAGGTTAAGCTTCCGAAATTCCTCATGGAGAAGCGGTTGACTTTGTTGTAACATCAGGTTGTTACAATAAGATTTACGACTTAGCGCATCAGCCATGACGTTGGCTTTCCCTGGGGTGTAGGTTATTCCTAAGTCGAAGTCTGTGATCAATTCAACCCAACGTCTTTGCCTGAGATTCAGATCCGGTTGGGTGAAAATGTACTTCAGACTTTGGTGATCAGTGAATATTTCGCAACGATTACCGAGGAGGTAATGTCGCCAGGTCTTAAGTGCATAGACTACGGCTGCAAGCTCTAGATCATGAGTAGGATAATTCTCCTCATGTGGGTGCAATTGCCGTGAAGCGTAGGCAATTACGTGTCGATCTTGCATGAGAATGCAACCTAGTCCTTGTCGCGAGGCGTCGCAGTAGATAACAAAGTCCTTGGAGAAGTCTGGCGGTACCAGTACGGGAGCAGAGGTCAGGCGTCTTTTCAGTTCCTGAAAGCTGTGCTCACATTGTGGAGTCCATTCGAACTTCTTATCTTTCTTGAGGAGTTCGGTTAGAGGTTTAGCAACTTTGGAGAAGTTCTCGACAAAGCGACGACAATAGCTCGCTAAGCCTAGAAAACTCCGAACTTGCTTGACCGATTCAGGTGGAGTCCAATTAAGGACGGCTTGAACTCGCTCAGGGTTAACAGCAATACCTTTACCAGATATTACATGACCCAGATAGGTCACTTCTGACAACCAGAATTCACATTTAGAAAATTTGGCATAAAGGCGATGCTCTCGAAGTTTCTTCAACACTAGCCTTAAATGTTCGGCATGTTCTTCCTCGTTCTTGGAGTAGATGAGTATATCATCGAGGTAAACTACGACGAATTTATCCAAATACTCCATGAAGATTGAGTTCATTAACCGAGAAAAGGTGGCTGGAGCGTTGGTTAAACCGAAGGACATGACGGTGTACTCGTATTGGCCATAACGAGTAACAAAGGCCGTTTTAGGAATGTCCCCGTTTCTGATTTTGATTTGATGGTAGCCCAACCTCAAATCCATCTTGGAGAAGACTGAGGATCCAGCGAGCTGATCATACAGGTCGTTGATCCTGGGAAGCGGATATTTGTTCTTGATTGTGACCAAATTGACAGGTCGGTAATCTACAACCATCCGGTCCGTACCATCCTTCTTCTTGACGAATAGGACGGGGCAAGCCCACGGAGATGAGCTAGGTCGGATGAAACCCTTTTTCAAGGACTCATCGAGTTGTTTCTTAAGCTCGGCTAGTTCTAGGGGTGCCATCTTATAAGGTCTTCTAGCAATCGGAACGGTTCCTGGGATGAGGTCTATTACGAACTCAACATCCCTGTCAGGTGGAACACCTGGCAATTCCTCTGGAAAGACATCCGGGAAGTCACGGACTACCGGAATGTCCTCAAGGTCTGGCAAAGGGCTGGCGTTAAGAGAATATAATTGTCGCTTGGCTATTCGGGTCAAGACATTGACTATCTTCCCCGAAGGATGGGTGAGTTGAACAGTCCTAGAGAAGCAATCAATTTGGGCATGATGAGCTGACATCCAGTCCATACCCAGAATGATATTAATATCTGAAGATTTAAGGGCTATCAAAGACGCGAGGAAAACAAGTCTGTCGACTTGGATTTCATTTCCATAACTTACCCTAGAGGTCTGCCATCTAGAACCCGGAGTAGAAATTTCCATAGTGGATGGCATGTCACAGAATGCAACGTTATGCAAACGAGCATAATTTTCGGATATAAAAGAATGAGAGGCTCCTGTATCGAAAAGAACAGATGCCGGGTGGCAATTAACAAGAAGCGTACCGAGAACGACGTTGGGATCCTCTTGAGCTTCTTCGGCAGAGATACAGTTGACATGGCCACGTGAAGCGGTGACCGGCTTGGCGTGGAATACTTTTCCTGTCGGCTTGCCACGGCCAACAGCTTTAGCAGACTGGTTGGGGTTGGTCTGGGGACACTCACGCATATAGTGACCAGATTCCCCACACTTGAAACAAGTCACGGAACTGGTACGTGGAGGAGCATTGTTAGTTGGACCCCCATAGGGCTTGGCTGGTGCAGACTGTTGAACAGGGCGAGGCGCCTGGAAAGGATGGCCTCGGTGTGAACCTGGGTGGCAGGGCGGTGTTGGGTACCCACACGCGGCGCTTCTGAGGACCAGCACCGGATGAGGAACCCATGTCACGGCCATGCTTGCGTGTTGCGTCATAGTCAGTCTGACCAGTTTCAGCACTGATGGCTTTGTTGACAAGTTTCTGAAAAGATGTGCACTCATGCAGACGGAGGTCGCGGCGAAGCTCAGGACTAAGGCCCTTACGGAACCTTGCTTGCTTCTTGGCATCAGTAGAAACTTCCTCGGTTGCATATCGTGCGAGATTACCAAACTCCCTGCTGTAAGCATCCACAGAAAGTCGGCCTTGGGTGAAACTGCAAAATTCCTCACGTTTACGGTCCATGAGACCCTCCGGAATGTGATGTTCACGGAAAGCCTCGCTGAATTCAGCCCAAGTAGTGACATGGCCCGCTGGGCGCATAGCTCCATAATTCTCCCACCATAGACTGGCGGGGCCTTCAAGATGATATGCAGCAAAGGTGACCTTGTCAGCCTCCGCTACCAGCGCGGAACGCAGTTTGTGAGCGATACTGCGAAGCCAGTCATCAGCGTCGAGAGGCTCGACGGAGTGGTGGAACGTGGGTGGATGTAATTTGATAAAATCACTGAGTGACACCACGTTAGTCCTCTGATGGTGTGCTGTGTTCTGTTCAATACGCTCCAACAAACGGTTGGTCTCCCGCTTGTTTCTCTCAGCTTCCATCATAACCTCGGCTAGGGAAGGAGGATGAGGCAGATTTGCATCCCTGCCTTCACTGCCTTCGGCCTGCTCTTGAGGAGCAGGGTTAGTGCGCGTGTTGACCATCCTAGGTAAACAAGACAATGATTTAGTCAGGATGATAAAATTCCGACATAGGATACAGAATGTAAGGAATAACTCGAAATGCAAGATGATCATCCGTATGACATGGTAGATACAGAAACTGCTTCTTTATTCCATCGTCATACACACCATACAGGGTTTAGTACAAGACCAAACAAAGTACTATTACGGTGAAAAGAGGATTACATCTCATCGGAGGCATTCCAAGCTCCTATACATTATTTTTCTACACCTCCGGAAAGAGTACAAACTAGGTCATATCCCACGAGTCACGCGGGACGATAGACGACACAGCTAGTGCGAACTAGTGATACTACCACTAACTCAGACCGATCCGTAGTAGTCCTCGTAGAAGTCACCTCCATAGCCTGGAAGCTCAACATGATCATCCGGAAACAGACGATCTCGCGGAGCTTGTGGACCATAGGGGCTAGGATGAGGTCTTGGACCAACAGACGGTGGCCTGCGGGGACCGCGAGGTGGGGTGATGCCTCCTACATCACGCCAACCCATCACGTCTGGCAGAGCAGATCTCACAGGATAGAGATCGCGCATATCTGAATATCCAGCTTGCACCGCCGGTGCGAACCGAGTCAAAGTGGCCCAGTGGTCAGCACGGGTATTGAAGAGCTCTAACCTCAAGGCCCGATTTTCACGGTCCTTATCCTCGAGCATCTCAGCAGTGGTGCGAGTCCGTGAATCCTCCTGGGTGGGGTCAGCATAGATAGCCTGGAGATACCCTTGTGCTCCCGGAAGTGATCCTGGCATATACCGGAAATCAGAGTCCCGAAATAAACCAGATCTGACTCGCATAATGGTCATCATAGAGTAGGCGGCGTCCTGCACAGCCATCTCAATAGTAACCCCGAGTCCATAGGAGCAGTGAAGGGGCTCGGTGGATCCAGGATAAGATGGAAATATCCTGACAGTGCAGAGATACTGGCTTTGATTAAAGTCCCGAAATTGCTCTTCGACCGTGTACTCAGGATACCAGCGGTATCCAGCCTCAGTCATTACCCTGACCAACTTGGCAGTATGGCCGGGTACATCTAGGCATCGAGTCAGGCGAACCACTTGATTGAGGTCGCGAGTGGCCATCTGAAAGCACAATCATAATGCAAAGGCATTAGAATTTCTAGCAAAATTTCGGCAGCATAACAGCTGTAAATGCTCAAGAAGGATTTGAGACATTTGACAAAGGATTTCATACACACTCAACATCATCATATCAAAGTTCTGAGACCATCCTAGCAACATAATGTGGTAGAAGAACTGAACTAGGCTTGTATCCATCAAACTTATAAGGTACTACTGATTAGTAACACGTGATCCTGATAGAGAGAATAGATCCTAATTCCTTAACCCCCGGTGGAAGAATGGACTGACTCAGATCAGAATGTCATAAGATAAAGGAGTAAAAAGAGCCTTACGTTCCAACCCACAAACAATTCCCCTACATATAACTAAAGAATTTCTAGACTCAACATCGACCAGTTTGGCTTGGAGAACCTACAGGCAGTCCGGCTCTGATGCCAACGCTGTCAGGACCCCGACTCGATGTCACATCGATCTAGCCGGTAACACCTCATATCACTTTGCGGCCTCACGCACGGTATCCCCACGGGTGTCGCCTTACCTTTGCCCGGGACCGTTTGCGCCTTTTGGCTCACGTATATGATAGTGTCGCTAGCATCCATATGATAAGGAGCCCGGGCTGACATGACTAGTCGTAAACCCAAAGTGGCACAGACTTACAGGGACAGGCATCCATGACCCAGCTTCGAACGTGTCGGTCATCAGCAAGTGGGTCCGGGCTGTAGCACTGGGCTAGCAGGACTCCGGTAAACCGGGCTGTAGCGGGCTAACAGGACTCCGGTACTCAAAGCGTGACATTTCCCCGAAGGGACAGACACAGGAACGAAGAAGGACACATGCCGGCCAGCCTAAGTGTTCCAGAGCAGTAGCAAGCTACCATGGCTCAGCGGTAACACTAGGAGACATTTCCCGGTAAGAGAGGCTACTAAAGATAAACAACTAGATAGTCAGATCCCACACATACCAAGCATTTCAATCATACACACAATATGCTCGATATGTGCAAATACAACGAAGCATCACAACATGACTCTACGACACAAGTACTTTATTTAAGGCTCAGGGAGCCATACATAGCATACACAAAGATACGGGTCACACGACCCAGCATTCAAGTCATACAGTCATACAAACCAGCAGCGGAAGTACATTGTCTGAGTACAGACAACTAGTAAAGTAAAAGAGGCTTGGAAAGCCTAGCTATACTACGTGGTCCTTCACAAGCTCAGGGTCACCACCTGGGCCTTTAGCCTACTCGTTGATGTCAACGTCTACATAGAACCCATCAGAAGGGGTTGCAGCGTCTTCTGTAAAAATGTAAATTATAGCAACATGAGTACAAAGGTACTCAGCAAGACTTACATCAGATCCTACATACATGCATATATCAAGAAGGGTTGGTGGAGTTATTGCAGCAAGCCAGCTTTGACTCTTGGCTAGACTATCCTACGATACTCCAACTTGAAATGGTTTTGCGCACACGAGTCCACTACTCACCACTTCAATACACTACCGAGGATCCACCTCCGTCTTCCTACGGAAGAGCCATCCTCGGCACTCACACTTATCTTGAGGCTTTTAACAGTTTCCATTTACTTGTCTATGAACTGTATAAGCAACCAAGTAGTCCTTTACCGCGGACGCGGCTATTCGAATAGATTATGATAACCCTGCAGGGGTGTACTTCTTCATACATGTTTCCACCACTTAGCGTCTGCACACGATATGTGCTCGGCAGACTTCAAGCGAAAGCCGACGTGGGTGTAGACCACGACCTACCTAAACACTTAAGCCTCTAGTCCAGGTTTATCGCCTATTCAGGTTCCATCCGCAGGGAGTCCGGCCGAGGTTTCCCATACGGCCCCGAACGATGTGAACAGGGTTCCCGAGATACCTAACGGGTATTCGGTACACCGTGCCACGTACCTACCGCATCACAGCCCACCCCTACGGTCAGCGCTGTCCACGGCCTCCAGTAGGCTACAAACACCAGAAACTACTTGCAACTCCTGGACAGAGAGCTAGGGTGAATAAGAAGTCGAGCGGGGTCATATTTCAGGGCCCAATGCATGGTAGTAGCTGTATCTTAAATCACACATACAGATCTCAGTGCTTAAGGTCGGCTTCAATGAAACAACCCACCATGTACTCCTACATGGCCTCTCATCGATACCTTTACCAAATCGTGTTCACCACACCACTCTCATTACCGACATAATCATTTCACTCTAGCCATCACCCAGATGAACCAGACCTGACACGACTCTAAGCATAGCAGGCATAGCAAGGTAGGAACAACACATACATATGGCTCAATCAACTCCTACACATGCTAGTGGGTTTCATCTAGTTACTGTGGCAATGACAGGTCATGCAGAGGAAATGGGTTCAACTACCGTAGCACACAGCAGTTTGAAACGCGTTGTCTTAATGCAGTAAAGGAGAGCAGGAGCGAGAACATGGGATTGTATCGATATGATCAAATGGTTGGTTGCTTGCCTGATGGTTCGATGCACTGATACGGTTCTTCGTTAGGGTAATCACGGTACTCCTCGGAGGCAGAACCTGCCGCAAAGAACACCGATACACAACCATCACCAAACAATGTGCAACAATATGATGCATGCATGAAACATGGCAATATGAGTGTGTTGGGCTAATGTAACTAAAACCAGAAGGGTTTGAACAAATTTGAATCAAAGATTCAAATTTCAAACTCAAACATGGCCTTTAAAGTGCTTTTCCTTGTTCTGCTTGAAACATCAATTTAACTTGTTTGATCATGCATGAAAATAGTACAGATGGATAGATTGGATTTTTCTGATCATTTTTCATATATAATTTGTCCAATTTGGAGTTACAGAATAAAAGTTATGATTTTTTGAAGTTTAAATAATATTCTGGAATTTCCTGATTTAAATTAAATCCAGAATTATATATATTGCGCCAGCATGACGTCAGCATGACGTCAGTGGTCAACTGCGGCTGGCTGAGGTCAAACCTGACGTGTGGGGGCCACACGTCAGTGACAGGGGGGGTTTAACAGGATTAAATTAATCCTAATTAGGGATTAGTGGCGCTGGGGCCCACTGTCAGTGTCAGGGGGGGTTAGTTAGTTTAACTGATTCGGTTAGTGCTAATCCTAATTAGCTACAGGGCTGGGCCCACCTGTCAGGGACACAGGGGGGTTCCTGCCGTGGTCAAGGTGGGTCAAACCCACCGGCGACATGACGCCGGCGAGGCCCGAGACGGCGGCGCGATGCGGGATCGCGCTACAGGGCACGGGCGAGGCCGTGCTTGGGCTCGTTGGAGAGCCCTTGCTCCCGCGCGTCGAACGGTGGTGGTGGCCGTGCCTGGGGTGGCCTGTACCGTCGACGGCGACGACCGTGGCGGCTGCCGGAGCTCGGTTGAGCTCGGGGTCGAGGCTACAACGACTGCGGGGATGCAGGGTTGGCACCTACGGCTTCTACGCGGTGCGGTGAGGGCGTGGGTGTGCTCGGTTGGGCGCTACGGTGACCGTGGCCACGACGGCGACATCGCCGGCGGCGTCGAGCTTCGGAGCTCAAGGGGGCGGCAGCTACAGGAGGCTAGGGACGACGGGGCAAGGGGGAATCGAATCAGTGGCTCATCGCGGAGCTGCAGGGATGGTTAGCGGGCTCGGGGATGGCCGGAGTGCAGCGAATCGACGGCGATGACCTCCGGTGGCCGAGGAGGGGAACGGTGACATAGGCGGCGATGCAGGGCTTCCGGAGACCCGTGGATCGGTGGGGAGGAAGAGGGGGTCGAGGCGGAGCTCCTGAGCTAGTCGGGGGAGCGAGGGGTGGCCGGTGACGGCTGCTATGGCGAACGGCGGCGAGGGTGGTGTTCGGCCGTGTGAGAGAGAGAGCGAGGGAGAGGAGGGAGGAACTGAGGGAGAGTGAGAGAGAGCAGGGGGGAGGCGTGGCGTCGTCCGAGGCATCGAGCGAGGAGGGGAGGGCAGGCAGGCAGCCGAGCAGGTGGCGTGGCGCGGTGGCGCGCGCGCGCGCCGGCCACACTCCCCTCCCTCTGTCGAGGACGAAGACGACAGAGGAGGGAGGCGGCTGGGCCGCCTGCTGGCTGGGCCGGCCAGCTGGCTGGGCTGCACAGGGAGGAGCCCAGGTAAGGCTCTCCCTTTTAATTATTTCTGTTTTCTAATTTCTGACATTTGTTTTGATTTAAATAAAATATTAAATCATTTATTTACCTTATGCCAATTTTTGCAGGAGCTAGATATATTATTCCAGAGCTCCTTTATAATTGGCATAATATTTGGACATATATTAATATATATAATTAATATATTTCCAATGCAAATATTTATGCATTAATTCCAAATGCCCAAAATAAATACCTATGAGCTCTTAAAAATATTGGTTTGATTTTTATCTCTGTCCAATATTTTTAGAGAGCAACATGAGCATTTTCTTGGACCCTTTTGGAGAAATTTTTATTTGGATCATTTTCAAAAATGATTCTGAGGGTTTCACAAATCCCCATTTCAAATTAAATGGAATTTTAAATATGATTCACACACTCTGATGCATGACTAGCTAGGGTGTGACAGTAGTAGTCATGATTGTCTTCGAGGGATGTTTGGCCGTCGTCATCTTTCCTGCTTCATAGGCACCGCATAAGTGATCTTTCTTGAACTTGACGCCCTCGATGCCTATGAAATGCTTCTTCTTTGCAAGGGTGTGGAGGTTCCTCATGCTAGCATGCCCAAGCCTCCGATGCCAGAGCCAGCATTCTGAGGCTTTTGCTAGAAGACATACGGCAAGCTGTGGTCCTGCTGAGAAATCTACCACATACAAATCAACTTTCCGATACCCTTCAAACACTAGAGACTTGTCAGATTCCATTAGAACAAGGCAACAATATTTTCCAAATATTACGATCATGTTCAAATCGCAAAGCATTGAGACAGACATTAAGTTGAAGCCAAGGGATTCGACAAGCATGACTTTATCCATGTGTTGATCCTTTGAGATTGCAACTCTACCTAGACCCAATACCTTACTTTTACCAGTGTCAGCAAATGTGATGTGACTCTTGTCGGATGGACGTAAGGTTGAGTCCATAAGAAGGCTTCTTTTGCCAGTCATGTGGTTAGTACACCCACTATCAATAATCCATTCTAAAGACGCTGGTGTCGTACCCTACAGTGCAGTTAGGGGGATAGGCTTCATGAAGAGAATTGTGAAGCAAAAACATTTGACGAACCAGTGGGTTATGAAAGCTTAGATCCAGATTAGGACTGATAGGGAGAGTAGCAAGCGATTCAGGAATGAAGTACATAGTAAGACCATTCGGGCATTTGATCTTGCGCCCTACAAGATGTTTAAGGTCCACAGCAATAGCGTTAGACGATTTTGGTTTTCTGCTGGAGACCTTTCCCTGCAAAAGAGAGTTAAGCTTTCTTAGCCACCCACATCTTCATGGGTGGCTTAGAAGCGATAAGTCTAAGTGCAGCGTCTGAGAACTTTGGCTTTGGAGCCCTAGCAAAAAGTCTTGCAGGCGGACAATACTACTCATAAGAATAAGCAGAATAGTTCTTGGTCTTAGGAACATGACGGTTTGATGAACCACGCTCATATTCATAGGCCTGAGTATGATTTCCCTGCAAAATATTTGCGTTAGTGCGACTCAGGTGAGTCCTCTGTCTGTATGAAGCCTTTGGACCGTATGAAGCCTGTGGTCTGGGGTTTGTCTTCTTCACCTGTGGTGTCATGATGACATTCACAGGAAGATTTTCCAAACACTTTTTCGGCACCCAGATCATCTTCATAGGCGGCCCATTCCTGCAGTTAGTACCAATATACCTGGCAAACACTTCACCATTCTGATTCTTAAACAGCTTATAGTTTGCATCAAAGGATTCATTAATGACAATGGATTTAGCACAAGTGAAGCCAGATAGATTGGATGGATCTGCTGAAGGTTCCTTTGCAGCAACCCAGGTGGTTTTGGGGTACTGCTCAGGTTTCCAGTAAGAGCCATCAGCATTCATTTTCCTTACGAACCCAACACCCTCTTTCCTCGGGTTTCGGCTCAGAATCTTCCTTTTGAGGATATCACATAGTGTCTGATGCCCTTTAAGACTTTTGTACATCCCTGTTTCAAGCAATGTCTTCAACCTAGCATTCTCATCAGCAATAGTAGTGGTATCCTCAGCACAGGGGTTAGTTACCACATCAACAGTTGAAGATATTGCAACAGTAGCAGCAGTAGAACATTCAGCAACAGAAGTAGCATTGTCGCGCTCAATGCATTTAAGACATGGTGGTTCAAATCCTTCCTGAGCGGAACTGATCTATTCGGCGCGAAGTGACTCGTTTTCCTTTTGAAGATCTTCATGAGCCGCTCTCAATTTCTCAAGATCTTGCTTCCTTTGAAGATAATCATAGGAAAGCTTTTCATGAGTTGTTGAGAGCGTTTCATGACGAATTTCAAGTTTCTCATACTTAACATGAAGATTTTTTATGTCTTCAATTAAGGACTCAGAGCGAGTCATTTCAGTGCCTAGCAGATCATCGCTTTTGTCTAAAAGTTTTTGAATATGTTCCATAGCTTTCTGTTGTTCAGTTGCAATTTTAGCAAGTGTTTTGTAGTTGGGTCTTGAATCATCTTCACTAGATGTTTGATAGTGAGTAGTGCGTGTGTTTAGCTTGGCACCGCGTGCCATGAAGCAGTAGGTAGGAGCGGAGTAGTTCTTGTCATTTGCATTGGTGTCGGTGATGAAGTCATTGTCTTCAGTGTTGAAGATGGACTTGGCAACGTATGCTGTAGCCAGACTTGCAATGCCAGAATCGGACTCCTCCTCAGACTCCACCTCCGCCTCCTCAGAAGCGGACTCCTCCTCTGAATCCATTTCCTTGCCAACAAACACACGTGCCTTGCCAGATGAGCTCTTCTTGTGTGATGAAGACTTTGAGGAAGACTTGGAAGAAGACTTCTTGTCGTCAAAGTCATATTCCTTGCTCTTCTTCTTATTCTTGTTCTCATTGTCCCACTGCGGACACTCAGAGATGAAGTGGCCAGTTTTCTTACACTTGTGGCATGTTTTCTTCTTGTAGTCATGAGCAGAAGCTTCATCATTCCTTGAGCTTGATCGTGAAGACTTCGTGAAGCCTTTCTTCTTTGTGAATTTTTGGAACTTCTTCACAAGCATAGCAAGTTCCTTTCCAATGTCTTCAGGGTCATCAGAACTGCTGTCAGATTCTTCTTCAGATGAGGAGACAGCTTTTGCCTTCAAGGCACGAGTTCGCCCATAGTTTGGACCGTAGATATCTCTTTTCTCAGAAAGCTGAAACTCATGTGTGTTGAGCCTCTCAAGTATGTCAGACGGATCGAGTGTCTTGAAATCAGGACGTTCTTGAATCATCAGGGCTAGGGTGTCAAACGAGTTGTCAAGTGATCTCAGTAGTGTCTTGACGACTTCATGCTTGGTGATCTCAGTAGCGCCGAGGGCTTGAAGCTCATTTGTGATGTCAGTGAGTCGGTCAAACGTGAGCTGGACATTCTCATTGTCATTTCGCTTGAAGCGATTGAAGAGGTTGCGGAGGACACTGATTCTCTGATCTCTTTGGGTTGAGACGCCTTCGTTGACCTTGGAGAGCCAGTCCCAGACTAGCTTAGATGTTTCCAAAGCACTTACAGGGCCATACTGTCCTTTGGTCAGACGACCACAAATGATATTCTTGGCAGTAGAGTCCAGTTGAACGAACTTCTTGACATCAGCAGCAGTGACACCTTCTCCAGCCTTGGGAACGCCATTCTTGCCGACATACCATAGGTCGATGTCAATGGCTTCAAGATGCATGCGCATCTTATTCTTCCAGTAGGGATATTCAGTTCCATCGAAGATGGGGAATGCAGCGAAGACTTTAATTATCCCTACAGTCGACATAGCTAAAACTCCAGGTGGTTAAACCGAATCACACAGAACAAGGGAGTACCTTGCTCTGATACCAATTGAAAGTGCGTTTTATCGACTAGAGGGGGGGGGGTGAATAGGCGATTTTTATGAAAGTCTTCAAAACATGGAAGTTTCGAAGACAAACAATAGAAATAAACCTATTACCATGCAACGAAAGGTAGACTACACTAGGCAATCCATAGTCAAGTATTCAATGGAGTGAGAGCACAATGACTAATAGCAGCAATGTAGTAAGAATCAGGTAGGAAGATATTATGAAGCCAAACAGAACACGCAGTCACTCAGTGAAGACAAAAGATAGTGCAAACATACAATGACTTCACAAGGAGTAACAGTAAGTAAAGGGAAGGGAAGGATGAAACTAATGACTCGTTGAAGACAATGATTTGTTGGACCAGTTCCAGTTGCTGTGACAACTGTACGTCTGGTTAGGGCGGCTAGGTATTTAAACCTGAGGACACACAGTCCCGGACACCCAGTCCTGAACACGCAGCTCAGGACACCCAGTCCTCACCGTATTCCCCTTGAGCTAAGGTCACACAGACCTCGCCCAATCACTCTGGTAAGTCTTCAAGGTAGACTCCCAAACCTTCACAGACTTCGTTCACCGGCGATCCACAACGTCTCTTGGATGCTCAGAACGCGACGCCTAACTGGCTGGAGGATTCACAGTCCTCAAGTGTAATAAGTCTTCAGATCACACAGACAAGAAGACTTAAGTGATGCCTAATTCTCTTTGGCTCTGGGTGGTTAGGGCTTTATCCTCGCAAGGAATTCTCTCTCAAAGGCTTCGAGGTGGGTTGCTCTCAAACGACAAAAGCCGTATTCTAACTCTGAGCAGCCAACCGTTTATGGTTGTAGGGGGTGGGCTATTTATAGCCACTAGGCAACCCGAACTGATTTGTCTGAAATGACCCTGCGTCACTAAGGAACTGACACGTGTTCCAACGGTCAGATTTCAAACTCACATGGCAACTTTACTTGGGCTACAAGCAAAGCTGACTTGTCCGACTCTGGACAAGATTTGCTCTCATAGTCTTCACTCGAAGACATAGGTTTTGGTTAAGCATCACTTCAATCATTCTGATTGGTTCTCTTGGACCCCACTTAACAGTACGGTGGTTCCTATGACTCAACAAAGAAGAAAAAGAACTACGAAAGATCTAAGTCTTCGAGCTCCATAGGCTTCATGCGATGTCTTCTGTTGTCATAGTCTTCAATGTGAATATCTTCATATACCACCTTTGACATCAATGTCTTCATACATTTTTAGGGGTCATCTCTGGTAGGAAAACCGAATCAATGAGGGACTTCTACCTGTGTTATCCTGCAATTCTCACAAACACATTAGTCCCTCAACTAGGTTTATCGTCAATACTCCAAAACCAACTAGGGGTGGCACTAGATGCACTTACAATGCCGGTCCACGGAACCTCTTCTTCTCCATGCCGACCACTTGCACGTTAAAGGGGGGGTACCTGAGTATCGCGACTCAGGGCTCTTACTGGCTCTCTAGCCCTCACCCTCTGGCCTTGTCCACGGCATCGCCACCTGGCATACCAGCGATGGCTGAGACCAGCTCGAGGGCCGGGACCCGAGGACGTAGAGTGCCGGCATCTAACCAAATTTGCAGGTACACATCACAAGATAAGGCCCAGTGCCAGGCGCAACCCGCCTAGAGGTAGGGCCCCGTGAGTCCCGCGCTGGCTCAAGGGTGCCCAGATACACCTCGCCAGGCCCTACCGTGCTAGCCACGTGTCAGGGCGGGGCTGTACACGCCCAGGGGGCTCCTCCCGGAGGGGAGCCCCCTCCCACGTACCAGTGGAAGCACCATGCTCCGCGCTGGCTGACGACACTGCCGAGGAGCAGCTATGCCCGTACACATACGGAAGCGCTATGCTCCGTGCTGGTGATAAACAACTGAGGGTGGCCCCCGGCCGCATCAACCTCAGGGAGCCCAAAGCTCAGTATCGAGCCTCATCGTAATGCCTCCCCTTGGGAGTGCCGCGCGAGGGGGCTGGGCACGGGGGCTGCGCCTGGGTCACGCCCAGACGCACGCCACCCAGCCAGGCCCCCCCGGGCCTGGTTCGTCGCGCGTCTCTCCCCGAGCAGAGCCAAGGTACGAAGGCTGTTTGAGCGTCAAGGGGGACTCCTGAGCATCGCGACTCAGGAGCCTAACTGGTCACGTAGCCCCTCACTCCTTAGTTCCGAAAGACTAACGTCGGTTGAGGTATGCGCGTGGCCGGGCTCTGCAGACGTAGAACAGTAGATCCACCCACATAACACCTCCCTACTTGTTGTTCGTGCGCCAAGGGGGACTCCTAAGCATCGCGACTCAGGAGCCTAACTTGTCACGTAGCCCCTCACTCCTTGGTCCCGTCCTGGTTTCCGGTCGGGGCTAACGGCGGCTGAGGTATGCGCGGGGCCGGGCTCTGCCGGCGTAGAACATAAGCAAGTAGGAAGGAAAAGCGTAAATTTCAAGGAATTCCAAAGCAAATATTACAGTCCACATTGTTATCTCAATGCCAAACGCAAGTTTAAACGCCTCCCCGAGGCATGATACATGTGCAGGAATTAAAGGCAGGACAGGAGCCACAATGGAGTCACTTGTCGGCGATGGAGCAGCGCGGAGTGAGTTCGCCTCATGGAGCAGAGGGGTCGGCAGCGCCTTGCTTCGGCTTTGTAACGCCCTCGATGCGGCTATATCTCCCACATGTCGAAGCACAACTTAGAGGCATAACCGCATTGAAAGCAATGTCGCAAGTGAGGTAATCTTCACACAACCCATGTAATACATAAGGGAAAAGAGATACATAGTTGGCTTACAATCGCCACTTCACATAAATACATGATTAACGCATTACATCAACCAAGTACAATCAAGGTCCGACTACGGAACCAAAATAAAAGAAGAACCCCAAATGCGACAATGTCCCCAATCGACCCCAACTGGGCTCCACTACTGATCAACTAGAACGAAACAACACAAAGGACAAGATCTTCATCGAGCTCCTCCTTGAGCTTGGTTGCGTCATCTGCACGGACACATCGGCACCTGCAAGCTGGTTTTGGAAGTATCTGTGAGCCACGGGGACTCAGCAATCTCGCACCCTCGCGATCAAGACTATTTAAGCTTGTGGGTAAGGTAAAGGTATGAGGTGGAGCTGCAGCAAGTGACTAGCATATATGGTGGCTATCATACGCAAATGAGAGCGAGAAGAGAAGGCAAAGCATGGTCGATAAAAGTATGATCAAGAAGTGATCCTAGAACAACCTACGTCAAGCATAACTCCAACACCGTGTTCACTTCCCGGACTCCGCCGAGAAGAGACCATGACGGTTACACACGCGGTTGATGCATTTTAATTAAGGTCAACTTCAGGTTTTCTACAACCGGACATTAACAAATTCCCATCTTCCCATAACCGCGGGCACGGCTTTCGAAAGTTCAAATCCCTACAGGGGTGTCCCAACTTAGCCCATGACAAGCTCTCATGGTCAACAAAGGAATAAACCTCCTCCCGAGACATTCCGATCAGACTCGGTATCCCGGTTCTACAAGACATCCTCGACAATGGTAAAACAAGTCCAGCAAGACCACCCGATGCGCCGACATCCCGATAGGAGCTGCACATATCTCGTTCTCAGGGTAACACCGGATAAGCAATCCGTACAACTAAAACCAGCCCTCGAGTTTCCCCGAGGTGGTGCTGCAAGGGGCTCTAGTTTGGACCAACGCTTAGACAAGCACTGGCCTGGGGGGGTTAAAATAAAGATGACCCTCGGGATGCGCGACTCCTAAGGGAAAAAAGGCTAGGTAGCAAATGGTAAAACCAAGGTTGGTCCTTGCTAGAGGAGTTTTATTCAAAGCGAACTGTCAAGGGGTTCCCATTATAACCCAACCGCGTAAGGAACGCAAAATCTGGGAACATAACACCAATATGACGGAAACTAGGGCGGCAAGAGTGGAACAAAACACCAGGCATAAGGCCGAGCCTTCCACCGTTTACCAAGTATATAGATGCATTAATTAAAATAAGATATATTGTGATATCCCAACAAGTAAACATGTTCCAACAAGGAACAACATCTCCATGTCCCAACAAGGAACAAACTTCAATCTTCACCTACAACTAACAACGCTATAAGAGGGGCTGAGCAAAGCGGTAACCTAGCCAATCAACGTTTTGCTAGGACAAGGTGGGTTAGGGGCTTGGTTCAACAATATGGGAGGCATGATAAGCAAGTGGTAGGCATCGTAGCATAGGCATAGCAAAAGAGCGAGCAACTAGCAAGCAAAAATAGAAGTGATTTCGAGGGTATGATCATCTTGCCTGAAATCCCGCAAGGAAGAAGAATGTGTCCAAGAAGAAGACAAATGGACGTAGACGAACGGGTCCTCACAAACGCAACGTTATCGGAACCAACCCGAAGAAGCAAACACCGGAAAAGAAGCACACAACATAGTAGACAACTAACACATGAACATGGGATGATATGCGGGATGCGGTATGCGATGCATATGCATGATATGCAAAGAAATGAAAGAACCTAGCCTCAACTTGGAAAACCAAGTGTGCCACTGGAAAGATGAGGTGAAATCTCTTGAAAACGATATAAAGAACGCCGGAATCGGAGTTACGGTTTGGAAATGGCAAGCAATTCAAATATGACACCGGTCTGCGATTTACAGCAAGTAGTCATCTAAATGCAACAAGATGAACATGCTACAACACTCAAACATGACAACAAAATACATGGCAGGGATCCATTCATGAATCTTAACAAAAGTCTAGCACTGAGCTACGGCCAATTCATCCATTAACAGGTTCAAACAAGCATGGCAAAAATGCATATGGTAAACAGATTTCAGACAGTGAAATTAACACTTGTCTGGAATTTCAGATCAGGTAGCACACTTCGGAGCAACAAAACTACAGGCTACAGGACCTGAACATGGCAAAGTAAAGCATGGCATGCAGCTACTCCAAGAGATTAACAAAAGTCCCTTAGTGACTTTGAGCCAAAAGGGATCAGAAAATACAATTGCAAGCATGTGAACATGGCAAAAACATAATCAGATCACATACTTTGCGAAAACTGAAGCATGCTGAAAATAGATATCAAGTAGGCATGTTAACGAGCTCTATGCACTCACTACGAGACAATCTGCCCAGATTCACGAAATAGCAAATGTAGAGCTCGATTGACTCAAGCTAGGGTGCTCCATAATTGCAAACAAAGACATGGTTGGATAGAGCACTACAATATTAACAAAACATCCTTACTGATCATCCTCAAAAGAGTCACGGATCACTAGGAAACAACATGAACATATGGCATAATGAGATAAACAGACCAAGGACTTAGTGGAAAAGCTAAGTCCCTGAAATCAGCATTACCAAGTGCCTCATTTGGCAAGCTTGTGCTAGTAACCACACACATCACAAAAATACATGGGTTGCACCTCTGGAAAGATGGCAAAACCCTTAACAAAACATAGGTGGAACTCATGGGCATATCATGCACACAATAATCATGGCAAAAAATGACAAATATCCAAATGGAGTAGCAGATCTAACAATTATCTCAAGTAGCACTCTTCTAACAGCATTTCGGGCATCAAGATGAACTCAAATGGAAATGATGCAATGGAATGAAATGATGCAAATGGAACCAAAAACGGAGCTACGGATGCGGAGATATGACACGACGAACATAGCAAAATAGTTAGGGTTTCGGAGCAAAAAGTCAACCTCTCGTCTAGATCCAGATCCGGATATCGCCGGAGCACTGTAGCAGTTCGTCGGAATTACTGTTCACTGGAGAAGCAAAACAAGGAGGAAGCCGGAGGAGGGCCGGATCCGGTGGCCGGAGAGGGTGCCGGCGACAAGGAGGGCCCGGCACAGCGGCGCGGCTGCAAGGCGCGGCGAGGCTCCGGCAATGGGCGGCGGATGGGGCGTGCCACGGCGGACGTCGGCGGCCGGCGAGCTCCGGCCTTAGGAGTGGGGCGGCGCGTGGAGGAGCAGGCGCCTGAGGCGGCGGCGAAGAGCAGCGCTGACAAGCTCCGGTGAAGGGCGGCGGCCAGCGGGGAGGTTCAGAGGCGGCGCAGGCATCTTCCGGTGGTGGCGGCGGTGGCCGGCGCAGCTCCGGCGGCCAGAAGCAGCGAAGACGGCGGGCGGCGCGCGCGGGGTCTCCCGCGGGTGGCGGCTGCGGCGGTTGGGCCCTGCAGGCCCGATCCGGGCCACGCGGGTCGGCGGCGGGGACGGCGGGCGTGGGACACGTGGCACGTTGCCACTGGCTAGGAGCGGCGGCGGGATTTCGTCCGGCGGGCGCGAACATGTCCGGCGGCGTGCGGGGGGAGTTTTAGGGTTTCATCTGCGGAAATTTTGGAGGGGATCACATATATATAGGTAGAGGGAGCTAGGAGAGTCCAAATGAGGTGCGGTTTTCGGCCATGCGATCGTGATCGAACGACCGAGATGATGGAGGAGGTTTAGGTTGGTTTTGGGCCAAATTGGAAGGGTGTTGGGCTGCAACACACACGAGGCCTTTTCGGTCCCTCGGTTAACCGTTGGAGTATCAAACGAAGTCCAAATGGTATGAAACTTGACAGGCGGTCTACCGGTAGTAAACCAAGGCCGCTTGGCAAATCTCGGTTCAATCCGGAAATGTTTAATCCCCACACATGAAAGAAAGGTAGAAATGACCATCGGAGGAGAACGGAGCGCCGGAATGCAAAACGGACAACGGGGAAAATGCTCGGATGCATGAGACGAACATGTATGCAAATGAAATGCACATGATGACATGATAAGCAATGCATGACACGCAAGCAAAGACAAGGCAACAACAGTGAATAACTGGAGGACACCTGGCACAACGGTCTCGGGGCGTTACAGGCTTGGTGCTGAAGTCCCGGAACTTCCCCAGCAGAGCCTCCGCGTGACCCTTCACGGCCTTAGCAGCGGCAATGGCACGCTCGCCACTTACTGGCTCCAGTAGGCTGTCGAGGTGGACGCCGGGATTACGAAGGTAGATGTGGGTGAGGACCCGCGTCAGCGCTGCAGAAGATAGGACACGCGCCTCGGCCTCGGCCGTGGGGCCAAGGCCAAGGGCGACATCTTCAAGAGCACGAACCAGGAAGGGAAGCAGCTTGGTGGGGCCGTCCTTGGCGCCAGCCAGCGGGCTCTCCAGGCCGCCGTCGTAAAGTGTCCTCAGCGAGGAGCGAGCCTTCTCCTCCATCTCCGCGAAGGCCACGCAGTCCTCGGCAAGAACCTGGGCCTTGTCGTCCAGCTCGACCTTCCTCGCCCCCAACTCCTGCTGCAGCGTGCCTAGGCGGTCACGGCGCCTCCTGAGCTTGACCTCCCTCTCCTTGACGGCCGCCTCGCGAGCCTTCACGCCTTCTTCCTGCTCTTGGCGAAGGCGGGCCTCTTTCGCGAGCTAGTCCTGCAGGCCTTGCAGCTCATCCTTCAGCGCCTTGCAGCGACCACGGACATCGACCACCTCCCCCAGGGCTGCATCACGAGCAGCCTTCGCCTCAAGGACGGCCTGCCTCTCCTCATTGCAAGCCGTCGAGGCCTGGACCAGCGTCGCCTGAATCGAAGCGTAGGAGCGAATCCATCCTGAAGCCAGCTCCAAGCACCCAACCACCAAGAGAGGGTCAGCGCCAAGAAGATCCTGCCGCAGCCGGTCCAGCTCAGCAGCAGCAGGATCCAGAACGGCAGGAGGAGTCGAAGAGACAGTAGTCGGTGGAGTAGGAGGAAAAGGCGGCAGCGCGACCATAGCATCCTAAGGCAGAGCCTGATGTGCCCCAACGGCTGTAGTGGCGGCAGCAGGCAAAGGCACCTCAGGAGTCACTTGGGCCATGGGGGCTGAGCTCGCCCCAGCCGGCTCAGCCAGGCCTCGCGAGGACGACCAGGCAGGAGAAGCCCGTGCGTCGCGGTCACCTTCCTTCGCGGGCAGAGGCGCTGCCACGGATGGAACCTCAGGAGCTCCCTTCGGCTTCTTTGCTGCGGGTGCCAGCCTGTCCAAGAGATGTGGACGTCAAGCCTCAGCAGCAGAATAAGAAACAAAGACAAGAATCAAGCTCTTATGGGTCATCGCCAGTGAGCTCAGGCAGCCTCCGGCCAAATTTGAAGCCTGAAAGCCGGCTGGAAGGTTCAACCTTGGGAAGCTCGGGAGCGGAAGGCGCATCTGTGGTCCACCTCGGGGCCGGGGCAGACCCGCGGGAGATCAGCCTGGTCCTGTCCTTCTTCGGGATCGGGGACAAGCTCCCGCCGCCCTGCTCGTCATCATCCTCGTCGTCATTGCTCGGAGAGAGGCGGAGAGCGCGGGACCTACACCAGGGAAGGGAGCCCTCGACTCTCCGTCACTGCCGAAGCGGAGCCAGCTGGTGCTCCAGGAATTCCCTTAGCAGCGACGTGCCGGTCAGCTTCGCCGCCGCCATGTTGGCCGGCCTTAGATCCGCGTCCATCTTCTCCAACACCAGCTTCGCGCGGGTGTCCGCGAGCTCCGCTTGACCACAATCGCTGGAGCTCGTGGGTTGCTCTGTGGGGAAGATCAGCCGAGGGTGGATGCGCCCAGCGTCTCCCAAGACCCACTTGCTCCTGAAGCCCTCAATCCTTTTCCCGGGGTTCAAAATGGCAATGGCGCCACCGTACGTGATGAAGCTCGCGCACACGGAAGCAGGACCGCGAGAGGTCTGGAGGTAGAAGTAGTGGCGCAGCAAGGCCACTGAGGGCTGCACCCCTACGTGGGCCTCGCAGTAATAGGCGAATATTGCCAGGAGAAGGACGGAGTTGGGGTGGAGATGCAGAGCCTATAGCTTATAATGGCGGAGGACAGAGAAGAAGAACTCGGAGAAGGGAGGCACCAGGCCAGCAGCAATGGCGCTTACAAAGAATGGATAGAAGGTGCTCCCTTGGCCCTCAGGGGTGGCGGAGCCGGCCTTGAACACCTTCACCCCATCGATGCCCTGCGCCGCCACCATCTGGCGCAACCGGGCGAGGCTCGCCTCCGACACATTCGGCGAGTCCAGGGCAGACGAGTACCAAGCTCCGGCCGGGGACTGACGAGGCGCCATGGCTTCCTAGGTCACGCGGTCGGAGTAGATCTGAAAATTTTGGAGGAAGGAAGGAGAGGCGCAAGAAAGGGGATCTGAGCAGCAACCGGAGAAAGCAAAAAAAAGCAAAGCCTGGGCAAATGCCGCTCCCTTATCAACTCGCGCGGTTGCTGAGGTGCCCACATCCAGTCAAACGCCACGCGGCGCCCAAGGCCGCAGGCTGTTAGGGCCCGCGATGCTTCGCTCTTGCCCTTTCGCCTCCCTACACGGCCAAGTCCGGGCGCGCCTTGGGCCCGGGGGCTACTGTCGGCGTTCTGGGAATGGGGGTCCCCAGACTTGCCTGCCTGCGGCCTGCGGCATGGCTCAAAAGGGGGCCCAGCACGGCCCATCTTCATCAACAAAGATCCAAGACCCTCGCGGGGCGGACGACACGGAGCTTCCTCAGGCACGGCCTCATAAGGCTGGCTCGCGAGGAGGCGGAGAGATCAAGGCGGGGTACCTCACGAGGTGCCCGTGACACAAGCCATGATGACCAAGGGTGCCAGGCGGGCGCCAGCCCGCGCAGTGTCCTCCTTTCCTCTTTGGTGCAAAGGGAGCAAGCGCAGGCAAGAGCATCAAGCAAAGGCACCCGTTTCGGTGCAACGAGACCAAGACCAGTCCAACGGCAGGGAGGAAGTCATTGTGGAGCCCAAGCCAGCATCACCACCAGAGCCTTTGGCAGGCGAGGACCAACTTTAGTCAGGATAAGTGTACCAGATGTTCCCCTTCAAAATGGCCAATTGTTGGCGCCCTTCCCGCTCAATATTTGGGAAGAGGCCCAGGGCCTTTGACTATAAATAGGACTAGCCACCCACAGGTTAGAGGGATCGAAATCGGAGAGAGAATCGAGAAGAGAGAGAGAGAAGGGTGACTGAACTCCTCCTAGCAGTTCATCCCCTCAGCCAAAAACAGACCCTCGCAAGGCTGTTCTTCCTTGTATTGCTCATCATCAGCCCAAGAGGCAATCCACCACACCACACACTGGAGTAGGGTATTACACCACAACGGTGGCCCGAACCAGTATAAACCATGTGTCTCTTGTGTTGTTCTTTCCATAGCTTAGATCTTAGCGAGGCGGAGGGGTGCAGGTAGGTAGAAGGCGAAATCTCCGCGCGCACCCTAGTGTTCGAACCTCAAGGGTCTGTCGGAACACGAAATCTGACACAAGCCACTCATCGCGGATGTTATGCTTGAAGGCTTCTAGGGCCTCTGCGTCCGGACAGTCGATGATTTGATTTTTCTTGGTTAGGAACCGTGTCCAGAATTGTCTGGCCGATTCCTCTGGCTGCTTAATTATGTGGCTGAGGTCATCGGCGTCTGGTGGTCGCACATAAGTGCCCTGGAAATTGTCGAGGAATGCGGTTTCCAGGTCCTCCCAACAACCAATTGATTCTCCTGGCAAGCTGTTAAACTAATGCCGAGCTGGTCCTTTAAGCTTGAGTGGGAGATATTTGATGGCATGTAGGTCATCACCGCGGGCCATGTGGATATGAAGGAGATAGCCCTCGATCCATACCGCAGGATCTGTTGTGCCATCGTATGATTCGATGTTCATGGGTTTGGAACCCTCGGGGATTTGATGATCCATTACTTCATTTGTGAAGCATAGTGGGTGTGCGATGCCTCTGTATTAGGCTATATCACGACGCAGCTCAAACGAGCTTTGTCTACTGTGTTCGGCCCAGCCGGATTGACTGTATCCGGAGTGACGATTACCGTCTCGTGCCGTGGGGAGCCCACGCGATCAGTAGATCGATCTTGTTTGCCTTGCCTTGTCCTCCAATATATCTCGCAGGTCTGGCGCATTTTCCCGTCCCTTGCTATTTTTTGAGCGGCACCGGGGTGCGGCTTGAGTGGAGGGCCGAGAGGCCTCTCTGTCACGGCCACGGGGTGGCCGGTCGACCGCGTCATGCGCTGGTGATGTAGGTTTAGGTGCTTCCTCCTCTGATCAGGGTAGCAACCTGCGCTTTGGGTAGCTCTTGGAGGGGCGTTCGAGTTCATACTCTTCGGCCGCAAGGACTTCAGTCCATCAGTCGGCTAGCGAATCTTGATCAGTTCTAAGCTGTTGCTGTTTTTTCTTGAGGCTGCTCGCCGTGGCCATAAGCCTGCGTTTGAAACGTTCTTGTTCGACGGGATCCTCCGGCTCGACAAATTCATCGTCGTCGAGGCTTGCCTCGTCTTCGGAGGGAGGCATATAATTGTCGTCCTCGACCTCTTTGTCTGCCGCTCTCTCATGAGGGCTGGCTTCTCCATCCTCCTGTGCTGAATCTTGCTGGAGGTGGTTGTCTTCGACACTGTCCGGGGTGTTATTATCTCCCGTGCCGGAATCACCGTTTTTGCTTTGGCGGCATTTAGAGCGGCGCCGCTGATGCCGACGCTTAAGCTGCTTCTTGGAGGGGTCATCCTCCGTTGTTCCATCGCCATTGCCTTCTTTTGGGGTGTCCACCATGTATATATCATACGACGAGGTGGCTTTCCAGTGCCCTATAGGCGCTGGTTCTTGATCGTCTCCTGCATCGGCGTCCCTACCGTCGATGTCTTCCGAGTCAAAGTCGAGCATGTCAGTTAAATCATCGAGAGTGGCTACGAAGTGGGTGGTGGGTGGGCTTTGAATTTCTTCATCATCCGCATCCCAACCTTGCTGACCATAGTCCGGCCAAGGCTCTCCTGATAAAGAGAGAGACTTTAGTGAATTCAGAATATCGCCGAAGGGCGAGTGCTGAAAGATGTCTGCGGTGGTGAACTCCATGATCGGCGCCCAATCGGGTTCGATCGGTAGGGGCACGGAGGGCTCGGAGTCTGGAGAGGAGTCCGGCTCCTTGGAGTCATGGGCTTCGCAGAGAATAGGGCTGGTGTTCGGCTCGATCACTGTAGAGATTGCAGCCCCCGAGGCAGTGTCCAACCACCCATCCTCGATTGGCGCAGTTGGCTCCGAATTAAGGGTCGGAGCTGATGCGGGTGCGGCCTCCAGGGCACTGTTCGGCGGCAGAGCTAGATCATGCCCATCGTGACAGTGCGACGCGCTTGGCTGCGGCTCGAATCCGTCGAAGATCAAGTCTCCGCGGAGGTCGGCCGTGTAGCTCAAACTTCCAAATCTGACCTGATGGCCAGGGGCGTAGCTTTCGATCTGCTCCAGATGGCCAAGCGAATTGGCCCACAGTGCAAAGCCGCCAAATACGAAGATCTGTCCGGGGAGAAAAGTCTCACCCTGGATCGCATCGTCGTTGATGATCGGAGGAGCCATCGGGCCTAAAAGTGACGACACAGAGGAACTCTCAATGAAAGCACCAATGTCGGTGTCAAAACCGGCGGATCTCGGGTAGGGGGTCCCGAACTGTGCGTCTAGGCGGATGGTGACAGGAGACAAGGGACACGATGTTTTTACCCAGGTTCGGGCCCTCTCGATGGAGGTAAAACCCTACTCCTGCTTGATTAATATTGATGATATGGGTAGTACAAGAGTAGATCTACCACGATATCAAGGAGGCTAAACTCTAGAAGCTACCCTATGATATGATTGTTGTTCCGTCCTACGGACTAAAACCCTCCGGTTTATATAGACACCGGAGAGGGCTAGGGTTACATAGAGTTGATTACAATGGTAGGAGATCTACATATCCGTATCGCCAAGCTTGCCTTCCAGGCCAAGGAAAGTCCCTTCCGGACACGGGACGAAGTCTTCAATCTTGTATCTTCATAGTCCAGGAGTCCGGCCGAAGGTATAGTCCGGCTATCCGGACACCCCCTAATCTAGGACTCCCTCACTTGGGTTCTCCATTCAACTAAAGAGCTAATATCAAATAACCTCTTTTCACCAGCAACTTTGAAATCGTAGTTGAGCTATTTGATAGCTTTATGTTTTAAATCTAGAGGCAAATGACAAGCTTTTTCATAAACCATTTTATAAGTAGACATACCCATAGGATTTTTGTATGTTGTCCTATAAGCCCAAAGTGCATCATCTAATTTCTTAGACCAATTCTTCCTAGACCTATTGACAGTTTTTTGCAAAATTAACTTTATTTCCCTATTGCTAAGTTCAACTTGACCACTAGATTGAGGATGATAAGGTGATGCAATTATATGGTTAACATCATACTTGGCAAGCATTTTACAAAAAGCACCATGAACAAAGTGTGAACCACCATCAGTCATTAAGTATCTAGGGACTCCAAACCTTGGGAAAATAACTTCCTTGAGCATTTTAATAGAGGTGTTGTGATCAACACTACTGGTTGGAATAGCTTCTACCCACTTAGTAACATAATCAACAATAACCAGAATATGTGTATACCCATTAGAGGAAGGAAAAGGTCCCATGTAATCAAATCCCAAACATGAAATGGTTCAACAGCAAGTGAATAATTCATAGGCATTTCTTAACGCTTACCGATATTACCTATTCTTTGGCATTCATCACAAAATAAGACAAACTTACATGCATCCTTGAAGAGCGTAGGCCAATAAAATTCAGATTGCAATACCTTGTGAGCAGTTCTATCTCTCTCATGATGCCCTCCGTAAGCTTCGGAGTGACATTTTCATAGGATTTGTCCCGGTTCATGCTCAAGTACACAACGTCTTATAATACAATCTACTCCTTCTTTATAAAGATGTGGGTCATCCCGAAAGTAATGTCTTCAATCATAAAAGAATCTTTTTCTTTTGTTGGTATGTAAAGCTAGGTGGTAAATATTTAGCAGCAATGTAATTAGCATAGTCAGCATAACAAGGAGTATTATGAGCAACATTTATTCTAGCTAACTGCTCAGCAGGAAAACTATCACCAATAGGTAGTGGGTCATCAAGCACATTTTCAAGCCTAGAAAAGTTATCATCTACGGGGTTCTCAGTTCATTTCCTATCAGTGATATGTAAATCGAATTCTTGTAGCAAGACAACCCATCGAATAAGTCTAGGTTTAGCATATTTGTTTTCCATAAGATATTTAATAGCATCATGATCGGTGTGAACAGTTACTTTTGAATCATCAATATAAGATGTAAATATATCATAAGCAAACACCACTGCTAAGAATTCTTTTTCAGTAGTAGCATAGTTTCGTTGAGCACTGTCTAGAGTTTTGCTAGCATAATGAATAACATTCAATTTCTTATCAACTCTTTGTCTTAGAACATCACCAACATCATAATCACTAGCATCACACATAATTTCAAAAGGCAAGTTCCAATCAGGAAGTTGAACAATAGGTGCAGAAATTAAGGCTTTCTTGAGTGTTTCAAAGGCTTCCAAACAATCATCATCAAAAACAAAAGGAATATCCTTTTGCAAAAGATTCTTAAGAGGCCTAGAGATTTTAGAAAAGTCTTCGAGAAATCTCCTATAGAAACCAGCATGACCTAAGAAACAACGAATACCTTTGATATCTTTAGGACATGACATTTTCTCGATTGCATCAACCTTAGCTTTGTCCACTTAAATACCTCTTTCAGGAATTTTATGGCCCAAGACAATACCTTCATTAACCATAAAGTGGCAATTTTTCTGATTCAAGAAAAGATTTGTTTGCTCGCATCTCTGCAAAACTCGGTCAAGATTGCTTAAACAATCATCAAAAGACTTCCCATAAACAGAGAAATCATCCATGAAAACCTCAACAATATTTTCACAAAAGTCATAGAATATAGCAGTCATACATCTTTGATAGGTAGCAGGTGCATTGCATAAACCGAAAGGCATATGTCAGTATGCATAAGTTCCAAAGGGACAAGTAAAAGTGGTATTTTCTTGATCAAGCTGAGAAACAGGTATTTGTGATAAACCAGAATATCCATCAAGGAAGCAAAAAATGTGTGTGTTTAGATAATCTTTCTAGCATTTGATCAACAAAAGGAAGAGGGTAATGATCTTTTCTAGTTGCTTTGTTTAATTTTCTAAAATCAATTACCATTCTATAGCCTGTAACAATTCTTTGTGAAATAAGTTCATTCTTATCATTAGGAACAACAATAATACCTCCTTTCTTAGGGACACAATGAACATGACTTACCCATCTACTATCAGCTATAAGATAGATTATACCTGCTTCTAGAAGTTTTAATATTTCCGTTCTTACCACTTCTTTCATCTTCGGATTTAACCAACATTGGTGATCAACAACGGGTTTAGCATCAGGTTCCATATTCATCTTGTGTTGACACAGAGTGGGACTAATGCCCTTTAACTCATCAAGAGTATATCCAATAGCAGCTCGGTGCTTCCTTAGAACTTCCAATGATCTTTCTTCTTCATGTTCTGAAAGTTTAGCACTAATAATAACATGATATACCTTCTTTTCATCAAGATACGCATATTTCAAAGTGTTTGGCAATTGCTTTAATTCAAAGCCAGGATCACTTTTAGGTGGAGGAGGACCTCCTAGAGTTTCAATAGGCAAATTGTGTTTAAGCAAAGGACGTTGTTCAAAGAAAATGTTATATATTTCATTTATTTCATGCATATGTAAATCATTTTCATGGTCTAGCAAATATTGTTCTAGTGAATCAGTAGGAGGCACCTCAATAGAAGCAAGACCAATTATCTCATCCTCATTAGGCAATTATTTTTCATGAAGCTTTATACTAAACTTGGAAAAATTAAACTCATGAGACTCATCACCAAAACTAATGTAACGCCCCGAGACCGATGTGCCTGGTGTCTTCCAGTTATTCACTGTTGTTGCCTTGTCATTTGCTTGCGTGTCATGCATTAAATATCATGTCATCATGTGCATCGCATTTGCATACATGTTCGTCTCATGCATCCGAGCATTTTCCCCGTGGTCTATTTTGCAATCCAGCGCTCCTATGTCCTTCGGCGCCTCCTATTGTCTGTTTTAGTGTGTGGGTGTTAAACGTTCTCGGATTGGACCGAGACTTGCCAAGCGGCCTTGGTTTACTACCGGTAGACCGCCTATCAAGTTTCGTGCCATTTGGACTTCGTTTGATACTCCCACGGTTAAGTGAGGAACCGAAAAGGCCTCGCGTGTGTTGCAGCCCAACACCCTTTCAAAGTGGCCCAAAACCCACCTAAACCCCCTTCATCATCTCGGTCGTTCGATCACGATCGTGTGGGCGAAAACCATGCTCAATTTGGAGTTTCCTAGCTCCCTCTACCTATATATTTGTGGTCTCCTCCGAAAATTCGGCACAGATCAAACCCTACACTAACCTCCCTCCGCGCAGCCGGACATGTCCGTCTGCACCGGACGCGTCCACCGGCCACCTCACTCCGGCGAATCAGCGCCCGACACGTCACCTTCCCCGACGCCGCGGCCAACCGACGCCCGCCATATCAGCAGGCGCGCCGCCCCACTTCGCCGCCGGGCCCGCACGGGCCCGATGCTGGCCCGCCCGAGCCGCGCACGGGCCTGAGCCACCAGCGTGAATCACCGCCGCCCGTGCCGCGCGTGCACCGCCGCCGCCCCGCCTGCTTCCGCCGCCGTGCATGCCGCCGACCACCGCCACCTCGTAGTGCCTCGCCGTTCGGCCGCCGCAGCAGCGCGCCGCCGCCCCGCTTTTTCTCCTCCGCGGCCGCGCCCGCCGCCGTCTTGCTGGGATCCGGCCCGATCCGGCCCGGAGCTCCCCTCTTCGGCCATCTCCTTCCTCTCTGGCCGCCGTCCCCGTCATCTCCGGCGATATCCGCCATCCTCGTCATCCGCGCCAACCGGCACGAGATCCACCACACCCTCCATCCAAACGCCGCGTCCACGTTCGGATCCCTCCATCCCGGGTCAAGCCCGTCCCGCGTTGACTTTTCTTGGAGGTCTAATTTTTCTCTAAGTCCCAGATCTGTGTTATTTTCATGCTTCCTTCATCATGCCATAACTTCGTGCTCGTTGCTCCGATTTGTGCGTGTAGCATATCAGATTGTTCGTCTCGACGAGTCCATCTTGCTGCCCTAAATGCTGTTGCAAGAGTGCTATGTAATGTTAAATTCAGATTCTTATCAGAACTTGAGGATTTGTCATTTCTGCCATGATTAATGTGTGCCTCCTATGAACTTGAGCCTTACATGTGTTTTCAAGTATGCCATGCCATCTTTACAGGGGTGTATTCCATGTGTTTTTGTGATCTTTGTGGTGACTAGCACAAGCATGCAAAGTAGCTCTCGTGATGTTGGTGATTTCAGAGACTTAGAAATCTTCTAAGTCTTTTCCCTGATAATATTGTTATGCCATGAATTCTTGTTGCTACTGAATGATCCATGCCTCTTTTGTGCATGTTCAGTAAGGATCATTTTGAGATATTGTTATGCTCTATCCATCCATGTCTTTGTTTGCAATTATGGAGCAACCTAGCATGACTCAATCGAGCTCTACTTTTGCTATAAAATGTTCCTGGCAGATTGTTTACATGTTAAGCAATTTTTCCGAGGTTGTTGTAGTTGATATATGCATGCTATGAGGTTGTTCTTGCCATGTTTAGCTTCTATGCCATGTCTACTTGCTGGGTGTATGCTTAGTTTGTCGTGCAATGCCTTGTGGTGAGTGCATCAAGCTCGTAAACATGCCTACGTGTATCTGTTTTGCCATGTTCCAGCTTTCAGCTAAGTCTGAATCCGTTCACGAAACTTGCTATGTTCACATGGTCGCCATTGTATTTTCTGATCCCTTTTGGCTTATGTTCAGTAAGGGACTTTTGTTGTATGCTTTGAGTAGCTTCAGGCCATGCTTTGCTTTGCCATGATATGTTCTTGTAGCATGTTGTTATCTTGCTCTAAACATTGCTTCCTGATGTTAAATCCCTGCCATGTTATTTTCACCGAGTCTATAACCTGTTATCTTTTGCACTTTTGCCATGCTTGTTTGAACCTGCTATTGTGTGATTTAGCCGTAGCTTAGTGTTCATATTTTTTCAAGAATCTTGAGTGGATCCCTGCCATGTGCTTTCTTGCTATGTTTGAGTGCAGTAGCTTGTTGTTCTTGATGTATTTAGATAGCCTCGTGCTGTTAATCGCAGCTTTGTGCCATTATTGTTTTGCTTGCCATTTCCAAACCGTGCATCCGTTTCCGGTGATCTGTATATCGATTTCGACCGAAATCAACTCATCTTTCTAGTGGCACTCTTGGTTTTCCAAGTTGAGGCCAGGTTCAATCTTTCCTTTCCGAAGAATGCATCTAAATCGCATATCACATCTCGCATATCATGCCATGTTTTGCATCATGTTGCTTGCGCATTGGACCGTGGTTGATTGTTGTATCCTTTGCTTGTGTTCTTTCCTTGGGTAGAGCCAGGAGACGAGTTCATGTTCGAGGTACCCGTTGAGTACGCTTACGAGGTTCAAGCCTTCGTCTTCTCGGAGAACTTTGCAGGCAAGATGACCATACCCTCGAAATCACTTCTATCTTTGCTTGATAGTTGCTCTCTCTATTGCTATGCCTTTGCTATGATACCTAACACTTGCTATATCATGCGTCCCATATTGCTAAGCCAAGCCTCTAACCCACCTTGTCCTAGCAAACCGTTTTTTGGCTATGTTACCGCTTTGCTCAGCCCCTCTTATAGCGTTGTTAGTTGCAGGTGAAGATGGAGTTTGTTCCATGTTGGAACATGGGTATTTGTTGGGATATCACAATATCTCTTATTTAATTAATGCATCTATATAATTGGTAAAGGGTGGAAGGCTCGGCCTTATGCCTGGTGTTTTGTTCCACTCTTACCGCCCTAGTTTTCCGTCATACCCGTGTTATGTTCCTTGATTTTGCGTTTCTTACGCGGTTGGGTTATAATGGGAACCCCTTGATAGTTTGCCTTGAATAAAACTCCTCCAGTAAGGCCCAACCTTGGTTTTACCATTTGCACTAACAACCTAGCCTTTTTCCCATGGGTTTCCGGAGCCCGAGGGTCATCTTTATTTTAACCCCCCGGGCCAGTGCTCCTCGGAGTGTTGTTCCGAACCGAGTAGACTGCGTGGCCACCTCGGGGCAACTCGAGGGTTGGTTTTACTCGTAGGATGTCTCATCCGAGTGTGCCCCGAGAATGAGATATGTGCAGCTCCTATCGGGATTTGGGCACATTCGGGCGGCTTTGCTGGTTTAGTTTTACCATTGTCAAGATGTCTTGTAACCAGGATTCCGAGTCTGATCGGGCCGTCCTAGGAGAAGGAATATCCTTCGTTGACCGTGAGAGCTTGTGATGGGCTAAGTTGGGAGACCCCTGCAGGGTTTTGAACTTTCGAAAGCCGTGCCCGCGGTTATGGGCAGATGGGAATTTGTTAATGTCCGGTTGTATAGAACCTGAAACTTATCTTAATTAAAATGCATCAACCGCGTGTGTTGCCGTGATTGTCTCTTCTCGGCGGGGTCCGGGAAGTGAACACGGTGTTGGAGTTATGCTTGAACGTAAGTAGTGTAGGATCGCTTCTTGATCATAGATTCTTGAACGTGCTTTGCCGTCTTTCCTCGCTCTCTTTTGCGTATGTTAGCCACCATATATGCTAGTGCTTGCTGCAGCTCCACCTCATACCTTTTCCCTACCCATAAGCTTAAATAGTCTTGATCGCGAGGGTGTGAGATTGCTGACTCCCCGTGACTCACAGATTACTTCCAAAACCAGTTTGCAGGTGCCGATGATACCGTGCAAGTGACGCAACCGAGCTCAAGGAGGAGCTTGATGAAGATCGTGTTGGTTGTGTTGTTTCGTTTCCTTTCGATCAGTAGTGGAGCCCAGTTTGGACGATCGAGGATCTGTAGCATTAGGGGTAGTTCTCTTTTATTTGGTTCCGTAGCCGGACCTTGATTGTATCTGGATGATTGTAATGTTATATTTATGCTTTGTGTGAAGTGGCGATCGTAAGCCAACTATGTCCCTCTTTCTTATTCAGTACATGGGATGTGTAAAGATTAACCCTCTTGCGACATTGCCTACAATGCGGTTATGCCTCTAAGTCGTGCTCCGACACGTGGGAGATATAGCCGCATCGTGGGTGTTACAAGTTGGTATCAGAGCCTTCCCCGACTTAGGAGCCCCCTGCTTGATCGAAACGCTGGCGTTCTTGAGTCTAGAAAAATGTTTTGAGTCTTTTAGGATTATATATATCGGAGAGTAGGATTCTTTTTACTCCTCAGTCCCTTCATCGCTCTAGTGAAGCATCCTGACGTACAAGTTTTGACTCTTCTCTTCTCAAATTTCACTAAAAAAAATTTAGGTTCACGCTGGTATCTTGGAATTGTTTCGATGATTTTGTGATGAGAACATTGTTCTTGGTGCCTCCTGACATTTAGGGGTTGTGGTAGTGTCCCGGGGAGTTGAGCTCCGAGGTGTTGTCGTCACAATTTTATCATTGCAGTTCTGGAATACCTGAGTTTTGCCAACATCGAAAATCTCTTTTATGCAGTTGTTAGTGAGATAACCTCGACGCCACCCAATACTAGGGTGGGAGTTCGGGAGTATTGCCATAACTCGTACAACGGATGCTTCTCGAAGGTTGAGGTAAATGATTTCCGAAGGTTTCTTGGTTATGTGTTGAAGGATGGATACAGCTGGATGTAGGATTTGTTAGATTTGGGTGAGATATTATGCTTCCCCTGTATCCCCAACACCTGATTGCATAACCGGAAAGTTTCGGGAGTTTATAAGTGGGAATTCAAGTAGCTCCTAGGAAATCTTTCCGACAGATGTATGATATGAAATTGGGGTCCGACGTCTAGTGGTCCGCCTATCCACGGTTGGTTTTACAGTGGTCTCGTTGCGTCTTCAACAGTCCTTGGCTATGCTGCCTCGGGGATGCTTCGTATGTCATGTGCATTGCCTTGTACATGATGGTGATGTACGATCGAGCCCGTGTGGGCCCCACAACGAAAACTTCGGACGAAATCTTTATCATATGTTTGTTCCGGCTTATTCTGCAAGCCAATCATTTGTTTTGTGTTCATTGTGGTATTCGAGTTGCTTCAATGCCAAGTGCTGATTCCATACCTTCCCTAAGCGGTGTTCTCATACTTCCATGTGAATACTAATCCTTCATGATAATCGAGATTGTCATGTCAATTCTTTCCAACCGGTGTAATTCTCTTCAAGATGATCCTATCATTTATCTCATCCACAAGATCAACTCCAAGTCTTCTCAATGTTGTCTGTTTCATCCGTCCCAAGTTGGTTTTGTTTTTCCCACCCTCACATCCCTTTTTCTTCAAGGACTCAGATATCTTAATCAAGTATCCATTTTATTCATGTGAAGTCTCTCCATTCTTTTCCGTCAATGTTCTTATACGGTGATTCTCAGAAGATGCTAAGCAAGCTTCAAGTTCGTCATTCTTCATTCTCTTCATCTCCGGTGGTTTCAAGTCAAGCTTTGTTGATCATATCCTTTCCTCATTTCAATGTTTTCTCATGCCAGTGCAATTCTTAAAGATTCACCTCTCGCTATTCATTTGTTCCGGAGTGCTGAAGATATCTCAGAAGATGCTATTGTTCATTCTCAATTCGTTTAAGTTCTTTTGAGGATGTTATCTCATTCAAGCCATTTAACTCAACCGGCGCAATCTATCTTTTAAATCCTTCAACGGTGTTTCTTTTGAGTGGGCCCTAACCCACATGTATTTTCCCAGGATCTTACCTGACTCATCTAATTTTCCCGGAGCTATCCTAAATTCTTTTCAAAGTTTGACGTAAGAATGAATTATCATCAGCCATATGTTCTTCTCTAAGATCTTTCAAATTCTTTTCGTTGTTGGTTCAACCTTTCTAATTTCCATTTCGGAGTGCCTCAACAACTCAAGGTGGTGTTTCTAGTCGTCATTCTCAGATTTTGTAGACCGAAGAAGAGTTCCTCTTAAATCCTTACCCGTTCTTTCAAAGATTCGTGATTCAAGATTGATGCCATCCTCTCATAATTATTTTTGATTGTGAGATATTCTTTTCACCCATCCAGAGCAATCCAGGAGTATTTTTCAGTTTGATTATCCAGAGGCCATCATCTCAGTATTATTCATTCTCAGCTTTCAACTCTCGTTCTTCAAAGTTACCCGTGCTTCATTCAAATATCCTCTCTTTCTGCTCGTGATCTCTTCATTCTCATGTATCTAAATCCCCTCTAGTATCTTCATTCATTCTCTAATTCTTCCCGGTGTTTCCTTATCTTTTCTTCATTCATTTATAATTCTTACGGTGGTTCGTTCAAGAGTTCTTCTCTTACGTTGTCATATAGATTCAATTCATTCGTTGTTTCAATTCTACCGGTGGATCGTTGAAGACCTTCCCAAGTTTGCGCTATATCTCGCTTAATCCTTTCTACGAGAATAAGTAGTGTGCCAAATCCATTGTTTGTCATCAATTTAATTGGTGAAGGATAAGCATAATGTAATTCTTATTCTTGTTTCATCGAGTGAATTAAATTCCTTAGTCCGGAGGCTCATCAACTTCTTGATTTCAATTGTTTCATCTTTTCTTTTCCCAGAGTTTCAAGATCTCTCATTTATATCGTCGCAAAGCTCCATTTAATCATTCCAAGGCTTCACCTTATATTCTCAACTTCTCTTCCTTTTGTCATCCTTTTGATTACCGGAGTTATTAACAGAGGCTCTACATGATGGTTCATCAAGGATTTAATTCCTTCTCGAAGTTTTCATAAAGATTCTTTTCAGAGGATCTCAAGCATTCTTCATCTTGCAATCCTGAGTGCAATTCTATCTTATGTATCATTGGAGGTTGTGTTATGTCATTGTTGATAATTTTCCTTCGTGTGTCATGATTCACAAGTTGTCAGGAATGAGATATTTAAACCCATCAATCCCTTCATTGGAGTTATCTTGTGTCATATTTCACCTAAATCTTTCCCTAAGGATTGTTGCTAATTATGGTGCTTATAAATGACCCAAGTTCTTCATTTATCCTCCCGGTGAAATTAGTTTCTTGTCTCCTTATTGATATCAATCCGATCTTGTTTTCGTTAGTGGCAGAATTTCACCTCATAATTTCGAGATGATTTCTATAAGCCCACAACAAGCTTACTCTTTTCGTTGTTGGTGTTCCAACAACTCCTTTCGACCTTTCTCTTAAAGATGTTTTTCAAGCTCATTCGAGGTAGAACATATTGTTTTCTCCTCCTTTCTTTCCATTCCATCCTCTCATTTCTTCCGGAGGCATTGTGATGTTGCTCTCTTCAACCCATCTTCTTGTTTGGTCAAGATCATTTTCTTTCTTTTGCTTACCCACTTAACCGGAGTGTTGTGTCCTCTCCTCAAGTCTTTTCCATCCTATCAAGTCTTGCATCTATTTTTAGTCAGAGTGCTGCCCAAATTATATCATTCATATTCCTCTCTATCTTGTTTTAACCGGAGTGGTTCCAATATCTATCTTGGCTTTTTAACCTCAAAGTTTCTCATAATGTTCCTTGTTCCTCTTTTCCAATGGAGTGTTTTCAACTTTGTTCATCTCCATTGTATTCTTTTCTCAAAGTTGTTCAACCTTTCAAGGTTCTTCGATTTCACTCTTTTTTCAAGAAGCAACTTAGTTTTAACTTTTCTCTTCCTCTTCCTTTTTCCCTCCGGTGCCATTCTAGATCTCGGGACGAGATCCTCTCGTAGTGGTGGAGTGTTGTAACACCCCGAGACTGATGTGCCAGGTGTCCTCCAGTTATTCGTTGTTGTTGCCTTGTCATTTGCTTGCGTGTCATGCATTTCATATCATGTCATCATGTGCATCGCATTTGCATACATGTTCGTCTCATGCATCCGAGCATTTACCACATTGTCTGTTTTGCAATCCAGCGCTCCTATGTCCTCCAGCGCCTTCTTTTGTCTGTTTTAGTGTGTGGGTGTTAAACGTTCTTGGATTGGACCGAGAGTTGCCATGCAGCCTTGGTTTACTACCGGTAGACCGCCTGTCAAGTTTCGTGCCATTTGGACTTCGTTTGATACTCCAACGGTTAACCGAGGAACCGAAAAGGCCTCGTGCGTGTTGCAGCCCAGCACCCTTTCAAAGTGGCCCAAAACCCACCTAAACCCCCGTCCTCATCTCGGTCGTTCGATCACGATCGCGTGGCCGAAAACCGTACTTAATTTGGAGTCTCCTAGCTCCCTCTACCTATATATTTGTGGTCACCTTCGAAAATTCCGCACAGATCAAACCCTACCCTAACCTCCCTCCGCGCAGCCGGACATGTCCGTCCGCGCCGAACGCGTCCAAAGGCCACCTCACACCGGCGAATTAGCGCCCGACATGTCACCTTCCCCGCCCCCGTAGCCAACCGGCGCCCGCCATATCAGCCCACGCACCGCTCCACTTCGCCGCCGGGCCCGCGGGGCCCGAGGCCGGCTCGCCCGAGCCGCGCACGGGCCCGAGCCACCAGCGCGCATCGCCGCCGCCCGCGCCGAGCGTGCACCGCTGCCGCCCCGCCTCCTTCGGCCGCCGTGCATGCTGCCGACCACTGCCACCTCGCCGCGCCTCGCCGTCCGGCAGCCGCACCACCGCACCAGCGCGCCGCCGCCCCGCTTTTTCTCCTCCGCGGCCGCGCCCGCAACCGTCTTGCTGGGATCCGGCCCGGAGCTCCCCTCTCCGGCCATCTCCTTCCACTCCGGCCGCCATCCCCGTCGTCTCCGGCGAGATCCGCCGTCCTCGTCATCCGCGCCAACCGGGACCAGATCCACCACACCCTCCATCCAAACGCCGCGTCTACATTCGGATCCCTCCATCCCGGATCGAGCCCGTCCCGCGTTGACTTTTCTCGGAGGTCTAATTTTTCCTCCATCCAAATGCTTGTTGCTCCGATTTGTGCGTGTAGCATATCAGATTGTTCGTCTCGACGAGTACTTCATTTCATTCCATTGCACCATGTTCATTTGAGTCCATCTTGCTGCCCTAAATGCTGTTGCAAGAGTGCTATGTAATGTTAGTTTCAGATTCTAATCAGAATTTGAGCATTTGTCATTTTTGCCATGATTAATGTGTGCCTCCTATGAACTTGAGCCCTACATGTGTTTTCAAGTATGCCATGCCATCTTTACAGGGGGTGTATTCCATGTGTTTTTGTGATCTTTGTGGTGACTAGCACAAGCATGCAAAGTAGCTCCCGTGATGTTGTTGATTTCAGGGGCTTAGAAATCTCCTAAGTCTTTTCCCTGATAATATTTTTATGCCATGAATTCTTGTTGCTACAGAGTGATCCATGCCTCTTTTGTGCATGTTCAGTAAGGATCATTTTGAGATATTGTTATGCTCTATCCATCCATGTCTTTGTTTGCAATTATGGAGCAACCTAGCATGACTCAATCGAGCTCTACTTTTGCTATAAAATGTTCCTGGCAGATTGTTTACATGTTAAGCAATTTTTCCGAGGTTGTTGTAGTTGATATATGCATGCTATGAGGTTGTTCTTCCCATGTTTAGCTTCTATGCCATGTCTACTTGCTGGGTGTATGCTTAGTTTGTCGTGAAATGCCTTGTGGTGAGTGCATCGAGCTCGTAAACATGCCTATGTGTGTCTATTTTGCCATGTTCCAGCTTTCTGCTAGTCTGAATTCGTTAACGAAACTTGCTATGTTCACATGGTTGCCATTGTATTTTCTGATCCCTTTTGGCTTATGTTCAGTAAGGGACTTTTGTTGTATGCTTTAAGTAGCTTCAGGCCATGCTTTGCTTTGACATGATATGTTCCTGTAGCATGTTGTTATCTTGCTCTAAACATTGCTTCCTGATGTTAAATCCCTGCCATGTTGTTATTCTCACTAAGTTTGTAACCTGTTATCTTTTGCACTTTTGCCATGCTTGTTTGAACCTGCTAATGTGGGATTTAGCCGTGGCTCAGTGTTCATCTTTTGTCAAGCATCTTGAGTGGATCCCTGCCATGTGCTTTGTTGCTATGTTTGAGTGCAGTAGCTTGTTGTTCTTGATCTATTTATATGGCCTCGTGCTGTTAATCGCAGCTTTGTGCCATTATTGTTTTGCTTGCCATTTCCAAACCGTGCATCCGTTTCTGGTGATCTTTATATCGATTTCAACCGAAATCAACTCATCTTTCCAGTGGCACTATTGCTTTTCCAAGTTGAGGCCAGGTTCTATCTTTCCTTTCCGAAGCATGCATCTGCATCGCATATCACATCCCGCATATCATGCCATGTTTTGCATCATATTGCTTGCGCATTGGACTGTGGTTGATTGTTGTCTCGTTTGCTTGTGTTCTTGCCTTGGGTAGAGCCGGGAGACGAGTTCGTGTTCGAGGTACCCGTTGAGTACGCTTACGAGGTTCAAGCTTTCGTCTTCTCGGATAACTTTGCAGGCAAGATGACCATACCCTCGAAATCACTTCTATCTTTGCTTGATAGTTGCTCGCTCTATTGCTATGCCTTTTCTATGATACCTACCACTTGCTATATCATGCCTCTCATATTTATAAGCCAAGCCTCTAACCCACCTTGTCCTAGCAAACTGTTGTTTGGCTATGTTACCGCTTTACCCGGCCCCTCTTATAGCGTTGTTAGTTGCAGGTGAAGATGGATTTTGTTCCATGTTGGAACATGGGTATTTGTTGGGATATCACAATATCTCTTATTTAATTAATGCATCTATATACTTGGTAAAGGGTGGAAGGCTCGGCCTTATGCCTGGTGTTTTGTTCCACTCTTGCCGCCCTAGTTTTCCGCCATACCGGTGTTATGTTCCTTGATTTTGCGTTCCTTACGCGGTTGGGTTATAATGGGAACCCCTTGCCAGTTATCATTGAATAAAACTCCTCCAGCAAGGCCCAACCTTGGTTTTACCATTTACACTAACAACCTAGCCTTTTTTCCCTTGGGATTCGGGAGCCCGAGGGTCATCTTTATTTTAACCCCCTGGGCGAGTGCTCCTCTGAGTGTTGGTCCGAACCGAGTAGACTGCGGGGCCACCTCGGGGCAACTCGAGGGTTGGTTTTACTCGTAGGATGTCTCATCCGAGTGTGCCCTGAGAATGAGATATGTGCAGCTCCTATCGGGGTTTGCCGGCACATTCAGGCGGCTTTGCTAGTTTAGTTTTACCATTGTCAAGATGTCTTGTAACCTGTATTCCGAGTCTGATCGGGCCGCCCTGGGAGAAGGAATATCCTTTGTTGACCGTGAGAGCTTGTGATGGGCTAAGTTGGGATACCCTTGCAAGGTTTTGAACATTCGAAAGTTGTGCCCGCGGTTATGTGCAGATGGGAATTTGTTAATGTCCGGTTGTACAGAACCTGAAACTTATCTTAATTAAAATGCATCAACCGCGTGTGTAGCCGTGATGGTCTCTTCTCGGCGGGGTCCGGGAAGTGAACACGGTGTTGGAGTTATGCTTGAACATATGTAGTCTAGGATCACTTCTTGATCATAGATTCTCGAACGTGCTTTGCCTTCTCTCCTCGCTCTCTTGTGTGTATGTTAGCCACCATATATGATAGTGCTTCCTGCAGCTCCACCTCATACCTTTTCCCTACCCATAAGCTTAAATAGTCTTGATCGCGAGGGTGTGAGATTGCTGAGTCCCCGTGACTCACAGATTACTTCCAAAACCAGTTTGCAGGTGCCAATGATACCGTGCAGGTGACGCAATCGAGCTCAAGGAGGTGCTCGATGAAGATCGTGTTCGTTGTGCTGTTTCATTTCCTTTCGATCAGTAGTGGAGCCCAGTTTGGACGATCGGGGATCTGTAGCATTAGGGGTAGTTCTTATTTTGGTTCCGTAGCCGGACCTTGATTGTATCTGGATGATTGTAATGTTATATTTATGCTTTGTGTGAAGTGGCGATTGTAAGCCAACTATGTACCTTTTTCTTATTCAGTAAATGGGATGTGTAAAGATTAACCCTCTTGCAACATTGCCTACAATGCGGTTATGCCTCTAAGTCGAGCTCTGACATGTGGGAGATATAGCCGCATCATGGGTGTTACAACTAACACCGACAGTTTGTTTCTCACAGTCTATTCTAGCATTAACAGTGTTCAAGAAAGGTCTACCGAAGATAATGGGACAAAAGTCATCTTGTGGGGAACCAACAACAAGAAAATCAGTAGGGTATTTTATTTTACCACACAAGACTTCAACATCTCTAACAATCCCAATTGTTTATATAGTGTCTCTATTAGCAAGTTTAATAGTAACATCTATGTCTTCTATTTCTCCGGGTGCTATGTCATTCATAATTTCTTGATAAAGGGTAAAGGGAATAGCACTCACGCTAGCAGCTATGTCACATAAACCATGATAACAGTGTTCTCATATTTTAACTAAGACAAAGGGCTTGGCAACAATAGGTCTATGTTTATCCTTTTTATCTAGTTTGTCACTTCTAGCATCTTCTTCGCAGAAGTAAATAACATGTCCATATACATTTTCTTCCAAGAGATCCTTAACCATAGCAATACAAGGTTCTACTTTAATCTGTTCATCAAGTTTAGGTGTTCTAATGTAACTTTTGTTGACGACAGTTGAAACTTTAGCATGTTCCTTTATCCTAACAGGGAAAGGTGGTTTCTCAATGTAAGCAATAGGAACAACTGGATGAACATTATAAAGAATAGTTTCTTCTTTAACTGACACTCGTTATTTAATTTCTTTTTTGATAGGTGGGTGATATTTAAACCACTGCTCTTTAGGGAAATCAACATGAGTAGCAAATGATTCACAAAAGGAGGCTACTATCTCAGAGTCAAGTCCATATTTAGTGCTAAATTTTTGAAAAGCGTCGGTATTCATAAAAGATTTAACACAATCATACTTTAGTTTAATACCTGACTCTTTAACTTCGTCGAGTTCGCAATCTTCAGAGTTGCATTTATTTCTTTCCAAAAGATCCCACCAGAATTCAATAGTCTTCTTCATAAACGAACCAACACAAGAAGTATCAAGCATGGTTTGATCATTACGAGAAAGCCGAGCATAAAAATTCTGGATGATAATTTCTCTTGAGATCTCATGATTGGGGCATGAATATAACATTTACTTAAGCCTCCCCCAAGCAAGGAGCGATACTAGATGCATAGGATAATTTTTTTATGGAACTCCAATTTCAATAGATTCCAATTCCAGGAACCAATATCATCGCATAGCCTATACGATGCCAATGCTTTTGCCTTCAAAGATAAAGGGAAACCTCCTTCATAACTTCATCTCCAGGTAAACCTGCAAGCTTGAACAAATCACAAATTAGTTCTACATATATCAAGTGCATATCAGGATGCTCGGTTCTGTCTCATGCATAAGGATTAGCTAGCAGTTGTTCTATCATACCCGAAGGAATTTCATATTCCATATTTTCAGTAGGTGTAGTAGGTTGAGGGGTAGCTAGTTGAGGTTCCGGTCGAGGTGAAGATACCCCTAACAAACCCCTCAAAAGATTGTTTTTCCATAGTAACAAGTGACAGTAAATTTCAGCACACTATATAAATGTTTCCTTACCAAATTCCACTTACCAAGGGTGCTTCACTCCCCGCCAACGGCGCCTGAAAATAGCCTTGATGACCCACAAGTATAGGGGATCAATTGTAGCTCTTTTCCATAAGTAAGAGTGTCGAACCCAATGAGGAGAAGAAGGAAATGACAATTGGTTTTCAGCAAGGTAATGTCTGCAAGTGCTGAAATTGTAAGTAACAAAGTAGTTTGATAGCAAGATAATTTGTAACGAGCAAGTAACAATAATAGTAGAAAAGGTGGAGAAAGGTAGCCCAATCCTTTTGAGGCAAAGGACAGGCCAAAATGGTCTCTTATGATAAGCAAAGCGTTCTTGAGGGTACACGGGAATTTCATCTAGTCACTTTCACCATGTTGGTTCGATTTGTGTTTGCTACTTTTATAATTTGATATATGGGTGGACCGATGCTTAGGTACTGTTCTTAATTGAACAAACCCCCTACTTATGATTAACTCTCCCGCAAGCATCCGCAACTATGAGAAAAGTATTAAGAATACATTCTAACCATAGAATTAAACTTTTGGATCCAATCGGTCCCTTACGGAATAGCGCATAAACTGGGGTTTAAGCTTCTGTCACTCTCGCTACCCATCATCTAATTGCTACTCCACAATGCATTCCCTTAGGCCCAAATATGGTGAAATGTCATGTAGTCGACGTTCACATGACACCACTAAGGGAATCACAACATACATACTATCAAAATATCGAACACATATCAAGTTCACATGATTACTTGCAACATGATGTCTTCCATGACCAAATGATAAACAATTTCATCACCAGAGGGGTATTAAATAGCATATTGGATCTGAACATATAATCTTCCACCAAATAAACCATATAGTAATCAACTACAAGATGTAATCAACACTACTAGTCACCCACAAGCACCAATCTATAGTTCCGACAACAAGATTGAACACAAGAGATGAAATAGGGTTTGAGATGAAATGGTGCTGTTGAAGATGTTGATGGAGATTGCTCTCCCCAAGATGGGAGAGTTGTTGGTGATGATGATGACAATGGTTTCCCACTCCGGGGGGGAAGTTCCCCCGGCGGAATCGCTTCGCCGGAGGGCAAAAGTGCTCCTGCCCAAGTTCCGCCTCGAGACAGCGGCGCTCTGTCCCGAACGTCCTCCCCTTATTTTTTCTAGGTCAAAATGACTTATGTACCAGAAGATGGGCACCGGAGGTGGGCCGGGGTGAGCACAACCCATCGGGGCGCCTGGTCTCCCTGGCGCACCTAGGTGGGTTGTGCCCACCTGGTGGGGCCCCTCTAGTACTTATTTACTCCAATATTCTTCATATATTACATAAACATTATCCATAAAGTTTCAGCTCGTTTGGAGTTGTGCGGAATAGGTAGCCTGACATAGCTTTTGCAGGTTCAGATTTCCTGCTGCCGGAATTCACCCTCTTTGTGTATACCTTGCATATTATGAGAGAAAAGGCATTAGAATTATTCAAAAAAGCATTATTACGGATAAAACATCATAAATAATAGTAGGAAAACATGATGCAAAATGGACGTATCATCTACGCACACCGGAGCAACAAGCCAAAAGAACCCTCTAGGAGCTCCCAGAGATCGTGCCGAGAGTGCCGTATAGCACTATACTTTTCAAGCTTTTTGATAACTTGTTGCCAAAGGGGGAGAAAATGTATAGATCATAGGCTGAGAGAGAGAGAGAGTCTATCTCGTTCTTTGCTCGTTGGTTTTTATTGCCCATTGCTACTTTGTCCATTTGATTTGTGTTACTTATTGTTTTATGCTTGTGAGATACTTTGTGTGGTTGTGTGATTGATCATACTATGCTTAATGTGTGATTTACGCTTATCTATACAATTTCTTGTGTATGATCATCCACTTATGTATTTGGTGATGCGTGCATGTTATTTAACTCTTATCATTTTGTGCACTCCACCAAGATGTATGTGACATGGAAGAGTGACCCATGAACCTAATCGATCGTGCATTTGCATTCAAACACAAATTTTAAATAATGCTCAAATTTAGTGGGAGCTCTTTCTTATCACATACTTCTCAAAGCGATGATTTATTTCATTCATTTATCATTTGTCGAAGCTTTGATCTATATGTTGTCATCAATTACCAAAAAGGGGGAGACTGAAAGTGCAACTAATCCCCGGGTGGTTTTGGTAATTCATACCAACACATAGCTCATTGAACTAACATCCATTCAAGATAAATATTTCAGGAAGTTCAAGGAATGTCATGGCATGGATTAGAGATGTGGACCCTTCAAAATGCTAAGGACAAATATTGGCAAAAGCTTAAGACTCTTCATCTTTATTTTTGTGATCCAAGATGACATTGAGTCCATAGGAAATCCAATACTATTAAAAGGGGATGAGGTGTTGCTTGATATTTCTCCAAAACTGTCGGGGATATACCCCGCGACGTAAACCAGCCGGAAGTATAACCCAGCAGGACTAGGCGTTTCATTGGTAAACCGCCAGAGGATTGGCGGTTTACATGATTGGCGGTTTATGATTCATTGGTAATCTGGCAGGTGGGTCAGAGGAGCGACAAGACCCGGTGGCCCAACGGGCGGTTCATGAAGGCCGGTTCATACTATGGTGGGCCAGTTTAAGAGGAAAGGCATGAGGAATATTTGTCTTACAAAGAGTTAAGACCTGGACTTGTATCCGGTTTGTATTAGAGATAGACTAGTCCTAATCCTAATAGGACTCCACATGTAAACCGCCCCTTCAACATATATAATGAGGGGCAAGGCTCCTCAAAGGGGGACAAGATTGACAAGTTCCACGAGTTGGACAAGTTAGGTTTAGAAAATAGCTCTCAAGATAGAGCACTCTTGTAACCGTGATCATCATCATCAATATCAATGAAGCAGGATGTAGGCTTTTACCTCCACCGTGAGGGGCCGAACCTGGGTAAAACCTCGCGTCTCTCGTCCTGACACTAAGGACATCTGCCGTGACAATTCCACGACAGTTGGCGCCCACCGTGGGGCTTGCGCACAGTGGTGATGAGTTCTTGGAGGGATCTCTTCAGGGATCGAGGAGTTTGCAATTTTTTAGATGAAGATTTTACAATCCGGGAGATTGAAGTCGAAGAAGAAAGATAGGGTTGTGCCTATACGCCGCCGACACAAGTCTCCGTATGATTCAACGAAATCCGATCGGTAAAAGTTTTGAGTGTGAGCCGGCAGCAATCCATCAAGTCGTCAAATCACCAAGTCGCTGACACCTTTGAAATCAGATCTATGCATAGCTGCTGTTGTTATTTCCCTCAATATACAACAATCTGAACCCAAATCGAAGTTGGAAATTACCACCTACAAGAGGCCGAGACCGACAGGAGTTCTATACGTGTGCAAGTCACCGAGTTTTGCTGCTCCAACGTCCCATATACTTTTCTGCTGTCAATACATTGACCAAGTACAAGTGCTAGTCACGTAAGGAAAAAACTAAGGAGAAAGATTCCATCAGCGGCGGCCCATAGCGCCCGTTCACATGGGCTGCTAGCCCCGTTTTGGCCTTGCCTTCGTTCGATGTGGCCGCTTTGGGTTGCTATGTCGAGCCGCCACCGCGCCTCACTCGTCTCCTGCCCTTGAGTCGCTCCTACCACGGCCGTCTCTGCAGCCGTGAGTGCCTGTCTCCGCAGGCGCTGGCAAGCCGCCTGCTTCCACTACCACGGCCGTGTCCCTGCGACCACGTGCCGGCTCGCGCACGTACTACATCACCAAGTCACCGCGTCACAGGTTGTTCTGTTGCGCCCACGAGCTCGAGCCGCCCAAACATCAATTTGGCTGCGCCTCGCTGTGCCATTGGACGCCCCGCTAGTTCTGTCTGAGGCGCTGCGTCTCCGATTTTCTAGCCTTGCTCCAAGTCGCCATCGGATTTATGCAGCTGTCCGCGCTATGACTCTCGCTTCTGCGCTAAGCCGCTTTGTCTCGTGCTCAAGCTGCAGGGCTCTATCTCCACTGCCCTGAGCCGCCCGCGCAGGCTGGCTGAGGCCTCCATGCTCAAGGCGCTCACCGACTCGCCGCCCACGCCAGCTGCTTCACTGAACCACTGTGGTCCTTCGTCGAGTCGCCGGTGTGCTTCACTTCAGCCGTGGCCGGGTCAAACCGCTCTCGCCTTTGTCATCCCAGCCCGCGAGACACAGTCCACATCATGGTATTAAAGTAAGTCAAAAGTGCTACTAGGAAAAGACAAAGCTACTACTACTTTGCTCAAGCCTGGGAAGTACCTCCCTCACGTGGATAATGGATTCTATCATGCGAGATGCAAGTTCCAGTACTCCGGTCATCAAGGGAAAATTACTATTGAAAAAAAAGGAAAAAGAAAGAAAGGAGTGAATTCAGTACCTCATTGAATCGTCAAGCAAAATCCATTGGATGCTCTCTGTACTAGTGCTCTGGCCGCTAGGATTGTTATTCCCGTGGAGGTTATCTACGTGAGGATAACAGTTTTTGGGAGGATAACATTTTTTGCAAAATTATCTACGGATGCCACGTACTGATCGTCCATCATCCAGACGAATCAGGTGAAATCCATCCGATCAATTTTTATGATATTTTTTTTCATTCTTTCGAGAACAATTACTCTCGCTTGTGATCTTTATGCAAGAAAATTACTCATTATAAGAGTGGCTACCATGCCACAGATACGGAGAGCACATTGCTGGCGTCTGTCTACACCGACGATCGATCACGCCGGTTTTACAATGCCCGCGGCCAACTCTCCGTCCGTGCCGGTTTACAATGCCCGCAGCCAACTCTCCATCCGCGCCGGTTTACAATGCCTGCGGCCGGTTCATGCGTCCGCACCGGTTTACAACACCAGTGCCGACTCTCCTCGTCCGCACCGGCTTACAACGCCGCGGCCGACTCATCTGTCTGTGCCGCCTGTGATGCTGCGGTCATCTTTGTCGTCCGCCCCTGCGGCCTGGTCTACATCAACATACCGGGCCGCACCTGTCTGCATGAGCTGTTTATTGGGTATGAGCAAGTCACAGCTTGGGTAGCCCGGTTTTCTTTCAAATTGGAGACAAATTATCATCAACCGCCGTTTGCACTGGATGGATCAATGGGCAGGCGCACAAGTCGCCGCCAGTATAGTTTTGATTAACTTCAAATCGCCAGTTGGAAGGAACAATTGGCCGAGTTGCTGACACGGCTCATATGGGATCATTTACAGCCCGCCGCAGTCACCTCAACCTTCTATGGATTCACATCGTGCTATCAACGCCAATGATATACAAGTTATGCCGGTTTATATCACGGTCAAATATGGAGAGTCTCAAGCCAACTCCTTGAGTCACCTTTGAAACTCGGGGGCTACGATGACATGACTCAGCGAATCTTGCCAGTTTTAGCAAATTTAAGAACCCCAGGATGATGGAGGGAAGGATAACTCGGTCCCAGAGGCTACTGTTATATTGATAAAAGTTTAAAGGCCATCAGCAAATTTCCGGCTTAGAAAGTATATGACAGTTATAAAATCCCGGCTCGATGAAGAAGTTCCAGGTCATCAGAAATGACTCCGGTTTAGAATCCGGCTTAAGAGATATCTTTCTCCCACAAAGCTCTGAAGCGCTCAAATCCGGTTTAACAATGTCCGGTTCAAAAGGGATTAACTTCTCGCAAGTTCGAGTTTAAAGACCGTCAGAAAAATTTCCGGCTGAAAATGAGGATTCTGGTTTAAAATCCGGTTCAAGGGAAAGATGTCTCCCACAAAGCTTTGAAGCTCTTAATATCCGATTCAAGATCCCGGTTCAAGAAGAATTTATCTCTTGCAAGAAGTTAAAAATTGCCAAAGAGGACATGCTGCCATGATGCGCGGTTCAAGCATGGTATCCCGCCTTATTGGCCTGACATATTATTGATCACATGGGGGCTTCTGTTTCATAAAGCGGGGTCTCTGTTCTTTTACATCATGTGTGGTTACACAGAGTTGTTCTAAAACGGCCTCCGGTTTACCCCTTGAGTTAGCTTTTCAAAATCATCATGTTATATCACTTGGGGGCTTGGTCATGTCCGAACCAATGCAATACCTCTTGATAGGCGAAGAGCCACCAGATCACTTGGGGACTAGGTCACGTCTGAACCAGTCATGCCTCTTGATCGGCCTAAGGCGAAGAGCCACCAGATCACTTGGGGACTAGGTCACGTCTGAACCAATGCAATACCTCTTGATAGGCGAAGAGCCACCGGATCACTTGGGGACTAGGTCACGTCTGAACCAATGCAATACCTCTTGATAGGCGAAGAGCCACCAGATCACTTGGGGGCTTGGTCAAACCCGAACCATTGCCATGCCACTTGATTAGCATAAATGCCACGGTTTCATTTGGGGACATGGCTGACTTGAACCGTAGCTACACCTATCGGGAGCTTGGTCGTGTCCGACCATGGTAACGCCATCTGATGAGCTCAAATAAGCCTCTTTTTCCAAATGGTTTGATCATTGCCTTTGCTTCAATATTTTCCTTGATAACTGTTTCTTTTATTTTTGTTGTGTTTTTAAACCGACAACGTTTTAAATCGGCCCAAACTATCAATTACAAATTGACGGAACACGGTCAAATCTTAATCCGGAGACTATCTGCCCGGTTTGATTTTCTGTCACCATCCTATTATGGAGTAAACCGGTGTTTATCACAACCCGGCATGGTTTTATCATAAACCGGCACAATATGGAAGGAGTTATCAGTACTCAAGATTGGGGTTATCACCTTTACTACAAAAAGTTGGTAAAACCAACAATGTGATTCAATGTCATAGGTATGATATATTTCATATTTGATTATTTTTAAGTACAGCCTTGGTTATAAACCTGGGTTATATGTTGGGCATTATGACCCGTCCGACGATCAACCGCCCGGACACTTTAAACTTGTTGTATGCAGAAACAGGTTGAATAAAGCATGATTATAAATCACCGGTGTTTACTAACCCGACCTGGCTTTCGACTATAAGTCGCCAGTATGATGATAAATTATCTGGTGTTTATTAAACCGGTCTAGCTTTAAGACGATAAGTCGCCAGTATATGATGAGAAATTATCCGGTGTTTATTAAACTGGACTGGCTTCGGACTATAAGTCGGCAGTATATATTTGGATTGCGCCATTGGAACTATGCGCTTATAAATCATTTGGTATATTATTCAAATAGCCAACATGGCTGGATTTTATTATGGTTATCAATAACCAGTATTATGATTAAGGTTTTCAAAGTCGCGTTAGCGCAATGGCTATTATTTTATCAAAGGATATGATTTATTATACAATTGAAGGAATAGTCCCGAGTCGCTGCAGGCTTACAACCCGGCACATGGGGGCTACACTATTCAAATTGAGATTACATGCAAGTCTCATGTCGCTGCAAGCATGCACCATGATGTTGGGGAACGTAGCAGAAATTCAAAATTTTCCTACATGTCACCAAGATCTATCTATGGAGAGAATAGCAACGAGGGGAAGGAGAGTGCATCTACATACCCTTGTAGATCGCTAAGCGGAAGCGTTCAAGTGAACGGGGTTGATGGAGTCGTACTCGTCGTGATTCAGATCACCGATGATCCTAGTGCCGAACGGACGGCACCTCCGCGTTCAACACACGTACAGCTCGACGATGTCTCCCACGCCTTGATCCAGCAAGGAGAGAGGGAGAGGTTGAGGAAGACTCCATCCAGCAGCAGCACAACGGCGTGGTGGTGATGGAGGAGCGTGGCAATCCTGCAGGGCTTCGCCAAGCACCTACGGGAGAGGAGGAGGTGTCACGGGAGGGAGGGAGGCGCCAAGGGCTCAGGTATGGATGCCCTCCCTCCCCTCCACTATATATAGGGGCAGGGGAGAGGGGGGAGGCGCAGCCTTGCCCCTTCCTCCAAGGAAGGGGTGCGGCTAAGAGGGGGGGAGGAGTCCATCCTCCCCAAGGCACCTCGGAGGTGCCTTCCCCCTTGAGGACTCTTCCCTCTAGGGTTCCCTAGGCGCATGGGCCTCTTGGGGCTGGTGCCCTTGGCCCATGTAGGCCAAGGCGCACCCCCTACAGCCCATGTGGCCCCCCGGGGCAGGTGACCCCACCCGGTGGGCCCCCGGGGCCCTTCCGGTGGTCCCGGTACAATACCGATGACCCCGAAACTTGTCCCGATGGCCGAAACAGGACTTCCTATATATAAATCTTTACCTCCGGACCATTCCGGAACTCCTCGTGACGTCCGGGATCTCATCCGGGACTCCGAACAACATTCGGTAACCACATACAAGCTTCCTTTATAACCCTAGCGTCATCGAACCTTAAGTGTGTAGACCCTACGGGTTCGGGAGACATGCAGACATGACCGAGATGTTCTCTGGTCAATAACCAACAGCGGGATCTGGATACCCATGTTGGCTCCCACATGTTCCACGATGATCTCATCGGATGAACCACGATGTCAAGGACTCAATCAATCCCGTATACAATTCCCTTTGTCTAGCGGTATGGTACTTGCCCGAGCTTCGATCGTCGGTATACCGATACCTTGTTCAATCTCGTTACCGGCAAGTCTCTTTACTCGTTCCGTAACACATCATCCCGTGATCAACCCCTTGGTCACATTGTGCACATTATGATGATGTCCTACCGAGTGGGCCCAGAGATACCTCTCCGTTTACACGGAGTGACAAGTCCCAATCTCGATTCGTGCCAACCCAACAGACACTTTCAGAGATACCCGTAGTGTACCTTTATAGCCACCCAGTTACGTTGTGACGTTTGGCACACCCAAAGCACTCCTACGGTATCCGGGAGTTGCACAATCTCATGGTCTAAGGAAATGATACTTGACATTAGAAAAGCTTTAGCATACGAACTACATGATCTTGTGCTAGGCTTAGGATTGGGTCTTGTCCATCACATCATTCTCCTAATGATGTGATCCCGTTATCAACGACATCCAATGTCCATGGTCAGGAAACCGTAACCATCTATTGATTAACGAGCTAGTCAACTAGAGGCTTACTAGGGACATGGTGTTGTCTATGTATCCACACATGTATCTGAGTTTCCTATCAATACAATTCTAGCATGGATAATAAACGATTATCATGAACAAGGAAATATAATAATAATCAATTTATTATTGCCTCTAGGGCATATTTCCAACAGTCTCCCACTTGCACTAGAGTCAATAATCTAGTTCACATTGATATGTGATTAACACTCAAGGTCACATCCCCATGTTACTAACACCCAAAGAGTTTACTAGAGTCAATAATCTAGTTCACATTTACCATGTGATTAACACTCGATGAGTTCTAGGTTTGATCATGTTATGCTTGTGAGAGAGGTTATAGTCAACGGGTCTGAACCTTTCAGATCCGTGTGTGCTTTACAAATCTCTATGTCATCTCCTAGATGCATCTACCACGTTCTATTTGGAGCTATTCCAAATAACTGTTCTACTTGGAGCTATTCTAAATTGTTGCTCCATTATACGTATCCGGTATCTCTACTCGGAGCTATCCAGATAGGTGTTAAGCTTGCATCGACGTAACCCTTTACGACGAACTCTTTTACCACCTCCATAATTGAGAAAATTCCTTAGTCCACTAGTTACTAAGGATAACTTTGACCGCTATCCTGTGATCCATTCTTGGATCACTCTTGTACCCCTTGAGTGACTCATGGTAAAGCACACTTCAGGTGCGGTACACAGCATAGCATACTGTAGAGCCTATGTCTTAAGCATAGGGGACGACCTTAGTCCTTTCTCTCTATTCTGCCATGGTCGAGCTTTAAGTCTTAACTTCATACCTCACAACTCAGGTAAGAACTCCTTCTTTGACTGATCCATCTTGAACACCTTCAAGATCATGTCAAGGTATGTGCTCATTTGAAAGTACTATTAAGCGTTTTGATCTATCCTTATAGATCTTGATGCTCAATGTTCAAGTAGCTTAATCCAGGTATTCCATTGAAAATCACTTTCCAAATAACCCTATATGCTTTCCAGAAATTCTACATCATTTCTGATCCATAACATATACTCATCAGAAATTCTATAGTGCTCCCACTCACTTCTTTGGAAATACAAGTTTCTCATAAACTTTGTATACACCCAAAATCTTTGATCATCATCAAAGCATACATTCCAACTCTGAGATGCTCACTCCAGTCCTCAGAAGGATTGCTGGAGCTTTGCATACTTATTAGCATGTTTCAGGATAGACAAAACCTTCCGGTTGTATCACATACAACCTTTCCTCAAGAATCGTCGAGGAAACAATGTTTTGACATCCTATCTGCAAGATTTCATAAATAATGCAGTAATTGCTAATATAATTCCAACAGACTCTTAGCATCGCTACGAGTGAGAAAGTCTCATCGTAGTCAACTCCTTGAACTTGTCGAAAAACATCTTAATGACAAGTCGAGCTTTCTCAATGGTGACACTTACCATCATTGTCTATCTTCCTTTCAAAATCCATATGTACTCAACAGCCTTACGACCATCGAGTTGTTCTGCCAAAGTCTACACTTTGTTTTCATACATGGATCCTATCTCGGATTTTATGGCTTCTAACCATTTGTCGGAATTTGGGCCCACCATCGCTTCTCCATAGCTCGTAGGTTCATTGTTGTCTAGCAACATGACTTCCAAGACAGGATTACGTACCACTCTGAAGTAGTACGCATCCTTGTCATCCCACGAGGTTTGGTAGTGACTCGATCCGAAGTTTCATGATTACTATCATAAGCTTCCACTTTAGTTGGTGTACGTGCCACAGGAACAACTTCCTGTGCCCTGCTACACACTTGTTGAAGAGACGGTTCAATAACCTCATCAAGTCTCCACCATCCTCCCACTCAATTCTTTCGAGAGAAACTATTCCTCGAGAAAGGACCCGATTCTAGAAACAATCCCTTATTGCTTTCGGATCTGAGACAGGAGGTATACCCAACTGTTTTGGGTGTCCTATGAAGATGCATTTATCCGCTTTGGGTTCGAGCTTATCAGCCTGAAACTTTTTCACATAAGCGTCGCAACCCCAAACTTTTAAGAAATGACAGCTTAGGTTTCTCTAAACCATAATTCATACGGTGTCATCTCAACGGAATTACGTGGTGCCCTATTTAAAGTGAATGTGGTTGTCTCTAATGCCTAACCCATGAACGATAGTGGTAACTCGATAAGAGACATCATGGTATGCACCATATCCAATAGGGTGCAACTATGACGTTTGGACACACCATCACACTATGGTGTTCCAGGCTGTATCAGTTGTGAAACAATTTCCACAATGTCTTAATTCTGTGCCAAACTCGTGATTCAGATGTTCATCTCTATGATCATATCATAGATCTTTTATCCTCTTGTTACGACGATCTTTCAACTTCACACTGAAATTACTTGAACCTTTCAATAATTCAGACTCGTGATTCATCAAGTAAATATACTCAACATCTACTCGAATCATCTGTGAAGTAAGAACATAATGATATTCACTGCATGCCTCAGCACTCATTGGACTGCACACATCAAAATGTGTTACTTCCAACAAGTTGCTATCTTGTTCCATCTTACTGAAATCGTGGCTTTTCAGTCATCTTGCCTATGTGGTATGATTTGCATATCTCAAGTGATTCAAAATCAAGTGAGTCCAAACGATCCATCCGCATGGAGTTTCTTCATGCGTATACACCAATAGACATGGTTCGCATGTCTCAAACTTTTCAAAAACGAGTGAGTCCAAAGATCCATCAACATGGAGCTTCTTCATGCGTTTTATACCAATATGACTTTCATGGCAGTGCCACAAGTAAGTGGTACTATCATTACTATCTTATATCTTTTGGCATGAAAATGTGTATCACTACGATCGAGATTCAATAAACCATTCCTTTAGGTGCAAGAGCACTTATTCAGGTTTAATACTAATCTTGATGGTAGAGGGAGCGTGCGATGTTAGATCACATCAAACTTGGAAACATTTCCAACACGTATCGTCAGCTCACCTTTAGCTAGTCTCCGTTTTATTCCGTAGCTTTTATTTCGAGTTACTAACACTTAGCAACCGAACCGGTATCTAATACCCTGGTGCTACTAGGAGTACTAGTAAAGTACACATTAACATAATGTATATCCAATATACTTCTATCGACCTTGCCAGCCTTCTCATCTACCAAGTATCTAGGGTAATTCTGCTCTAGTGGTTGTTCCCCTTATTACAGAAGCACTTAGTCTCGGGTTTGGGTTTTTACCTTGGGTTTCTTCACTAGAGCAGCAGCTGATTTGCCGTTTCATGAAGTATCCCTTCTTGCCCTTGCCCTTCTTGAAACTAGTGGTTTCACCAACCATCAACAATTGATGCTCCTTCTTGATTTCTACTTTCACGGTGTCAAACATCGCGAATACCTCAAGGATCATCATATCTATCCCTGATATGTTATAGTTCATCACGAAGCTCTAACAGCTTGGTGGCAATGACTTTGGAGAACCATCACTGTCTTATCTGGAAGATCAACTCCCACTCGATTCAAATGATTGTTGTACTCAGACAATCTGAGCACAAGCTCAACAATTGAGCTTTTCTCCTTAGTTTGCAGGTTAAGAAAGTCATCGGAGGTCTTATACCTCTTGACATAGGCACGAGCCTGAAATCCCAATTTCAGCCCTCAAAACATCTCATATGTTTCGCGATGTTCCAAAAACGTCTTTGGTGCCTCAACTCTAAACCGTTTAACTGAACTATCACATAGTTATCAAAACGTGTATGTCCGATGTTCGCAACATCCACAGACGACGTTTGGGGTTCAGCACACTGAGCGGTGCATTAAGGACATAAGCTTTCTACTGTCCGCATAATCGCTACTATCAACTTTCAACTATATTTTCTCTAGGAACATATCTAAACAGTAGAACTATAGCGTGAGCTACGACATAATTTGCAAAAACCTTTTGACTATGTTCAGGATAATTAAGTTCATCTTATGAACTCCCACTCAGATAGACATCCCTCTAGTCATCTAAGTGATTACATGATCCGAGTCAAACTAGGCCGTGTCCGATCATCACGTGAGACGGACTAGTCATCATCGGTGAACATCTTCATGTTGATCGTATCTTCTATACGACTCATGCTCGACCTTTCGGTCTCCGTGTTCCGAGGCCATGTCTGTACATGCTAGGCTCGTCAAGTTAACCCTAAGTGTTTCGCGTGTGTTCCGAGGCCATGTCTGTACATGCTAGGCTCGTCAACACCCGTTGTATTTGAACGTCTGAATAAAACACCCGATCATCACGTGATGTTTTGAAACAGCGAACTGTCGCAACGGTGCACAGTTAGGGGAGAACACTTCTTGAAATTGTTGTAAGGGATCATCTTATTTACTACCATCGTTCTAAGCAAATAAGATGTATAAACATGATAAACATCACATGCAATCAAATAGTGACATGATATGGCCATCATCACTTTGCTCCTTTTGATCTCCATCTTCGGGGCTCCATGATCATCATCGTCACCGGCATGACACCATGATCTCCATCATCATGATCTCCATCATCGTGTCTTCATGAAGTTGCCTCGCCAACTATTACTTCTACTACTATGGCTAACGGTTAGCAATAAAGTAAAGTAATTACATGATGTTTAAGTTGACACGCAGGTCACAAATGAATAAAGACAACTCCTATGGCTCCTGCCGGTTGTCATACTCATCGACATGCAAGTCGTGATTCCTATTACAAGAACATGATCAATCTCATACATCACATATATCATTCATCACATCCTTTTTGGCCATATCACATCACATAGCATACCCTGCAAAAACAAGTTAGACGTCCTCTAATTGTTGTTTGCATGTTTTACGTGGCTGCTATGGGTTTCTAGCAAGAACGTTTCTTACCTACGCATGAACCACAACGTGATATGCCAATTGCTATTTACCCTTCATAAGGACCCTTTTCATCGAATCCGATCCGACTAAAGTGGGAGAGACAGACACCCGCCAGCCACCTTATGCAACTAGTGCATGTTTGTCGGTGGAACCGGTCTCACGTAAGCGTACGTGTAAGGTTGGTCCGGGCCGCTTCATCCCACGATGCCGCCGAATCAAGATAAGACTAGTAACGGCAAGCATATTGAACTATATCGACGCCCACAACTACTTTGTGTTCTACTCGTGCAAAGAATCTACGCAATAGACCTAGCTCTGATACCACTGTTGGGGAACGTAGCAGAAATTCAAAATTTTCCTACGTGTCACCAAGATCTATCTATGGAGAGACTAGCAACGAGGGGAAGGAGAGTGCATCTACATACCCTTGTAGATCACTAAGCGGAAGCGTTCAAGTGAACGGGGTTGATGGAGTCGTACTCGTCGTGATTCAGATCACCGATGATCCTAGTGCCGAACGGACGGCACCTCCGTGTTCAACACACGTACAGCTCGACGATGTCTCCCACGCCTTGATCCAGCAAGGAGAGAGGGAGAGGTTGAGGAAGACTCCATCCAGCAGCAGCACAACGGCGTGGTGGTGATGGAGGAGCGTGGCAATCCTGCAGGGCTTCGCCAAGCACCTACGGGAGAGGAGGAGGTGTCACGGGAGGGAGGGAGGCGCCAAGGGCTCAGGTATGGATGCCCTCCCTCCCCTCCACTATATATAGGGGCAGGGGAGAGGGGGAGGCGCAGCCTTGCCCCTTCCTCCAAGGAAGGGGTGCGGCTAAGGGGGGGGGAGGAGTCCATCCTCCCCAAGGCACCTCGGAGGTGCCTTCCCCCTTGAGGACTCTTCCCTCTAGGGTTTCCTAGGCGCATGGGCCTCTTGGGGCTGGTGCCCTTGGCCCATGTAGGCCAAGGCGCACCCCCTACAGCCCATGTGGCCCCCCGGGGCAGGTGACCCCACCCGGTGGGCCCCCGGGACCCTTCCGGTGGTCCCGGTACAATACCGATGACCCCGAAACTTGTCCCGATGGCTGAAACAGGACTTCCTATATATAAATCTTTACCTCTGGACCATTCCGGAACTCCTCGTGACGTCCGGGATCTCATCCGGGACTCCGAACAACATTCGGTAACCACATACAAGCTTCCTTTATAACCCTAGCGTCATCGAACCTTAAGTGTGTAGACCCTACGGGTTCGGGAGACATGCAGACATGACCGAGATATTCTCCGGTCAATAACCAACAGCGGGATCTGGATACCCATGTTGGCTCCCACATGTTCCACGATGATCTCATCGGATGAACCACGATGTCAAGGACTCAATCAATCCCGTATACAATTCCCTTTGTCTAGCGGTATGGTACTTGCCCGAGCTTCGATCGTCGGTATACCGATACCTTGTTCAATCTCGTTACCGGCAAGTCTCTTTACTCGTTCCGTAACACATCATCCCGTGATCAACCCCTTGGTCACATTGTGCACATTATGATGATGTCCTACCGAGTGGGCCCAGAGATACCTCTCCGTTTACACGGAGTGACAAATCCCAATCTCGATTCGTGCCAACCCAACAGACACTTTCAGAGATACCCGTAGTGTACCTTTATAGCCACCCAGTTACGTTGTGACGTTTGGCACATCCAAAGCACTCCTACGGTATCCGGGAGTTGCACAATCTCATGGTCTAAGGAAATGATACTTGACATTAGAAAAGCTTTAGCATACGAACTACATGATCTTGTGCTAGGCTTAGGATTGGGTCTTGTCCATCACATCATTCTCCTAATGATGTGATCCCGTTATCAACGACATCCAATGTCCATGGTCAGGAAACCGTAACCATCTATTGATTAACGAGCTAGTCAACTAGAGGCTTACTAGGGACATGGTGTTGTCTATGTATCCACACATGTATCTGAGTTTCCTATCAATACAATTCTAGCATGGATAATAAACGATTATCATGAACAAGGAAATATAATAATAATCAATTTATTATTGCCTCTAGGGCATATTTCCAACACATGACACTTGGGGGCTAATGCAAAGTCATTTTTACTAGTCTTATTGAAGACCCGACTCATCATATTATAGTGAGCCGGCCCTTGGGGGCTACCAATTGCTCCTGTCAACAATTCAAGGAACACAAGTTTTCGTCCATAATATTGAAGAATCCATTGCTCAGTTGGTAAAGCACAAAGCTCTTAACCTTGTGGACGTGGGTTCAAGCCCTACAATGGAAGCTACATTATAATATGTTATTTTCATTAAAGTATATATATCAAGTCCCGGTTCAGTATTATCTTACTAAGCCGGCCCTTGGGGGCTACACGTTGCTGTTCAAAGTTTACAAGATTATATTTACAAAGTCCCTGCTCATTATTTCATAATGACCCGGCCCTTGGGGGCTACACTGGTTGAAGTTTTTACGAGCATCAAGCAATTACAAGTCCCAGGTTGCTGCAAACATGACAACCCGGCACTTGGGGGCTACATATATGGAGTATTCAGTTTTGAGATGAACAAACCGGATTTCTTCAAGGTTGAAACACTTATTGGGGCAAGTCTTAAGTTATCACTATGTTCTCCTCTTAATACTTGGGGGCTACAGGTATTATGCATATAAAGGAGGAACATCTTCATTTTATTAGTTTTGAGTAAATCAGGAAGATCAATTACATGACCCGGTGTCGACAACAATTATGACCCAGCGCCATCAATATTTATAAGCCGGCCATTTTGATAATATTAAACCGGCAAGTTTTATATCTTCAAACCGGCTGAATATCAGATAATTATTTTCAGACCCATATTTCTTAAACTGGTGCTTTGGCAGATGAGTTAAAGGAGTTATTCCTCACAATATTTCTCGGTGACAAACCAATGTCGGCAAATTGATTATGCAGCTGGTCTGTTGACCCGGATTTCCCAGAAGGAGGAAATAACAAGGACTTAACGATGATCAGGTACCGGTTTACAAAAATTCTTAACCCGGAGCATAACCTGTCAATTTTGCTCTTGTGTTTATTTTGCAGCATAAGTTTACCATGAATAAATCCAAGCTAAACTTGGGGGCTAATGTCGGGGATATACCCCGCGGCGTAAACCGGCCGGAAGTATAACCCGGCCGGACTAGGCGTTTCATTGGTAAACCGCCAAAGGATTGGCGGTTTACATGATTGGCGGTTTATGATTCATTGGTAATCCGGCAGGCGGGTCAGAGGAGTGACAAGACCCGGTGGCCCAACGGGCGGTTCATGAAGGCCAGTTCATACTATGGTGGGCCGGTTTAAGAGGAAAGGCATGAGGAATATTTGTCTTACAAAGAGTTAAGACCTGGACTTGTATCCGGTTTGTATTAGAGATAGACTAGTCCTAATCCTAATAGGACTCCACATGTAAACCGCCCCTTCAACATATATAATGAGGGGCAAGGCTCCTCAAAGGGGGACAAGATTGACAAGTTCCACAAGTTGGACAAGTTAGGTTTAGACAATAGCTCTCAAGATAGAGCACTCTTGTAACCGTGATCATCATCATCAATATCAATGAAGCAGGATGTAGGCTTTTACCTCCACCGTGAGGGGCCGAACCTGGGTAAAACCTCGCGTCTCTCGTCCCGCTCAACCCCTCTCAAGCTACCACATAGATGCGTTGGGCTCGTGACTAAGTCCTGACACTAAGGACATCTACCGTGACAATTCCATGACAAAAACCATCAACCACTTCCTCCATCCAAATATGTCAAAACCATAAATCCAACTCGGTCCCACCGATTCTTTCTATCCGGAGCCACCGAGTTCATATGACATAGCCATAGCCAGAAACCCTAATAGTTCGGTGACACCGATACGGATCTCAATCTCATTGAGATGGCCTTGCCAACACTCTGTTGCCTCTTGCAATTATTTTGGTCTCATCGAAATAGCAATCGGTCTCACCGAGATGGCTTGACCAATTGTTTGTTGCCTTATTGTTTCACTTCAGTCTCACCAGTTGATGCAATCGATGCCATCGAGACGAGGTTTTCCCTAAGCCCTAGCACATCGATCCCATCGAGTTGTTTCAATCGGTCCCACCAAGATTCCTAACGTTCACATTTTTGAACTAATCGGTGCCACCGAGTTTAACCATTCAGACCCACCGAGATGAGTCAAATGTTTGTAGCGGTTGGATTTTGTGTGGAGGCTATATATACCTCTCCACCCCTTCTCCATTTGTGAGAGAGCCATTAGAATGTTCCTACACTTCCACCATACATTTTGTGAGAGAGAACCACCTACTAATGTGTTGAGATCAAGAGAATCCATTCCTACCATTTGAAACTTGATTTCTAGCCTTCCCCAAGTTGCTTTCGACTCAAATCACTCTTCCACCACAACAAAATATGAGAGAGAGAGAGAGAGTTGAGTGTTGGGGAGACTACCATTTTAAGTACGAAAGCAAGGAGTTCATCATCAACACACCATCTATTACCTTTTGGAGAGTGGTGTCTCCTAGATTGGTTAGGTGTCACTTGGGAGCCTTTGTCAAGATGTGGAGTTGAACCAAGAAGTTTGCAAGGGCAAGGAGATTGCCTACTTCGTAAAGATCTACCCGAGCGAGGCATGTCATTTGTGGGCGATGGCCATGGTGGGATAGACAAAGTTGCTTCTTCATGGACCCTTCATGGGTGGAGCCCTCCGTGGACTCGCACAGCCGTTACCCTTCGTGGGTTGAAGTCTCCATCAATGTGGACGTACGATAGCACTACCTATCGGAACCACGCCAAAAATCTCCGTGTCTCCATTGCGTTTGCCTTCTCCAAACCCTTCCTTTACCTTCATATGCAATGGTTTACTTTCCGCTGCTATACTCTTAGAATTGCATGTGTAGGTTGATTTCTTGACTTATGCTAATTGCTAAAATCTGTCCACATCTAATATTGGGAAAATGATAGATTTTTATTTGGTCAAGTAGTCTAATCACCCCCCCCTCTAGACATACTTTAATCCTACAGACGCCCGCTTGGCAATGTCGTCAGCCTCCTTGTTGACGTTGCATGGGATATGCTGCAACTCTAAACCCAGAAAACACTTCTCAAGCTTACTTACCTCCTCCATATAGTCCGCCATGTGCTCATCCTTGGACCTGTATTTCTTGTTGGAGAAGTTGACCAGGAGTTGAGAATGAGCCTTGATGGTGAGGCCCTTGGCCCTCAAGGTAGAGGTGGCCTTGAGACCGGCGATCAGGCCCTCATACTTCGCGATGTTGTTGGAGACCTTTTCGCTGTGTTGAAAGCATAGCTAGATGGCGCAACGAAGCATGTCATCGGCTGGAGAGATGAGCACGAGCCAGCCCCCACGCCATGCCTAGAGAAGGCACCGTCGAAGTGCATTGTCCAACGAACCGGCGCCTCATCCCTAGGCAGGAGGGACTTGTCCACGTGGTACTCCTCCTCATTGGTGTTTGTCCATTCCACCGTGAAATCTGTGAGCGCCGCCCCCTTGATGACCCTGGTGGTGCAAAATTCCATCCAGAGTGCTTGCAGCTCGATGCTCCACTCGGTGAGTCGACCTACGGCGTTAGGGCCGCGCAAAACTTTCTCCAGGGGGTGTGTGGAGATGACCTTGATGGGATGTCCTTCAAAGTAGTGGCGCAACTTCCTGGGGGCAACAAAAAGTGCCAAAAGGAGTTTCTGCTGCATTGGGTAGCGCGTGCGTCGCTCGGGACCGTGCAGACGAAGTACATGGGGTGCTCGACAAAGCATGTGGCCTTCGCAATCTCTTGCCCCTGCTGGGCACATGGGCCACTGCGGCTTCAAGGGGTGTCGCGGGCATGGACGACCCAAGGGCACCAGCCTGATGCGCCGAAGGCTTGAGAGGCTCCGTGGCCCCGCGAGGCTCAGGGGACCCAGGGGGGCGGCGGGCCTATGGGGCTCTAGGAGCTTTTCCTTGGCCTTCACAATCTTTTCTCGTATCACCACAAGCGCAGCGCTGGCGGTCTACGGTGTAGGCACCAAATACATGACCAAGGGCTCGTGAAAGTGCGGCGCCAACATTATGGGCAGGCTCGTGAGGTACCTCTTGAGGTCTTCAAAGGTTGCATCTGCCTCCGGGGTCCACTCAAAAGAACCAGTTCTCTTCATGAGCTTGAAGAACGGCAAGGCGCGCTTGCCTAGCTTGGAGATGAAGCGCCCCAAGGAAGCGATGCACCCGGCGAGCCATTGCATTTCCTTGAGGGTCTTTGGGGGCACATCTTCTCTATGCCCTTGATCTTCTCAAGGTTGGCATCGATACCTAAATTGGATACTAGGAAGCTGAGGAGCTTGCCGGACGGGACCCCACACTACTGCAGGATACTGCTAACGCAACACTACGACCAGGGACCGTTTGCCGAAACTGTGTGCAATGCATTAATCACAAACAGTGGTGTAAAAAACCGTCAAAAAAGGTGCAAAACATTTGCGATGGCGGAGCCATCAATCACGGTTCAGATTTTAGTTGCGTGTGTGATGCAGGGCGCACGGTTAATCCATTCAAACTGTTTGCGATGAGGCAGAACAATAGAAACAGGCAGCCATATCAATGTGTGTGCGATGCAGGGCACACTGTTAATCCATTAATACTATTTGTGATGAGGTAGAACAACAGAAATGGGCAGCCGTATCAATGTGTGCGCGATATATGACATACGATTTACTCGGACGTACTTTTTTCAACTAGGGAACACAACAAAAATGGTTCAACTTAAGAAGATGTGTGTGATATGTGGCATACAGTTCACATGGATGAACTGTTTTCGATGAGCCAAAAGAACACAAATGAGTCATGTAAACTAGTTTGCAATGAGAAATTACAACACATGCGGTTAATACAGTTAGTTCGTGTGTGATTCTGTGTGCACAAAAACTTTGAAAAATGCAAACTAGTTGCTTGCGGTGGCTAGGAGTATCGCACACGATGCGTCTGCGAGTACTCATGTGCGATGATTAGTAAGTTACACATACATTTCCTTATGTTAACATATGTGTGAATTTGCAATATGGACAGTTAATATGCAAATGCCTTCTGGACATCGGGCACATGCTTAAACTCAATGAACTATGTACGATACTAACACTTTCCATGAAAATGTAAGAACTTGGGTAACAGCATTTGAGTAACATATATATAGTGGTTACACTATTTGACAAAAAAGGATCTTCGTAACACGGTTTTGACAACCATATGGTCCATATCTACATACTTAACATAGTAACAACTATCACATTTTAAGAGGCTAAGGGAAAACAACCAGATGGTCCATATCTAGATAGTTAACATAGTAACAGCTAGCACATTCTAAGTGGCCGAGGGCCAACAACCACAACTATCCAGTGGAAGCAGCTTGATCACGGCGACTCGGCATCTCGTCAATGAAAAGGAAGAGCCCTCTTGTGCCTTGGTAGAGCATGAGTAGAACAGTGTCTCCAATTTTCCAATATGGATGCATTGCCACGACAAGTGAGAACTTGTTAATTTGAATGGTTCCATTTCTACGGGAAATGCAGTACCATGCAATCACTTTGGCGTTATTAGCAGGCACAAGTGTAATTCCATCACACTGGGCAATTGATCCAGGAACTGCTACAGCGGGCAATTTCTGTTGACATGTAGAATAAAAACCAATTGTAACATATCGTTGAAGATATATATAGTTTATGAGCATCAACATTAAAATAAGACTTTTTACCAGCGTTTTGTGCACACAATTGGTCTTGTTAAATGTCTGCACCATAGGTCTAATTAATCCCATCCAAAATCCAGCGTCCATAAGTTGTGCTATCTCTATCAGATTATCAACAAAGTTTATGACATGCTTCAAGTCCTTCTAGTGAAATTTGGTACGCTTAGTAACATACAGATCATTCACTATGCATCCAACATATCCTGCTTAGAAGGTCGAAAGGTATTATTTATTCAGAACAGGGCAGAAGAATATATAGTGGATAAATTGGTAAATAGAATTTGTTACTTCCTAGGAACAGAGTGAGAATATGAAATCACAATTGGTTGCCTAAATACTGATCAATTAGTCAGAACAAATACCCTGATTTTTCTAAGTAATATAACACAATGGAGATAGTTGAAAGGACACTAACCTAGATCAGATTTTGATCGGCTGATGATGTTGGGGAAGTAAACATCCATGTTAATTAGACCAGGCTATGGTGCACACACTTGAATTTTATTGCCAGCTTTCAGTTCATAACACTTAGATATTTTCTCCAAAGGTCCGAATTAAAATAGGAGTGACCATCTTTATCAAGGTTTATGCTAACCGTCATTGTAAATCCATGTTGCATTGTCAATATGACATCCTGGGTCTCAGCAACAAAGTAAAGCCCAAGATTTCCATCTACTCCTATTCATGCAAAGAAAGAGATGTACTGCTTGAAATGAAAATTAAGATCGTAAATTAGATATATTGAAATAACAGAGCAAGATGCAAATATGGGAGTAACTGATAGAACAGATCAATATATAGATGAAAGCAAACTACAAAAATATAGAATTAAAAGTAGATAATGTAACAAAGATTTGATGCAAATATATAAATAATCTAGCAACAGATGGAATATGTTCACAAATTTATGCCATGCCGACCGTGGTAGGTTGAGATTGAACATACCGAGCGCTCCCTCAAGTCATCCGGAATGGTGAGAACTTTGTTTCCGACTGGCCACGACCACACTTGCCCGATTTGTGCTCGCACTATGGACAGATGAATGAACACCCACGAATCAGCTAGAACAAAAGTGATTCCACGGTGATTTCCGCCAGTTGATTAATAGCGACAGACGGACTGTGATAAGAGATGAGTGAATATTTCGCTAAGTTGATTACCTTCTCCATGAGAAAAATCCCTTGCCCAATCCCGCAAAAAACCCTAGTCGACCAGAGTCTAGAATGTCGGTGCAGATAGGCGGTGGAAAGCGGTAGGGGCGAAATCCCGTCTCGTTTGGAGCGCGACCTACACCCGCCGACAACAGCCTTCGAGCTTAGGGTGGCTGCCGCAATAGAAAGTAGATGAGGGGAAGAGTTGCCGAGGAGTCCATGGTGAGTGGGTGGGGACAAAGTGGGCGAGGGTTTTCTTTTTTCCTTTTGAATGTGTGAGTGAACACACACGGTTCACAGAGGCGACGAAGAAGAATCATGTGCGATAGTAAATCACCGAGATTGAATGGGAATCCAAATTTCATTTGTCCTTCATCCATGAGTTTTTTTCTATGATGAACATAAACCCTGCTAATCACCGTGTTCAAATTTGACACTTCTCCGGGTTCATTTACAATATTTAGGGGATTATGTGCATTTTGTAGGTATTAATGCACATAACTCAAATCCAAACAATTGGTGCTTGAAAAGGTGCACAAGAATGGTTTGGAAAAACCATACTCGCGGTATTCAATAATTTCTCAAGCCTTTTACAAGGAATGGGCAGAGATTTCAAGGGAATGCATGGCAATAGTCAACCACAAACGCGTCATCTACTGGGTTATCAACTATCGAACAATGAAATATGTGCTTGAAAAACATGACACCTGGCATGGTGCCATGGTATGGCCTCACCTTGCCCTGGTTAAAAGCTGAGAAGGTTTGATTTATGTTGTCATGCACCCCCTTCATAAGTCCAACCATCACTGAGGAACTTCAATGCTTTCAATAGGGAAATCACCAAGACTGAAGGGGAATCCAAATTTTCGTCCTAGTTTGTCATTCATTTTTTTTCCAATGATCAACATACCTCCTCAAATGCAACATGTTCAAATTTTAGATTTTTCCGGGATCATTTACCTTCTTTAGGGGATTATGTGCATTTTCTAGGCATTAATTATGCACATAATTCAAATTCGAACAATCGGTGCATGAAAAGGTGCACAAGAACGGTCTGGAAAACCATGCTCGTGCTATTTAGTAATTCTCATAGCTTTTACAAGGAATGGGTAGATATTTCAAGAAAATGTGTGGTAATAGTCGACCATAAACGCGTCGTTTACTAGGTTAACAACTATACAGAAATGAAATACATGCTTGGAAAACATGACGCCTGGTGTGGTGCCATGGTATGGCGTCACCATGCCCTGGTAAAATTTGGAGAATGTTTTCCTTATGTCGTCATGCACGCCTTTCATTAATCTAACCATCACCGAGGAAGTTTCATGGTTTCGAGGGGGAACTCACCAAGATTGAAGGGGGGTCCAAATTTCCTTTGTCCTTTGTCCATGAGTTTTTTCTACGATGAACATACACCCTACAAATTACCGTGTTCAAATTTGGCACCTTTCCGGGTTCATTTTCCATATTTAGGGGATTATGTGAATTTCCTAGGCATTAATGCACATAATTCAAGTTCAAACATTCGGTGCATGAAAGGGTGCACAAGAACGGCCTAGAAAACCATGCTCTTGCCATTTAGTAAATTCTCATGCCTTTTACAAGGAATGGACAGATATTTCGATTAAATGTGTGGCAATAGTCAACCACAAACATTTGTTTGTTGGGTTTTCAACTATAGAAAAAAATGAAATAAGTTCTTGAGAAACATGACGCCTAGCATGGTGTGCCATGGTATGACCTCACCATGCCCTGGTAAAAATTTGTGAAGGTTTGGCTTATATCGTCATGCACGCCCTTCATAAATCAAACCATCACCAAAGAAGTTACATGCTTTCGAGAGGGAAATCACCAAGATTGAAGGGGAATCCTAATTTTCTTTGTTCTTTGCCCTAGAGTTTTATTCTACGACGAACATTCACCCTGCAAATCACCGTGTTCAAATTTGGCATTTTTTCGGGCTCATTTACCATATTTAGGGGATTATGTGCATATCCTAGGCATTTAGCGCATACAAATCCAATCTAGCTACAACCGCATGGGTGTGATGTGACGGACGTGGATTGTCGTTCGATTGTGGCACATCCTACGGTGCATACGGGCGATCCGCGTGGCTGGGGTTCTGGCTAATCATAACGCAACACACCATAGGCTCAACGCACACTATTTCCGGAAGGGACAAAGATGAACAGTGTGCGATAATGAACTATCAAAATTGTAAGGGAAGCAAAATTTCTGTTGGTGTTTGTCGTTGAGCTCTTGAATACCACCGCACTGTACGGCTGCCTGGCCCCTGCATCCCTAAGCTCTCTCCAGGCATCGTCCATGGCACCGCGGCGCACAGTAACTGGTAAGAAAGCGATGGCATCCCGTCGGGCCACGTTCCTCACCGCCCGGACCGCACACATGGTAAGGAAGTGATGACATCTCGCCGCACCAAGTTCATCACCGCCTGCAGCCATACAGTTACATGGGTGGACTTTGAGGTTGCCATGGCTGAATGGGTGGTGGATCTAGAGGCGTCCAAAGCTGGACAGAAGGAGCAGAATAGGTGGAAAGTAGTCAACGAAAGAGAGTCCCACCGTCGCAAGAAAGAAGAGTCCGCACGCTGTGGTGAGGAGAGCTTGGTGGAGATCGAAGCACGATGGGCTACCGCCTACAAGGCCGGGAAGAAGTACGCCGGCGTCTGGTCACCATGCCCCGATGGCAGCATGTGAGAAGTAGTTTAAGTTTGTTGTATTAGAGCAAATTACCAGTAGTACTTTAGGTTTGTACTATTAACATACAATGTCGGTAAGTGCATCCTTTGAGGGCTTTGAGTGTTGATTAGCATGTGTGCCAGTCTGCGTTCTTCTGCGTTGATCATTAGAAGATCACAAAACACACGGTTTCTATGTCGTACCCGTTGATGTCTACTACACAACCTTCTTCTTGTAGACATTGTTGGGCCTCCAACTGCAGAGGTTTGTAGGACAGTAGCAAATTTCCCTCAAGTGGATGACCTAAGGTTTATCAATCCGTAGGAGGCATAGGATGAAGATGGTCTCTGTCAAGCAACCCTGCAACCAAATAACAAAGATTCTCTTGTTTCCCCAACACACCCAATACAATGGTAAATTGTACAGGTGCACTAGTTCGGCGAAGAGATGGTGATACAAGTGGTATATGGATAGTAGATATGAGTATTTGTAATCTAACAATAAAAAAACAGCAAGGTAACTAATGATAAAAGTGAGCGTAAACGGCATTGTAATGCTAGGAAATAAGGCCTAGGGTTCATACTTTCACTAGTGCAAGTTCCCTCAACAATAATAACATAATTGGATCACATAACTATACCTCACCATGCAACAAAGAGTCACTCCAAAGTCACTAATAGCGGAGAACGAACGAAGAGATTCTGGTAGGGTACAAAACCACCTCAAAGTTATTCTTTTCAATCATCCATTGGGCTATTCCTGTAAGTGTCACAAACAGCCCTAGAGTTCGTACTAGAATAACACCTTAAGACACAAATCAACAAAACCCTAATGTCACCTAGATACTCCAATGTCACCTCAAGTATCTGTGGGTATGATTATACGATATGCATCACACAATATCATATTCATCTATTCAACCAACACATAGAACCTCAAAGAGTGCCCCAAAGTTTCTACCGGAGAATCACGACAAAAACGTGTGCCAACCCCTATGCATAGGTTCATGGGCAGAACCCGCAAGTTGATCACCAAAACATACATCAAGTGAATCACGTGATATCCCATTGTCACCACGGATACGCACGGCAAGACATACATCAAGTGTTCTCAAATCTTTAAAGACTCGATCCGATAAGATAACTTCAAAGGGAAAACTCAATCCATTACAAGAGAGTAGAGGGGAGAAGAAACATCATAGGATCCAAATATAATAGCAAAGCTTGCGATACATCAAGATCGTATCACCTCAAGAATACGAGAGAGAGAGATCAAACACATAGCTACTGGTACATACCATCAGCCCCGAGGGAGAACTACTCCCTCCTCGTCATGGAGAGCACCAGGATGATGAAGATGGCCACCGGAGAGGGATTTCCCCCTCCGGTAGGGTGCCGGAACAGGTCTAGATTGGTTTTCGGTGGCTACGGAGGCTTCTGGCGGCGGAACTCCCGATCTATTGTGCTCCCCGATCGTTTTAGGGTATATGGAGATATATAGGTGGAAGAGGTATGTCAGGGGAGCCACGAGGGGGGTGGGCATGCCCCCCTGCCTCGTGGCTTCCTTGTTGCTTCCCTTACATGGACTCCAAGTCTCCCGGGTTGCTTTCCTTCAAAAAATAAGTTCCATGAAGTTTCAGGTCAATTGGACTCCGTTTGATTTTCCTTTTCTGCGATACTCTAAAACAAGGAAAAAACAAAAAGTGGCATTGGGCTCTAGGTTAATAGGTTAGTCCCAAAAATCATATAAAATATCATATAAAGGCATATAAAACATCCAAGGTTGATAATATAATAGCATGGAACAATCAAAAATTATAGATACATTGGAGACGTATCAGCATCCCCAAGCTTAATTCCTGCTCGTCCTCGAGTAGGCAAATGATAAAAACAGAATTTTTCATGTGGAATGCTACCTAACATATTTCTCTAAGTAATTCTTCTTTATTTTGGCATAAATGTTCAGATTCAAGACAAAAGTTTAATATTGACATAGAAACAATAATACTTCAAGCATACTATGTAAGCAATCATGTCTTCTCAAAATAACATGGCCAAAGAAAGCTATCCCTACAAAATCATATAGTCTGGCTATGCTCTATCTTCACCACACAAAATATTTAAATCATGCACAACCCCGATGACAAGCCAAGCAATTGTTTCATACTTTTGATGTTCTCAAACTTTTTCGATCTTCACGCAATACATGAGCGTGAGCCATGGACATAGCACTATAGGTGGAATAGAGTGGTGGTTGTGAAGAAGACAAAAGGGAGAAGATAGTCTCACATCAACTAGGCATACCAACGGGCTATGGAGATGCCCATCAGTAGATATCAATGTGAGTGAGTAGGGATTGGCATGCAACGGATGCACTAGAGCTATATGTGTATGAAAGCTCAAAAAGAAACTAAGTGGGTGTGCATCCAACTTTCTTGCTCACGAAGACCTAGGGCATTTTGAGGAAGCCCATCATTGGAATATACAAGCCAAGTTCTATAATGAAAGATTCCCACTAGTATATGAAAGTGACAACATAGGAGATTCTCTATCATGAAGATCATGGTGCTACTTTGAAGCACAAGTGTGGTAAAAGGATAGTAGCATTGCCCCTTCTCTCTTTTTCTCTCATTTTTTAATATATTTTTTATTTTTTATTTGGGCCTTCTCTTTTTTTATGGCCTCTTTTCTCTTTTCTTATTTGGGCTTCTTTGGCCTCTTTTATTTATTTATTTTCGTCCGGAGTCTCATCCCAACTTGTGGGGGAATCATAGTCTCCATCATCCATTCCTCACGGGGACAATGCTCTAATAATGATGATCATCACACTTTTATTTTCTTACAACTCAAGAATTACAACTCGATACTTAGGACAAGATATGACTCTATGTGAATGCCTCCGGCGGTGTACCGGGATGTGCAATGACTCATGAGTGACATGTATGACAGAATTATGAACGGTGGCTTTGCCACAAATACGATGTCAACTACATGATCATGCATAGCAATGACAATGATGGGGCGTGTCATAATAAATAGAACGGTGGAAAGTTGCATGGCAATATATCTCGGAATCGCTATGCAAATGCCATAATAGGTAGGTATGGTGGCTGTTTTGAGGAAGATATATGGTGGGTTTAAGGTATCGGCGAAAGTTGCGCGGTACTAGAGAGGCTAGCAATGGTGGAAGGGTGAGAGTACGTATAATCCATGGACTCAATATTAGTCATAAAGAACTCACATACTTATTGCAAAAATATATTACTTATCGAAACAAAGTACTATGTGCATGCTCCTAGGGGGATAGATTGGTAGGAAAAGACCATTGCTCATCCCCGACCGCCACTCATAAGGAGGACAATCAATAAATAAGTCATGCTCCGACTTCATCACATAACGGTTCACCATACGTGCATGCTACGGGAATCACAAACTTTAGAACAAGTATTTATCAAATTCACAACTACTCAACTAGAATACTTTAATATCACCATCTTGATATCTCAAAACAATTATCAAGTATCAAACTCCTCATAGTATTCAATGCACTTTATATGAACGTTTTTATTATATCCCTCTTGGATGCCCATCATATTAGGACTAGTATCATAACCAAAGCAAACTACCATGCTGTTCTAAAGAATCTCAAAATAATATAATTGAAGCATGAGAGTTCATCTATTTCTTCAAAATAAAACTACCACCATGCTCTAAAATATATAAGTGAAGTACTAGAGCAAACAACAAACTACTCTGAAAGATATAAGTGAAGATCAATGAGTAGTTGAGTAATTATGCAACTATGTGAAGACTCTCTAGAATTTAAGAATCTCTTGGTATTTTCTTCAAACATCAAGCAAAAAAAATGAAATAAGATGACGCTCCAAGCAAAACACATATCATGTGGCGAATAAAAATATAGCTCCAAGTAAAGTTACCGATGAACAAAGACGAAAGAGGGAATGCCTTCCGGGGCATCCCCAAGCTTTGGCTCTTGGTTGTACTTGAATATTACCTTGGGGTGCCTTGGGAATACCCAAGCTTAGGCTCTTGCCACTCCTTATTTCATAGTCCATCAAATCTTCACCCAAAACTTGAAAACTTCACAACACAAAACATAATAGAAAACTCGTAAGCTCCGTTAGTATAAGAAAATAAGTCACCACTGAGGTACTGTTGTGAACTCATTCTAAATTCATATTGGTGTAATATGTACTGTATTCCAACTTATCTATGGTTCATACCCTCCCATAGTACTCATAGATTCATCAAAATAAGCAAACAACACATCAAAAACAGAATCTGTCAAAAACAGAACAGTCTGTGGTAATCTGGATCAAACGTATACTTCTAGAACTCATAAAATTCTCAAATAAATTCGTGGACCTGAGGAATTTATCTATTAATCATCTTCAAAAATAGTTAACTCAATATCACTCTCCAATAAAAACTGGCAGCAATTCTCGTGAGCGCTGAAGTTTCTGTTTTTTACAGCAAGCTTAACAAGACTTTCCCCAAGTCTTCCCAACGGTTCTACTTGGCACAAACACTAATTAAAAGAATAAAACCACATATAAAGAGAGGCTAGATAAATTATTTATTTCTCAACAGCATCAAAAAGCAAGGAACAAAAATAAAATTGGGTTGCCTCCCAACAAGCACTATCATTTAACGCCCCTAGCTAGGCACGATGATTTCAAGGATGCTCACATAAAGGATAAGAATTGAAACATAAGGAGAGCATCATGAAGAATATGACTATCACATTTTAGTCTAACCCACTTCCTATGCATAGGGATTTTGTGAACAAACAACTTGTGGGAACAATAATCAACTAGCATAGGAGGGCAAAACAAGCATAACTTCAAAACTTTAAGCACATAGAGGAAACTTGATATTATTGCAATTCCTACAAGCATATATTCCTCCCTCGTAATAATTTTTAGTAGCATCATGAATGAATTCAACAATATAACTATAACATAAATCATTCTTTTCATGATCTACAAGCATAGAATTTTTATTACTCTCCACATAAGCAAACTTCTTCTCATGAATAGTAGTGGGAGCAAACTCAACAAAATAACTATCGTGTGAGGCATAATCCAATTGAAAACTACAATCATGATGAATAGTTTCATGGATATCATTATTCTTTATAGCATACAAGTCATCACAATAATCATCACAACTTTGTTCTCATAATCAATTGGAACCTCTTCCGAAATAGTGGATTCATCACAAAATAAAGTCATGACCTCTCCAAATCCACTTTCATCAATATAATCATCATAAATAGGAGGCATTCTTTCATCATAATAAATTTGCTCATCAAAACTTGGGGGACAAAAATATCATCTTCATCAAAAATAGCTTCCCCAACTTGTGGCTTTGCATATCATTAGCATCATGGATGTTCAAGGAATTCATACTAACAACATTACAATCATGCTCATCATTCAAATATTTAGTGCCAAACATTTTAATGCATTCTTCTTCTAACACTTTGGCACCATTTTCCTTTCCATCATACTCATGAAATATATTAAAAAGATGAAGCGTACGGCACAATTTTCCTTTCCATCCATATTTTTTTGTAGTTTTCTTTTATAAACTAAACTAGTCCTAAAACAAGAAACAGAAAGATTCGATTGCAAGATCTGAAGATATACCTTCAAGCACTCACCTCCCCAGCAACGGCGCCAGAAAAGAGCTTGATGTCTACTAGACAACCTTCTTCTTGTAGACGTTGTTGGGCCTCCAAGTGCAGAGGTTTGTAGGACAGTAGCAAATTTCCCTCAAGTGGATGACCTAAGGTTTATCAATCCGCAGGAGGCGTAGGATGAAGATGGTCTCTCTCAAGCAACCCTGCAACCAAATAACACAGAGTCTCTTGTGTCCCCAACACACCCAATACAATGGTAAATTGTATATGTGCACTAGTTCGGCGAAGAGATTGTGATACAAGTGGTATATGGATAGTAGATATGAGTATTTGTAATCTGAAAATAAAAAAATAGCAAGGTAACTAATGATAAAAGTGAGCATAAATGGTATTGCAATGCTAGGAAATAAGTCCTAGGGTTCATACTTTCGCTAGTGCAAGTTCCCTCAACACAATCTCAGATTCATCTATTCAACGAACACCTAGAACCTCAAAGAGTGCCCCAAAGTTTCTACCAGAGAATCACGACGAGAATGTGTGCCAACCCCTATGCATAGGTTCATGGGCGGAACCCGCAAGTTGATCACCAAAACATACCTCAAGTGAATCACGTGATATCCCATTGTCACCACAAATACGCACGGCAAGACATACATCAAGTGTTGTCAAATCTTTAAAGACTCAATCCGATAAGATAACTTCAAAGGGAAAACTCAGTCCATTACAAGAGAGTAGAGGGGAGAAGAAACATCATAGGATCCAAATATAATAGCAAAGCTCGCGATACATCAAGATCGTATCACCTCAAGAACATGAGAGGGAGATCAAACACATAGCTACTAGTACATACCCTTAGCCCCGAGGGAGAACTACTCCCTTCTCATCATGGAGAGCACCGGGATGATGAAGATGGCCACCGGAGAGGGATTGCCCCCTCTGGCAAGGTGCCGGAACGGGTCTAGATTGGTTTTCGGTGGCTACGGAGTTTCTGGCGGCGCAACTCCCGATCTATTGTGCTCCCCGGTCGTTTTAGGATATATGGAGATATATATATAGGCGGAAGAAGTACGTCAGGGGAGCCACGAGGGGCCCACGAGGGTGGAGGCCGCGCCCACCTGCCTCGTGGTTTCCTCGTTGCTTCCCTTACGTGGACTCCAAGTCTCCTAGGTTGCTTTCCTTCCAAAAATAAGTTCCGTGAAGTTTCAGGTCAATTGGACTCCATTTGATTTTCCTTTTCTGCGATACTCTAAAACAAGGAAAAAACAAAAACTGGCACTGGGCTGTAAGTTAATAGGTTTGTCCCAAAAATCATATAAAGTAGCATATAAAGGCATATAAAACATCCAAGGTTGATAATATAATAGCATGGAACAATCAAAAATTATAGATACATTGGAGACGTATCACCCGTCTACTTTTTTGTGTTAATGATCCATAAGTCAGTTACCTGTGCGATGTTTCCTAATAAAGCAGGTGTACCATTGACCGAAAAAATCTACCATACATGTACATTTTTTTGGAGACGGGATCTGCCAATTTTCCGTTTTCTCGCACACGAGTATTTTACACGCTTCGTCTGTGTTGTGTGTTTCCCCCGCCCAAGTTTCATGTTTGGAAGCGAAATTTTCATTAGGCGCACAATTTCATAATTTATTCCTCCAACCACATCCCCACACATCGTATTTACTCAGTATCTCCCCCTCGCGCCTCCCCTGACCGGCATCTCAAACCGCCGCCACCGCAACCACAGCTTCAACCACATCTACGTTCTACTCAGATCCAGTCAGGTAACCCACCGATCTCTATCACGGTCCCGGCCTGATTGCTTAAATGGCGCCTTCGAAACATCCTCATGCCTCCAAATCCCCACTGCCAGGAGCTGATGCGGTCCATGGGGCGATGGCCACTATGCGTGTTGACCCACAGGAACACCTTGCCTCCGCCGCCACCGACATGGTGCAGGCTCTGGCCCAGATGAAGTGCCCCAACGACTACCCCCCAGGACTTAACAGGTTAGATGTGACCAGCTAAATCTTACCAATACCACTTACAACGGCTATGATTTGTACGGTTGATGTATTAAGCATCTTCGTGCCTTGTTTATTTCAGTACTGCACACTTGTGATGTTCAAATATTATGGTGTCCATCTCAGTTTCACCAATACCAGCAACAAACTTACAATACATGAATCATGATATCACTAGAGATGCTTCCCATTTGTTATTTTTGGTAGATGCTAACCCTGTTGTACTTAACATGCTTGTCCATGTACTTACGCAGGGTTATAACAATAGATGTTGTTATTTGCCGTCGAGGTTAGCTGCATCCCATGTCTTGCCATATTTCACATCATTTGCACAATTGCAGTTTAACTTCTATCATTGACTGGTTGCCTGTAGGTACACATGTAAGTGGCACTGATCCATGCTTCCATCCGGAGGAATAGCTCGCCTCCGCCGTCACTGACTTTGGGCGGGCTCTGGCCAAGATGAAGTGCCACAGCAACTACCACTTAGGACTTACCAAGTATGTACTCACAAGTTCAATCTTACCAATACAAGTTGCAATTAATGGCTATGTTCTGTACGGTCGATGTATTAAGCATGTTCTAGTAAATATGCCTAACACATTTTAGCTACTTTCCCTACCTATTTATAGACATCAAGGCCATTCTCTGCTCTGGCAGCACCTGCCGTGTGACGTTTAACTATGCCAATTGCATTTTTATCAGTACCGGTTTCAATGGCTATTAAGTCTGTTGCAATTAACAGTTGAATCCATTTTTAAATAGTTGTATTTCAATGGTGTAGGATCGAAAGTATGTCTAGAGGGGGGTGATTAGACTACTTGACCAAATAAAAACTTAACCTTTTCCTAATTTTAGTTCTTGGCAGATTTTAGCTATTTTAGGACAAGTCAAGCAATCATCACACAATACAAGCAAGCATGCAAAGAGTATTTTGGTAGTGGAAAGTAAAGCATGCAACTTGCAAGAATGTAAAGAGAAGGGTTTGGAGAATTCAAACGCAATTGGAGACACGGATGTTTTTCCCATGGTTCGGATAGGTGGTGCTATCCTACATCCACGTTGATGGAGACTTCAACCCACAAAGGGTAACGGTTGCGAGAGTCCACACAGGGCTCCACCCACAAAGGGTAACGGTTGCGCCAGTCCACACAGGGCTCCACCCACGAAGGATCCACGAAGAAGCAACCACCCACAAAGGGTCCACGAAGAAGCAACCTTGTCTATCCCACCATGGCCATCGCCCACACAGGACTTGCCTCACTAGCGGTAGATCTTCACGAAGTAGGCAATCTCCTTGCCCTTACAAACTCCTTGGTTCAACTCCACAATCTTGTTGGAGGCTCCCAAGTGACACCTAGCCAATCTAGGAGACACCACTCTCCAAGAAGTAACAAATGGTGTGTAGGTAATGAACTCCTTGCTCTTGTGCTTCAAATGATAGTCTCCCCAACACTCAACTCTCTCTCATAGGATTTGGATTTTGTGGAAAGAAGATTTGAGTGGAAAGCAACTTGGAGAGGCTAGAGATCAAGATTCATATGGTAGGAATGGAATATCTTGGTCTCAACACATGAGTAGGTGGTTCTCTCTTAGAACATATGAGTTGGAATGGTGTATGTGTTCTGATGGCTCTCTCTTCGAATGAAGAGGAGGTGGAGGGGTATATATAGCCTCCACACAAAATCCAACCGCTACACACAGTTTTCCAATCTCGGTGGGACCGAATCAACAAACTCGGTCGGACCGAAAATGTAAACCTAGTGACCGTTAGAGATTTTCGGTGGGACTGACATGCAACTCGGTAGGACCGATATGGTTAGGGTTTGGGCATAACATAATCTCGGTGAGACCGATTACACAAACTTGGTGAGACCGAATTTGGTAATTAGCTAACCAGAGAGTTGGTCAGGCAAACTCGGTGGGACCGATTTGCTCTTTCGGTGAGACCGAAAAGTTACAAAGGGGAAACACTGAATTTACATTGCAATCTCGGTGGGACCGATTCGCTCTTTCGGTGAGACCGAAAAGTTACGAAAGGGAAACAGAGAGTTTGCAATCCCATCTCGGTGAGACCGAGATCCCTATCGGTAGAACCGAATTGCTAGGGTTTGGCAGTGGCTTATGACAAGTGAAACTCGGTGGTGCCGGATAGGAAGAATCGGTAGGACTGAGTTTGGCTTAGGGTTTAGGTCATATGTGGATATGGGAAAGTAGTTGAGGGTTTTGGAGCATATCACTAAGAACATGAAGCAAGAGGCTCCTTAAGCAACACCTCATCCCTCCTTGATAGTATTGGCTTTTCCTAAAGACTCAATGTGATCTTGGATCACTAAAATATAAAATGAAGAGTCTTGAGCTTTTGAGCTTGAGCCAATCCTTTGTCCTTAGCATTTTGAGGGTTCCACTTTCACATCCATGCCATGCCAATCATTGAGCTTTCCTGAAATAATCATCTTGGAATAGCATTAGCTCAATGAGCTATATGTTGTTATGAATTACCAAAACCACGCACTTTCAATCTCCCCCTTTTTGGTAATTGATGACAACATATAGATCAAAGCTTCGACAAATGATAATAAGCATGAAATATATCGTCGCTTTGAGAAGTATGTGATAAGTAAGAGCTCCCCCTAAATTTGTGCATATTTAAAATTTGCTTTGGACTGCAAATGCAGAAGGAGTTAGAGTCATGGGTTACTCTTCCATGTCACATACATCTTGGTGGAGCGCTTAAAATGATAAGAATGAAATACATGCACTCATCACCAAGAATAGTGAATGATCACATAAGATATATAAGATAATAACATTAATCAAACATTAAGTGTAGCTTATGATCAAACACATGATCATCAATGTCTCACGAGCATAGTATCTCAAGCACTCAAAAGCAAACAAGTTCGAAAAACCACCAAATAAAGCAAGAGAGAACAGCAACACTCTCTCTCTCTCGAAGCCTATGATCTATACATTTTTCTCCCCCTTTGGCAACAAGTTACCAAAAAGTTCCTAGAAAATGCATAGCTAGATCGACGCTCAGGCTTGATCTTCAGGTGGTGGTGGAGTCCGAATCACTCCAAGGAAGAAGGCTTCTGTAGATGCTGAAGTAGACGCTGGAGTTGGAGCTGAAGTAGACGCTGGAGCAGGTTGGGCTGGTGCTACAGCTGGAGCTAAGGCAGTTGCTCTTGTGTCAGGAACTGGCACTGCAGACGACCTCGGACCTCGTGGCACTCTGGCAAAGGCATCAGTGGTTGTCTTCCCTTTCCTCTCCTGCATATCGTCTTGAAGTTGCTCCACTGCAGTCTGAATTTATGTCACCTTGACATCCAAGTCACAGAACTTTTGTTCCATGATTCTCTCTAGGCTTGCCTGGTTTTGAGTTAGGGTGGCTAGTCCTTTCTCAATCCACAGGGTGGATGCAATCAGGTAACCAAGATGCTCTTGTTTGGTTTTCAAGAAATACTCAGATGCCTCCTCTTGAGTTGGCATCTTGGCAGCTTTCTCCTTCCTTGCCTTCTCCTTCTTTTCTTGTGCTTGAACTGATGATGGCTCATTCTCAGTCATTACAACTTGATTGTCCTCAAAATCTGGACGGATCGGTAGGTGTTCCTTGTCCAATAAATATATGCCCGTGCCCATCTTGGAGTTGGTGAGCTCCTGAATTTGAGGAGCATAACCACAGCTCCTCTTCTGATCTGCTGCAGTCCTCTTGATAGTCTCTACTATTAGGCTCATGACCTTGAATTTCCGTGGCACATCAAATACATGTAGCAAGTTGATTGCATGGCCTCTGATCATCTTGTGATCTCCAGACTTGGGCAATAAGGTGTGCCTCAATATCCAATTGGTGGTTGGCAGCCCTGACAGAAGATAATGCACTGAGCCAAATTTGAAAGTGTCAAGAGCTTCATTGGGAATTCCCTTGTACATGTTGGACATTGAGTTATGATCCATTTTCTTCTTGGCATAGATATCCAAGTCATCTGCTTGCTCCTCTGGGGCATTGATCAACTTTGCCCATTCCTCAACAGTTGATTGGTACCTCGTACCCTCAGACATCCATGTGATCCTCCCATTTGGATAAAAGTGTGCCGTGGAGTAGAATTGCATGATGAGCTCCTCGTTCCACTTTGTGAGCTTCTGCCCAACAAAGTCAGCAACTCCACAAGCACTAAAGCTGTCATACACTCCAGGGTAGTGTTCCTCATTTTCCTTCATGTACTCCCAATCGACCCATCTCATGTCACAGACTATTGGCTTCTTGTCTAGCAGCACTGTCTCATAAAAATCTTGCTGCTCCTTGGTGTGAAACTTGTAATCCACAGCAGTCCTTCTCCTTGAAGCATACGGATCTGCTTCTCTCCACTTCCTCAGCCCTGAGTCTCTCCTGAGCTTCATATCTTCAGCCACAGGATGAGCATCGTTGTGGTCTGGGATCTTGGGCTTGAGCTTTCTCAGAATTTGCTCTTCATCCTCTTCTTCAGCAACAATCTCAGGCATTGGGGCCTTGTTCTTCTCAGCTGCAGGAATGCTCCTTGTATTCCTCTTTGGTGCAGACTTGGGCTTGGAGGCAGATTTGGGTGCTTCTTTGGGCTTAGATGCAGCAGCCCCTGTCCTGATAGCATCACCCATAAGCTTAGGTGCTTTAGGTGCTCGTGCAGCAACCTCTTCTTCCTCTTCCTCTTCCATAATGGAAGCCTTTCCAAGCACTCTGGCTACGGTCTTCTTGACCCTTTCCTTCCTATTCTTGCCTTCTGCAGCAACTGGCTCTTTGGGTGCAGGCTTTTCAGTTGAAGCTCTAGCCTTTGACATAGGCTGCCTGCCTGCTGGCCTTTTGATCTTTAGACCTGGCTTTGTGCCTTGAGCTGGATCAACTCTCTTTGATGTGGCCTCTTCTTCTGCCACATAATCTTCATCTTCAGAATCAGAAGTTCTCTTCTTCCTTTGTCTAGTGGCAGCTTTTGGCAGATTGCTTGGGATACTTCTGCTGCCATCATATGAAGAGCTGGAGGGGCTAGTGCCCTCACTCATATGCACTCGCTCTTCTGACATGTTTTGGCTATCACTCTGATCATACATGCTGCAAACTCTGACTGTTGACCCTGTGAATAGTTTATAGATGAGGTAGAATGGATGAGCATCACAAAATGCAGAGATTTTTGCAAAAGAATGATCCAAAAACTTAGTTCTAGTTTCCCACTGAAATCATCTCGGATCTACCGATTTTCAAACTCGGTGATACCGAAGCAGTTGTGGAACCTAAACTAGTGAACTCGATAGGACCGAGTCCCAGTTCGGTGGCATGAGACTGCTAGGGTTTCACAGAATTCCAAAATCGGTCACACCGATAAGTAATTCTCGGTCAGACCGAGTCTCACTTGTGCAATGGCATAAGCCAAATCGGTGGGACCGAGTTTTTCAACTCGGTGGGTCCGAGATGGTTTCGGCGGAAACCTAACCGTAAATTTTCGAATCAAACCTAATCTACGAGCGTATTGACTGGATAGGAGTGTTTCAATCGTGGCAAGAATCATGATGATCACAATGTGCTAAGAATCGGATTGGGGAATAGCACAAAGATCGAGTCCATACACTAGTTCGGCGGAGACTCGCTACGGCGGCAATGGTGGGGCAGAATTCCCGTTGACGGTGACGGAGACCAGCGACTGGAGGCGGCTGGCGGCGAGGAGACGATCTGGAGACCACATTGGCAGAGCAGGCTATCGCGCGGGCGAAGGAGTTCGAAGAAATTTCCAAATTTTGCCCGTGACTATATATAGCCCGACCTTGTCGGTGTGACCGAGTGGAACAACTCAGTGGCACCGAGATTCATAACTGCAAGCAGTTACTGAAACTCGGTGTGACCAAAAGGTTCAAATCGGTTGCACCGAGATCGAAAACCTAGATCAACTTAGTGATCTCGGTAGGACCGAAAGTAGGGTATCGGTCAGACCGAGAATCATAAAGAGGTTTTGGAAGTTTAAGTCTATGACGAATCGGGGACTCCGAGCGCTCCTCACACAAAGTGGTTCGAATCTGACTTGATCAAATTTTGTGATGTAGCATGAATAGAGTTTGAGACGAGAAAAGCATAGATAGCTAGAGGAGGTTCTTAGGCATTCTTGTCCATCCACTTAGCAAAAGAAAATAAAACCAAACAATCAAAACAACAAGTGGATGTCCTCGAATGAGTAAAATATGCAACCAGCATGCTCACACAATAAGATGGCAAATGAAATATGTGACAAGTCATGCACAACCAATTCTAGCAACTATCAAGCAATTTGCGATGACTAGGTCATCTATATATGAGTATATTGACTTAGGAGTCAAGTGAGAACACTTGATCATAGGTCATACTCATCATTTAAGCTCAAGTGGGGTTACCACTTTTACATAAAGCATTGTTGTGTTCACATCTTTAGAGTTGCTTTAGCTCAAGTCTTAGAGTAAAGCTCCCCCTAGATGTGATATCCCCCCTAAGAGGGATGAACTAACCTTGGGTTTTGTCGTTGATGACTTCATGTAGATGTTGAAGATGTGGATGCTCAATGTTGATGTAGATCACTTGGAGCTATCCATTTGAGTGAATTGCACTTTCAATACCTACATGGGTTAGTCCCACAAGGAACAAACAAGGATATCCATAGACATAGAGTGATGCACACACAAGATGATGTCCATGAAAACTTTTAGGTTACCTTGTCCCTTGTCTTACCAACAAGAGGGTTTGTGACTCCTTGAACTAGTGCTAGATGTGGAAGTTGATTGCACTTGTTCTTGCCAAAATGATAAGAGTGAAGTATGTTGGCGGAGTCACCCTCAAGAACTCTCTAGTTCTTCTTCTTTTGGATCCACACCATCTTGATGGGAATCCTTGAAGTTGTAGTCGTACTTGATGAAGTGGAACTTGAAGTAGTCTTGGGAATCCACTTGACTAAGGTCTTAGGAGCTTCTTCAAATGCGTCAATTTCCTCTTGAAGCTTGTCCTTGCCTTTTTGCTTGTAGTCTTGTGGTGGAAGATCATCTTGAGCTTGTGTCCCCTTGAAAGAGGTATCATACTTCTCTTGTTGAGGAACAAACTTTGTCTTGGGGTATTGATCTTCTTCCCACTCAACTCCATTGGCATTGAACTTTCGTTCAAAACCAACACCTTGATTCTTCCGGTGCATTGCTTGCTTGCGCACAATTTCCTCGAATTGCTTACTCCCGGCAAGGCTTTTGTACACTCTTTTCTCTATAATTCGCTTCAATAAGCTATTTTCTTGCTCAAGTGTAACTTGGATAAGAGAATCATTAGTGGAATCAAGAGAACTACTAGAAGCAACAATATTGGATTTAGCATGATCATTGTTACTACTAGAGGAAGAATCTTTCTTGTTCTTGTTACTAGACTTGACTTGAGGCATGTAAGTGGATAAGAGTAAACGCTTGGCAATGTGAGAAGAACTTTTCTTGCGGAGATCATCATTGATTGCTTTTAAGAACTCATGCTCTTGCTCAAGATTGAGCTTTTCAAAGCGTAATTTCTCATGAGCTCTTAAAAGTTCTCGATGATCTTCGAAGGTAGTTTCATGGGCTAACTTAAGAGTATTTAGTTCTTTAGTTAGGGCCTCAACCTTGTCCTTATCATTGTCATTCGTTTTATCTTGATTAGCATGTTTAATTGACGTTTCATCATAGTATTCATCACTAGAGTTGTCAACAAGCAAATCATCACCTAACAAGTCATCTTCATCACTATTGAAATCAATATACTCGGGGTGTGTTACCTTAGGACCTTTGGCCATGAAGCATCTTCCAATTCCTTCATTTGGTGAGTCAAATATGTCGTAGGAGTTGGTTGACACAAGTGCTAGACCGGCAACACCTTCATTTTGAGTATCTTCGGAGTCGGAGTGATAACTTCTCTCGGAGTGGCTGTCGGAGTCGGAGCCGGATACCCATTCACCAACATGAGCTTGATGTCTTTGTCTTGTGTAGCTCCTTGATGATTTTTCCTTTCTTTCTGAATCCTTTCTTCTCCGTGAGTATCTTCATTCATAACAATCATCTCTACTCCTTCTCTCTCTTGGTGGTGATTCTTTGCTTCTTCTTTTTGGAGAATCTTCTCTTCTCTTGTAGGGATCCGTACACTCATTGGAATAGTGTCCGGGTCTTCCACGACTGTAGCAGTTTCGCTCTCGACTAGAAGATCTTTTGTCATTGTAGGACCTTGACTTGAAGCTTCTATCTTTGCTTCTACTCTTGTAGAACTTGTTGAAGTTCTTCACCATTAAGCTCAATTCTTCATTGAAGTCTTGTTTCTCACTTGATGATGTAGGGGCTTCACATGAGGCTTTATAGGCACCACTTGATTTGTTGTGAAGTTCCTCTTTATCCTTAAGTGACATCTCATGAGCAACAATTCTTCCAATCACCTCCGTTGGCTTGAGATCTTTGTAATTGGGCATCATTTGGATCAATGTGCACACGGTATCATATTTTCCATCCAAGGCTCTTAGAATCTTCTTGATGATGAATCTATCGGTCATCTCTTCACTTCCTAAGCCGGCAATCTCATTTGTGATGAGAGCAAGCCTAGAGTACATTTCAGTGACACCTTCACCATCCTTCATCTTGAACTTGTCAAGTTGGCTTTGAAGCACATCCAACTTGGATTCCTTGACGGAGTCGGTACCTTCGTGCATATCAATCAAAGTGTCCCAAATTTTCTTCACATTCTCAAGACGGCTGATTTTGTTGAATTCTTCGGGGCACAATCCGTTAAAGAGAATATCACAAGCTTGAGCATTGTATTGCAACATCTTCAACTCATCCGTGGTAGCTTCACGGTTTGGTTCTCTCCCATCAAAGAAGTCACCTTGCAAACCAACACACACAATAGCCCAAACGGCGAGGTTATGTCCAAGAATATGCATTTTCCTTTTATGCTTCCAACTAGCAAAATTAATACCATCAAAGTAGGGACCTCTACGGTGATAATTTCCCTCGCTAGACGCCATACTCTCCTAGGTTGTGAAACCAAGGCTATGACCACCAAAAGCTATGGAGATCAAAGCAAATGGAGACCAAAGCTCTGATACCACTTGTAGGATTGAAAGTTGTCTAGAGGGGGGTGATTAGACTACTTGACCAAATAAAAACTTAACCTTTTCCCAATTTTAGTTCTTGGAAGATTTTAGCTATTTTAGGACAAGTCAAGCAATCATCACACAATTCAAGCAAGCATGCAAAGAGTATTTTGGCAGCGGAAAGTAAAACATGCAACTTGCAAGAATGTAAAGAGAACGGTTTGGAGAATTCAAATGCAATTGGAGACACGGATGTTTTTCCCGTGGTTCGGATAGGTGGTGCTATCCTACATCCACGTTGATGGAGACTTCAACCCACAAAGGGTAACGGCTGCGGGAGTCCACACAGGGCTCCACCCACAAAGGGTAACGGTTGCGCGAGTCCACATAGGGCTCCACCCACGAAGGGTCCACGAAGAAGCAACCACCCACAAAGGGTCCATGAAGAAGCAACCTTGTCTATCCCACCATGGCCATCACCCACACAGGACTTGCCTCACTAGCGGTAGATCTTCACGAAGTAGGCGATCTCCTTGCCCTTACAAACTCCTTGGTTCAACTCCACAATCTTGTCGGAGGCTCCCAAGTGACACCTAGCCAATCTAGGAGACACCACTCTCCAAGAAGTAAAAAATGGTGTGTAGGTAATGAACTCCTTGCTCTTGTGCTTCAAATGATAGTCTCCCCAACACTCAACTCTCTCTCATAGGATTTGGATTTTGTGGAAAGAAGATTTGAGTGGAAAGCAACTTGGAGAGGCTAGAGATCAAGATTCATATGGTAGGAATGGAATATCTTGGTCTCAACACATGAGTAGGTGGTTCTCTCTCAGAACATATGAGTTGGAATGGTGTATGTGTTCTGATGGCTCTCTCTTCGAATGAAGAGGAGGTGGAGGGGTATATATAGCCTCCACACAAAATCCAACCGTTACACACAGTTTTCCAATCTCGGTGGGACCGAATCAACAAACTCGGTCGGACCGAAAATGTAAACCTAGTGACCGTTAGAGATTTTCGGTGGGACTGACATGCAACTCGGTAGGACCGATATGGTTAGGGTTTGGGCATAACGTAATCTCGGTGAGAGCGATTACACAAACTCGGTGAGACCGAATTTGGTAATTAGCTAACCAGAGAGTTGGTCAGGCAAACTCGGTGGGACCGATTTGCTCTTTCGGTGAGACCGAAAAGTTACAAAGGGGAAACACTGAATTTACATTGCAATCTCGGTGGGACCGACTCGCTCTTTCGGTGAGACCGAAAAGTTACGAAAGGGAAACAGAGAGTTTGCAATCCCATCTCGGTGAGACCGAGATCCCTATCGGTAGAACCGAATTGCTAGGGTTTGGCAGTGGCTTATGACAAGTGAAACTCGGTGGCGCCGGATAGGAAGAATCGGTAGGACTGAGTTTGGCTTAGGGTTTAGGTCATATGTGGATATGGGAAAGTAGTTGAGGGTTTTGGAGCATATCACTAAGCACATGAAGCAAGAGGCTCATTAATCAACACCTCATCCCTCCTTGATAGTATTGGCTTTTCCTAAAGACTCAATGTGATCTTGGATCACTAAAATATAAAATGAAGAGTCTTGAGCTTTTGAGCTTGAGCCAATCCTTTGTCCTTAGCATTTTGAGGGTTCCACTTTCACATCCATGCCATGCCAATCATTGAGCTTTCCTAAAATAATCATCTTGGAATAGCATTAGCTCAATGAGCTATACGTTGTTATGAATTACCAAAACCACCTAGGGATAGTTGCACTTTCAAATGGCTACAAACTTACAAAACATGACTTAGGATGTTATTAAGCCTGTTGCAATTAACAGCTGAATCCATTTTTTAATCTGTCCCTTCGCTACCATCCTACTCTCCGCAATGAAGATATACTAGAGACGCTGCCCATTTGCTGTTTTTGGTAGATGCTAACCCAGTTGTACTTAACATTCCTGTCCATGTACTTATGTAGGGTCATAATGGCCGATGCTGTTGTTTGCCGTCGAGGTTAGCTGCATCCCATGTCTTGCACTATTTCACATCATTTGTGCAATTGCAGTTTAACTTCTACCATTTAACAGTTGCCTGTAGGTACACATGTCAGTGGCACAGATGCACGCTTCAACCCGGAGGAACATCTCGGCTCCGCCATCGCTGACTTTGGGTGGGCTCTGGCCAAGATGAAGTGCCCCAGCAACTACCTCTCAGGACTTACGAGGTATGTACTCACGAGTCCAATCTTACCAATAGAAGTTGCAATTAACTGCCATGTTCTGTACGGTCAATGTATTAAGCATGTTCTAGTAAATATGCCTGACACATTTTATCTACTTTCCCTACCTTTTTATAGACATCTAGGCCATTCTCTGCTCTGGCAACACCTACCGTGTGATGTTTAACTATGCCGATTGCATTCTTATCAATACCAGTTTCGATGGCTATTAAGCCTGTTGCAATTAATAGTTGAATCCATTTTTAAACAGTTGTATTTCAATTGCTACAAACTTACAAAACATGACTTAGGATGCTGTTAATCCTGTTGCAATTAACAATTGTATCCATTTTTTAATCTTTCCCTTCGCTACCATGCTACTCTCTGCAATGAAGATATACTAGAGATGCTTCCCATTTGCGATTTTTTGTAGATGCTAACCCTGTTGTACTGAACATGCCTATCCATGTACTTTCGTAGGGTCATAATGGCCGATGCTGTTGTTTGTCATCGAGGTTAGCTCCATCCCATCTCTTGCAGTATTTCACATCATTTGTCCATTTGCAGTTTAACTTCTACCATTGACTGGTTGCTTGTAGGTACACATGTCAGTGGCATTGATCCAAGCTTCGACATGGAGGAACAGCTCGCCTCCGCCTTTGCTGACTTTTGGCGGGCTCTGGGCAAGATGAACTGCCCCAACAACTACCTCTCAGGACATACCACGTATGTACTCACCGGTTCAATCTTACCAATACAAGTTGCAATTAATGGCTATGTTTTGTACGGTCGATGTATTAAGCATGTTCTAGTAAATATGCCTAACACGTTTTAGCTACTTTCCCTACCTTTTTATAGACATCAGGGCCATTCTCTGCTCTGGCAGCACCTGCCGTGTGATGTTTAACTATGCCAATTGCGTTTTTATCAGTACCGGTTTCAATGGCTATTAAGCTTGTTGCAATTAACAGTTGAATCCATTTTGAAATAGTTGTATTTCAAATGGCTACAAACTTACAAAACATGACTTAGGATGTTATTAAGCCTGTTGCAATTAACAGTTGTATCCATTTTTTAATCTGTCCCTTCGCTACCATCCTACTCTCCGCAGTGAAAATATACTAGAGACGCTGCCTATTTTGCTATATTTGGTAGATGCTAACCCTGTTGTACTTAACATGCCAGTCCATGTACTTACAAAGGGTCATAACGGCCGATGATGTTGTTTGTCTTCGAGGTTAGCTGCATCCCATGTCTTTCCGTATTTCACATCATTTGCACAATTGCAGTTTAACTTCTACCATTGACTGGTTGCCTGTAGGTACACATGTCAGTGGCGTTGATCCACGCTTCCATCCGGAGGAATAGCTCGCCTCCGCTGTCGCTGACTTTGGGCGGGCTCTGGCCAAGATGAAGTGCCCCAGCAACTACCACTTAGGACTTACCAAGTATGTACTCACAAGTTCAATCTTACCAATACAAGTTGCAATTAACTGCCATGTTCTGTATGGTCGATGTATTAAGCTTGTTCTAGTAAATATGCCTAACACATTTTAGCTACTTTCCCTACCTATTTTGTCACACCCTAGCTAGTCATGCATTAGAGTGTTGCATCATGTTTACTCTTTCATCAGAAACTTGAAATGGGGATGACAGAACCCCCAGTCCCCTCTGAAACCAACTAGGGTTACTAAAACAAATTTTTCAATGAACCTGAAATGCCCTTCTAAAATGCCCATCATTTTTGCCTTGGTTCAGAACCTCTACCAAAAATGGTGCACACTTTTCTAGGCCATCCTAGGGTTCTTGAGTTAAATCATAACTATTTGAATTTGGGCATTTAAAATAATATAAAATATTTAAATGCTCAAATATCTCCAAACTAAAATGTTTCATGTTGGAAATAATCCAACTATGAGCCAGGAGTAGTTTGGTGAATTTTGGAGTTGCCTAGGTATTTTATTTAATTCAACAAAGTTGCAGTTATATTAAATAAAACAGAAAACAGAAAAAAACTAAAAGGGAGAAGCTTACCTGGGCTCCTCCCTGTTCAGCCCGGCCCAGCTAGCCAGCCCAGCACTGTAGCTCCCCGTCGTCTTCCTCCCCACGCCCCGAAGCTGCTGCGTGCTCGCGCGCGCGCGGCCGCGCGGCCACCTCCTGCTTGCCGACGCCCTCCTGGCCGCGTGGACGACGCCCGCAGCCCGTCCCGATCCCCCCTGCTCTCGCTCACTCTCCCCCGTTTCTCCCTCGCTCTCTCTCGCTCTCGGCCGAAGCACACCGTCGCCGCCGTTCGCCTTAGCCACTGCCTCCGGCCACCCCTCGCTCCCCCGAGTAGCTCAGAAGCTCCGCCACAACTCCCTCTTCCTCCCCACCGCTCCACGAGTCCCCGGAAGCCCTGCATCGCCGCCACGTCGCCGTTCCCCTCTTCGGGCTCCGACCACCGTCGCCGACGAATTCGCCGTCTCCAGCGCGTCCCCGAGCCCGCTTCGACGCCCACTGCAACCGCGGTGAGCCCCCGAGCCGTTTCCCCCTCTCCTTCCCCTCGTTCCCTCACCGTAGCTGCATCCCCACCTCGGCCGAACCTCCGCCGTCGCCGAGCTCGCCGTCGACGCAGCTCCGGTGACCATTTGGTCACCCCGGCGAGTCCAACACGTTCGCAAGAACCCGTAGAGCATCCCTAGCGCCTCACTTTGCTCGACTTCGAGCTCCAGCACCAATCCCGCGCACGACCGAACCCCGGCGGCCGCAGCCGAGCTCACCGCCGTCAACTCCGGCCACCCCGACCCCAACGGACTCCGCCAAGAGCCGCGGGTCGTCCTCAGCTTCACTCCGGTGGTCGCCACGTTCCATTTGGTGGCCGAAACGACCAAAACCACTATCGCCGCCGCACTGTTGGTCGCCGCCGGCCAGAACTCCGGCGAGCTGACGTGGCCTAGTTAATTAGCCACTAATCCACCACCTACTGACGCTGACAAGTGGGCCCCAGGGGTTAGTCAAAGCTAACCAGCCCGGGGTCAACGCGGGCTTAGCCCCTGGTCACTGACGTGTGGACCCCACACGTCAGGTTTGACCTGAGCCAGCCCTGTTGACCTGCTGATGTCACTGTGATGTCAGGCTGACGCAGTAAATGATATTCTGAATTTAATTTAAATCAGGAAATTCCAGAATATTATTTAAACTTCAAAAATTCATAACTTTTATTCTGTAACTCCAAATTGGACAAATAATATATGAAAAATGATCAGAAAAATCCAATCTATCCATCTGTACTATTTTCATGCATGATCAAACAAGTTAACTTGATGTTTCAATCAGAACAAGAAAAGGCACTTTAAAAGGCCATATTTGAATTTGGAATTTGAATCTTTGATTCAAATTTGCTCAAACACATCTGGTTTTAGTTGCATTAGCCCAACACACTCATATTGCCATGTTTCGTGCATGCATCATATTGTTGCACATTGTTTGGTGATGCCTGTGTATCGTTATCCTTTGCGACAGGATCTGTCCCCGAGGAGTACCGTGATTACCCTAACGAGGAATCGTATCCGTGCAACGAACCATCAGGCAAGCAACCAACCATTTGATCATATCGATACAATCCCATGTTCTCGCTCCTGCTCTCTTTTACTGCATTAAGACAACGCGATTCAAACTGCTGTGTGCTACGGTAGTTGAACCCATTTCCTCTGCATGACCTGTCATTGCCACAGTAACTAGATGAAACCCACTAGCATGTGTAGGAGTTGATTGAGCCATATGTATGTGTTGTTCCTACCTTGCTATGCCTGCTATGCTTAGAGTCGTGTCAGGTCTGGTTCATCTGGGTGATGGGCTAGAGTGAAATGATTATGTCGGTAATGAGAGTGGTGTGGTGAACACGATTTGGTAAAGGTATCGATGAGAGGCCATGTAGGAGTACATGGTGGGTTGTTTCATTGAAGCCGACCTTAAGCACTGAGATCTGTATGTGTGATTTAAGAATCAGCTACTACCATGCATTGGGCCCGAAACCAATGGACCCTCTCGACTTCTTATTCACCCTAGCTCTCCGTCCAGGAGTTGCAAGTAGTTTCTGGTGTTTGTAGCCTACTGGAGGCCGTGGACAGCGCTGACCGTAGGGGTGGGCTGTGATGCGGTAGGTACGTGGCCGGGTGTACCGAATACCCGTTAGGTATCTCGGGAACCCTGTTCACATCGTTCGGGGCCGTATGGGAAACCTCGGCCGGACTCCCTGCGGATGGAACCCGAATAGGCGATAAACCTGGACTGGAAGCTTAGGTGATTAGGTAGGTCGTGGCCGACACCCACGTTGGGCTTCCGCTTGAAGGTTGCCGAGTACATGTCGTGTAAACGACGATAAGTGGTGAGAGCGTGTATGAAGAAGTACACCCCTGCAGGGTTAACATGATCTATTCGAATAGCCGCGTCCGCGGTGAAGGACTACTTGGTTGCCTATACAGTTCATAGACAAGTAAATGGAAACTATTAAAAGCCTCAAGATAAGTGTGAGTGCCGAGGATGGCTCTTCCGTAGGAAGACGGAGGTGGATCCTCGGTAGTGTATTGAAGTGGTGAATGGTGGACTCGTGTGCGCAAAACTATTTCAAATGGAGTATCGTAGGATAGTCTAGCCAAGAGTCAAAGCTGGCTTGCTGCAATAACTCCACCAACCCTTCTTGATACTATGCATGTATGTAGGATCTGATGTAAGTCTTGCTGAGTACCTTTGTACTCATGTTGCTATAATCTACATTTTTACAGAAGACGCTGCAACCCCTTCTGATGGGTTCTATGTAGACGTTGACATCAACGAGTAGGCTAAAGACCCAGGTGGTGACCCTGAGCTTGTGGAGGACCACATAGTATAGCCAGGCTTTCCAAGCCTCTTTTATTTTACTAGTTGTCTGTACTCAGACAAGTTACTTCCGCTGTTGGCTTGTATGATTGTATAACTTGTATGTTGGGTCGTGAGACCCGTAACTTTGTGTGTATATTATGTATGGCTCCCTGAGCCTTAAATAAAGTACTTGTGTCGTAGAGTCATGTTGTGATGCTTCGTTGTATTTGCACATATCGAGCATAATGTGTGTATGATTGAAATGCTTGGTATGTGTGGGATCTGACTATCTAGTTGTTTATCTTTAGTAGCCTCTCTTACCGGGAAATGTCTCCTAGTGTTACCGCTGAGCCATGGTAGCTTGCTACTGCTCTGGAACACTTAGGCTGGCCGGCATGTGTCCTTCTTCGTTCCTGTGTCTGTCCCTTCGGGGAAATGTCACGCTTTGAGTACCGGAGTCCTGTTAGCCCGCTACAGCCCGGTTTACCGGAGTCCTGCTAGCCCAGTGCTACAGCCCGGACCCACTTGCTGATGACCGACACGTTCGAAGCTGGGTCATGGATGCCTGTCCCTGTAAGTCTGTGCCACTTTGGGTTTACGACTAGTCATGTCAGCCCGGGCTCTTTATCATATGGATGCTAGCGACACTATCATATACGTGAGCCAAAAGGCGCAAACGGTCCCGGGAAAAAGGTAAGACGACACCCGTGGGGATACCGTGCGTGAGGCCGCAAAGTGATATGAGGTGTTACCAGCTAGATCGATGTGACATCGAGTCGGGGTCCTGACAGCGTTGGCATCAGAGCCGGACTGCCTGTAGGTTCTCCAAGCCAAACTGGTCGATGTTGAGTCTAGAAATTCTTTAGTTATATGTAGGGGAATTGTTTGTGGGTTGGAACGTAAGGCTCTTTTTACTCCTTATATCTTATGACATTCTGATCTGAGTCAGTCCATTCTTCCACCGGGGGTTAAGGAATTAGGATCTGTTCTCTCTATCAGGATCACGTGTTACTAATCAGTAGTACCTTATAAGTTTGATGGATACAAGCCTAGTTCAGTTCTACTACCACATTATGTTGTTAGAATGGATTCAGAACTTGATATGATGATGTTGGGTGTGTACGAAATCCTTTGTCAAATGTCTCAATATCCTTTTTGAGCATTTACAGCTGTTATGCTGCCGAAATTTTGCTAGAAATTCTAATGCCTTTGCATTATAACTGTGCTTTCAGATGGCCACTCGCGACCTCAATCAAGTGGTTCGCCTGACTCGATGCCTAGATGTACCCGGCCATACTGCTAAGTTGGTCAGGGTAATGACTGAGGCTGGATACCGCTGGTATCCTGAGTACACGGTCGAAGAGCAATTCCGAGACTTTAATCAAAGCCAGTATCTCTGCACTGTCAGGATATTTCCATCTTATCCTGGATCCACTGAGCCTCTTCACTGCTCCTATGGACTCGGGGTTACTATCGAGATGGCTGTGCAGGATGCCGCCTACTCCATGATGACCATTATGCGAGTCAGATCTGGGTTATTTCGGGACTCTGACTTCCGGTATATGCCAGGATCACTTCCGGGAGCACAAGGATATTTCCAGGCTATATATGCTGATTCCACTCAGGAGGATTCACGAACTCGCACCACTGCTGAGATGCTCGAGGATAAGGACCGTGAAAATCGGGCCTTAAGGTTAGAGCTCTTCAATACCCGTGCTGACCACTGGGCCACTTTGACTCGGTTCGCACCGGCGGTGCAAGCTGGATTTTCAGATATGCGCGATCTCTATCCTGTGAGATCTGCTCTGCCAGACGTGATGGTTTGGCGTGATGTAGGAGGCATCACCCCACCTCGCGGTCCCCGCAGGCCACCGTTTGCTGGTCCAAGACCTCATCCTAGCCCCTATGGTCCACAAGCTCCGCGAGACCGTCTGTTTCCGGATGATCATGTTGAACTTCCGGGCTATGGAGGTGACTTCTACGAGGACTACTACGGATCGGTCTGAGTTAGTGATAGTATCCCTAGTTCGCACTAGCTGTGTCGTCTGTCGTCCCGCGTGACTCGTGGGATATGACCTAGTTTGTACTCTTTCCGGAGTTGTAGAAAAATAATGTATAGGAGTTTGGAATGCCTCCGATGAGATGTAATCCCTTTTCACCGTAATAGTACTTTGTTTGGTCTTGTACTAAACCTTGTATGGTGTGTATGACGATGGAATAAAAGAAGCAGTTTCTGTATCTACCATGTCATACGGATGATCATCTTGCATTCCGAGTTATTCCTTGCATTATGTATCCTATGTCGGAATTTTATCATTCTGACTAAATCATTGGCTTGTTTACCTAGGATGGTCAACACGCGCGCCAACCCTGCTTCTCAAGAGCAGGCCGAAGGCAGTGAAGCCAGGAATGAAAATCTGCCTCATCCTCCTTCACTAGCCGAGGTGATGATGGAAGCTGAGAGAAACAAGCGGGAGACAAACCGTTTGTTGGAGCGTATTGAACAGAATACAGCACACCATCAGAGGGCTAACGTGGTGTCACTCAGCGATTTTATCAAATTGCATCCACCCACGTTCCACCACTCCGTCGAGCCTCTCGACGCTGATGACTGGCTTCGCAGTATTTCTCACAAGCTGCGTTCCGCGCTGGTAGCGGAGGCTGACAAGGTCACCTTTGCCGCATATCATCTTGAAGGCCCCGCCAGTCTATGGTGGGAGAATTATGGAGCTATGCGCCCAGCGGGCCATGTCACTACTTGGGCTGAGTTCAGCGAGGCTTTCCGTGAACATCACATTCCGGAGGGTCTCATGGACCGTAAGCGTGAAGAATTTTGCAATTTCACCCAAGGCCGACTTTCCGTGGATGCCTATAGCAGAGAGTTTGGTAAGCTCGCCCGATATGCAGCTGAGGAAGTGTCTACTGACGCCAAGAAGCAAGCAAGGTTCCGTAAGGGCCTTAGTCCTGAGCTTCGCCGCGACCTCCGCCTGCATGAGTGCACATCTTTTTCGAAACTTGTCAACAAAGCCATCAGTGCTGAAACTGGTCAGACTGACTATGACGCAACACGCAAGCATGGACGTGACATGGGTTCCTCATCCGGTGCTGGTCCTCAGAAGCGCCGCGTGTGGGTACCCAACACCGCCTTGCCACCCAGGTTCACACCGAGGCCATCTTTCCAGGCGCCTCGCCCCGCTCAACAGTCTGCACCGGCCAAGCCCTATGGGGGTCCAATCAATAATGCTCCTCCACGTACCAGTTCCGTGACCTGTTTCAAGTGTGGGGAATCTGGTCACTATATGCGTGAGTGCCCCCAGACCAACCCCAATCAATCTGCTAAAGCTGTTGGCCGTGGCAAGCCGACAGGAAAAGTGTTCCACGCTAAACCGGTCACCGCTTCACGTGGCCATGTCAACTGTGTCTCTGCCGAAGAAGCTCAAGAAGATCCCAACGTCGTTCTCGGTACGCTTCTTGTTAATTGCCACCCGGCATCTGTTCTTTTCGATACAGGAGCCTCTCATTCCTTTATATCTGAAAATTATGCTCGTTTGCATAACGTTGCATTCTGTGATCTGCCGTCCACTATGGAAATCTCTACCCCTGGGTCTAGATGGCAGACCTCTAGGGTAAGTTATGGGAATGAAATCCAAGTCGATAGACTTGTCTTCCTTGCATCTTTGATAGCCCTTAAATCTTCAGACATTAATATCATTTTGGGTATGGACTGGATGTCAGCTCATCATGCCAAAATTGATTGCTTCTCTAGGACTGTTCAACTCACCCATCCTTCGGGAAAGATAGTCAACGTCTTGACCCGAATAGCCAAGCGGCAGTTATATTCTCTTAACGCCAGTCCTTTGCCAGACCTTGAGGACGTTCCGGTAGTCCGTGATTTTCCGGATGTCTTTCCAGAGGAATTGCCAGGGGTTCCACCTGACAGGGATGTTGAGTTCGTAATAGACCTCATTCCAGGAACCGTTCCGATTGCTAGAAGACCTTATAAGATGGCACCCCTAGAACTAGCCGAGCTTAAGAAGCAACTCGATGAATCCTTGAAAAAGGGTTTCATCCGCCCTAGTTCATCTCCGTGGGCTTGCCCCGTCCTATTCGTCAAGAAGAAGGATGGTACGGACCGGATGGTTGTAGATTACCGACCTGTCAATTTGGTCACAATCAAGAACAAATACCCGCTTCCCAGGATCAACGATCTGTATGATCAGCTCGCTGGATCCTCAGTCTTCTCCAAGATGGATTTGAGGTTGGGCTACCATCAAATCAAAATCAGAAACGGGGACATTCCTAAAACGGCCTTTGTTACTCGTTACGGCCAATACGAGTACACCGTCATGTCCTTCGGTTTAACCAACGCTCCAGCCACCTTTTCTCGGTTAATGAACTCAATCTTCATGGAGTATTTGGATAAATTCGTCGTAGTTTATCTCGATGATATACTCATCTACTCCAAGAACGAGGAAGAACATGCCGAACATCTAAGACTAGTGTTGCAGAAACTTCGAGAGCATCGCCTTTATGCCAAATTTTCTAAATGTGAATTCTGGTTGCCAGAAGTGACCTATCTGGGTCATGTAATATCTGGTAAAGGTATTGCGGTTAACCCTGAGCGAGTTCAAGCCGTCCTTGATTGGACTCCACCCGAATCGGTCAAGCAAGTTCGGAGTTTTCTAGGCTTAGCGAGCTATTGCCGTCGCTTTGTCGAGAACTTCTCCAAAGTTGCTAAACCTCTAACCGAACTCCTCAAGAAAGATAAAAAGTTCGAATGGACTCCACAATGTGAGCACAGCTTTCAGGAACTGAAAAGACGCCTGACCTCTGCTCCTGTGCTGGTACCACCAGACTTCTCCAAAGACTTTGTTATCTACTGCGACGCCTCACGACAAGGGCTAGGTTGCATTCTCATGCAAGATCGACACGTAATTGCTTACGCTTCACGGCAATTGCACCCACATGAGGAGAATTACCCTACTCATGATCTAGAACTTGCAGCCGTAGTCTATGCACTTAAGACCTGGCGACATTACCTTCTCGGTAATCGTTGCGAAATATTCACTGATCACCAAAGTCTGAAGTACATCTTCACCCAACCGGATCTGAATCTTAGGCAAAGACGTTGGGTTGAATTGATCACAGACTTCGACTTAGGAATAACCTACACCCCAGGGAAAGCCAACGTCATGGCTGATGCGCTAAGTCGTAAATCTTATTGTAACAACCTGATGTTACAACAAAGTCAACCGCTTCTCCATGAGGAATTTCGGAAGCTTAACCTTCACATTGTACCTCAAGGTTTTCTCTCCACCTTGGTGGCAAAACCTACCCTTACGGATCAAATTATCAAAGCACAGAAGGTAGATCCGGGAATCTCCCGCATCAAGAGAAACATTCAGAAAGGAATTGCGAATTGTTTCTCCGTTAATGATCAAGGAGTCGTATACTTCGGGGATCGACTAGTGGTTCCCAAGGTGCGCAACCTGAGGCGATTGATCCTTAAGGAAGCTCATGAATCTCCTCTCACCATTCATCCCGGTAGTACTAAGATGTATCAGGACCTACGCCAGAGGTTCTGGTGGACTAGGATGAAGAGAGAAATTGCTCAGTATATTGCCAATTGCGACGTCTGTCGTCGTGTAAAAGCAGAGCATCAACGGCCTGCTGGCACCCTTCAACCCTTAGCTATTCCTGAATGGAAATGGGATAAGATTGGTATGGATTTCATTACCGGTTTTCCCCGGACCAAAAGAGGGAATAATGCTATTTTCGTCGTGGTCGATCGTCTTTCCAAAGTAGCTCATTTCTTACCTGTTCGTGAGAGTATAACCGCTAGTCAGCTGGCAGACTTATACATCTCCCGAATAGTGTCCCTCCATGGTGTTCCTTTGGAAATCAATTCGGATCGAGGAAGTCTTTTCACCTCTCGATTTTGGGAAAGTTTCCAAAACGCTATGGGAACTCGTCTCTTCTTTAGCACCGCTTTCCACCCTCAGTCAAGTGGTCAAGTGGAACGCGTCAACCAAATTCTAGAAGACATGCTTCGAGCCTCTGTTATCTCGTTCGGAATGGACTGGGAGAAGTGCCTTCCATTTGCCGAATTCGCTTACAACAACAGCTATCAATCTAGCTTGGGTAAAGCCCCTTTTGAAGTTCTCTATGGACGACGATGTCGAACACCCCTTAACTGGTCAGAGACCGGGGAAAGACAATTCTTTGGCCCGGATATGATTCAGGAAGCAGAAGAACAAGTTCGTATCGTTCGTGAAAAGTTGAAAACAGCCCAATCTCGTCAAAAGAGTCAATATGACCGAAAACATAAGGCTATGACTTTCGAGGTTGACGAGAAGGCTTATCTTCGGGTCACCCCTCTGAAGGGAACCCATCGTTTCGGTATCAAAGGCAAATTGGCTCCTCGTTACATTGGACCTTTTCGCATTCTTGCCAAACGAGGAGAAGTTGCCTACCAGTTGGAACTACCTCCGCACCTCTCCAGAGTTCACGATGTCTTCCACGTTTCTCAACTCAGGCGTTGCTTCTCGGATCCTATCCGTGAAGTGGACCACGAAACGCTTGATCTCCAAGATAATCTTACCTATCGAGAGTATCCCATCCGTATCCTCGATCAAGCCGAGCGTACCACGCGACGTCATAATATCAAGTTTCTCAAGGTTCAATGGTCGCACCATTCTGAAGATGAAGCAACTTGGGAAAGGGAGGATCGTCTTCGACTCGAGTATCCCGCCTTCTTCTCGGAGGAACCCAAATCTCGGGACGAGATTCTTTTGAGTGGGGGTGAGTTGTCACACCCTAGCTAGTCATGCATTAGAGTGTTGCATCATGTTTACTCTTTCATCAGAAACTTGAAATGGGGATGACAGAACCCCCAGTCCCCTCTGAAACCAACTAGGGTTACTAAAACAAATTTTCAATGAACCTGAAATGCCCTTCTAAAATGCCCATCATTTTTGCCTTGGTTCAGAACCTCTGCCAAAAATGGTGCACACTTTTCTAGGCCATCCTAGGGTTCTTGAGTTAAATCATAACTATTTGAATTTGGGCATTTAAAATAATATAAAATATTTAAATGCTCAAATATCTCCAAACTAAAATGTTTCATGTTGGAAATAATCCAACTATGAGCCAGGAGTAGTTTGGTGAATTTTGGAGTTGCCTAGGTATTTTATTTAATTCAACAAAGTTGCAGTTATATTAAATAAAACAGAAAACAGAAAAAAACTAAAAGGGAGAAGCTTACCTGGGCTCCTCCCTGTTCAGCCCGGCCCAGCTAGCCAGCCCAGCACTGTAGCTCCCCGTCGTCTTCCTCCCCACGCCCCGAAGCTGCTGCGTGCTCGCGCGCGCGCGGCCGCGCGGCCACCTCCTGCTTGCCGACGCCCTCCTGGCCGCGTGGACGACGCCCGCAGCCCGTCCCGATCCCCCCTGCTCTCGCTCACTCTCCCCCGTTTCTCCCTCGCTCTCTCTCGCTCTCGGCCGAAGCACACCGTCGCCGCCGTTCGCCTTAGCCACTGCCTCCGGCCACCCCTCGCTCCCCCGAGTAGCTCAGAAGCTCCGCCACAACTCCCTCTTCCTCCCCACCGCTCCACGAGTCCCCGGAAGCCCTGCATCGCCGCCACGTCGCCGTTCCCCTCTTCGGGCTCCGACCACCGTCGCCGACGAATTCGCCGTCTCCAGCGCGTCCCCGAGCCCGCTTCGACGCCCACTGCAACCGCGGTGAGCCCCCGAGCCGTTTCCCCCTCTCCTTCCCCTCGTTCCCTCACCGTAGCTGCATCCCCACCTCGGCCGAACCTCCGCCGTCGCCGAGCTCGCCGTCGACGCAGCTCCGGTGACCATTTGGTCACCCCGGCGAGTCCAACACGTTCGCAAGAACCCGTAGAGCATCCCTAGCGCCTCACTTTGCTCGACTTCGAGCTCCAGCACCAATCCCGCGCACGACCGAACCCCGGCGGCCGCAGCCGAGCTCACCGCCGTCAACTCCGGCCACCCCGACCCCAACGGACTCCGCCAAGAGCCGCGGGTCGTCCTCAGCTTCACTCCGGTGGTCGCCACGTTCCATTTGGTGGCCGAAACGACCAAAACCACTATCGCCGCCGCACTGTTGGTCGCCGCCGGCCAGAACTCCGGCGAGCTGACGTGGCCTAGTTAATTAGCCACTAATCCACCACCTACTGACGCTGACAAGTGGGCCCCAGGGGTTAGTCAAAGCTAACCAGCCCGGGGTCAACGCGGGCTTAGCCCCTGGTCACTGACGTGTGGACCCCACACGTCAGGTTTGACCTGAGCCAGCCCTGTTGACCTGCTGATGTCACTGTGATGTCAGGCTGACGCAGTAAATGATATTCTGAATTTAATTTAAATCAGGAAATTCCAGAATATTATTTAAACTTCAAAAATTCATAACTTTTATTCTGTAACTCCAAATTGGACAAATAATATATGAAAAATGATCAGAAAAATCCAATCTATCCATCTGTACTATTTTCATGCATGATCAAACAAGTTAACTTGATGTTTCAATCAGAACAAGAAAAGGCACTTTAAAAGGCCATATTTGAATTTGGAATTTGAATCTTTGATTCAAATTTGCTCAAACACATCTGGTTTTAGTTGCATTAGCCCAACACACTCATATTGCCATGTTTCGTGCATGCATCATATTGTTGCACATTGTTTGGTGATGCCTGTGTATCGTTATCCTTTGCGACAGGATCTGTCCCCGAGGAGTACCGTGATTACCCTAACGAGGAATCGTATCCGTGCAACGAACCATCAGGCAAGCAACCAACCATTTGATCATATCGATACAATCCCATGTTCTCGCTCCTGCTCTCTTTTACTGCATTAAGACAACGCGATTCAAACTGCTGTGTGCTACGGTAGTTGAACCCATTTCCTCTGCATGACCTGTCATTGCCACAGTAACTAGATGAAACCCACTAGCATGTGTAGGAGTTGATTGAGCCATATGTATGTGTTGTTCCTACCTTGCTATGCCTGCTATGCTTAGAGTCGTGTCAGGTCTGGTTCATCTGGGTGATGGGCTAGAGTGAAATGATTATGTCGGTAATGAGAGTGGTGTGGTGAACACGATTTGGTAAAGGTATCGATGAGAGGCCATGTAGGAGTACATGGTGGGTTGTTTCATTGAAGCCGACCTTAAGCACTGAGATCTGTATGTGTGATTTAAGAATCAGCTACTACCATGCATTGGGCCCGAAACCAATGGACCCTCTCGACTTCTTATTCACCCTAGCTCTCCGTCCAGGAGTTGCAAGTAGTTTCTGGTGTTTGTAGCCTACTGGAGGCCGTGGACAGCGCTGACCGTAGGGGTGGGCTGTGATGCGGTAGGTACGTGGCCGGGTGTACCGAATACCCGTTAGGTATCTCGGGAACCCTGTTCACATCGTTCGGGGCCGTATGGGAAACCTCGGCCGGACTCCCTGCGGATGGAACCCGAATAGGCGATAAACCTGGACTGGAAGCTTAGGTGATTAGGTAGGTCGTGGCCGACACCCACGTTGGGCTTCCGCTTGAAGGTTGCCGAGTACATGTCGTGTAAACGACGATAAGTGGTGAGAGCGTGTATGAAGAAGTACACCCCTGCAGGGTTAACATGATCTATTCGAATAGCCGCGTCCGCGGTAAAGGACTACTTGGTTGCCTATACAGTTCATAGACAAGTAAATGGAAACTATTAAAAGCCTCAAGATAAGTGTGAGTGCCGAGGATGGCTCTTCCGTAGGAAGACGGAGGTGGATCCTCGGTAGTGTATTGAAGTGGTGAATGGTGGACTCGTGTGCGCAAAACTATTTCAAATGGAGTATCGTAGGATAGTCTAGCCAAGAGTCAAAGCTGGCTTGCTGCAATAACTCCACCAACCCTTCTTGATACTATGCATGTATGTAGGATCTGATGTAAGTCTTGCTGAGTACCTTTGTACTCATGTTGCTATAATCTACATTTTTACAGAAGACGCTGCAACCCCTTCTGATGGGTTCTATGTAGACGTTGACATCAACGAGTAGGCTAAAGACCCAGGTGGTGACCCTGAGCTTGTGGAGGACCACATAGTATAGCCAGGCTTTCCAAGCCTCTTTTATTTTACTAGTTGTCTGTACTCAGACAAGTTACTTCCGCTGTTGGCTTGTATGATTGTATAACTTGTATGTTGGGTCGTGAGACCCGTAACTTTGTGTGTATATTATGTATGGCTCCCTGAGCCTTAAATAAAGTACTTGTGTCGTAGAGTCATGTTGTGATGCTTCGTTGTATTTGCACATATCGAGCATAATGTGTGTATGATTGAAATGCTTGGTATGTGTGGGATCTGACTATCTAGTTGTTTATCTTTAGTAGCCTCTCTTACCGGGAAATGTCTCCTAGTGTTACCGCTGAGCCATGGTAGCTTGCTACTGCTCTGGAACACTTAGGCTGGCCGGCATGTGTCCTTCTTCGTTCCTGTGTCTGTCCCTTCGGGGAAATGTCACGCTTTGAGTACCGGAGTCCTGTTAGCCCGCTACAGCCCGGTTTACCGGAGTCCTGCTAGCCCAGTGCTACAGCCCGGACCCACTTGCTGATGACCGACACGTTCGAAGCTGGGTCATGGATGCCTGTCCCTGTAAGTCTGTGCCACTTTGGGTTTACGACTAGTCATGTCAGCCCGGGCTCTTTATCATATGGATGCTAGAGACACTATCATATACGTGAGCCAAAAGGCGCAAACGGTCCCGGGAAAAAGGTAAGACGACACCCGTGGGGATACCGTGCGTGAGGCCGCAAAGTGATATGAGGTGTTACCAGCTAGATCGATGTGACATCGAGTCGGGGTCCTGACATATTTATAGACATCAGGGCCATTCTCTGCTCTGGTAGCACCTACCGTGTGATGTTTAACTATGCCAATTGCATTTTTATCAGTACCGGTTTCAATGGCTATTAAGCCTGTTGCAATTAACAGTTGAATTCATTTTTAAACAGTTGTATTTCAATGGCTACAAACTTACAAAACATGACTTAGGATGTTATTAAGCCTGTTGCAATTAACAGTTGTATCCATTTTTTAATATGTCCCTTCGCTACCATCCTACTCTCCACAATGAAGATATACTAGAGATGCTGCCCATTTGCTATTTTTGGTAGATGCTAACCCAGTTGTACTTAACATTCTTGTCCATGTACTTACGTAGGGTCATAATGGTCGATGTTGTTGTTTGCCGTCGAGGTTAGCTGCATCCCATGTCTTGCACTATTTCACATCATTTGTGCAATTGCAATTTAACTTCTACCATTTACCAGTCGCTTGTAGGTACACATGTCAGTGGCACTGATGCACGCTTCGACCCGGAGGAACAGCTCGCCTCCGCCATCGCTGACTTTTGGCGGGCTCTGGGCAAGATGAACTGCCCCAACAACTACCTCTCAGGACATACCACGTATGTACTCACCGGTTCAATCTTACCAATAGAAGTTGCAATTAACTGCCATGTTCTATACGGTCGATGTATTAAGCATGTTCTAGTAAATATGCCTGACACGTTTTATCTACTTTCCCTACCTTTTTATAGACATCTAGGCCATTCTCTGCTCTGGCAACACCTACCGTGTGATGTTTAACTATGCCGATTGCATTCTTATCAGTACCGGTTTCAATGGCTATTAAGCTTGTTGCAATTAACGGTTGAATCCATTTTGAAATAGTTGTATTTCAATTGCTACAAACTTACAAAACATGACATAGGATGCTGTTAAGCCTATTGCAATTAACAATTGTATCCATTTTTTTAATCTGTCCCTTCGCTACCATGCTACTCTCCGCAGTGAAAATATACTAGAGATGCTGCCTATTTTGCTATATTTGGTAGATGCTAACCCTGTTGTACTTAACATGCCAGTCCATGTACTTACGCAGGGTCATAACGGCCGATGATGTTGTTTGTCTTCGAGGTTAGCTGCATCCCATGTCTTGCCGTATTTCACATCATTTGCACAATTGTAGTTTAACTTCTACCATTGACTGGTTGCCTGTAGGTACACATGTCAGTGGCGCTGATCCACGCTTCCAGCCGGAGGATAGCTCGCCTCCGCCATCGCTGATTTTGGGCGGGCTCTGGCCAAGATGAACTGCCCCAGCAACTACAACTTAGGACTTACCAAGTATGTACTCACAAGTTCAATCTTACCAATACAAGTTGCAATTAATGGCTATGTTCTGTACGGTCGATGTATTAAGCTTGTTCTAGTAAATATGCCTAACACATTTTAGCTACTTTCCCTACCTATTTATAGACATCAGGGCCATTCTCTGCTCTGGTAGCACCTACCGTGTAATGTTTAACTATGCCAATTGCATTTTTATCAGTACCAGTTTCAATGGCTATTAAGCCTGTTGCAATTAACAATTGAATCCATTTTTAAACAGTTGTATTTCAATGGCTACAAACTTACAAAACATGACTTAGGATGTTATTAATCTTGTTGCAATTAACAGTTGTATCCATTTTTTAATATGTCCCTTCACTACCATGCTACTCTCCGCAATGAAGATATACTAGAGATGCTGCCCATTTGCTATTTTTGGTAGATGCTAACCTAGTTGTACTTAACATTCCTGTCCATGTACTTACGTAGGGTCATAATGGCCGATGTTGTTGTTTGCCGTTGAGGTTAGCTGCATCCCATGTCTTGCACTATTTCACATCATTTGTGCAATTGCAGTTTAACTTCTACCATTTACCAGTTGCCTGTAGGTACACATGTCAGTGGCACTGATGCACGCTTCGACCCGGAGGAACAGCTCGCCTCCGCCATCGCTGACTTTGGGCGGGCTCTGGCCAAGATGAAGTGCCCCAGCAACTACCTCTCAGGACTTACGAGGTATGTACTCACGAGTTCAATCTTACCACTAGAAGTTGCAATTAACCGCCATGTTCTGTATGGTCGATGTATTAAGCATGTTCTAGTAAATATGCCTGATATGTTTTATCTACTTCCCCTACCTTTTTATAGACATCTAGGCCATTCTCTGCTCTAGCAACACCTACCATGTGATGTTTAACTATGCCGATTGCATTCTTATCAGTACCGGTTTCGATGGCTATTAAGCCTGTTGCAATTAACAGTTGTATTTCAATTGCTACAAACATACAAAACATGACTTAGGATGTTGTTAAGTCTGTTGCAATTAACAATTGTATCCATTTTTTAATCTGTCCCTTCGCTACCATGCTACTCTCCGTAATGAAGATATACTAGAGATGCTGCTCATTTGCGATTTTTTGTAGATGCTAACCCTGTTGTACTTAACATGCCTGTCCATGTACTTTCGCAGGGTCATAATAGCTGATGTTGTTGTTTGTTCTTGAGGTTAGCTCCATCCCATGTCTTGCAGTATTTCACATCATTTGTGCAATTGCAGTTTAACTTCTACCATTGACCGGTTGCCTGTAGGTACACATGTCAGTGGCATTGATCCATGCTTCGACCCGGAGGAACAGCTCGCCTCCGCCGTTGCTGACTTTTGGTCGGCTTTGGGCAAGATGAACTGCCCCAACAACTACCTCTCAGGACATACCACGTATGTACTCACCGGTTCAATCTTACCAATAGAAGTTGCAATTAATGGCTATGTTCTGTACGGTCGATGTATTAAGCATGTTCTAGTAAATATGCCTAACACGTTTTATGTGACGCCCGGATAATCAAGCTACAGTAATCCCCTACTAATGATGACACATCACCTCTGTCACTGTAATTAATCTCGGGTTAATTCGAAACCGTTTCAAATTTAAATCCTAAATCAATCAAACGACAAAAGTTTTCAAAATATTAAACTAAAATGTTCGGGTTGTGCCAAAAATGGCATAGGTAATTATAGTGTAGAAAACCCATTTTTAAAAAGTGCCTAAATACTTTTAAATGAATTAAACAGAAAAGAAAATAAATAAAAGAAAGAAAATACAAAAGAGAAACAGAAACAAAAAAAAGAAAGAAAAGGAAGCCCCCCTGCTGAACCGCGGCCCAGCTGGCCATTGGGCCAACCAGGCCGGCCCAGGTCGGCCCCGCTCCTCTCCCTTATCCCCTCGGTCCAACCCACGTTCCCCCCCCCCCACCGACACTCCCCCCCTCCCGAAAATATCTCTCCCCCTCTCCCCCGATTGGATCGGGATCGAGGGAGGAGACCACCGCCGCCGCCAGGCCTCGTCGCCGCCGAACGCCTCCTCGTCCTCCTCCTCGCCGGTCCTCCCCGACCGCCGTCACGCCCGCTGCCCGTGCCCTACATCCCCCCCCCCCCGTGAGCACCTCCCCTTCCTTCCCCTTTTCCCGCGCAGTCACCGCCCGCGCTCCGACCACGCCGTCGCCGGTTCCTCCCCGGGCGGCCGTGCCCGTGCCGGCCTCGTTCCGCACGGCCGCGCCCGCGTGCCCCCTCCCCTCGCGCCTGGCTGGCCATGGCCATGGCCGAGGCCTCTTCCCCCCTGCCGCGCCGGACCGTCCCGCCCCCGTCTCCTCCTTTCCCCGCGCTCGTCGCGCTCACCGTGGCCCTCGCGCCCGTGGCCGCGCCCTCTTCCCCCCCAGGTCGCCTCGCCTCCAACCCCGGCGGCTCCCAGCGCCCCTGCGCCATCCCTGCCGTCGCCCGCTTCCGCTCCGGTCGGCGCCCCTTGGCCCCGTGCCTCGGTGCGCCTCGTCTCCGCCCTGCCCTCCTCCCGCGGCCGCGCCACCGCGCCCGCCCGCGCGCCACTGGCCGCATCGGCGCCACCCCTCGCCTCCGCCCGCCGTGGCCCCGGTTGGCCGCGCCGGCGTGCCGCGCCGTTGGTGCCCCGGCGGCCTCGTCCCGCCCTGCGGGCGAGTGCTCGTTCGGGCGGCGCCCGTAACCGCACGCCCGCATAGGCTCCCCTGGCCCCATGACAATTGGGGCCCACCCCAGAACGTTAAAAAAAAGGGAATAAAAAATATATATAAAATAAATATATTAAATAAATAAATAAATAATAACTAAAATAATTAAAATATTAATTAATTAATTAATTAAGTTAATTAAGTTAATTAATCCTGATTAGATTAACCTAATCACTAATTAAATTAACTAATCTGTAATTAACCTAACAGAGAATGACAGGTGGGTCCCACTGGACCCACACGTCAGGTTGACCAGGTCAATGGTCAACGTTGACTGCTGACATCACTCTGATGTCATGCTGACGTCATCATTTACTATTCTGGATAATGTTGGGATAAATAATTAACTAAATTCCAGAAATTAATAAAATCTTTAGAAAATCATATCTTTTAATCCGTAACTCGGATTAAAATATTTTCAACATGGAAGTTGCTCAGAACGACGAGACGAATCCGGATACGCAGCCCGTTCGTCCACCACACCCCCCTAACCTATCGAACTCGCAACTTTCCCCCTTCGGCTCCTCTGCCCGAAAACGCGAAACACCGGGAATACTTTCCCGGATGCTTTCCCCCTTCGTCGGTATCACCTACTACCGCGTTCGGGCACACCTAGCACCGCGTATTGCCTCGTTTTGTTTGTGATACTTTGTTGGCTCTGTATTTACTGTTTCTTCCCCCCTCTTCTTCCCCGGTAGACCCCGAGACCGGCGCTGATGCCACCGAGTACGACTACATCGACGACGACCCCTCTCTCTTGCCAGAGCAACCAGGCAAGCCCCCCCCTTGATCACCAGATATCGCCTATTCTCCTCTATACTGCTTGCATTAGAGTAGTGCAGCATGTTACTGCTTTCCGTTAATCCTATTCTGATGCATAGCCTGACATTGTTGCTACATCTGTTGATACCTTACCTGCAATCCTAAATACTTAGTATAGGATGCTAGTTTATCATTATTGGCCCTACATACTTGTCAGTCTGCCTTGCTATACTATTGGGCCGTGATCACTCAGGAGGTGATCACGGGTATATACTTTACATACATACATACTATACAGATGGTGACTAAAGTCGGGTCAGCTCGAAGAGTACCCGCGAGTGATTCACGGATTGGGGGCTGAAAGGACCTTTGTCCCGACGGACCCTCTGTGTGGATCTTTGTGGCGGAGCGACAGGGCAGGTTGAGACCACCTAGGAGACAGGTGGGCCTGGCCCTGTTCGGCGTTCGCGGATACTTAACACGCTTAACGAGATCTTGGTATTTGATCTGAGTTGGCTACGAGCCTATACGCACTAACCAACTACGTGGGAAACATATGGGCACTCGGTGTCATGGTATCAGCCGAAGCACTTCAGATGTCAGCGACGGAGCGGCGCGCGCCGGATTGGACTGGAACGCCACTAGGCTAGGTCTGCTTTCGGCCGCCCACGCAACATGCAGGTGTGCTCAGGGTGATGGGCCCAGACCCCTGCGCGCTTAGGTTTAGACCGGCGTGCTGGCCTCTCTGTTGTGCCTAGGTGGGGCTGCGACGTGTTGATCTTCCGCGGCCGGGCATGACCCAGGAAAGTGTGTCCGGCCAAATGGGATCAAGCGTGTTGGGTAAGTTGGTGCACCCCTGCAGGGAAGTTAATCTATTCGAATAGCCGTGATCTTCGGTAACAGGACGACTTGGAGTTGTACCTTGACCTTATGACAACTAGAACCGGATACTTAATAAAACACACCCTTCCAAGTTCCACAGACAACCCGGTGATCGCTTTTCCACAGGGCGACGAGGGGAGGATCGCCGGGTAGGATTATGCTATGCGATGCTACTGGAGATGCTACTTGGAGATGCTACTTGGAGGACTTCAATCTACTCTCTTCTACATGCTGCAAGACGGAGGCTGCCAGAAGCGTAGTCTTCGACAGGATTAGCTATCCCCCTCTTATTCTGGCATTCTGCAGTTCAGTCCACCGATATGGCCCTTTACACATATACCCATGCATATGTAGTGTAGCTCCTTGCTTGCGAGTACTTTGGATGAGTACTCACGGTTGCTTTTCTCCCTCTTTTCCCCTTTCCCTTCTACCTGGTTGTCGCAACCAGATGCTGGAGCCCTGGAGCCAGACGCCACCGTCGACGATGATTCCTACTACACTGGAGGTGCCTACTACTACGTGCAGGCCGCTGACGACGACCAGGAGTAGTTAGGAGGATCCCAGGCAGGAGGCCTGCGCCTCTTTCGATCTGTATCCCAGTTTGTGCTAGCCATCTTATGGCAACTTGTTTAACTTATGTCTGTACTCAGATATTGTTGCTTCCGCTGACTCGTCTATGATCGAGCACTTGTATTCGAGCCCTCGAGGCCCCTGGCTTGTATTATGATGCTTGTATGACTTATTTATGTTTTAGAGTTGTGTTGTGATATCTTCCCGTGAGTCCCTGATCTTGATCGTACACATTTGCGTGCATGATTAGTGTACGATTGAATCGGGGCGTCACAAGTTGGTATCAGAGCCGACTGCCTGTAGGAATCCCCCTTCCAACTCCTTGGCCGAAGTCGAGTCTAGACATTGCAAAACTTTTACTAACATGGCTGTGTGTCTTATGGGCACACGTCGCCATTGGGTGGTAGTAGGATCTTTTACTCCTCGACCTTTACTCTGGGACTCTGATCTCTCCTCTATTCAGATTAAATGAAGTTTACTAAATCTAACAATAGGATCTCGTTATCACTTTCACCCGGAGAGCCCCTTGTTACTGATGATCGTCTGCTGCACCAGAAGACCCTGAAGATACTCTCCGTTGTTAACCCGAGAACTTGTGTTCATCGCGTTTGCAATTCCCCTTCCACCGCAAACCCTTATGGATAACTACTTGCAGTTGTTATTCTTACATTCATCCCCAGTTGGTCTTGTTATTACAAGATAACCTGAAAAACTCGTCGTTGTTTCGATAATCCTTTGAGCTTACTGCCTTGCTGTTCTTTGTCACCTGAATACCCCTACGGTTAATTATTGCACTTATCGAGTATCCGCTCATCCCCAGTTGTTCATGAGTTTCACAAAAGTCTTCAAAATACTATTCGATCTTCCGAAAATACTTTGGAGCCTTTGGCTCTTGAAATTCTTGCTTGCTCGCATGATGGTTAATCCCATAAGTCTCGTAGTCTTATTGACATTCCTTGTCATTATCATTTTGGGTCTATTGACTCAATATGTTTGCGCATACGCGCAATCATCACTGATCCTTATAAATTACCTTTCCGGCTGAGCTGCCATTCTTTTAACTGGAATTGGTTCTCGACCAGTCCAATTGCCGTTGATTGTATCCCTAATTCTATTCAGCTTATCCATCCTTGATCAGAGCATTTGCTCCTGATCCCTTGATTTGAAAATCATAATTACTTTGCTAATTAAGCGTTGAACTATTCAGCTGTTCTATAAACCGATGCATTTGCAATCTTTCTTCCTCTGATTGGGTATCGATACTCATATCAGCCCCATTTTGGATCGCCATATCCACTGATGGATTATTATCCGACAGTGTCCTTCACATTTGATCACTTTGTGAGTTCTTCCCCTGATACCTAATGCCTTTGTTAAGTTGTATCCTCCGCTTGGACAACCATACTCTGCTTTCGGGCTTGTGTTATTTACTCTTGAAACTTGTGGTATATGTTTCTAAGAAGCCACTAAGGGTTGAACATATGCTTTCTCTAGACCGTGTGAACCCGAAAGTTTTCACGAGTCATACTCTTCTGGTGCTTCGCCAGATAAAATTTCAACACTGCAACTTAATCGAACGCGAGAAGTGGATGAAAGGTTATGCATTGGAGAAGTGGGAGTCGACCTTGAACTTTGTGTTCATGCCCATGGACCCGATGTACATCTTCTCATCGAAGCTTCTTTTAAAATTAATTATTCCCTTGATATAAGTTCATCTTATATCTGGGGTATGGCCTTTTACAATCGTGGTTCCGACCATGTTCTCCTTTAAATACCATTTTCGATGCAAGTGTAAGCACTTGTCTTCTGTGGATCAATACCCCGGTACAACCTCTACTTTGATCTGTCGTCGAGTATTACCCCATGGTATCTCGAGATTATCTTGGAACTGCATAACTTCCTATGAGTTCTTCATCAAGTACTACATACTCACTGATTACAATTTTTCATGGGCTCTGAGTTATTAAACACTCAAAGACACCGATAACTGAACCGAGTCCGCATTACGGTTCAACAACTCTTACTAATATTCTTTACTTACGAGTTTGTACCCGATCATGTCATTCCTAGCCTGATCGGTCATATCATTACCATGCTAAATTTTAACTGTGCTACCTGGTCCTCAATCCCGGAGCACAACTTTTGACAATGAGCTAAGCTTACGTCGATCTTCCTCGTCATATCAGTTTGCCTTGAACAACAATCTTGATTTCAAGTTTGTGTCGTACCTATGGTTCCAATAACCTCTTGCTTCATCATTCTTTTGACTTGATGTGATCGCGGATCGATTACATCTTCGTGGAATCTCTCGACAAATGTGTCATGATCACCATCTACATTCTGATGCTCTTCTAGGATATCAATTGAATTAATGATGAGAAATACCATCCTTGCCCTCGATGATTTGTGTTGTCATCGACCTCTTTATGGCGTTCCCTCCAACAAAAACTTGTTTGTGTTCTGTGTTATACCTCGAGTTCCTTGCTACCTAGCATTTGTTCTTCTTTACCATGGAGTATTACCATCTTTTATGTCAAGAAGGTCGTGAGGATTACTCCACCTCTTAAGAATTCTTGGTATGGTGACACCCGGATGGTTGGGACAACTTTCCAAGAGTTATGTTGTTGGCCCTTTGATGACCTCGTAACAGGATGTCATGCCTAGCACCCCCCCCCCCTGGCTGGAGGACCTATCATTATGGTTTATTTGCAAGGATAACCATTCTTCTTGGAGGAAATTGTAAGACCTATGTTATAAATTGTTCCTGATGGATCCATTGAGTATCTAAAAACCGGCCTTTGCTTGAAGACCATGTCAATGCTATCTCGAAGCATGTCTGTGATACTCTGATTTCCAACAAGAACATTTGAAGCCCAATGCTAAATGTTTCTTGCTCAATTATCCAAACACCGTTGTATGGGTAATGTCATGAAATTTCTCTCCCCTACCTAAGGAGTTTTCTACATAATATCCTGTCATGGATATCTTGCTCTGCTTGTCCTTGGGAAGGATATACCCCTGATATACGTGTTTAAGCACATTTTCCTTCCCGTTGTTTTGTTCAAACTTTCTTGTAAACTACTTAACCGAGCAGTGGTAATCCCCTGCTTAGGTAAACACCTCGGTGTACCTTCTTGTCTGGTGTAACCCTGTTTCTACTGTTGATGACTTCCGGTAACCGCCGATGGACGAGAACTTTGCCTATTGGTCCGCCTCGTTCAACGAGCAGGAAGGTGGTTCTCTTCGTCCCTCGCCCTTGGTACCAACGTTGTTGCCGACATAACTGACATGGTACTCTCTGACATGCCTTGCTATCATGACCGTGAAAGATGTCACTGCTCCTATTAAAAAATAATAATAATAATAATAAACCACATGGTGGGCCCATAACCCACAGTTCCACAGGATCGAAACCTGACTGTCCTGTACACCCCCTATTCCCAAAGTTATTCCTCGCGCGTGGACTCGTATGTAATTCACGGGCCACTGTCCTAGTGATCTATTCTGGTATCAGACGCAATACTTACTCTCGCTACTCTGAACCCCTTTCTCACTCTGGTTCAGGCTTCGAGCAACTATCTATCCGCTTGGAGCCTCTTATGGTACCTTCGTACCTTACTCTCGAGGTATTTCATATGTTCAACTCGTGAGATAATCTTATACTAATTCATGGGTTAACCCCAGATTGTTTCCCTCAAAAGCATTATGTGGTAGTGAGCTGCCCCTTATCCTTTCGTAAGTACGATGGAGTTCCCGAAGAAATGATGACAAGTTTATCATGATGCATCGGAATAAAGAATTGAAGACATCAACGAAAGGGATTAACTTCTTCGAGAAGATCCGTTAGAATATCGTAACCTAGTCTTTCCCCTTACTCCCCTCTTAAATCTCGGGACGAGATTTCTTGTAGTGGAGGAGAATTGTGACGCCCGGATAATCAAGCTACAGTAATCCCCTACTAATGATGACACATCACCTCTGTCACTGTAATTAATCTCGGGTTAATTCGAAACCGTTTCAAATTTAAATCCTAAATCAATCAAACGACAAAAGTTTTCAAAATATTAAACTAAAATGTTCGGGCTGTGCCAAAAATGGCATAGGTAATTATAGTGCAGAAAACCCATTTTTAAAAAATGCCTAAATACTTTTAAATGAATTAAACAGAAAAGAAAATAAATAAAAGAAAGAAAATACAAAAGAGAAACAGAAACAAAAAAAAGAAAGAAAAGGAAGCCCCCCTGCTGAACCGCGGCCCAGCTGGCCATTGGGCCAACCAGGCCGGCCCAGGTCGGCCCCGCTCCTCTCCCTTATCCCCTCGGTCCAACCCACGTCCCCCCCCCACCGACACTCCCCCCCCTCCCGAAAATATCTCTCCCCCTCTCCCCCGATTGGATCGGGATCGAGGGAGGAGACCACCGCCACCGCCAGGCCTCGTCGCCGCCGAACGCCTCCTCGTCCTCCTTCTCGCTGGTCCTCCCCGACCGCCGTCACGCCCGCTGCCCGTGCCCTACATTTCCCCCCCCCGTGAGCACCTCCCCATCCTTCCCCTTTTCCCGCGCAGTCACCGCCCGCGCTCCGACCACGCCGTCGCCGGTTCCTCCCCGGGCGGCCGTGCCCGTGCCGGCCTCGTTCCGCACGGCCGCGCCCGCGTGCCCCCTCCCCTCGCGCCTGGCTGGCCATGGCCACGGCCGGGGCCTCTTCCCCCTGCCGCGCCGGACCGTCCCGCCCCCGTCTCCTCCTTTCCCCGCGCTCGTCGCGCTCACCGTGGCCCTCGCGCCCGTGGCCGCGCCCTCTTCCCCCCCAGGTCGCCTCGCCTCCAACCCGGCGGCTCCCAACGCCCCTGCGCCATCCCTGCCGTCGCCCGCTTCCGCTCCGGTCGGCGCCCCTTGGCCCCGTGCCTCGGTGCACCTCGTCTCCACCCTGCCCTCCTCCCGCGGCCGCGCCACCGCGCCCGCCCGCGCGCCACTGGCCGCATCGGCGCCACCCCTCGCCTCCGCCCGCCGTGGCCCCGGTTGGCCGCGCCGGCGTGCCGCGCCGTTGGTGCCCCGGTGGCCTCGTTCCGCCCTGCGGGTGAGTGCTCGTTCGGGTGGCGCCCTTAACCGCACGCCCGCATAGGCTCCCCTGGCCCCATGACAATTGGGGCCCACCCCAGAACGTTAAAAAAAGGAATAAAAAATATATAAATAAATATATTAAATAAATAAATAAATAATAATTAAATAATTAAAATATTAATTAATTAATTAATTAAGTTAATTAAGTTAATTAATCCTGATTAGATTAACCTAATCACTAATTAAATTAACTAATCTGTAATTAACCTAACAGAGAATGACAGGTGGGTCCCACTGGACCCACACGTCAGGTTGACCAGGTCAATGGTCAATGTTGACTGCTGACCTCACTCTGATGTCATGCTGACGTCATCATTTACTATTCTGGATAATGTTGGGATAAATAATTAATTAAATTCCAGAAATTAATAAAATCTTTAGAAAATCATATCTTTTAATCCGTAACTCGGATTAAAATATTTTCAACATGGAAGTTGCTCAGAACGACGAGACGAATCCGGATACGCAGTCCGTTCGTCCGCCACACACCCCTAACCTATCGAACCCGCAACTTTCCCCCTCCGGCTCCTCTGCCCGAAAACACGAAACACCAGGGATATTTTCCCGGATGTTTCCCCCCTTAACTGGTACCACCTCATACCACGCTAGGGCATGCCTAGCATCGTTACTTGTCTTGTCATGCATCGATATGCATCTGTTTACATGGTATTCATTGTTTCTTCCCCTTCTTCTCTCCGGTAGACTACGAGACCGACACTGCTGCTGCCCAGTTCGACTACGGAGTTGACGACCCCCTCTCTCTTGCCAGAGCAACCAGGCAAGCCCCCCCCCTTGATCACCAGATATCGCCTATTCTACTCTATACTGCTTGCATTAGAGTAGTGTAGCATGTTCCTGCTTTCTGTTATACCTATCCTGATGCATAGCCTGTCCTTGATACTACTGTTGTTACCTTTACCTGCAATCCTATATGCTTAGTATAGGATGCTAGTATATTCATCTGTGGCCCTACATTCTTGTCCGTCAGCCGTGCTAAACTATCGGGCCGTGATCACTCGGGAGGTGATCACGGGTATATACTATATACTTTATACATGATACATGTGGAGACTAAAGTCGGGTCGGCTGGTGGAGCACCCGCGAGTGGATCTTTGTGGCGGAGCGACAGGGCAGGTTGAGACCGCCTAGGAGAGAGGTGGGCCTGGCCCTGTTCGGCGTTCGCGGATACTTAACACGCTTAACGAGATCTTGGTATTTGATCTGAGTTGGCTACGAGCCTATACGCACTAACCAACTACGTGGGAAAGATATGGGCACTCGGCGTCGTGGTATCAGCCGAAGCACTTCAGACGTCAGCGACGGAGCGGCGCGCGCCGAATTGGACTGGAACGCCACTAGGCTAGGTCTGCTTTCGGCCGCCCACGCAACGTGCAGGTGTGCTCAGGGCGATGGGCCCAGACCCCTGCGCGCTTAGGTTTAGACCGGCGTGCTGGCCTCTCTGTTGTGCCTAGGTGGGGCTGCGACGTGTTGATCTTCCGCGGCCGGGCATGACCCAGGAAAGTGTGTCCGGCCAAATGGGATCAAACGTGTTGGGTAAGTTGGTGCACCCCTGCAGGGAAGTTAATCTATTCGAATAGCCGTGATCTTCGGTAACAGGACGACTTGGAGTTGTACCTTGACCTTATGACAACTAGAACCGGATACTTAATAAAACACACCCTTCCAAGTTCCACAGACAACCCGGTGATCGCTTTTCCACAGGGCGACGAGGGGAGGATCGCCGGGTAGGATTATGCTATGCGATGCTATGGAGATGCTACTTGGAGATGCTACTTGGAGATGCTACTTGGAGGACTTCAATCTACTCTCTTCTACATGCTGCAAGACGGAGGCTGCCAGAAGCGTAGTCTTCGACAGGATTAGCTATCCCCCTCTTATTCTGGCATTCTGCAGTTCAGTCCACTGATATGGCCCTTTACACATATACCCATGCATATGTAGTGTAGCTCCTTGCTTGCGAGTACTTTGGATGAGTACTCACGGTTGCTTTTCTCCCTCTTTTCCCCTTTCCCTTCTACCTGGTTGTCGCAACCAGATGCTGGAGCCCTGGAGCCAGACGCCACCGTCGACGATGATTCCTACTACACTGGAGGTGCCTACTACTACGTGCAGGCCGCTGACGACGACCAAGAGTAGTTAGGAGGATCCCAGGCAGGAGGCCTGCGCCTCTTTCGATCTGTATCCCAGTTTGTGCTAGCCATCTTATGGCAACTTGTTTAACTTATGTCTGTACTCAGATATTGTTGCTTCCGCTGACTCGTCTATGATCGAGCACTTGTATTCGAGCCCTCGAGGCCCCTGGCTTGTATTATGATGCTTGTATGACTTATTTATGTTTTAGAGTTGTGTTGTGATATCTTCCCGTGAGTCCCTGATCTTGATCGTACACATTTGCGTGCATGATTAGTGTACGATTGAATCGGGGGCGTCACATTTTAGCTACTTTCCCTACCTTTTTATAGACATCAGGGCCATTCTCTGCTTTCGCAGCACCTGCCATGTGATGTTTAACTATGGCAATTGCATTTTTATCAGTACCGGTTTCAATGGCTATTGAGCTTGTTGCAATTAACGGTTGAATCCATTTTGAAATAGTTGTATTTCAATGGCTACAAAGTTACAAAACATGTCTTAGGATGCTGTTAAGCCTGTTGCAATTAACAGTTGTATCCATTTTTAAATCTGTCCCTTCGCTACCATGCTACTCTCCGAAGTGAAAATATACTAGAGATGCTGCCTATTTTGCTATATTTTGTAGATGCTAACCCTGTTGTACTTAACATGCCTGTCCATGTACTTACGCAGGGTCATAACGCCCGATGCTGTTGTTTGTCGTCGAGGTTAGCTGCATCCCATGTCTTGTAGTATTTCGCATCATTTGTGCAATTGCAGTTCAACTTCTACCATTTACAAGTTGCCTATAGGTACACATGTTAGTGGCACTGATCCACGCTTGGACATGGAGGAAGAGCTCGCCTCCATCGTCGTTGACTTTGGGCGGGCTCTGGCCAAGATGAAATGCCCCAGCAACTACCTCTCAGGACTTACCAAGTATGTACTCACCATTTCAATCTTACAATTACAAGTTGCAATTAATGGCTATGTTTTGTATGGTCGATGTATTAAGCATGTTCTAGTAAATATGCCTAACATGTTTTAGCTACTTTCCCTACCTATTTATAGACATCAGGGCCATTCTCTACTCTGGCAGCACCTGCCGTGTGATGTTTAACTATGCCGATTGCATTTTTATCATTACCGGTTTCATTGGCTATTAAGCCTGTTGCAATTAACAGTTGAATTCATTTTTAAACAGTTGTATTTCAATGGCTACAAACTTACAAAACATGACTTAGGATGTTATTAAGCTTGTTGCAATTAACAATTGTATCCATTTTTTAATCTGTCCCTTCGCTACGATGCTACTCTCCACAATGAAGATATACTAGAGATGCTACCCATTTTGCTACTTTTGGTAGATGCTAACCCAGTTGTACTTAACATTCCTGGCCATGTACTTACGTAGGGTCATAATGGTCGATGCTGTTGTTTGCTGTCGAGGTTAGCTGCATCCCATGTCTTGCACTATTTCACATCATTTGTGCAATTGCAGTTTAACTTCTACCATTTACTAGTTGCCTGTAGGTACACATGTCAGTGGCACTGATGCACGCTTCGACTCGGAGAAACAGCTCGCCTCCGCCATCACTGACTTGGGGTGGGGTCTGGCCAAGATGAAGTGCCCCAGCAACTACCTCTCAGGACTTACGAGGTATGTACTCACGAGTTCAATCCTACCAATAGAAGTTTCAATTAACTGCCATGTTCTGTACGGTCGATGTATTAAGCATGTTCTAGTAAATATGCCTGACACGTTTTATGTACTTTCCCTACCTTTTTATAGACAGCTAGGCCATTCTCATCTCTGGCAACACCTACCGTGTGATGTTTAACTATGCCGATTGCATTCTTATCAGTACTGGTTTCAATGGCTATTAAGCATGTTGAAATTAACAGTTGAATCCATTTTTAAACAGTTGTATTTCAATTGCAATAAACTTACAAAACATGACTTAGGATGTTGTTAAGCCTTTTGCAATTAACAATTGTATGCATTTTTTAATCTGTCCCTTCGCTACCATGCTACTCTCTGCAATGAAGATATACTAGAGATGCTGCCCATTTGCGATATTTTGTAGATGCTAACCCTGTTGTACTTAACATGCCCATCCATGTACTTTCACAGGGTCATAATGGCCGATGCTATTGTTTGTCGTCGAGGTTAGCTCCATCCCATGTCTTGCAGTATTTCACATCATTTGTGCAATTGCAGTTTAACTTCTACCATTGACTGGTTGCCTATAGGTACACATGTCAGTGGCATTGATCCATGCTTTGACCCGGATTAACAGCTCGCCTCCGTCGTCGCAGACTTTTGGCGGGCTCTGGGCAAGATGAACTGCCCCCAACAACTACCTCTCAGGACTTACCACGTATGTACTCACCGGTTCAATCTTACCAATAGAAGTTGCAATTAACTGCCATGTTCTATACGGTCGATGTATTAAGCATGTTCTAGTAAATATGCCTGACACGTTTTATCTACTTTCCCTACCTTTTTATAGACATCTAGGCCATTCTCTGCTCTGGCAACACCTACCGTGTGATGTTTAACTATGCCGATTGCATTCTTATCAGTACCGGTTTCAATGGCTATTGAGCTTGTTGCAATTAACGGTTGAATCCATTTTGAAATAGTTGTATTTCAATGGCTACAAAGTTACAAAACATGTCTTAGGATGCTGTTAAGCCTGTTGCAATTAACAGTTGTATCCATTTTTAAATCTGTCCCTTCGCTACCATGCTACTCTCCGAAGTGAAAATATACTAGAGATGCTGCCTATTTTGCTATATTTTGTAGATGCTAACCCTGTTGTACTTAACATGCCTGTCCATGTACTTACGCAGGGTCATAACGGCCGATGCTGTTGTTTGTCGTCGAGGTTAGCTGCATCCCATGTCTTGTAGTATTTCGCATCATTTGTGCAATTGCAGTTCAACTTCTACCATTTACAAGTTGCCTATAGGTACACATGTTAGTGGCACTGATCCACGCTTGGACATGGAGGAAGAGCTCGCCTCCATCGTCGTTGACTTTGGGCGGGCTCTGGCCAAGATGAAATGCCCCAGCAACTACCTCTCAGGACTTACCAAGTATGTACTCACCATTTCAATCTTACAATTACAAGTTGCAATTAATGGCTATGTTTTGTATGGTCGATGTATTAAGCATGTTCTAGTAAATATGCCTAACACGTTTTAGCTACTTTCCCTACCTTTTTATATCATCTGGGCCATTCTCTGCTCTGGCAGCACCTGCCATGTGATGTTTAACTATACCAAATGCATTTTTATCTATACTGGTTTCAATGGTTATTAAGCCTATTGCAATTAATACTTGAATCCATTTTTAAACAGTTGTATTTCAATGGCTACAAACTTACAAAACATGACTTAGGATGCTGCTAAGCCTGTTGCAATTAATAGTTGTATCCATTTTTAATCTATCCCTTCGCTACCATGCTACTCCCCGCAATGAAGATATACTAGAGATGCTTCCCATTTGCTATTTTTTGTTAGATGCTAACCCTGTTGTACTTAACATGCATGTCCATGTACTTACGCAGGGTCATAACGGCCGATGCTGTTGTTTGCCGTCGAGGTTAGCTACATCCCATGTCTTACACTATTTCACATTGTTTGTGCAATTGCAGTTTAACTTCACCCATTTACTGGTTGCCTGTAGGTACACATGTCCGTGGCACTGATACATGCTTCGACCCGGAGGAACAGCTGGCCTCCGCTGACTTTGGGCGGGCTCTGGCCAATATGAAGTGCCCTAGCAACTACGTCTCAGGACTTACCAAGTACGTACTCACCAGTTCAATCTTACCAATACTAGTTGCAATTAATGGCTATGTTTTGTATGGGTGATGTATTAAGCATGTTGTAGTAAACATGGCTACCATGTTTTAGCTATCTTCCATACCTTTTTATAGACAACTGGGCCATTATCTACTCTGGAAGCACCTGCCTTGTGATGCTTAACTCTGCCAATTGCATTTTTATCAGTACTGGTTTCAATGGCCATTAAGCCTGTTGCAATTAGCAGTTGTATCCATTTTTTAATCCGTCCCTTTGCTACCATGCTACTCTTTAGCAATGAATATATCACTACAGATGCTGCCGTTTTATTACCATTTGCTATTTTTGGTGCATGTTAACCATGTTGTAGTTAACATTGGCTTTCCATGTACTTACACAGGGCTACAATGGGTGATGTTGTTGTTTGTCGTCGAGGTTAGCTGCATCCAATCTCTTATACACGATCTATTCCTAAATATAAGTATTTTTAGAGATTCCAATATAGACTACATAAGGAGGAAAATGAGTGAATCTTGATTCTAATGTATACTATATCTATAATTCTATATACATCCATATGTAGTTCATATTGAAATCTCTAAAAAAATACTTGTACTTAGGAACATAGGTTGTTGTATTTTACATCATTTGTGCAACCTCAGTTTAGTTTCTAACATTTACTGGTTGCTTGTAGGTACATATATGAGCGGTAGTGATCCACGCTTTGATCCTTTTGCGTATGGGGCAATGAGATATTCATGAACAAGCGTCAAGTGAGGAAACTAAGAAAGATTGTTAGGCGAAAGAAACGGGTGATTGGAATTAAGCTCTTTATTTACACTTTGTCCAAGACAACAGTGAACTTTAGGATAGTAAGTAATGTGTTTCATTTTACCCCTGCCCACAACAAGTTACTCTATTAGACCTCAGTATCTGATATTTTTCTCTTTTCAGTGGTTTCCGAAGCTATTTACTGATGATTACCTTGCAAACTACATGACCGGAGTGGAGGCAACTAAGGTTAAAGTATATAATTCATGCTACCATGATAATGCTCTAGAAGTCTTCCTGAAGGCGGTGAAGGATGGGCGGGCGATTGTCACAAGGGGTTGGACAAAATTGGTTCGTGCCTATGGCATGCAGGAAGGCACATTATGGGCATTCCCCTTCTTCAACACCATCGATAGTCAAAATTGATGTCTAATCCTATAATTATTGAACATATTGTACTGGCAATTTTATTTATGGATTCGTTGTTGAACCATTTTCTTGAGAATTTGAATTGCATGTTTCCTATTTCAAAATTTCCAATTCAAATAATATTACAGGAAAAAAAATAAAAATATAGAGGAGCTAATAAAGTAATGTGCGCATGGTTAGAAAGAAAAAAAACGTGTGCGATGTAAAAAGAGAACATACGGTAATGGAACTTTGCAAATGGTTCTGGCAGTAAAAGCGCTTGTGATGGATAGCCCAATGCCACACAATTTTCTTCATCAAATCATGTGTGATGTAGTTGATAAAAGCAAACAGTTAACCAGTGTAGAGCGTGTGTGATAGTTACAACTTTCAGACATGAGCCTATACATAAAACTGTGTGGGATGTACATACGAACGGAAACGTTTAGTAGGGACTGACTGTGTGGGATTTACTTGTGAGCCGAAACAATTTCACCTGTATAATTGTATTTTTTTAGCTGTACTGTATGTATTACCATATTTGAGCGCATGCCGATCGCACACGACCTCATTTTCCCAAGCGTGTGTGCCAGGAGGGCATATCCCCGACGGATTCTAGGTCGTGTGGCAAGGACCCCCCTATCGCCCACACTCACTTGGCGACGGTTTCAAATGCCGTTGCGGAAAGGTGTTAAAAACTATTCGTATAACACCTCATTGTACCAGTGCCGAAAATGCATTTTTTGGGGTTGAGCTTCAGGCTAACAAAGCATAAGTTGGTGAACATTTCTTTCAGGTCTTCGATTAGAGTTCTTGCTTTGCACGACTTGACCACAATGTCATATACATAAGCCTCCGTGTTCCTTCCCAACTGCTCCCCTAGCATAATGTGCATCAACTACTGGAAGGTGCCCCCCGCGCTTCTCAAGCCGAAAGGCATGCACATGCAGCAGAACACACAGACCGGGGAGATGAAGTCCATATTATCGATGTCCCCCTTCACCATCTTGATTTCTTGTTAGCTGGAGAAAACATCGAAGAAACATAGCAGGTCGCACTTGATGGCGGAGTGCACGATTTGGTCGATGCGCGGGAGCGTAAAGGGATCATGGGGGCAGGTCTTGTTGAGGCTCAAGAAGTCAACGCACATGCGCTCCTTTCCGCCTTTCTTGGGAATGATGACGGGGTTGGCGAGCCACTCGGGATGACGCACCTCCTGAATCACCCTAGCTTCCTGCAGCTTGTGCACCTCTTGGATGATGAATGCCTGATTATCTGGCACTTGGCACCGCGCCTTCTTCTTGATGGGACGAGCATTGGGACACACCACCAAATGGTGCTCGATTACTTCCCTCGGGACGCTGGTCAAATCAGATGCCTTCTGTAACACCCCGTATGTAACTTACCATATTTGTATTCTGACTCTTGCCATTTTCGGCTTTAAGTTATGAGATTCATGATTGGGTTTTGTCTTCATTTTGCATTTTGTCGATGTCATGCATTTTCATATCATGTCATCATGTGCATCTCATTTGCATACGTGTTCGTCTCATGCATCCGAGCATTTTCCCTGTTGTCCGTTTTGCAATCCGACACTCCTACTTTCTCGGAATGGACCTAGATTTGCCAAGCGGCCTTGGTACACCACAAGTAGACCGCCTGTCAAGTTTCGTGCCATTTGGAGTCCGTTTGATACTCCAACGGTTAACCAGGGAACCGTAAAGGCCTCGTGTGTGTTGCAGCCCAACAGCCCTCCGAAGTGGCCCAATAACCCATCCAAACCTATCCCATGTCCTCCATCGTCGGATCACGATCGCGTGGCCGAAAACTACACCTCATTTGGACACTCCCACCTCCTTCTATGTATAAATATGTGATCCCCTCTCCAATTTTCGGGTCCAAACCCTAGCCCCGCTCCTCCTCGCCACCGGACGAGTCCGGACCGCACCGGACATGTCCGCGCCGCCGCTCCCCTCCACTCACAGGCTGTCATGCGTCCATCGCCACCTTCCACGCCGTCGGCCCGCCCGGGCCCATCGCCGGCCACCGCAGGCCCGCGTGTCCGCCGCCCGGCCCCCGCTCTCCTCCGCCTGCGCCCTCTCACGTCCGCCGCCCCGTGCCCGAAGCTCCGCTGCCTGACACGGCCACCGGCCGCTGCCTCGCTGCCCGGCTCCGGCGACCCCGCTGCCGACCTCCGTCGCCTCCACGCCGCCATCCTCCGCCGCTGCATCACAGGCGACCACTGGATCCGGCCGGCATAGCCATCCCCGGCCTCTCCTTCTTCCTTGCCGGCCGCTTCTTCCTTCTCCGGCGTACTCCGGCAACCGCAGCGCCAACTCCGGTGAACCTCGGGCTCCGCACCAGATCTACATACGGAAGGTTGAGCCCTAGATATTTCTAAGTCATTTTATTTTGCATTCTGAAGCCCTGTTCAACAAGCCATAACTTCTCATCCGTAGATCCGTTTTGCATGCATGATATATGAAAATGTTCATCAGGATGTGCTCTTCATTTTGTTCCATTGTGCCATGCTTGTTAGAGTCCATCTTGATGCCCAAATCGTTGATGCAAGTGTGCTATAAAATGCTAGGTGCTGATTCTTAGCAGAGTATGAGCATTAGTCATTTTTTATACATTTGTTGTGTGCTGCATATGGACTTGAGCTCTACATGTATTTTGGTCTATGCCATGCCATATTTAAAGGGGTGTATGCCATGTATTTTTGTGATCTTTGTGGTGACTAGCACATGCATGCAAAGTAGCTCTCGTGATATTGCTGATTTCAGAGACTTAGAATTTCACTAAGTCATTTCCCTGCTGTTATTTTTATGCCATGTATTCATGTTGCTACAGTGAGATCCATGCTTCTTTTGAGTATGTTCAGTAAGGATGATTTTGACATATGGTTATGCTCTATCCATACATGCCCCTATTTGCAATTATGGCGCGCCCTAGCATGTCTTAATCTTGCTCTACTTTTGCTATAAAATGTTCTTGGCGGATTGTTTACATGTTAATCAATTTTGCCATGGTTGTTGTAGTTGATCCAAGCATAATATAAACTTGTTCTTGCCATGGTTAGCTTTATGATCATGTCTTCTTGCTGATGCTATGCTTATCTTGTCATGCAATGCCTTCTGATGAGTGAATTGAGCTCGCAAAGATGCCTTCATAAGTCTGCATCTGTTAACGAAACTTGCTATGTTTACATGGGTGCCATCGTATCTTCTGATCCTTTTTGGCTTATAGTCAGTAAGGGACTTTTGCTCTATGCTTTTAGTAGATTCATGTCATGGCTTGTATTGCTACGTTCTGTTCTTGTAGCATGTTGTTATCTTGCTCTAAATAGTGCTTCCTGATGTTAATTCCTGGCATGTTAGTATTTCCACTAAGTCTGTGTCGGTGGGAACGACACCTATGGGATCACAAGAATCCCTACTACAGTTGCGGGGCGCGGGGTCGTGAGAAGAGCAGATCAAACAGATAGCACACTGTTTGTTTATCCAGGTTCAGGCCGCGAGGATGCGTAAAACCCTACTCCTGCTTTGGTGGATTGTATATCTGTATTCTTGAGCTAGCTATGGGGCGTGAGGAGCTCCAAAAAGCCGACTCCTCCTCCTGGTCACCTCGGGCCTCCTTTTATAGGAAAAGGGGTGGCCATAGTGGCACACAGGAGGTGGAAAGGGAACAGTGATGCGAGGTTATCCCTCGCATTACATGACAAGGCGCATTTAACGCGTCCTGCTTAGGTGTCCTTGCTTTATCGGGGACGGGGGAGAGACATGTCTCGTCCGTCGCTGCTCCCTCTCGTGTCGACACGCGCCCTGGCCAGCGACGCCCGCGGTGCCATGTAGGCAGGCAGGCAGCTGAGGTGGCGAAGTGGTGGGTCTCCATGAAGATCCGCATACCGCCACGCAGGTGCCTGCCTAGCTGGTTGGGTCGGCAGCTGCATGCGAACGGCGGTGGAGGTTTGACTGTCGTGGGCCTGATGGTGGCCCTATGGGGGTTCTTGGCAAGGGCCTTGCCGGGGCCCCGACAAGGGTCTTGCCGTGGCGCTTCCTGTCATCCCTGGCAAGGCTCTTGCCGGGGGCCTTGTGGTCCTCCTTGGCTGGGATCCCGCCAAGGATCATCATCTTCTAAAGGGTGTATATGATCTTGAATGACTTCACAAAGATCTGCATGCCACCATGGGTATGTCTCCCGTATCCTTGCCCCATGGGGGCAGTGGACTCAAGGGTGACTCACTCCGTAGGTGTGGGGCGAGCTGCCACGGCAAGGGTCTTGCCGGGTTTGCTAAAACTGCCTCCCGGCAAGGATCTTGCCGGGGGGGATCCGCTTCGTCCCCTTTGCTCTTCGTGGTCTTGGTCTTGGCGTCGTTCTACTTCTCCTGAGGTTCGGCCTTACCTTGGCTCACCTCCCTTGCCTTGCTCAGTGTGGTGCTGCCCGTGGCTCCGACTGCCCGTGCACAGTTATAGGGGTACAAAAAGTGTACCCCTCTTTTTGTACACCGACAGGAGCCCCCGGGCCTGGTCCACACGTAAGCGCAATCGCGTCGTTGGGCTAGGCCCAAAAATGATGCACGGGCAGGCGGGGCGGGTTTTACCGTGGTAAGTTTCTTCACGCGCCGCGCTTCCCATGCTTTCCGTGCGTGGCGCGGTGTGGGGAGGCGCGTGTGACGTGGGCGGCATGCGTGGGGTTGGTTCCCGCAGGCATGCGTCACGTCGTAGTAAATGTCAAAGGAGGCGGCCCGTTGTTTTCCCCCATAAGAAAGGAATAACCGCGGTCGCGCTGCTCACTTTCTCCTCTTTCCTCGTGCCTTTTCCAATCTCAGAGCCGCCGTTTCCTCTCTTCCTTCCTTCCTAAGCTTCCACCATCGCCCGCCGTCGTTGCTTCGCCATCCCCCTTCCTCAGCCCTCTGAACTTCTTGGTCGCCATGGCTCCCAAATTCGCCAAGGGCAAGGGGGTGGCTAAGGGCGTTGGGACGGTGGGGCTGCCGGAGAGCGCGTTGTTGGGGGACTAGACGAAGTCCGCCTTCTTCTTCCCCTCGACGGTTGATGTTCAAGAGCTCCGGGCCTCCTTCAAGCCCCTATGGGCAGTGAAGACGGGGGGAGAAGATTCGGGACACCCGGCAACGCGTGTCATTCCTGCCGCTTGCGCTGATCCTGCCCCAAATCGGTACCCCTTCTTCGTTGATTATCTTTCTTGCGGGTTATGCCCACCTTTCTCCGATTTCTTCTGCGACGTTATGCGCACCTTCGGCTTTCGCCTCTTGGATTTTACTCCGAATGCGGTGGCGTGCATGGCTTTCTTCGCGCATCTTTGCGAAGTCTTTGCCACGGTGCAGCCCAACACGGCGCTCTTCCACCATTAGTTCTTCCCTCGAATCCAGCCGGGAGGAGCAGTCTCCAGTTGCGTCACCTGGATCCAAGATCCAAGGGGGCGTACCCGGACGGTGCCGTGAAGGAGAGGTGGGAGGAATGGCGTGGCCGGTGGTGCTGGATTGAAAATGAAAACCCGCTGGAATTCTGCAAGGTCCGCCGAGTGCCGCCGGTCCATGGTAGCGATTGGAGCGATGTCGAGGCCGCCGACGGGAGGCTCACCGTCGCCACCACCTGGATTCTCCGGCTCACCCAGGACGGACTCACCCTTGAGATGATCGGGGCGGACTTCATTCGCCGCCGGATCGCCCCGTTGCACAACAAGGGGAGGCCAGCTTGGCTCTTTACGAACCCGGCTGACATTATGCGACTCCTCCCCGGCCTTGATCACAACTTCACAGTGCTGGCGCATGCCCACTTCTGCCAGCGGCTTTTCCAGCTTGATGTGGGTCGCGATGGCGAGGTCGAGCGGACCGGCAAGGCCGCGAGGGCTGCCGCAAAGGTTGGCAAGGCCCTCAAGGGGCCATTTTTCAAGCTACCAGCGGGGGTGGTCCCGTTGTGCAACAATTCATCTCGGTCTGAGATCATTGCCATGATGCCGGACTGTAATGCGCACGGCCCTGTCCCGAGCTGGGAGGAGCCGAAGGACGAGGATGTGCAGCAATTCTTCGACACCCTGATCGAGGTGTACGTCAATGCTGATGCCGAGCGGTGCCTTATCATGGACACCACCCAGGCAGAGCTGGACTACATCGCCACTAGTGTGAGGGAGGCACAGCTTGCCATGGAGGCCGGCAGCGCCGGGGGCATGGAGGACAAGGCCGCAATGGCGGCGGAGGAAGAGGAGCTCACCTGGTGGGCGGTGGCCTCCGGGGAGGTCAGCAGCGCCGACACTAGATCTCCGCTCATTGAAGACGCGGCCGACGAGTCGTCGTCGGAGGAGGAGGACGTGGCGGCGGGCTCGACGCCAACCAGGGGAAGAGGGCGAGTCCCGCGGCGGGCTGGCTCCGGTGAGACGGTCCAGCCCGGCAGGGCTGCGCGGCCTCAATTGACCCTGGAGGGGTCTGGGCGCCACACGAGGGCCATGGCAACCAAGAGGCTGACGAAGGCCGCTGAGAAGAAGAGGACAACAGCCCCTTCCTCATCCGGGCGCACACAAACCCCGCCGCCTCCTTCGCCTCCTCCGGCAGGCGTCGACTCGGATGATGATGTGGAGCTCCCTTTTGATCTCGGGCCTCTCAGCCCGGAGAGGAAAAGGAAACTGGTGGAAGAGGAGGAGACGGATGATGAGTAAGTTCTCCATTCCTTACTATCATTTCCATTTCCTCGAATTGGGTCGCTTGTCTTGATCCATTTTTGCTTCCGTAGGGAGGCAGAGACGATGGCCCAGAGGGTGAAGAGGGCGAGTACCTCGGCGAGCAGCCAGCCCCCGGCTGGGGCTTCAAAGACACCACTGGTGGTGCTGAGCAGCCCGGACAGCAGCCCCCGACGCAGCCCCCAGCGTAAGTTCGCCACCCTCTTCTTACTCGACATGTGGTAGGTGCTCGATGCTATGATGCTGACCTTGCCGGGTTTGCAGGAGGGGAGCGGCAGCAGGAGGAGCAACAGAGGGCTACTCCTAACACACCACCCCCATCGACTACGCCGCCGCGGGGGGCGTCCCCGCCAAGGGCATCAGGCACGGAGCCCACACCCATGGAGGAAGAGGGGAACTTGGGCGCTGGTGGCTCTGCCACGGCGCCAAATGCTGGCGGAGAGGGGACTTCTGCTTCACAGCCTGGCACAGGTGAGTCGCCTGTCCTTCGTCTCTGTTTTTCCCTTATTCTTTTCATGGCTTCCATGCTCCCATTACTACCCAGACCCTCCTTCAACAGGTATGGAGGATGTGGATACCGTTGCTGGGAACATTGCTGAGGAGGCCGCCAAGGACGCTGCCGAGGTCGCCACTGATGAGGCCGCCAAGGATGCTGCCGAGGACACCGTAGTGGGGGCCGCCAAGGCGACTGCGGAGGCTTCTGCCGAGGGCGCCAACGGTGGGCCTGCCGGGGAAGCCGGCAAGGCCACCGCTGAGGAAGAGGCGGTTGATGATCAGCCTCCCTCCTTCTCAACCTCAGGCCCTCGCAGGTATCTGAAGGTGGGCGACGATCTTTTCGTCCACCTCCCAGGGGCGTCAAGTTCCCGGGCGCCCATCGAAGGGGAAGTCTTTGACGGCGAGGTGCTTGCCGTCACCGGGCATGAGGTTGTCGGTGAGCCAGGGATTGGCGGTGTTGGTTCTCCGGAAGAGCAGCTTTTCCGCGCTATGGGGGCCAACTTCCGAAAACTCTAGGCTCTCTACCGTGTCCGCCTGGACAAGGTTAAGTCCAGGATGGCAACGGTGGACCAGGCGGAGGTGGATTTCAATGCGCACGTTGCTGAGAGGCAGACCTGGTTCCACCAGACTTGCGAGGAGCAGAGGGCCTTCAGGAGGAATTGGCCAAGCGCAATGTCGAGCTTACCATGAAGATGGCTGACATCGAGAAGGCCCAGGAACAGGCGGCGAACTTAGCTGCCGCGACCGAGGCCGTTCGGAACCAGCATCAAGCCGCACTGGATTCCCAGGAAGAGGACCTCACCGCGGGTGAGGCGAAGCTTGCTGCAGCGCTCCGTGGCAAGGATGAGGAGCTCGAGGCCCTTGTCGCGTGGCGGACTGGCAAGCTGGAGCAGAGGCACAAGGAGGCACTCGATGCCCAGGCTCTGGCCCATACCGGCAAGGTAAGGGAGTTGAAGGTGGCGCAGGACGAGCTGAAGGAGCATGCCCTCAAGCTGTCCAAAGAGAAGAGCACGCTCAACAGCGCCTTGGTGGAGGCGCAAGGAGCGGTCATCAGCAGGGCTGGGGAGCTCTCCGAAGCGCAAAACTCCATCAGAGACCTCAAGCTGAAGCTGGAGGATCTCGAGAAGATGCTGTCGGAGAGCAGGGCTCGGGAGGAGACCTTGACCAGGAGCCTGGAGGAGGAGAAGCAGCTGCGGGCGAACTAGGTCGCCTCCCACCAGGATTATGTGGCGGGCGAGAACAGATGGATCAGCCGTCTGGAGGAAGTCGCCGGCAGGGTCACCTCGTAGTTGGCCACCATGGGGATGCCAAACGTGAGGTACGCCCCTGAGCGCAGCGGGACCGTCAACACCCAGTTGACCCTATTCTTCGAGGGCGTCCTCGTAGCCTTGGCTTATCTTCACTCCAACAGGACGACCACGCTGGCCGAGGAGGCCCGGCGACTTTGCCGGAGGGTCGTGACCAAGGTCCTCACCAAGATAGCGTACTGGAATCCCGATCTTGACTACGCGGCCGCAATGAACAGCTTGCCGGATGGTGCTGACCTCACGGTGCTCAAGCAGCGCATCAAGCCCATCACCGACTGCATCGACGAAATCAAGAGGGTGGAATGCCAGCGCCGGGATTAGGCATCCCGTTCTTCTTCGCCGCTGCGGGTTCCCGACCAAGACAAATTTTATCTTTAGTTAGATCCGCAGCTATGATGTGATGTAATATAACTTTGAAGTACTCTTAATTTTCATGCATGTTATTTCCCCGTTCAATTCCTCTTTGTATGCGTGCCCTATGTCAATCGGGAAGGCTTGCCGGCGTGGAAGCCCCTAGCGGCGTTTTGGGGACGGATCCCCATGGCCGGCCGGGTACGCGTGCTACCGGACAAGACACCTTTCCGTTCTGAACGCGGCCGCTCGAACTGTCGAGCTTGACTCGAGTCAGAATCGGGGGCGTTGCTGATCGCGGAAGGCTACTCTGCCATTCTCGACGCAGCCGCTTGAGCTGTTGAGCGGACTCGTAACAGGGCAAGGGCGTTGCCGATCGTGGTAGAGCTCCCTGGCGTGTAGGTTTCTCTTACAAAGCAAATATCTCCGGGGGGAATAACCTCAAATAAGAAGGGTAGCACAAATAAGGGTTCAGTGCAACTTAGATTCTGTTTGCGATCGCTCGAGTGTCGATCTTCTGGCCTCCTTTCTTCTTCAAGGGTCACGAAGATGAAGGAGTGTCGGGCTAACTGCTAGAGCCGATTCTCACAACTGCGCCCCCTACCTGGCGCGCCAAAGATGTCAGTGGGAACGACACCTATGGGATCACAAGAATCCCTACTACGGTTGCGGGGCGCGGGGTCGTGAGAAGAGAGGATCAAACAGATAGCACACGGTTCGTTTATCCAGGTTCGGGCCGCGAGGATGCGTAAAACCCTACTCCTGCTTTGGTGGATTGTATATCTGTGTTCTTGAGCTAGCTATGGGGCGTGAGGGGCTGCAAAAAGCTGACCCCTCCTCCTGGTCGCCTCGGGCCTCCTTTTATAGGAAAAGGGGTGGCCAAAGTGGCACACAGGAGCTGGAAAGGGAACAGTGATGCGAGGTTATCCCTCGCATTACATGACAAGGCACATTTAATGCGTCCTGCTTAGGTGTCCTTGCTTTATCGGGGACGGGGGAGAGACCTGTCTCGTCCGTCGCCGCTCCCTCTCGTGTCGACACGCGCCCTGGCCAGTGGCGCCCGCGGTGCCATGTAGGCAGGCAGGCAGCTGAGGTGGCGCAGTGGTGGGTCTCCACGAAGATCCGCATGCCGCCACGCAGGTGCCTGCCCAGCTGGTTGGGTCGGAAGCTGCATGCGAACGGTGGTGGAGGTTTGACTGGCGTGGGCCTGATGGTGGCCCTACGGGTGTTCTTGGCAAGGGCCTTGCCGGGGCCCCGGCAAGGGACTTCCCGTGGCGCTTGCTGTCATCCCCGGCAAACTCTTGCCGGGGGCTTTGTGGTCCTCCTTGGTTGGGATCCCGCCAAGGATCATCATCTTCTAAAGGGTATATCTGATCTTGAATGCCTTCACAAAGATATGCATGCCACCACGGGGATGTCTCCCGAATCCTTGCCCCATGGGGCCAGTGGACTCAAGGGTGACTCACTCCATAGGTGTGGGGCGAGCTGCCACGGCAAGGGTCTTGACCGGTTTGCTAAAACTGCATCCTTGCCGGGGGGATCCGCTTCGTCCCCTTTGCTCTTCGTGGTCTTGGTCTTGGCGTCGTTCTGCTTCTCCTGAGCTTCGGCCTTACCTTGGCTCACCTCCCTTGCCTTGCTTAGTGTGGTGGTGCCCGTGGCTCCGACTGCCTGTGCACAGTTATAGGGGTACAAAAAGTGTACCCCTCTTTTTGTACACCGACAGTCTGTGATGCTGATATCTTTTGTACTTTTAACATGCTTGTTTGAACCTGCTCTTTTGCGAATTAGCCGTAGCTCAATGTTCATATTTTTTCAAGCATCTTGAGTAGATCACTACCATGTGCTTTGTTGCTATGTTGGAGTGCAGTAGCTTAGTTTCTTGTTGCATTCTATATGGCATCATGTTGTTAATCACAGAATTGTGCCATTATTGTTTTGGTTGTCATTTGCAAACCGTGCATCCGATTCCTGTGATCTTTATATCGATTTCGACCGAAATCAACTCATATTTCCAGCGGCACACTTGGTTTGCCAAGTCAATGCCTTGATCAGTCTTTTTCCTTCCGGAGCACGCGTATGCATTGCATATCACATCCCGCATATCATGCCATGTTTTGCATCGTGTTTCTTGCACATTGCACCGTGGTTTATTGTTGTTTCCTTTGCTTGTGTTCTTGCTTTGGGTAGAGCTGGGAGATGATTACGTGATCGAGGAACCCGTTCAGTATGCTTACGAGGATGAAGCTTTCGTCAACTCGGAGAACTTTGCAGGCAAGATGACCATACCCTCGAAATCACTTCTATCTTTGCTTGCTAGTTGTTTGCTCTATTACTATGTTGCGATACCTACCACTTGCTATATCATGCCTCCCATATTACCATGACAAGCCTCTAACCCACCTTTCCTAGCAAACCGTTGTTTGGCTATATTACCGCTTTGCTCAGCCCCTCTTATAGCGTTGCTAGTTGCAGATGAAGATGAAGTTTGTTCCTTGTTGGGACATGATTATTGTTCTGATATAATTATTATATCTTGTTACTTTAATGCATCTATATACTTGGTAAAAGGTGGAAGGCTCGGCCTTATGCCTGGTGTTTTGTTCCACTCTTGCTGCCCTAGTTTCCGTCATACCGGTGTTATGTTCCTTGATTTTGCGTTCGCTACGTGGTTGCGTGTTATGGGAACCCCTTGACAGTTTGCTTTTAATAAAACTCCTCCAGCAAGGCCCGACCTTGGTTTTACCAGTTGCCTACCTACCACCATATACCTTCCATTGGGTTCTACAGACTGAAGGGTCATCTTTATTTTAAACCCACCGGGCCAGTGCTCCCCTGAGTGTTGGTCTGAACTGAGCTGCCTGCAGGGCCACCTCGGGGAAACATGAGGTTTGGTTTTAATCGTAGCTAGTCTCATCCGGTGTTGCCCTGAGAACAAGATATGTGCGACTCCTATCGGGACTTGTCGGCACATCGGGTGGCTTTGCTGGTCTTGTTTTACCATTGTCGAAATGTCTTGTGACCGGGATTCCGAGACTGATCGGGTCTTCCCGCTAGAAGGAATATCCTTCGTTGACCAGGAGAGCTTGTAACCGGGTTTTGAACTTTTGAAAGCCGTGCCCGTGGTTATGGGCAGATGGGAATTTGTTAATATTTGGTTGTAGAGAACTTGACACTTAACTTCATTAAAATGAATCAACCGCGTGTGTAGCCGTGATGGTCTCTTTTCGGCGGAGTCCGGGAAGAGAACACGGTCTCGTGTTATGCCTGAACGTAAGTAGTTTCAGGATCACTTCTTGATCATTCTAGCTTCTCGACCGAGCTTTGCTTCTCTTCTCGCTCTCATTTGCGTAAGTTAGCCACCATATATGCTAGTGCTTGCTGCAGCTCCACCTCACTACCCCTTTTCCTACCTTAAGCTTAAATAGTCTTGATCGCGAGGGTGTGAAATTGTTGAGTCCCCGTGACTCATAGATTACTTACAAACCAGATGCATGTGCCAATGATGCTAGTGCAGGGGACGCGACCGAACTTAAGTTGGAGTTCGACGAGGATTCACGACGTTACTATGTTTCCTTTCCGGACGATCAGTAGAGGAGCCCAGTTGGGGCGATCGGGGATCTAGCATTTGGGGTTGTCTTTATTTATGTTGGTTCCGTAGTCGGACCTTGATTGTATTCTAGATGATGTAATGCTATATTTATGTATTGTCTGAAGTGGCGATTGTAAGCCAACTCTTTATCCCTCTCTTATTCAGTACATGGGATGTGTAAAGATTACCCCTCTTGCGACATGCCTAATATGCGGTTATGCCTCTAAGTCATGCTCCGACACGTGGGAGATATAGCCGCATCGTGGGTGTTACAAGTTGGTAATCAGAGCCTTCCCTGACTTAGGAGCCCCCTGCTTGATCGAATCGCTGACGTTGTTGAGTCTAGAAAAATAGTTTGAGTCTTATAGGATTATATATATATCGGAGAGTAGGATTCTTTTTACTCCTCAGTCCCTTCGTCGCTCTGGTGAGGCCTCCTGACGTAGAGTTTTGACTCTTCTCTTCTCAAATTTCACGAAAAAAAAATTAGGATCACGCGGGTATCTTGGAATCATTCTGATGGTTTTGTGACGAGAACATTGTTCTTGGTGCCTCCTGCCATTTAGGGGTTGTGGCAGTGTCCTGGGGAGTTGAGCTCCGAGGTGTTGTCGTCACAATTTTATCGTTGTAGTTCTTGAATACCTGAGTTCATCGACATTGAAAATCTCCTTTATGCAGTTGTTGGTGAGATAACCTCGACGCCACCCAGTACTGGGGCGGAAGTTCGGAGTATTGCCATAACTCGTATAACGGATGCTTTTCGAAGGTTGAGGTAAATGATTTCCGAAGGTTTCTTGGTTATGTGTTGAAGGTTGGATACAGCTGGATGTAGGATTTGCTAGTTTTGGGTGAGATATTATGCTTCCCATGTATCCCCAACACCTGATTGCATAACCAAAAACTTTCGGGAGTTTCATAGGTGGGAATTCTTGTAGCTCTAGTATTTCTTCCCGCAGATATTTGGTTTGTGATTGGGTAATCCTTACCAATTATTTGTTCATATCCATACCTTGTTGTTTTATTCATCTACCTTTATCTAAGTGGCTTCTCATCTTATGGAAGTGTGATCATTTACTTTGGAATTCATTCGTTCATTCTTGTTTGAATGTTAAGACTATATGTTGCAATTTCGATCCATTGATTCAGCTTGAATATATGTCTTTCAGGATGCTAACGAATGTCAACCTCTTCAGGATGGCTCCTCCAACGCGTCAGAATCCGGAACCTCCGCCACCACCTCCACCTCCGGAGGCATGGCAAGCTGTCATGGTCGCCACCAACGCCAACACGCAAATGCTTTTGAAACTCTTGCAAGAGCACAACCAAGGAAATCAAGGCCAAGGCAATAATCAAGCTCAGTTTGCTACCCTCAATCAGTTCCTCACAAACCAGCCAAAGTCCTTCAGTAACTGTGTCGAAGCCACAGACGCTGACGATTGGCTCGTGGATATCTGCAAACATTTTGAGTGTAGCAATGTCAGGCCTGAGGACTTTGTCAAGTTTGCTTCGTTCCAACTCAAAGACCAAGCTGCTGAGTGGTATCAATAATACAAAGATTCCAGAGGAGGTCGTGTGATTACCTGGGATGATTTCCGCCAAGACTTCAAAGCTCACCACATTCCTCAAAGTGTTGCTGAGAGTAAGCGCGAGGAGTTCCGCAATCTCAAGCACGGCAGCATGTCTATTTACCAATACAACATCCTGTTTCAGAGGCTCGCTCGCTTCGCCAAACAAGACGTCCCTAATGAGAAGAGCATGATTTTTCAATTCAGAGGTGGCCTCAGAGAAAATCTGCAACTAGCTCTTGTGCTTTTTGAGCCGACCAAGTATGATGATTTCTACAACATGGCACTAAAGCAAGAAGCTGCTCAGATCAATTGTGATGCATATAAGAAGAGAGTCAGGGATGCAACTCCATCTTCTTCTTCAACTCAAGTGGCAGCTAAGCAACAGAAGTTCTGGTTGCCGCCTCCTCCTCCGTTCCTTCAGCCTTATCAACAGAAGATTAAAGGTGGCAATGGATCTTCCCACCCACCCAACCCAGGCTATCAGAACAAAGCTCCGTCTCATGCTCCAAGGTCAAGTGCTCTGTATCACCGTCCGCTCTCAGAGGTTACTTGCAACAAGTGTCAGCAGAAAGGGCACTATGAAAACAAATGCTTCAACCAAAGGCACCTTCCACCTCCTCCTCCTGTGAGATCTGCCAACAATGTAGTGGTCAAGCATAATCCCAAGCATGCTAATGATGATGAACGCAGCTCAGGCAGAGGACTCTTCATAAGTGATCATGGGTAACCTTCCAGTTAACTCCATTCCTGCTAAAGTCTTATTTGATACTGGTGCATCGCATTCTTTCATGTCATTCCCATTTGCATCGGAGCACAACTTTGACACTAAGGCATTACGTAAAGCATTGCAAGTTGTTTCTCTGGCTAAGCGTTTGAGTTCTAGAATGATGGTTGCGAAGGTCGGTATCGAAATGGGCGACTAAAAATTTCTGGCTTCTCCAATTGTTCTTGGTGACTCGGATATTGATCTAATTCTCGGCATGGACTGACTTTCTAAGCACAAGGCTATGCTTGATTGTGCTGCCAGAGAAATTCAATTGACACACTCTTCTGAGGATGTGATCATCTATGCCGCTCGTGATGAAACCATTCGGCTGTTTTCTCTCAATGAGAAGGGAGAGTTGAATGCCATCTCTCAGATTCCAGACGTTTGTGAATATCAAGACGTCTTTCCAGAAGAGCTTCCAGGAATGCCTCCTCAACGGCCAGTGGAATTTGTCATCGATCTTGAGCCTGGCACAGAACCTGTTTGCAACCGTCCTTACAAGCTTGGACCAGAAGAGTTGAAGGAGCTGAAGAAACAACTCGATGAACACGAGCGTATGGGTCTGATCCGACCGAGTTCTTCTCCATGGCGTTGTGGTGTTCTTTTTGTCAAAAAGAAGGATGGAATGGAACGTCTCTGCGTCGACTACCATCCATTGAACAATAAGACAATAAAGAACAAGTACCCACTTCCCAACATCAATGAGCTATTCGACCAACTTAAGGGTGCTCAAGTATTCTCCAAGCTTGACCTCCGTATGGGCTATCATCAGATTCGCATTCGTGAACAAGATATCCCCAAGACAGCATTCAGAACAAGCTATGGTTCTTATGAATATATTGTCATGTCTTTCGGCCTTGTCAATGCTCCTCCAACGTTCTCTCGCATGATGAACTTCATATTCAACCCTTACACAAATGATTTCGTCTTGGTGTATCTCGATGATATTTTGGTCTTTTCCAAGAACAAGGGGGATCATGCCAAACATTTGAGATTAGTGTTGGACAAACTCAAAGAACATCAATTCTATGAGAAGTTTTCAAAGTGCGATTTTGGCTTGATGAGGTTCTCTACCTTGGGAATATCATCTCCGCCAAGGGCATAGCTATTAATCCTGAGAAGGTGTCTGCAATTGTGAATTGGGAACCGCCTCAGAATGTCAAGTAGCTCCGCAGTTTCCTTGGGCTTGCAAGCTATTGTCGAAGATTCGTTGAGAATTTCTCTGAGATTGCAAAGACTCTTTCCAACCTCCTCCAGAAGCATGTGAAGTATGTCTGGACGCCTGAATGTGACATCACTTTCAACACCCTCAAAGAGAAGCTAGTTACAGCTCTGGTTTTGACTCCTCCTGATGAATCCAAACCATTCGAAGTTTTCTGTGATGCTCCCCTTCAAGGTCTTGGTGTTGTGTTAATGCAAGAGAAGAAAGTTGTGGCCTATACTTCTCGCCAGTTGAAGACCAACGAAAAGAACTACTCCACTCATGACCTCGAGTTGGCGGCAGTTGTCCATGCTCTGTTAACATGGAGACATCTCTTGTTGGGAAGGAAAGTGGACATCTTCACTGATCATAACAGCCTCAAGTACATCTTCACTCAGCCCAACCTCAACCTCAGACAGATTCGTTGGGTCGAAATGATTCAAGAGTATAATCCAAGTATTGAATATACTCCAGGCAATGCCAATGTCATTGCAGACGCTTTGAGCAGGAAGGCTTACTGCAACACATTGATTCTCAAGCCCTTCCAAGCGGACCTTTGTGAAGCTTTCCTTAAACTTAACCTCCAAGTGGTTCCTCAAGGCTTCCTTGCCAACCTCAAAGTCTCTCCTACATTGGAAGATCAAACTCGTGAGGCACAACTTCTTGATGCAATGGTGAAGAAGGTGAAAATGGGATTGCCAAGAGCCAACCCAAGTATAAGTGCTATCGCCTTGATGACAAAGATACTCTTTTCTTCGAGGATCGAATTGTGGTTCCTAAGGGTGATCTACGTAAAGTCATTATGAATGAGGCGCACAATTCCATTATATCCATTCATCCTGGAAGTACAAAGATGTACCATGACCTCAAGCATTCGTATTGGTGGACTCAAATGAAGCGAGAAATTGCTCAGTTCGTGAATGAATGTGATGTCTGTAGAAGAGTGAAAGAAGAAGACCAACGGCCAGCTGGTCTCCTCCAACCTCTTGCCATTCCAGAATGGAAGTTCGACCATATTGAGATGGACTTCGTGACTGGATTTCCCAAGTCCAAGCATGGAAATCATGCTATCTTTGTTTTCATCGACAAGCTTACTAAAGTGGCTCATTTTATTCCTATCAAAGAATCTATCACAACAGCTCAGTTGGCAGAGCTATATACCTCCAGGATTGTCTCCTTACACGAAATTCCACAGTTGATATCTTCAGATCATGGAAGCATCTTCACTTCTAAGTTATGGGATTCCTTCCAGAAGGCCATGGGAACCAGCATTCGCTTCAGCACAACCTTCCATGCCAAAACTAGTGGACAAGTCGAGCAAGTAAATCAAATTCTTGAAGATATGCTCAGGGCTTGTGTCATTTCCTTCGGTATGAAGTGGGAAGATTGTCTCCCATATGCCGAGTTCTCCTACAACAACAACTTCCAAGCGAGTTCAGGCAAGGCCCCATTCGAGATTCTCTATGGCAGAAAGTGTCGTACTCCTCTTAATTGGTCAGAGACTGGTGAACGCCAACTTCATGGCAATGACTTAATCACAGAGGCTGAAGAAATGTGTCAATTCATCCGTGAAAATCTCAAAGCCGCCCAATCGCGTTAGAAGAGTTACTATGATAGCAAGCACCGTGACTTGGCTTTCAAGATCGGAGACCATGTCTACCTCCGCATCTCTCTAATGAATGATACTCGTCTCTTCGCTATCAAAGGGAAGCTTGCTCCTACATACGTGGGTCCTTTCAAGATCATTCGCAAAAGAGGCGACCTCGCCTATCAACTTGAGCTTCCATCCAACTTTGCAAATGTGCACGACGTGTTTCACGTGTCTCAGCTTCGCAAGTGCTTCAAGACTCCTGACCGCACCATCAACTTCGAAGAGATTGATCTCCAAGAAGACCTGTCATATCATGAGCATCCTATTGCTATTCTTGAAGAAACCGAGCGCAAGACTCGCAACAAGTCTATGAAATTTGCTACATTTGTTGTGTGCTGCATATGGACTTGAGCTCTACATGTAGTTTGGTTGATGCCATGCCATCTTTACAGGGGTGTATACCATATATTTTTGTGATCTCTGTGGTGACTAGCACATGCATGCAATGTAGCTCTCATGATATTGCTGATTTCAGAGACTTAGAATTTCACTAAGTCATTTCCCTGCAATTATTTTTATGCCATGTATTCATGTTGCTACAGTGAGATCCATGCTTCTTTTGAGTATGTTCAGTAAGGATGATTTTGACATATGGTTATGCTCTATCCATCCATGCCCCTATTTGCATTTATGGAGTGCCCTAGAATAACTTAATCTTGCTCTACTTTTGCTATAAGTCATTTCACTAATTTTGCCAAGGTTGTTGTAGTTGATCCATGCATGATATGAGCTTGTTCTTGCTTTGGTTAGCTTCATGATCATGTCTTATTCCTGGTAGCATGCTTATCTTGTCATGCAATGCTTTGTGATGAGTGAACCGAGCTCGCAAAGAGGCCTTCATAACTCTATTTATGCCATGCTCAGTTTTCTGCTAAGTCTGAATCTGTTAATGAAACTTGATAATGCCCAAGGACAAAATTGAAAATGCATGGAAAAATAGAAAAAGGACAAAATTCGGTAGGAGCGCCCAAGGCGTGACATGGCCCACCGCAAGTGATTGTTCCGACGCTCCCGAAGGAGCGCTCGTCAACTAGTTGATGTCGCCGTACCGGCTTGAAGGCTTCACCTCATGGATTTGTCTAACACGCACATTAAAAGGGACGACCCTAGTTAAGTTTCATGTTTTTTGTTAAATAATTTCAAAACCCCTAAAATAGCCAAAGCAGGGAACAACTAACCAAGGAGCACTCCTTCGAAATGTTGCGAGCAAAAGTTCAGGAGCACTCCACGCATGACAAGTGTCACACATAGAGTGCTCCCGCGCATGAAAACCAACCGATGCGGTTGCTTCCTGGTTTTCCTTTTCCGGTTTCTTGTTTCATACTTTTATAGTTTACCCCTTGTAGCACTTTCTTTTTCTATTTTTCCCATTCTGCGCGATAACACACAGAAAAGCCCAGCAAGCAGGTTGTTGGTTCCCTTTTCCCGTTACTTTTCCCCTTTTGTCCATTATATTTTCGAGAAATGGAGATTTATGGTGTAATCACGGGTGGGAAACATGAACTTTAGATAATATTACGGTGCCTCTAGCGCGCAGATCATGCTCGCCTTCGGCTCATTAAATTTTCATAAACATCTTGAAGTGGGGCATAGGTTGAAGTCTGTGTTGGTCCTGCAGTGTGTTGGTCATGCAACTTTGCGCATTCAGCTTCGCCGGTGCACGGCTCCTGCTCGCCTTCGGCTCGTTAAGTTTTCATAAACATCTCGAAGGGGGGCATAGGTCGAAATTTGTGTTGGTCATGTAGTGTGTTGGTCATGCAACCTGGTGCATCCAGCTTCACCAGCACACGGGCACACGGCTCCTACTCGCCTTCAAATCGTCAAATTTTCAAAAACACCTTGAAGGGGGCATAGGTTGAAGTGTGTATTGGTTGTGCAGCACGTTGGTCGTGGAGAAGGATTTTCCTACACATGGCACCTCCAGAGGCACGGGTGTGAAGCACCAAGAGGCACGGGCCACAGGCATTTGCAGGCATGGGTGTGCAGCACCTTAGAGCCACGGGCAAGGCACGTGTAACAACCTGAGACCGACACTCCAGATGCCTTCTATGTTTTTCATGATCATCGTGTGTTTTATTTGTTTCTTGCATTCATCATTTCATCATTCGCGTTGCATCTAGTTCGTTGCCGTCATTTTTCAAAACTTGCATCCACTTTTGGTCGCCGCTTATCCCCATTGCTTCCGTTGATCATTACGAGACCAACCACACTTGCACACTAAAATATCCTCGGAATTGTTCAAATATTATATTCTAAGTGGGAATAAAATATCCTTGAAATGGGTTAAAAGTTGCGTGTGGCATTGTCATATTGTAGGTAGATCGTCTGCCAAATTTTGATGCATTTGAAAGTCGTTTCATACCCCAACCATTAAGTTATAGTGGCACTCTAGCTGGCTTAATAAGCAAATATTTTCACAAATAAAACTATCACCGGGTTGCACCACTTCCCTCTCCTCTCAGCTCAACCCTAGCTATACAGCTCACCTACCACCTAACCTAGCCCCTCGGTTCAGAACCGCCCGATCAAGATCGAACGGTCCGAAATCAGCTCAAAACCGCCTCAAAATCATCCCTGCCTATATAGGGAAGCCCTCCCCCCCCCTCCATTTCTAGAAACCCTAGTTCTAGCTTCATTTTTAGCCCCTCCACTAAGCCGCCTTCACCTGAATGCCCATGCCTCCCAACTTGTGCAGGGCCTATGAAGCCCATCTGGAGGCCCACCGGGTCGCCCCGCATGCCTGGACATCGCTAGGCCCCATCGTCGTGTCTCCGACGACCAGTAGGCCGGTCTGCTGTCTGCTCCTTCTCCCTCGCCGCCTTGCCTCTTCTTCCCTCCCTCTTTCTCACGATCTCTTGCTCTTTCGATGGACAACTGCTTCCCCCGTCCCATGGAGCTCAGTGCTGCGTCTGCAGCCGCCGTTGCCCAGATCCGGCCCACGGGCCATGGCGAGGAACGCCTGCCTATCCCGCGCCCTATGCACTGCGCTGTTATCCAGCGCTCACGCAGATTCAGCCCAGTTCATGTTTTTTTCCTGTCCAGTGAATTTAAGAAATTTCCAGGACATGCATAATTACAGAAAACGACCCTTACTTTGCATTGCTCGTATATAAATAACCATGCAACAAAATTAAACAACTTATAGATGTAAATTGATCAGAATTTTGTGTAGATTAATAATATCCAACTTTGTGTCATGATAAAAATGTTTAAAATTTTTGTTTCCATTAATTTACATAAATGACTTGTTAAAATAGTTTATTTCATAACTAAATAACCGTAGCTCTGAATTAAATAAATTATATATGTAAATGGAGTAGGAAAGTGTGTAGATTAACATGGTGCACTCACTTTGCATGTTTAACAACATTAAAATTGTGTTTTAGGTAGAACAATAGCAAATTCGAAATAACATATGGGAATTTTCTAGAATTGTTGTTGGTTGTTTGCGGCCTCATTTAAATTGCCTAGATAGATTACTTATGCTTCATATCTTGTCATCTTAACCAACATTTAATCTTGTCATGTACCAAAACGACAGTGAACTAAATAATTTGAACGTGGAGTTTCATCAATATGCAACCCATTGCATATTGAGCTTCACATAACGTGTAGTATTTGGTTGTTGCACTTTGCCATGTCATGTCTCATTAAACTGGACATGCATCATACATGATTACGCACCATGCCATGGTTATGATTATGTGTTTACCATGTTGTTTGCGATTATGAGGATTCATTCGACAATGATGGTTCGTCTAATTCATGGATTTAGTCTTCTTCCTAGCGGAATTTCAAGAAAGATGACCATTACCTTGGATATCACTACTATCTTTGCTTGCTAGTTGTACCAATGCATTCTCTATGTCTCGATGGCTATCACTTGTTTGTCGGCGTCCTAAACTGCCATGATACAACCTCTAACCTTCCACCATCCCAGCAAAACGGTGTTTGGCTATGTTACGGCTCCGCTCAACCCTCTTATAGTGTTGCTAGTTGCACGTTGTTCCATGTTGGGATGTGGATATCATGGGATATAACAATATCTCTTATTATTAAATGCATCTATATACTCGGTTGTTGATATGTCCATTTTGCGTCATGTTTTCCTATTGTTATTTCTAATGTTTTTATTCATAATAATGCTTTATGGGGTAATTATAATGCCTTTTCTCTCATAATATGCAAAGTTTACACAAAGAGGGAGAATACCGACAGCTAGAATTCTGGACATGAAAAAGCTATGTCAGAGAAACCAGATCTGTACATCTCCAAATGAGCTGTAAATTTACCGAGAATTATTTTGGAAAATATAAAAAATACTAGTGCAAAAAACTACAGGAGGGGGCCACCTGGTGACCATAAGACACCAGGGCGCGGCAAGCTCCCCAGGCGCGCCTGGTGGGTTATGGCCAGCCCAGCCCACCTCCGGTGCCCATCTTCTAGTATATAAGTCATTTTAACCTAGAAGAAAAATAAAGAGAGGACTTTCACGATGGAGCGCCGCCGTATCGAGGCGGAACTTGGGCAGGAGCACTTCTGCCCTCTGGTGGAGCGATTGCGCCGAGGAACTTCCCTCCCGGAGGGGGAAATCGAAGCCATCGTCATCACCAACATCCCTCTCATCTTTGGGAGGCCAATCTCCATCAACATCTTCAACAACACCATCCCCTCTCAAACCCTAGTTCATCTCTTGTGTTTAATCTTTGTACAGGAACATCTAATACGTGTGGGTGACTAGTAGTGTTGATTACATGTTGTAGTTGATTACTATATGGTTTATTTGGTGGAAGATTATATGTTCAGATCCATTATGCTATTTGGACCCCTCTGATCTTGAGCATGAATACGATTTGTGAGTAGTTAGTTTTGTTCTTGAGGTCACGGGAGAAATCATGTTCCAAGTAATCATGTAAATTCGATATGTGTTTGATATTTTGATGATATGTATGTTGTTATTCCCTTAGTGGTGTCATGTGAACATCGAATACATGGCACTTCACCATCTTTGGGCCTAAGGTAATGCACTGTAGAGTAGTTATTAGATGATGGGTTGCTAGAGTGACAGAATCTTAAACCCTAGTTTATGCGCTACTTCGTAAGGGGCCAATTTGGATCCAAATGTTTAATGCTATGTTTAGATTTGATCTTTATACTTTTCTCGTAGTTTCAGATGCATGCGAGGGGGTTAATCATAAGTGGGAGGTTTGTTCAAGTAAGAACATCACCCAAGCACCGGTCCACCCACATATCAAATTATCAAAGTGGCGAACGTGAATCAAACCAACATGATGAAAGTGACTAGATGAAATTCCGGTATGCCCTCAAGAACACTTTGCTTATTATAAGAGACTGTTTTGGCCTGTCCTTTGCCACAAAATGATTCGGCTACCCTGCTGCACTTTATTTACCATTACCATTAGTTGCCCGTTACAAATTATCTTACTATCAAACTACCCATTACCGACTATTTTAGTTCTTGCAGAAAATACCTTGCTGAAAACCACTTGTCATTTCCTTCTACTCCTCGTTGGATTCGACACTCTTACTTATCAAAAGGACTACGATTGATCCCCTATACTTGTGGGTCATCAAGACTCTTTTTTGGCACCAATGTCGGGGAGTGAAGCGCTCTTGGTTAGTGAAAATTGGTAAGGTAAAATTTATACTACGTGCTGAAATTTATAACCTGCTACTATGGAAGATAATCCCGTGAGGGATTTTTTTGGGGTATCTTCACCTCGACCAGAAACAAAAAGAGTTGCCCGTCAACCTACCGCACCTGCTGAAAATGTTGGTTATGAAATTCCTTCAGGTATGATAGAACAACTGCTAGCTAATCCTTATGCAGGAGATGGAACAGAACATCCTGATATGGATCTAATACATGTGGATGAAATTTGAGGATTATGTAAGCTTGCAGGTTTATCCATAGATGAAGTTAATAAGAAGGTTTTCCCTTTATCTTTGAAGGGAAAAGCACTGACATGGTATAGGCTATGTGATGATATTGGATCTTGGAACTGAAATTGATTGAATTTGGAATTTCACCAAAAAATTTATCCTATGCATCTAGTTCATCATGATCGGAATTATATAATATAATTTTTGGCCTTGTGAAGGAGAAAGTATCGCTCTAGCTTGGGTGAGGCTTAAGTCAATGTTATATTCATTCCCCAATCATGATCTGTCAAAAGAAATTATTATTCAGAATTTTTATGATCGGCTTTCTCGTGATGATCAATCCATGCTTGATACTTCTTGTACTGGTTCTTTTAGGAAGAAGACTGTTGAATTCAAGTGGGATCTTTTAGAAAGAATTAAATGCAAATCTAAAGATTGGGAACTCGAGGAAGGTAAAGATTCGGGTATTAAGATTGAGATTGATTGTGTTAAATGTTTTATGAATACCGATGCTTTTCAGAAGTTTACCACTAAATATGGACTTGACTCTAAGATAGTAGCCTCTTTTGTGAAGTATTTGCTACTCATGTTGATATCCCTAAGGATAAGTGGTTTAAATAGCATCCCCCTATTAAAGAAGAAATTAAAGAACCAATAAAATCTAAGGATGAAACTATTATTTACAATGTTGATCCAGTTGTGCCTACTGCTTATATTAAAAAGCACCTTTAGCTATTAGCATAAATGAACATGGTAAGGTATCAACTATGGTTCGCCAAAGTAATATTAAAGCACATAAACCTTCTAAACAAATTAAAATAGAACCTATTGTTGCTATGGTTAAAGATCTCTTGGTAGAAAATATTGATGGGCATGTTATTTATTTCTGTGATGAATCTAGTAGAATTGCCAAACCCGATGAAAATGATAATCATAGGACCGTTGTTGGCATGCTTGTTGTCTCTGTTAAAATAGAAGATCATTGTTATCATGGTTTATGTGACTTAGGTTCTATTTTTATTGATATTCCTTTTACCTTATGCCCGCTGAAATAGAAGACATAGATGTTACTATTAAACTTGCTAATAGAGACACCATCACACCACTTGGGATTGTTAGAGATGTTGAAGTCTTGTGTGGGAAAATGAAATACCCTACTGATTTTCTTGTTCTTGGTTCCCCACAAGATGACTTTGTCCCATTATCTTTGGTAGACCTTTCTTGAACACTGTCAATGCTATGATAGATTGCCATAAAGAAACTTTTAGTGCCCCATTATCTTTGGTAGACCTTTCTTGAACACTGTCTCATGAGTTTAATTTTTCTATGTTTAGTAGACAACCTCATAAGAAGAATTACCTAGTAAGGACAAAATAATTGGCCTCTTCTATTGCTATGCCTCCTATTGATCCACTAGATAAATATTTGCTAGACCATGAAAATGATATGCACTTGCATGAAAGAAATGAAATAGATAAAAATTTCTTTGAACAACAACCTCTGCTTAAACATAATTTGCCTATTGAAACTCTAGGAGGTCCTCCTCCACCTAAAGGTGATCCTTTGTTTGAATTAAAACAATTGCCAGACACTTTGAAGTATCCTTATCTTGATGAGAAAAAGATATATCCTGTTATTATTAGTGCTAACCTTTCAGATCATGAAGAAGAAAGATTATTAAAAATTCTGAAGATGCACTAAGCTGCTATTGGATATACTCTTGATGATCTTAAGGGCATTGATATGTCACCAATGTACCTATAATTTTTGTTTGTTCTATGCTGTTATATTATCATTCTTGGATGTTTTAAAATCATTTTGTAGAAACTTTATATCATTTCTTAGGAGTAACCTATTGACATAGTGCCCAGTGCTAGTTGTTGTTTTTTGCTTGTTTTTTACTTCGCAGAAAATCAATACCAAATGGAGTCCAAACGCATCGAAACTTTTTGGAGAATTTTTCTGGATCAGTAGACATCTGTTGGGCCAAAGAAGTACCACATGGGGGCTCTAATGGGAACACAATCCACCAGGGCGCGCACAGGTGGGTTGTGCCCACCTCGGTCGCCTCCTACACCGCCTCTTCGTCCTATAAATCCCAAAATATTCCAGAAACCCTAGGGGAGTTGAAGAAACACAATTCCAATCGCCGCAAGTTCCAGAACCATGAGATCCAATCTGAACACCATCACGGAGGGGTTCATCATCCTCATTGGTGTTGGGAATCATTGCATGAAAAAAATGTCTATGCACACACAGTGATCTATCCATGGAGATGCATAGCAATGGGAGGGAGAGTGTGTCTACGTACCCTCATAGACCGTAAGCGGAAGCGTTTGACAACGCAGTTGATGTAGTCAAACTTCTTCTAGCTCCGACTGATCAACTACCGAACGTACGGCACCTTCGAGTTCTGGACACAGTCAACTCGGTGACGTCCCTCGCCTTCTTAATCCAACAAGACGTCAAGGTAATAGACGACTTCCGTTAGCATGATGGCGTGGTGATGGTGACAGTGAAGTGATCTCCGCAGGGCTTCGCCTAAGCACTATGAAAATATGACCGGAGGCGTAAACGGTGGAGGGGGCGCTGCACACGGCTAGGCAATTGTATGGGGTGTTCTAGCGGCGCCCCCCACATATATATATAGGTGGGAGGGAGAGGGGAGGCAGCCAGGGTGCTCCCCAAGTGGCGCCCCCCTTCCATAAAACACCGAAGAGAAAAGGGAAGGGGGAAGAGTGAACGAAGGGGGGGCGAACCCCCTCCTTTTCTCCTCCCAATCGGCCTCCTGCCATAGTGGGGGGTGGGCACCACCCCTTGTGGGCTGGTGTGCTACCCACTCATCGCCCATATGCCCATATATTCCCCCGGGGGTGTCCGGTAACCCCTCCAGTACTCTGATAAATACCCGATAACTTCCGAAACGCTCCTGGTGTCCGAATACCATCGTCCTATATATCAATCTTTACCTATCGACCATTTCAAGACTCCTCGTCATGTCCATGATCTCACGTGGGACTCCGAACAACACTCAGTCATCAAATCACAAACTCATATAATACTATATCGTCAATGAACATTAAGCGTGCGGACCCTACGGGTTCGAAAACTATGTAGACATGACCGAGACACATCTCAGGTCAATAACCAATAGCGGAACCTGGATGCTCATATTGGCTTCTACATATTCTACAAAGATCTTTATCGGTCAAACTGTTATGATGACATACGTAATTCCCTTTGTCCATCGGTATGTTACTTGCCCGAGATTCGATCGTCTGTATCTACATACCTAGTTCAATCTTGATACCGGCAGGTCTCTTTACTCTTTCTGTAATACATCACCTCGTGACTAACATCTTACTCATTTTCTTGCAAGCTTATGATGTGTATTACCGAGAGGGCCCAGAGATACCTCTCTGATACTCGGAGTGACAAATCCTAATCTCGATCTATGCCAACTCAACAGACACCTTCGGAGATACCTGTAGAGCATCTTTTATAATCACCTAGTTACATTGTGACGTTTGATAGCACACAAGGCATTCCTTCAGTATCCGGGAGTTGCATAATCTCATAGTCGAAGGAATATGTATTTGACATGAAGAAAGAAATAGCAATAAAACTGATGGGTCTTGTCCATCACATAATTCTCCTAATGATGTGATCCCATTATCAAATGACAACTCATGTCCATGGTTAGGAAACCATAACCATCTTTGATCAACGAGCTAGTCAAGTAGAGGCTCACTAGGGACACAATGTTTGTCCATGTATTCACACATGTATTTACGTTCCGATCAATACAATTCAAGCATGAATAATAAACATTTATCATGAATAAGGAAATATAAAATAACAACTTTATTACTGCCTCTAGGGCATATTTCCTTTAGTCTCCCAGTTGCACTAGATTACATTGTAATGATTCTAACACCCATGGAGTCTTGGTGCTGATCATGTTTTGCTCATGGAAGAGGCTTAGTCAATGGGTCTGCTACATTCAGATCCATATGTATCTTGCAAATCTCTATGTCTCCCTCCTTGACTTGATCACAAATGGAGTTGAAGCATCTCTTGAAGTGTTTGGTTCTTTTGTGAAATCAGGATTCCTCCGCTTAGGCAATTTCTCCAGTATTGTCAGAAAAGATTTTTATTGGACCCGATGCACTAGGTATTACACCTAGATCGGTTATGAACTCGTTCATCCAGACTCCTTCATTTGCTACTTCCGAAGAAGCTATCTACTCTGCTTCAGAGGTAGATCCCACCACGACGCTCTGCTTGGAACTGCACCAACTGACAGCTCCACCATTCAAAATAAATATGTATCCGGTTTGTGACTTAGAGTCATCTGGATCAGTGTCAAAACTAGCATAGAAGTAACCATTTACAACGAGCTCTTTGTCACATCCATAAATGAGAAACATATCCTTGGTCCTTTTCAGGTACTTCAGGATGTTCTTGACTGCTATAAAGTGATCCACTCCTGGATTACTTTAGTACCTCCCTGCCAGACTTATGGCACACATCAGGTCTGGTACACAACATATCATACATGATAGAACCTATGGCTGAAGCATAGGGAATGACTTTCATTTTCTGTCTATCTTCTGACGTGGTCAGGCATTGAGTCTAACTCAATTTCACACCTTGCAACACAGGCAAGAATCCTTTATTTGATTAATCCATTTTGATCTTCTTCAAAACTTTGTCAATGTATGTGCTTTGTGAAAGTCCTATTAAGCATATTGATCTATCTCAATAGATATTGATGCCCAATATATAAGCAGCTTTACCGAGGTCTTTCATTGAAAAACTATTATTCAAGTATCCTTTTATGATATCCAGAAATTCTATATCATTTCCAATCAAAAATATGTCATCCACATATAATATTAGAAATGCTACAGATCTCCCACTCACTTTCTTGTAAATACAAGCTTCTCCGAAAGTATGTATAAAACCACATGCTTTGATCACCTCATCAAAGTGTACATTCCACCTCCGAGATGCTTGCACCAGTCCATAGATGGATCGTTGGAGCTTGCACACTCTATTAGAACCTTTAGGATCGACAAAACCTTCTGGTTGGATCATATACAACTCTTCTTTAAGAAATCCATTAAGGAATGCAGTTTGGACGTCCATTTGCCAGATTTCATATTCATAAAATGCAGTAATTGCTAACATGATTCGGACAGACTTAAGCATCGCTAGGGGTGAGCAAGTCTCATCATAGTCAACTCCTTGAACTTGTCGAAAACCTTTTGCGACAAGTCACGCTTTGTAGACAATACCATTACCATCAGCGTCAGTCTTCTTCTTGAAGATCCATTTATTCTCTATGGCTCGCCGATCATCCGACAAGTCCAAAGTCCACACTATGTTCTCATGCATGGACCCATTCTCAGATTTCAAGGCCTCAAGCCATTTATTGGAATCTGGGCTCTGCATAGCTTCTTCATAGTTCGTAGGTTCGCCATGGTCTAGTAACATGACTTCCAGAACAGGATTACCATACCACTCTAGTGTGAATCGTGCTCTAGTTAACCTGCGAGGTTCAGTAGTAACTCAATCTGAAGTTTCAGGATCATCATCATTAGCTTCCTCTCTAGTTGGTGTAGGCATCACGAGAACAGTTTTTTGTGATGAGCTACTTTCCAATTCTAGTGAAGGTATAATTACCTCATTGATGTGGCTTCAAGCTACGTTGGTATTTCCCCAAAGAGGAAGGGATGATGCATCACAGCAGCGGTAGGTATTTCCCTCAGATGTGAAACCAAGGTTATCGAACCAGTAAGAGAACTAAGCAACAAAACGTAAACAACCCCTACACACAAATAACAACCACTCGCATCCCGATGTGTTAAAGGGGTTGTCAATACCTTTCGGTAACGGCGCCAGAAATTGGTACGTGGACGGGAGAAAGTTGTAATAGATTGATAGATCGAACACCAAATAATAATAAATTGCAGCAAGGTATTTTTGGATTTTTGGTTTAATAGATCTGAAAATAGATGCAAAGGAAAAAAGATCGCAAAGGCAAATATATGAGAAAGAGACCCGGGGTCCGTAAGTTTCACTAGTGGCTTCTCTCGAGAAAAATAGCAAAAGGAGGGTGAACAAATTATTGTTTGGCAACTTATGGGACTTCAAATAATCATGGCGATATCCAGGCAATGATCATTATAGAGGCATCACGTCCAAGATTAGTAGACCGACTTCTGCCTACATCTACTACTATTACTCCACAAATCGACCGCTATCCAGCATGCATCTAGTGTAGTAAGTTCATGGAGAAACGGAGTAATGCAATAAGAACGATGACATGATGCAGAACAGATCTATCTATGTAGAGATAGACCCCATTGTTTTATCCTTAGTAACAATGATACATATGTGTCGGTTCCCCTTCTGTCACTGGGATCAAGCACCGTAAGATCGAACCCACTACAAAACACCTCTTCCCATTGCAAGATAAATAGATCAAGTTGGCCAAACAGAACCCAGATATCAGAGAAGAAATACAAGGCTATAAGAAATCATGCATATAAGAGATCAAAGAAACTCAAATAACTTTCATGGATATAAAAAGATAGATATGATCATAAACTCAAAGTTCATCGATCCCAACAAACACACCATAAAAGAGTTACATCATATGGATCTCCAAGAGACCATTGTATTGAGAATCAAGAGAGAGAGAGAGAGTAAGGCATCTAGCTACTAACTATGGAGCCGAAGGTCTACAAAGAACTACTCATGCATCATTGGAGAGGCACCAATGGAGGTGGTGAACCCCATCTGAGATGGTGTCTATATTGGATCTGGTGGTTCTGGACTCTGCGACGGCTGGATCAATATTTCATCCACTCCCCTAGGGTTTTGGGAATATTGGGGTATTTATAGCGCAAAGAGGTGGTCTGGGGGGCACCCGAGGTGGGCATAACCCACCACGGCGCGCCTGGGCCTCCTGGCGTGCCCTGGTGGGTTGTACTCTCCTCGGAGCGCCCCCCAGGTGCAGCCAAGGCCCATTATGTTCCTTCTGGTCCAAAAAAATCTCCATAAATTTTCATTTTGTTTGGACTCCGTTTGAAGTTGATTTCCTGCGTTGTAAAAAACCTGCAGAAAACAACAACTGGAGCTTGGCACTATGTCAATAGGTTAGTACCAAAAAATGATATAAAATAACCATAAAATGATTATAAAACATCCAAGATTGATAATATAACAGCATGGAACAATAAAAAATTATAGATACGATGGAGACGTATCAACATCCCCAAGCTTAACTCCTACTCATCCTCGAGTAGGGAAGTGAGAAAAACAGAATTTTTGATGTGGAATGCTGCCTAACATGTCATACCATATTCTTTCTCTATTGCATGGACATTTGGACTTTTATGTGATTCAAAGCAATAGTCTAGTTTTGAAATGATAATTTAAATACTCAAGCATGTCAACAAGCAAACATGTCTTTCAACATACCAACGCTAAAATAAGTTATCCCTAGCCCATCATGCTGAACCATTGATCCATTTATGAAACACACTCGCATATTAGCTACACCCAATACTCAAGTACGATCATATTGCCTCCTAGTTGGTGTTTTGTAAGAGAAGATGGAGACTCAAATTCAAAAACAAATAAATAAATAAAGTAAGGAAAGGCCCTTCGCAGAGGGAAGTATGGATTTGTAGAGGTGCTAGAGCTCAAAGTGAAAACCTTAGAGATAAAAACATTTTGGGAGTTGTATCCATCCCACCAATGAAAACGACTTAGAGTTCCCAACACTTTCCATGCTGGATACATCATAGGCGGCTCCCAAACAGAACATAAAGTTTATTCCCTTTTCCACCATACTTTCACTTTCCATGGCTAGTCGTATCCACGGTTGCCGTCTATACCAACACTTTCCAAGGAATTTAATATTTGATAACATAAAGTAAATTCATTTTTCATTTCGAGACTGGGCATCCCTAATACCGTTGCCTTACTCTTGTGCAATGACAAGTGAATAAACACTCATCGTGAGAATAACACATCTAGCATGGAAAGTATTAGCCACCCCTTACCTCTCCGCGAGCGAAACAAACACACAAAAGAGAATTTTATTTGTAAAATTAGAGATGGCAGATGCAAATTTGCTTAGAATGGAAAAAGAATACCTCATATAGGTAGATATAGTGGACTAATGTGGCAAAACTGGTTTAAAGGATTTTGGATGCACAAGTAGAGATCATACTTAGTGTAAAATGAAGGCTAGCAAAAGAGTGAGAAGTAACCAACCAAGAAACGGATAATCTCATAAGCAAGCATTAAGCATAATTAACTCCGAATAATGAACCAAAACTAGGATATAATTTCATTGCATGACTATTCACTTTCGTGCTTGCATAGGGAAACACAACCTTAACACCAATATTCTTACTAAAGCATAATTACTCATCAACATAACTCACATATCACATCATCATACCTCAAAAATATTACTAAGAATCAAGTTTTTTTGTCCAATGATCTTCATGAAAGTTTTTATTATATCCTTCTTGGATATCTATCACTTTTGGACTAATTTTCATGTGCTGCCTTTCATAAGCTCAAACAAATATAAGTGAAGATCATGAGCATAATATTTCTTTCTTTCTCTCAAATTAATTTAAGTGAAGCAAGAGAGAATTTCTTGAAAATTTTACTAACTCTCAAATAAATCTAAGTGAAGTAAGATAGCATTTCTTCAAAAATACTAAAGCACACCGTGCTCAAAAAGATATAAGTGAAGCACTAGAGCAAGTCCATAGCTCATAAAATATTAAGTGAAGCAAAGAGAGCAATTCTAACCAGTCAAGACATAATTTTGGCTCTCTCAAATAGGTGTGTCCAGCAAGGGATCAAGACTTAAAACACAAAATAAATCAAGCAAAAACCCATACCATAGTAGAAAGTCCAAGCAAAACACATAGTATGTGACGAATAAAAATATAGCTTCGAGTAAAATACCGATGGTTGTTAGAAGAAAGAGGGATGCCACTCGGGGGCATCCCCAAGCTTAGTTGGTTGCTCATTTTTGGATAACAGATTGGGATGCTGGGGCATCCGCGAGCTTAGGCTTTTCTACTCCTTATTCCTTCATTCATCGTAAGATAACCGAAACCTTGAAAACTTCAATCACACAAAACTCAACAAAACCTTCATGAGATCCATTAGTATAAGAAAATAAATCACTACTATAAGTGTTGTATCAAACCAATTCATAATTTGTTCTTGCATTATATCTACTGTATTCCAACTTTTCTATGGAAAAGACTCATCAAAGAAAACCATAGAGCCATCAAAACAAGCACACAACGCAAAGAAAACAGAATCTATCAAAACAGAACAATCTGTAGCAGTCTTACTATTTCGAATACTTATGTAACTCCAAAAATTCTAAAAAATTAGGACAACCTGAGAAATTTGTATATTGATCTAATGAAAGAGGAATCGGTATTTCATCGCTCTCTTGTTAACAATGAGAATTATTTTCGTGAGCGCAAAAGTTTCTGTTTTTTAGCAAGATCAAACAACTATCAACCAAAAAGATCTTAAGGCATTACTTGGCAAAAACACTAACTAAAACATAAAAAACACAATCATAACAGTAGCATAATTGTGCAAACACTCAAAAACATGAAGCAAAAAGTAAAAAAATTTATTCATTGTGTTGCATCCCAACAAGCGGTATAATTTTACGCCCTTAGCTAGGCATAAAGCAAGGATCTAAGTTTCGTCTTCAGAAGTTTTGGCACCTTTTGTAAGGGTTTTCTCAAACCCGGGAGGCTCTTTATGCTTCCCTAAATTCTTTTGGGAAAGAAACCATCTTAAGATCCAAAATATCCAATCGGTTTTTGCAAATAGTAATTAGGGTATTCATGCGATTGATAGTACCATTGAGGTGTTTGAGGGTTCATTATATTTCTGTATTTCAACCATATGTTTATGCAACTCACCAAGTTTGTCCAACATTTGAGATCCCTCAGGGGTAAAAGAAAACCCCTTCTTTTGAGGTGGAATTCCCAAAATTCCTTCTAAAATTTCATAGGCAGCATTGGCATGAAGCTCAATGAAATTTCCTTTAGCGCAAAATCTAGAAGTTGTCTATGATGCAAAGCCAATCCTATGTAAATATTACGAAGCAAAACCTTAGCGCCCCCCTTTAAATTGGAAATACGATACGATTCCATAAGCCTACACCAAGCATCTTTCTAATTTTCTCCTTGTCTTTGCTTGAAGTAAAGAACTTCAAAATCTGGTTACAAAGGAGGAGTAGGATGAAATAGGGAGGGAGGGAGGGGGAGGGAGGAGGAAGGAGGGGTGGTGGCTACCTGCCTATGGACCGGTCGCCGACGTAGCTTCGGCGGCGGCGTTCCTGGGCGGGGGCGGCTGCTCCGGGGACAGGGAGGGAGGCGCTGCGGTGCCAGAGTCGGGGCCGCGGAGGCTGGGCGCATGTGGCTGCCCGGCTCGAGGAGGCAGGGCGACGGCGGTGGAGCCCGAGGAGGCAGGGCGGCGATGGTGGAGCGGGCGGTGGAAGGAGGGGGTGCGCGTGAGGGTGTGGCGAGGGGGGAAGTGGATCTGGCGAGGGGGGAAGTGGATCTGGCTAGGGGGGACATTACTAATGGCGCACCCCCTGGCGGTGCGCCATTAGAATGTTTTTTTGATAGCAATGGCACACCCCCGAGCGGTGCGCCATAAGTAATCTTTTTTTGCAATGCAATGGCGCACCAGCCAGCGGTGCGCCATAAGTAATTTTTTTATTATTTTTTGTTGCATCTAATAATTTTTTAGAAAATGCATATGAATATGAAACAGTAATAATTTTTTATAAAAACAATAATAATTTTTTTAAAAATATCATCAAATTTGTTATTTGAAAATATCATCAAATTTGTTATTTGAAAATATAATCAAAATTGTTTTTTTGGATTTTTAGTTGCATTCATTTGTGACGGTGGAGCGGGGGAGGGTGCGGGTGGGATCGAGATGGAGGGGGATCGAGATCGAGATGGAGGGGGTATTGAGATCAAGATGGAGGGGGATCGAGATCAAGTGTCCTCATGAATTCAAAAAGTGCCCATGAAATTTAAAAATATTCATGATATCAAAAAGTGCCCATGAAATACAATCGAGAAATGAAGACTACGATTTAAATACAATCGATCTTAGCTAGCTATCTGTTCACAATCTTCTTGCCCTTATTTTTCGCAAATGGAGTTCTTCTGTGGAACGGACGTCCTTTAGGTAGGGTGGTCCTGCTTCTTCTTGTGGTGTGTGCTGCTACTTCATCGTCGTCGTCATGTTCGATCTTCGGGTCACCGTACTTGTCGAAGTCTTGCTCATTGGCTACTCCATCCATTTCGATGATCTTCCTTTTGCCTCTCCTCACGACAACACGACTGGGCTTTGACGGGTTGGTAATGAAGAAGCATTGGTCCACTTGGGAAGCCAGTACCCATGGATCATTTTTCGCAGTGACGTTTGCGGTCGCGGTCTTGGATTTGGCTTCGGGTATAACCATGGTGGTGAAATACCGATCTTCTTTTAGGACGCTCTTGGCCCATCTGACACGGAACATCGGGACCTTCTCTCCAGCGTAGCTCAGCTCCCAGATCTCCTCGATCCTTCCGTAGTATCTGTCCTTGTCGTTACCGGTGTAGGATTCCATCGTTACCCCGGAGTTCTGATAACCATCGCTCTTCATGTCCTTGTTCTCGGTGTAGAATGTGTAGCCGTTGATATCGTACGCCTCATAGGTCATCAGGTTGTGCTCGGCGCCCTGTGACAAGGCGAATATGAGTTGTTCTTCCACAGAAGAATCCTCATGTAAAGGGTACGACAGAAGCTTCTGCTTGAACCAACACGTGAAACATGAGTCGTGCTCTTTGAGTATATCTCCGTCCGTCCTCTGTTATCCTCGGTCATTGTACGTCTTCTCAATAAAGGTTTTGTGCTCTACCACCCAAGGATCAACCACGTCTATGTGTTGTAGCACGACTAGGTTTGCTCTTTCAAAGTCGGCGAGTCGACCCTCGAAGTCGACATGCATTTCGCGGCGACCCTCATAGTGACCCCATCCAGCGAGCCTACCGAGGTGCCTGTTGACGGGCAGACCAACGGGGTTCTCGATGCCTAGATAATTCGTGCAGTAGGAGATGCACTCTTCGGTCAGAAAGCCCCTGGCTATACTTCCCTCTGGACGTGACATGTTGCGAACGTATCCTTTGATGACACCATTCATCCTTTCGAATGGCATCATGCTGTGCAGGAACGTCGGCCCGAGTTGGATGATATCCTCCACGATATGGACCAGCAGATGCACCATAACATCGAAGAATGCGGGCGGGAAGTACATCTCAAGCTCGCATAGTATCACCACGATCTCTTCTTGTAGCCTTCTGAGTTGCCTCACGCCAATCGACTTCCGAGAGATGATGTCAAAAAAGTTGCATAGGCCAAATAGCGTTTCACGGACGTGCGCGTCCATGATCCCACGGATTGCAACTGGAAGTATCTGCGTCATCAGCACGTGACAGTCGTGAGACTTCATCCCGCTGAACTTCTGCTTCGCTGGGTCTAGGTATCTTCTTATCTTCCCTGCGTAACCGTAAGGAAGTTTTACTCCTAGGAGGCAGGTGAAAAACTGCTCGATCTCCTCCTGACTTAGAGTGAAGCACGCGGGAGGGTAGTCATTTCCGGTCTTCTGGGCCTTTTTGCCTTTGCGACGACTTTCTGTGTCCTGCTTCGCCTCATCATCATCATCATCATCATCCTCATCATTAGCGTGAAGCTCCTGCCTGATGCCCATTGATTTCAAGTCTGCCCTTGCTTTCGGCCCATCTTTGGTCCTCTCTGGCATGTTGAGCAGGGTACCAAGCAGACTCTCGCACACTATCCGTAACCGAGATAGTCGTGCACCGTCGTGAGCAGTGCGGCTCTCATAGGGAAATATTCTTTCTCTACGACATCCCACGTATTGGCTGGCGTTTTCCACAGCGTGTCCAGCTCCTCCTTCAGCAGCCCCAGATACAGATTGATGTCATTCCCTGGTTGTTTCGGCCCTTCAATTAGCATACTCATGTGAATGTACTTCCTCTTCATGCACAACCAGGGGGGAAGGTTGTACATCCACACAAACATAGGCCAGGTGCTATGTGTGCTTCTCTGGCTACCAAACGGATTGACTCCATCGGTGCTCGCGCCCAGCACGATGTTCCTTGGATCCTTCCCAAATTCTGGGTATTCGAAGTTCAACGCTTGCCACTGGCTCGCATCCTTAGGGTGACTCAGCAACTTGTCTGTTTATTTATCTCCGGATCATTTCCGTCATCTTCCCGCTTCTTCTCCTCCCTATCCGCGTGCCAACGCAGGAGCTTTGCTACGTTAGGGTCTACGAAATACCACTGCAGACGAGGAGTGATCGGAAAGTACCACACCGATTTTCGAGGAGCTTTCTTCCTCTTCTTGTATCGAGTGATGCCGCACACCGGACATATGGCAGACTCCGCGTGCTCGTCCCGATAAATGATACAATTGTTCATGCACACATGGTATTTCACGTGCGGTAAATCCAGAGGACACATGATTTTCTTCGCCTCCTCGAAACTGGTCGGGCACTTGTTCCCCTTGGGAAGACGTTCGTGCCAGAATGACATGTTCTCGTCGAAGCATGCGTCGGTCATTTTGTGTTTTACCTTCATCTCCAGAGCCATGAGCGTTACTTTCAGGCGGGTATCCTCGGGCCTGCATCCTTCATACAATGGAGTAACCGCGTCTATCTCCAGTTGATCCAGCTTGGCTTTCTCTCGGGCGGCAGCTCTTGCATTATCCGTCTGCTTGAGAAGCAGCTCTTGAATATGAGGGTCCTGCACCCAGCCTCCATCGTCGTCTGTTCCGGCATCTTCATCTTCATGATCATGCCCTTCGTCTTGATCTTCCTCATCATCATGTACGACATCTTCTACATGATGACTATGTACAGCATCACCGTCGTGATCATGTCCTGGAGATTCTTCGTCTTCTCGCCCACCCTCGCCGTTGTGGTACTTGTCTTGTTGCCCTTCCTCATTTCTTGCCTGGCCCCCATGGACGACTTCATAGTCATCTTCATCACCTTGCCACCGATAGCCATCCATGAAACCACGCAAGAGCAGGTGGTCCCGCACCTGCCCGGAATCCGGGTCCGCAATAAGGCTCTTCAGCTTGCATCTTCGACACAGACATCTTATCTCCGTCTCGTTCTTTTGAAGCATCTCGGCCTTTGCAGAGCTCAAAAACCTATTCACGATGCCTTCAGTCATCGTGCGGACAATGGTCGCCTGCGGGGTAGAGCAAAACGATATTTTAGAACCAAGAAAAAATTTGGCATGACCTTCCCTAAAAATAGGACCAAAAAGAATGCATAGTGCCAAAATTCTCTCCGAAACGGAAATGAATCAAAACATTCCGGCAAAATATTGGCAACTATCGCATTTCAAATACCGGTACCTTCAAACACAAACATATATGCAACACCACAAACACATGCAACACCACAAACATACATAGATCTAGCTAGGCCACAAAAAGTGCATGTGCACGTTATTGGAGCGAGCTAGGGAGAAAAAAAGTAGATCTACATCATGAAGATAGATTTCCCCTTACTTACCTATCAAAAAAAGGTAATTTCACCACTTAATTTTGATGAATCTATGATGGAAATGAGGTGAGGAGGAGGAGATGGACGAAATCTTGGAGAAGGAGGTGGAGGGAATGAAGTGGGTAAAGTGAGTGGGTAGGTGTGGGGCTGTCCAAAATATCTTGTTGGGGTCCCAGGTTACTATTGGCGCACCACCAGCAAATGCGCCATTAGTAACCCTGGTTACTAATGGCGCACCTGCAGGTGGTGCACCATTAGTAGTTTTGCAAAAAATTAAAAATAAATAAATATATATACTAATGGCGCACTGGGTAATAGTGCGCCATTACTAGTTTAAACTAGTAATGGCGCACTATGAAACGATGCGCCATTAGTAGTTTTGCAAAAAAAGAATATTTTTTTACAGTAATGGCGCACTGTCTACTTGGTGCGCCATTACTAATTAGAACTAGTAATGGCGCACTTCGACCTGATGCACCATTAGTATGTATGGAAAAATGGAAAAAAATATTTAATACTAGTGGCGCACCCTGTTTCTGGTGCGCCATTAGTGTCTTCCACACTAATGGCGCATCACCAACCGGTGCGCCATTAGTATATAGTAGTGGCGCACTGCTTCCATGGTGCACCATTAGTATCAATCCTATCTATAGCCCGTTTCCTAGTAGTGCATGTTTCTCCTCGCGTGCGACCATGATGACACTACAACTTCCTGGCATCTTGAGGACATTGTAGCCATGGTGGGCCACTGCCATGAACTTGGCCGGGGCCGAATACCCAAGTATAGCATTGTACGGGATGCGGATGTGGGCGACTTCAAAGTTGATGACCTCAGTGCAGTAGTTGTCGCGGGTGCCGAAGGTGATAGGGAGTCGGATGAGCCCTATCGGGGTGGTGGAGCCGTCGGTCACTCCTAAGAAGGGCTTGGTAGGCTGCAGCTGGTCATAGTGCACCTAGAGTCAGTCAAAGGTCTTGATGGAGAGGACATTGAGCCCTGCACCGCCATCAATGAGTTTGTTAGTGACAAGGAAGTCACTGATGGTAGGCGAGCAGAGCATTGGAAGGGCACCGGCAGTTGGCACACTTGAGCTAGTTGGAATAACTGAAGGTGATGGTGTACTTGGACCACCTGAGTGGACGAGTTGCCTCGAGCTTGGGGAGGGCCGCATTCACGTCACGCGCGAACTACTTGAAGATGAGATGGGAGGCTGGGGCTTGAGCGCCACGTAGGATGCAAGCGACGACACGAGGCTCCTGGAAGCGCCCAGCCCCCTCGTCCCGGTGATGATCGTCGTTCCTTCTTGGTGGTGGTGGCAGCGGGGGAAGGCTAGCGTTGCCCTGAGGACAGTCCTCACGAGGCTCATCTCTCCAGGCACCCTCACGAGGCTGGCCCTGCCAGCGGTCCTCACGAGGCAGGTCACGCCATTCCTGGCGAGAGTCACAACCGTCCCAGCGTCCTCTGCTTCGGCCTCCTCCGCGGTCGTAGCCTCGATCGTTATGCTCTGGGCGACGTGTTGGGGAACGTTGCAGAAAACAAAAAATTTCCTACTCGTTTCACCAAGATCATCTAGGAGTTCATCTAGCAACGAGTGATTAGATGCATCTACATACCTTTGTAGATCGCGAGCGGAAGCGTTCAAAAGAACGGTGATGATGTAGTCGTACTCGACGTGATCCAAATCACCGATGACCAGCGCCGAACGGACGGCACCTCCGCGTTCAACACACGTACGGAACAGCCACGTCTCCTCCTTCTTGATCCAGCAAGGGAGGGAGGAGAGGTTGAGGGAGATGGCACCAGCAGCAGCACGACGGCGTGGTGTTGATGGAGCTGCAGTACTCCGGCAGAGCTTCGCTAAGCACTATGGAGGTGGAGGAGGTGTTGGGGAGGGAGAAGGAGGCAACCAAAGGCCGAGGCGTTCAGGTATGAAGTCCCTCCTCTCCCCCACTATATATAGGGGTGCCAAGGGGGGGTGGCCGGCCCTAGGAGATCCAATCTCCTAGGGGGTGCGGCGGCCTAGGGGGGTTTCCCTCCCCCCCAAGGCACCTAGGAGGTGCCTTACCCTCCTAGGACTCTTCCCCCCTTAAACCCTAGGCGCATGGGCCTATGTGGGGCTGGTGCCCTTGGCCCATTAGGCCAAGGCGCACCCCCTTACAGCCCATGTGGCCCCCCGGGACAGGTGGACCCACCCGGTGGACCCCCGGGACCCTTCCGGTGGTCCCGGTACAATACCGATAACCCCGAAACTTGTCCCGATGCCCGAAACAGGACTTCCCATATATAAATCTTTACCTCCGGACCATTCCGGAACTCCTCGTGACGTCCGGGATCTCATCCGGGACTCCGAACAACATTCGGGTTACTGCATATACATATCCCTACAACCCTAGCGTAACCGAACCTTAAGTGTGTAGACCCTACGGGTTCGGGAGACAAGCAGACATGACCGAGATGACTCTCCGGTCAATAACCAACAGCGGGATCTGGATACCCATGTTGGCTCCCACATGCTCCACGATGATCTCATCGGATGAACCACGATGTCGAGGATTCAATCAACCCCGTACACTATTCCCTTTGTCCATCGATATGTTACTTGCCCGAGATTCGATCGTCGGTATCCCAATACCTCGTTCAATCTCGTTACCGGCAAGTCACTTTACTCGTACCGTAATGCATGATCCCGTGACCAGACACTTGGTCACTCTGAGCTCATTATGATGATGCATTACCGAGTGGGCCCAGTGATACCTCTCCGTCATACGGAGTGACAAATCCCAGTCTTGATCCATGTCACCCAACAGACACTTTCGGAGATACCCGTAGTCTACCTTTATAGTCACCCAGTTACGTTGTGACGTTTGGCATACCCAAAGCACTCCTACGGTATCCGGGAGTTACACGATCTCATGGTCTAAGGAAAAGATACTTTGACATTGCAAAACTCTAGCAAACGAACTATACGATCTTGTGCTATGTTTAGGATTGGGTCTTGTCCATCACATCATTCTCCTAATGATGTGATCTCGTTATCAATGACATCCAGTGTCCATAGTCAGGAAATCATGACTATCTGTTGATCAACGAGCTAGTCAACTAGAGGCTCACTAGGGACATGTTGATGTCTGTTATTCACACATGTATTACGATTTCCAGATAACACAATTATAGCATGAATAAAGACAATTATCATGAACAAGGAAATATAATAATAATGCTTTTATTATTGCCTCTAGGGCATATTTCCAACAGTCTCCCACTTGCACTAGAGTCAATAATCTAGTTACATTGCGATGAATCGAACACCCATGGAATTCTGGTGTTGATCATGTTTTGCTCTAGGGAGAGGTTTAGTCAACGGATCTGCTACATTCAGGTCCGTATGTACTTTACAAATCTCTATGTCTCCATCTTGAACATTTTCACGAATGGAGTTGAAGCGACGCTTGATGTGCCTTGTCTTCTTGTGAAACCTGGGCTCCTTGGCAAGTGCAATAGCTCCAGTGTTGTCACAGAAGAGCTTGATCGGCCCCGACGCATTGGGTATGACTCCTAGGTCGGTGATGAACTCCTTCACCCATATTGCTTCATGTGCTGCCTCCGAGGCTGCCATGTACTCCGCTTCACATGTAGATCCCGCCACGACGCTTTGCTTGCAACTGCACCAGCTCACTGCCCCACCATTCAAAATATACACGTATCCGGTTTGTGACTTAGAGTCATCCAGATCTGTGTCGAAGCTAGCGTCGACGTAACCCTTTACGACGAGCTCTTCGTCACCTCCATAAACGAGAAACATTTCCTTAGTCCTTTTCAGGTACTTTAGAATATTCTTGACCGCTGTCCAGTGTTCCTTGCCGGGATTACTTTGGTACCTTCCTACCAAACTTACGGCAAGGTTTACATCAGGTCTGGTACACATCATGGCATACATAATAGAACCTATGGCTGAGGCATAGGGGATGACGCTCATCTCTTCTATATCTTCTGCCGTGGTCGGACATTGAGCTGAGCTCAATTTCATACCTTGCAACACAGGTAAGAACCCCTTCTTGGATTGATCCATATTGAACTTCTTCAATATCTTATCAAGGTATGTGCTTTGTGAAAGACCTATGAGGCGTCTTGATCTATCTCTATAGATTTTGATGCCTAATATATAAGCAGCTTCTCCAAGGTCCTTCATTGAAAAACTTTTATTCAAGTAGGCCTTGATGCTGTCCAAGAGTTCTATATCATTTCCCATCAAAAGTATGTCATCTACATATAATATGAGAAATGCTACAGAGCTCCCACTCACTTTCTTGTAAACGCAGGCTTCTCCATAAGTCTGTGTAAACCCAAACGCTTTGATCATCTCATCAAAGCGAATGTTCCAACTCCGAGATGCTTGCACCAGCCCATAAATCGAGCGTTGGAGCTTGCACACTTTGTCAGCATTCTTAGGATCGACAAAACCTTCCGGCTGCATCATATACAATTCTTCCTTAAGGAAACCATTAAGGAATGCCGTTTTGACGTCCATTTGCCATATTTCGTAATCATAGAATGCGGCAATTGCTAACATGATTCGGACGGACTTCAGCTTCGCTACCGGTGAGAAAGTCTCATCGTAGTCAACCCCTTGAACTTGTCGATAACCCTTAGCGACAAGCCGAGCTTTATAGATGGTCACATTACCATCCGCGTCTGTCTTCCTCTTAAAGATCCATTTATTTTCTATGGCTCGCCGCTCAACGGGCAAGTCAGTCAAAGTCCATACTTTGTTTTCATACATGGATCCTATCTCGGATTTCATGGCTTCCAGCCATTTGTCGGAATCTGGTCCCGCCATCGCTTCCTCATAGTTCGAAGGTTCACCGTTGTCTAACAACATGATTTCCAAGACAGGGTTGCCGTACCACTCTGGTGCGGAACGTGTCCTTGTGGACCTTCGGATTTCAGTAGGGGCTTGATCAGAAGTATCTTGATCATTAACTTCCTCTCTAGTCGGTGCAGGCACCTCAGGAACATTTTCTTGAGTTGCGCCATTTTCCGGTTCAAGAGGTAATACTTCATCAAGCTCTACTTTCCTCCCACTTACTTCTTTCGAGAGAAACTCTTTCTCCAGAAAGGACCCATTCTTGGCAACAAAGATCTTGCCTTCGGATCTGAGGTAGAAGGTGTACCCAATAGTTTCTTTTGGGTACCCTATGAAGACGCATTTTTCCGATTTGGGTTCGAGCTTTTCAGGTTGAAGTTTCTTGACATAAGCATCGCATCCCCAAACTTTTAGAAACGACAGCTTAGGTTTCTTCCCAAACCATAATTCATACGGTGTCGTCTCAACGGATTTCGACGGAGCCCTATTTAAAGTGAATGCGGCAGTCTCTAAAGCATAGCCCCAAAAAGAAAGCGGTAAATCGGTAAGAGACATCATAGATCGCACCATATCTAACAGAGTGCGATTACGACGTTCGGACACACCATTACGCTGAGGTGTTCCAGGCGGCGTGAGTTGTGAAACTATTCCACATTTTCTTAAGTGTGCCCCAAACTCGTGACTCAAGTATTCTCCTCCACGATCTAATCGTAGAAACTTGATTTTCCTGTCACGTTGATTTTCAACCTCACTCTGAAATTCCTTGAACTTTTCAAAGGTTTCAGACTTGTGTTTCATTAAGTAGATATACCCATACCTACTTAAATCATCAGTGAGGTTGAGAACATAACGATAGCCACCGCGAGCCTCAATACTCATCGGACTGCACACATCAGTATGTATGATTTCCAATAAGTCGGTTGCTCGCTCCATTGTTCCTGAGAACGGAGTCTTGGTCATTTTACCCATAAGGCATGGTTCGCACGTGTCAAATGATTCATAATCAAGAGACTCTAAAAGTCCATCAGCATGGAGCTTCTTCATGCGTTTAACACCTATGTGACCAAGGCGGCAGTGCACAAGTATGTGGGACTATCATTATCAACCTTACTTCTTTTGGTACTCACATTATGAATATGTGTAGCATCACGTTCGAGATTCATAAGGAATAAACCATTCACCATAGGAGCATGACCATAAAACATATCTCTCATAAAAATGGAACAACCATTATTCTCAGATTTAAAAGAGTAGCCATCTCGAATTAAACGAGATCCCGATACAATGTTCATGCTCAAAGCTGGCACTAAATAACAATTATTAAGGTTTAAAACTAATCCCGAAGGGAGATGCAGAGGTAGCGTGCCGACGGCGATCACATTGACCTTGGAACCATTCCCGACGCGCATCGTCACCTCGTCCTTTGCCAGTTTCCGCTTATTCCGCAGCCCCTGCTTTGAGTTACAAATGTGAGCAACTGCACCGGTATCAAATACCCAGGAGCTACTACGGGCACTAGTAAGGTACACATCAATTACATGTATATCACATATACCTTTTGTTTTGCCGGCCTTCTTATCCGCTAAGTACTTAGGGCAGTTCCGCTTCCAGTGACCGCTTCCCTTGCAATAAAAGCACTCAGTCTCGGGCTTGGGTCCATTCTTTGGCTTCTTCCCAGCAGCTTGCTTGCCGGGCGCGGCAACCTCCTTGCCGTCCTTCTTGAAGTTCTTTTTACCCTTGCCTTTCTTGAACTTAGTGGTTTTATTGACCATCAACACTTGATGTTCCTTTCTGACTTCTACCTCTGCTGATTTCAGCATAGCAAATACTTCAGGAATGGTCTTTTCCATCCCCTGCATATTGAAGTTCATCACAAAGCTCTTGTAGCTTGGTGGAAGCAACTGGAGGATTCTGTCAATGACCGCATCATCCGGGAGATTAACTCCCAGCTGAGTCAAGCGGTTATGCAACCCAGACATAGTGAGTATGTGCTCACTGACAGAACTGTTTTCCTCCATCTTACATCTAAAGAATTTGTCGGAGACTTCATATCTCTCGACCCGGGCATGAGCTTGGAAAACCATTTTCAGCTCTTCGAACATCTCATATGCTCCATGTCTCTCAAAACGCTTTTGGAGCCCCGGCTCTAGGCTGTAAAGCATGCCGCACTGAACGAGGGAGTAGTCATCGAAACGTGCCTGCCAAGCGTTCATAATGTCTTGTTCCGCAGGGAGAACGGGTGCGTCACCAAGCGGTGCTTGTAGGACATAATCTTTCTTGGCAGCTATGAGGATGATCCTCAGGTTCCGGACCCAGTCCGTATAGTTGCTGCCATCGTCTTTCAGCTTAGTTTTCTCTAGGAACGCGTTGAAGTTGAGGACTACGTTGGCCATTTGATCTACAAGACATATTGCAAAGATTTTAGACTAAGTTCATGATAATTAAGTTCAACTAATCAAATTATTAGTGAACTCCCACTTAGATTAGACATCCCTCTGGTCATCTAAGTATTACATGATCCGAGTTAAACTAGACCGTGTCCGATCATCACGTGAGACGGACTAGTCAACATCGGTGAACATCTTCATGTTGATCGTATCTTCTATACGACTCATGCTCGACCTTTCGGTCTTCTGTGTTCCGAGGCCATGTCTGTACATGCTAGGCTCGTCAAGTCAACCTAAGTGTTTGCATGTGTAAATCTGTCTTACACCCGTTGTATGTGAACGTCTGAATAAAACACCCGATCATCACGTGGTGTTTTGAAACAGCGAACTGTCGCAACGGTGCACAGTTAGGGGGAACACTTCTTGAAATTATTGTGAGGGATCATCTTATTTACTACCGTCGTTCTAAGTAAACAAGATGCAAAACATGATAAACATCACATGCAATCAAATAATAAACGTGACATGATATGGCCAATATCACATAGCTCCTTTGATCTCCATCTTGGGGCTCCATGATCATCTTGTCACCGGCTTGACACCATGATCTCCATCATCATGATCTCCATCATCGTGTCTCCATGAAGTTGCTCGCCAACTATTACTTCTACTACTATGGCTAACGCGTTTAGCAATAAAGTAAAGTAATTTACATGGCGTTTCTTGATGACACGCAGGTCATATAAAAGAATAAAGACAACTCCTATGGCTCCTGCCGGTTGTCATACTCATCGACATGCAAGTCGTGAATCCTATTACAATAGCATGAACATCTCATACATCACATATAGATCATTCATCATTCATCACAACTTTGGCCATATCATATCACAAACCACTTGCTGCAAAAACAAGTTAGACGTCCTCTAATTGTTGTTGCAAGTTTTACGTGGCTGAATTAGGGTTCTAGCAAGAACGTTTTCTTACCTACGTTAAAGCCACAACGTGATTTGTCAACTTCTATTTACCCTTCATAAGGACCCTGTTCATCGATTCCGCTCCAACTAAAGTAGGAGAGACAGACACCCGCCAGCCACCTTATGCAACTAGTGCATGTTAGTCGGTGGAACCGGTCTCACGTAAGCGTACGTGTAAGGTTGGTCCGGGCCGCTTCATCCCACAATACCGCTGAAGCAAGAAAGGACTAGTAACGGCAAGAAAGTTGACAAATCTACGCCCACAACAAATTGTGTTCTACTCGCGCAAGAAGAACTACGCATAGACCTAGCTCATGATGCCACTGTTGGGGAATGTTGCAGAAAACAAAAATTTTCCTACTCGTTTCACCAAGATCATCTAGGAGTTCATCTAGCAACGAGTGATTAGATGCATCTACATACCTTTTTAGATCGCGAGCGGAAGCGTTCAAAAGAACGGTGATGATGTAGTCGTACTCGACGTGATCCAAATCACCGATGACCAGCGCCGAACGGACGGCACCTCCGCGTTCAACACACGTACGGAACAGCCACGTCTCCTCCTTCTTGATCCAGCAAGGGAGGGAGGAGAGGTTGAGGGAGATGGCACCAGCAGCAGCACGACGGCGTGGTGTTGATGGAGCTGCAGTACTCCGGCAGAGCTTCGCTAAGCACTATGGAGGTGGAGGAGGTGTTGGGGAGGGAGAAGGAGGCAACCAAAGGCCGAGGCGTTCAGGTATGAAGTCCCTCCTCTCCCCCACTATATATAGGGGTGCCAAGGGGGGGTGGCCGGCCCTAGGAGATCCAATCTCCTAGGGGGTGCGGCGGCCTAGGGGGGTTTCCCTCCCCCCCAAGGCACCTAGGAGGTGCCTTACCCTCCTAGGACTCTTCCCCCCTTAAACCCTAGGCGCATGGGCCTATGTGGGGCTGGTGCCCTTGGCCCATTAGGCCAAGGCGCACCCCCTTACAGCCCATGTGGCCCCCCGGGACAGGTGGACCCACCCGGTGGACCCCCGGGACCCTTCCGGTGGTCCCGGTACAATACCGATAACCCCGAAACTTGTCCCGATGCCCGAAACAGGACTTCCCATATATAAATCTTTACCTCCGGACCATTCCGGAACTCCTCGTGACGTCCGGGATCTCATCCGGGACTCCGAACAACATTCGGGTTACTGCATATACATATCCCTACAACCCTAGCGTAACCGAACCTTAAGTGTGTAGACCCTACGGGTTCGGGAGACAAGCAGACATGACCGAGACGACTCTCCGGTCAATAACCAACAGCGGGATCTGGATACCCATGTTGGCTCCCACATGCTCCACGATGATCTCATCGGATGAACCACGATGTCGAGGATTCAATCAACCCTGTACACTATTCCCTTTGTCCATCGATATGTTACTTGCCCGAGATTCGATCGTCGGTATCCCAATACCTCGTTCAATCTCGTTACCGGCAAGTCACTTTACTCGTACCGTAATGCATGATCCCGTGACCAGACACTTGGTCACTCTGAGCTCATTATGATGATGCATTACCGAGTGGGCCCAGTGATACCTCTCCGTCATACGGAGTGACAAATCCCAGTCTTGATCCATGTCACCCAACAGACACTTTCGGAGATGCCCGTAGTCTACCTTTATAGTCACCCAGTTACGTTGTGACGTTTGGCATACCCAAAGCACTCCTACGGTATCCGGGAGTTACACGATCTCATGGTCTAAGGAAAAGATACTTTGACATTGCAAAACTCTAGCAAACGAACTATACGATCTTGTGCTATGTTTAGGATTGGGTCTTGTCCATCACATCATTCTCCTAATGATGTGATCTCGTTATCAATGACATCCAGTGTCCATAGTCAGGAAATCATGACTATCTGTTGATCAACGAGCTAGTCAACTAGAGGCTCACTAGGGACATGTTGATGTCTGTTATTCACACATGTATTATGATTTCCAGATAACACAATTATAGCATGAATAAAGACAATTATCATGAACAAGGAAATATAATAATAATGCTTTTATTATTGCCTCTAGGGCATATTTCCAACACGACGACCAAGGCGCCCATCGCAGATGGCCTTGAGATCTTGACAGTCATTGGTGTTGTGGTTGTTCACGTTGTGGAAGACACAAAATGAGCGGCTACCCTTGGATGACTCCGGGTGGTCGTAGCCTCGCTTTACTTATGGCTCGGCCGCGAGTACGGGTGGCCCCTTACGCTTCATGTCCTTGGCCTTGGTCTTCTTGTCTTCAGAGTCAGCCTCAGGGAGCTCGAGGTGGGAGATGCGTCCCTCCTCAGCTCTCACAAACTTGGTTGCCATGTTGAACATCTTCAGGGCCGTCCACAGGTCCTCATGTATGGCGAGATCCTCTTTTATCTTGACATCGCGGTCACCATCAGTGAATGTTGAGATGATAGCCTCGTGTGACACCTTGGGGATCTTCAGATGCACATTGTTAAAGAGTTGGATCTACTTCTGCAAGGTCTCTCTTGGCTGTTGCTTGATGCACCGTAGATCACCTGCAGCCGGTGGGTGGTCGCGAATGCTCTAGAAGTTGGCAACAAAACACTCTCGCATCTCATCCTAGGAGGAGGTCGATCCCGCGGGGAGGTTCAGGAGCCACGAGCGCGCGCTGTCTTTTAGGGCCATGGGAAACTAGTTCGCCATAACCTTCTCGTCACCGTTGGCCGCCTCGATGCTCAGCTCATAGAGCTGCAGGAACTCAGCAGGGTCGGGGGCGCCATCGTAGCATGGATGCAGGTCGGGTTTGAACTTCCTTGGCCAGACGACGCTGCGCATCTCCGGGGTGAACGCATGGCATCCAGCCGTGGTCACGGGAACCCGCCATGGAGGTTGAGCCTGATCTTGGCACTTGCGCGGCATCACCATAGGCGGTGCGTGGTCTTGATGTGGCGGTGCTGGGAGCGCACGCGCCTCTCCTTGTGGCCGCTACACCACCTGGTAGCTTTCCTCGTCGCACGCCGGCGCCTTGCACGGCGGGACGCGCCATGGAGCCTCACGCCTTGGCTCGATGATGGCGTCCTACCTGGGAGGAGGAGGAGGTGTTCCACGAGCCATATCACACGCGACAGGTGTCGGGTGAGGTAGCGAGCGAGATGGTGCAGGAGACTCTCCGGTGGCGCTGACAAACTCGGCGATGCGGTCTAGCCAGTCCTTGTGGAGGTCGTCGATGGGGTGGTAGCACAAGAGCTCGCGTGCCATGAGCTGCGCGTCCTGCGTGTTCACTGGCCCGCGACGAGCATGAGACAATGAAGTGGCCGCCGGAGATAGCGACGGACTGGCGGTACGTCCATCGCACCACACGGAAGGCTACATCGATGAAGTCTGCTGCTCGTGGGCCGTGGGGCTGGTGGCAGCGTTGGCCGCAGGCGACGAAGAATGACGGGGAGCACCGTCGCCAGCGGGTGTGGTCTGGGTGACATGGGCAGCGAGGGCGGCCCAACACTCAGCGCAAACTCGATGAGCATCAGTCATGGGGACGCCGAAACAATGGCGAATCGACTGGAGGAAGATAGGCTCCGATGCACCCCTACCTGGTGCACCAAATATCAGATTTCGGGTTCCGCAGACCCTTGAGAGGTTCGAACTCTGGGGTGCGTGCGAAGAAATCAACCTCCCCAGTCTTCCTACTCGCCAATCTCTCGGTCTAGCTCGATGAACAGGAAGGAAATGAGGCACAACAGTTTACCCAGGTTCAGGCCACCTTGCGGTTTAAAACCCTACTCCTGCTTTGCGGTGGATTGGCCTCGAGGGGCTGAGGATGAACTAGTACAGTGGGAGAACAACCTCAGGAGGAGTAGTGTTCGTGCGCTCGTGTGAGCCAGTGAGTGTGAGGATGGAATGGATCTCCTCCCCTCCATGGTGGTGGCTAGGCCCTATATATAGTGGCCTTTGTCCTCTTCCCAAAATGAAGGCGGGAAGGATTTCCACAACGGCCAAATTCGAAGGAAGACAACTAGTACATGCTATACTGACAAAAGTAGTCTTCGCCGGCAAAAGCCTCTACTCGTGACGTCGTGGTGGGCTCGGCGATGACCTCCATCCTGCCGTCCTAGCTGTCTTGGTCTTGTTGCACCAGAATGGAAACCTTTGGCTAATTCGTCGGGACTCCGCACCTCCGCTTGCCTCCTTAGCACCAAAGAGGAAACTGGTACACTGCGCACGCTAGCGCCCGCCTGGCCTTGGTCATCATGGCTCACGTCATCCAAACCTCATGAGGTGAAGCCTACATAGGAGTCTCCGCTCCTCGGGTGTCATGCCCAATATGTGATCCTATCTGAGAGGAAATCGAAGGTCCCACCAAGGATAGAGCCGCATATTGAAACGCTTTTACAAGCTGGATATCATTACATCGTACCATTATATAATACCTGGGGATACATACAAAGGGCATACAAATGCCACAACAATACATCAAACATCATACATGAGAACAACATCCGACTATGGATGAAACACAAAAAGAAACTCAAACGACATCCACCCTACTAGCCCAGGCTGCCGACTAGGAACCTATCCCTCAAACGAAGAAGAACCAGAAGAAGAACTCCAAAACAAGTAAACATCGCTCTCACATCATGATCATCGCATTACCTGTACCTACAACTGTTGCTGTAGTAAACTGTGAGCCACGAGGACTCAGCAATCCCATTAACATGGGTATCAATGCTAGCAAAGCTTAATGGGTATGGAATGGATAAGTGGTGAGGTTGCAGCAGCACTAAGCATTGTATGGTGGCTATCTTATGAGTACAAGAGTAAGATGAGAAACTACGCAAACGGTCGCAAACTAGTAATGATAAAAAAATGATCCTTAACTACTTATTTTCAAACATAACCCCACCGTGTTCTCTTGTCGAACTCACTCGAAAAGAGACGGTCATGGTTACGCACACGGTTGGTTTATTTTAATTGACTTTAGTTCAAGTCCACTACAAGCGGATATTAAAAACTCCCATCTACCACATAACCGCGGGCGCGGCTCTCGAAAGTCTAAACCCTGCAGGGGTGTCCCAACTTTGCCCATGACAAGCTCATGATCTGCGGAGACAATCCTTCATCTCGGGACCCTCTGATCAGACTTGGAATCCTAGTGCACAAGACATTTCGACAATGGTAAAACAAGTCCAGCAAGACCTGCCGGCGTGCTGACACCCTGATATTAGCCGCGCTTATCTCGTCTCAGGCCACGACCGAATGAGCGAAGCTTACAGTTGGCTGAGACCTAAGTTGCCAAGGGGGCGCCGCAAGGTGCTCTAGTTTGGACCAACACTAATGAGGAGCACTGGCCCGGGGGTTGATTAAGTCCTCGGGGTCGGGAAAGTCCCTATGCAAGTTTTAGTTGTTATTAGGCAAATGCTAAAACCAATGTTGGGCCTTGCTGGAAGAGTTTTATTTAAAGCGAACTGTCAAGAGCGGCCCATAAACCCTCATCGTGTTAGGGACGCAAAATCAAGGAACATAACACCGGTATGACGGAAACTAGGGCGACAAGAGTGGAACAAAACACAAGGCAAAAGGCCAATCCTTCCACCCTTTACCAAGTATATAGATGCATTAATTAAATAAGATATAATGTGATATCCCAAGATATCCATGTCCCAACATGGAACAACCTACAACTGCACCTGCAACTAGCAACAGTATAAGAGGGGCTGCTCAAAGAGATAATATAGCCAAACAACGGTTTGCTAGGATGGTGGAAAGGGTTAGAGGCTATTTCATGGCATATTGGGAGGCTTGATAAACAAGTGGTAGGTAGCACGACATAGCGATAGCATCAAGACAACTAGCGTAGCAAAGATAGTAGTGAGATCCAAGGTGATGGTCATCTTGCCTGAAATCCTGCTAGTAAGAAGAACGAGTCCATGAATTAACGGGCTTAGTCAAACAAATCCTCACGATTGCAACGAAACAGGAACTATCGAGAAGGAGCCCAGTCAGAAAGAAGCAAACAACATGGTAAACACGCAACACATAAACATGACATGATGCTTAACCAAGTATGATGCATGACAAGGCTACATGATGCTACTTATGGCAAGAGATGATGCATACAAGAACAACGCATCAAAGAAATTTTAAATGAGGCCGGAAACAACATAATTTTTTTGAAAACTCCCCATATGCAAATTTCGAATTTGGTACTGATCTGAACACACCATTATGTTAAAGTTGTTAACCAGCAAGTTAAGGTGCATCAAGATGATCTACACGGCTTTCTAGTCAAGCTACATCTAATGTTCAATTAATTCGGAGCTACGTCCTAGAATATATGAGCAAAACAAGTTAAACATGGCATTCATGAAAATTCAAGCAAGACACAATCACAAGCACTCCAAAACATGGATGCAACATGACTTGATGAAACTACATGCAAAACCAACCAAGTATCATGTAGAGCATGCTCCAAACGGTGCCAGGGTTCATCACATACACTCCATACAAGTTTCAAACACAATCTGCCCAAAATAGCAACTAAGCACTTTGCAATCAAGGAAACAACATGGTACAGGAAACATATGGACACAAACTTGATATGCATTCAAAGCACAAATTACATTCTTCAACTAACATCAAGGTTCAGGTTCATAGGCATCAGGATCTATTATATACTTAAAGCAAGAGTCAAATAAGCCATCACGTTCTTCCACATATGCTAATATTTTTTACGCCATTAGATTACAGTAACAACGGCTAAGATTTAAGTGGTTTTACGTAACATCATAAAATATATATACCGGTAGTATTGAGCTTTTATGGTGTCACGTTGAACGGTTACATACAAGTACGGTTGGTACAAAAACTACGGTTGATTAAAAAAGCCAATCATGACATGTACGAATATGTGAAGATAAAACACATTAACATACCCAGTCAGCCGGCTTTGGTCATGTCTGCATGCTTCATATACAAGAGAAACACACGGACACGTATTCATGCAGTGCCTAATTGATTTGCATGCCGTGATTGATTTCTAGCAAACACACAACTTCAATTGGACAAGAACACATACACGTATCATATGCGACGACCAGCCCCCAAGCAGCATAAACACACACACGCCACTATTGCCAGCCAGCACGATAGCAGCAAGCATTCAGTATGCGTCCACCACGTCGGCAGATTGAAGGTACTGAAGCGTACAATATCACCCATGATGGATTGCAGGTACTGAAGCATCCAATCTGCACTCCCGATGCCGCGATGCCCAACAGAGCAAAGCCCCAATCCAAACACACGCCGAAAAAACCAGGACGCCCAGCTGCATAGCAACACCATCAAGTTGAAGTAATATCAGCACTCCATGTGTGTTTAGATATTTGCATCTCAAAAAGTTTTGACAGCTTCTTTAAGAACAACCTATTTTCATGTACATTACTACAATTAAGTTATAGCATCACTTATTTGTATTTGACCTATAATAGCTATTTTTGAAATTGTTCTATCTTCTCAATAAAAAATACTAAGTATATCTCATTATTCATAGGGCCAAACAATTCATGCTACCTTTCATATCAAAGAGCAATCTATTTATGGATTCAAAATTTCAAGGTTGTGGAATCCATAAAAATACCGCCAATGAGCAATGTAAGTGAAATATATTTTTCATACAAAGCAAACATACATGAGGTAAAAGGATCTCTAGAGGTTTACCCAGATTATTGCTCGAGTTTCTATAAAGGATACACTACAGAAACATGCAGAAAAAGAAAAACAATGCTCAGGTATGTTTATAGTTCTGAAATAACTGGAGTATTATATAATATTTATGATTCACTAACATGAATGGTGTGGTAGGTATTGTATTCGACTCCAAATTAGTGAGCATAAAACTACTACAAGTTGCACTTTATTTGAAAAGGACGCTCCAAGCTTGCTTAATACATCTATCTCTAACTTGCTGAGATAATTCAATGGGAAATGAAATGCCAAGTTGAATGGATGTAATATCATCTTTGGCACAGAAAACTATGTAGTAAAAAGAACATTTGTGCTCAATGATAGGCTTGAGATGCTCTACTTGAATGATAAAGCTGAGGTAAAGGTGCATTTAACTTTTTTTCAAAAATTAAGTATCGTGTCTAGAATTCCCTAACTAATTCACCTTACATATATTGCATTGAAATTGATGGACGATGAGGTGGACACTGTGTTAAAACATGAAAGGAAGAAGCAGAACATGCACCGATAAAATGGTGATTGGTTTTTCCACTGTATACACTTCTAGATTTTTATAAATGTGTCTAATTTTAAATTTATATTTATTTTGCAGTCACAGAATAATAATGTTTCAACTACCAAACTACGGTGTGTCTGGTGCGAATGAAATAGGAACCACACAATAGTAATGTGACTAAAATAAACAAAGATGGGCATCAAGACAAAATAACATCATCGTCACGTGAGTTCCACGGTGACAAGAAAAGAAGACCAGGATATGTTGTAATATCAGATGAATCAGAGGAGAATGCACGGAGCATGTTTGCCAGAAAGCAAGGGAAAAGATGTCAGCCGAAACAATACAAGGCTTGAAGATGAAGATGAAGTACGTAAACCGAAGCCTAGGACAGCGAGGAAATTATCTAGAAAATTGGTGCATCAGTAGCTTATCAATTAAATAATAGGGCAACATATTTTACTTACCAAGATATATACAGTAAGTGTACTTGACATCTACAAAGATAAGAAGAAAACTTATTATATTGCAATAGCATTATGTCCTTAGTCTAGAATAGACTGAATACTTTCTTTAGATCAACCAATATAAGGAGACATTAACACTATGAAAAGCATGTCATATTGTATTTATTTGAAATATAGTTAGACATATACTTTTGGGAGTTCTATGTTCTTGGTAACAATTCTTCTATCATGTTGCATTTTCTATTCAAGTGTACCATGAGAAAAATTCCAATATTATAGTACGAGTAATATAGAAATCTTAGGAAGGAGCACAAAGATGATTTGCATTAGGAAGGATACAGAGAAATAACACTTATGGTGGTAAAAGTCCAGCAGTACAAACAATTAGGAAGGCATGAAGATGAAGAGTCGGATCTTGGGCACGGTAAAATAATATCCATTGCTACTGCCACCATAAGGAAGAATACAAGTGGTCAGCTCGAAGATAAAGTAGGCGAAATAAAGATATTGTTCTGGGTACTAAAACCTCCATGACTCATATAACCTTTTCAGATTAACAAAACCATGAATAGATGTTCAATATTATACGTACTAGTTGCAACACATGTAAAAATTCAACCATTGTATCTCAACTGACGTAGTTTTTTTACAATTAACAAGTTAAAACCTAATTGCTAAGACAAGGTAACAACAAATAAAAAACGACTTTACATTGCTATGTAGGAATTATAAGCCATAATATTATTTAGAATGATGGTTATCATCAGCACTCACATGTGGTAGAAGTCCAACAACACCGACGATGAGGAGGGCAAAAACACAGTGGTTGGCCAAACATGTTGCTCACATCTTGGTGCTATTTATTTATTTCGCTATCTCCTCATATGAATCTGCCTCCGTTACTCGCACACCTCTAATAGACCATAGCAGTAGTCCACCATCTGTACTGTGCTGCTGATCCAGTTATTCTCCATTAGCTTGCCTTGGTAAACAATTATTCTCTGTCCTATGCCACCTTGGCATTGATGCCCTGGCACCAACAGCTTGACCCAGTAGAACAATTTTGTCCAGGAAATCCATGAACCGGTACTCCATCCTGCATGATATCTCTCACCACTCATTGGATGGGATATCTGGACAAACCCAAAGATTATACACAAAATATGTATAGGTTCAAGCTCAAAATAATAATATCAGCATTGTCACAGAAAACTATACAGTAAGTTGTTCCTGATGATTGGCTTAAGATGTTGTCATTGAACAACAAAGTTAAGAAAGTAAAGGCGCATCTAGTCCTCTATACGATTAAGTAATGTGTACTTAATTTTCTTCATTGATTCGTCTTGCATGCTATGGAAGTGTGGCAGAAACAATATTTTTAAGTTGGGTTAGATGCGCCTTTACAAAGAAAAATAATGACAAAGACAATAATGTAAGTTCTCGGTTCTAACCCCTAAAGAATCGAAAGGGAGATCAATGACAAGTGAAATAATAAGTCTATAATCCACATTCTCTGAATAATCTATCCATGAAAACAACAATTATGTATGAGGAAATTTCCTAAATTATAATTACAAGTAGATGGTGCTTCATTGTAAAAGTTAGACACTTCATAAATTGAAGTTTAAAATCATCACATTACCTGTGAATAAATTTTACAAGTGACTTAAATAAATCAACTTATAACGTACATACACTGCCAAGCAAGAGGAGAAATGATTTGAGTCACAAACAGAGAAGGATTAAAGGTGTTAAGTAATGACATGAAGTGCCCAAGCGAAAATAGTGCAAAGAATATAGTATACAAGGAGATATTTTAACTTCTTTTATTCCTCAAGTAAATGCATATGAGAACCAACTCATGATTTTTCCATACAATGTTTGGTAGAAATAACTAACGTATAGTAATAAATAAGGCAAGGAAGCTTTAATACAAAAAGACTTTGTAGATTGGATTTACAATTATTTTGTAGACAAGAAATGAGGGTTACATTTTATCTATTGAATGATTAGAAACTGGATTTTCCTAACTATATTGAATCATGTGTTACAATAGTAGATGCCAATGCAGATTAATATTTCCAGCTACTTTAATGCATATAGATGTTAACAACTGCAGAAACATCATCAACTATAATATATGAAATTAGTGTCACACGGTAATACATTGCATATAATGTTGGCTATATAAAGCTCTATATATTGCTAAGGAAATGCTGAAGAGACGATAAATTAAGGATCAGTACAATGTGAACATGAAAAAAGATGCAACTTCAATTCCCTACAAAATGAAAGGGAAATCAACGGTAGATCAAATAGTTATATAGTGTAGATCCCGCATGTAATCGATACATGAATAAGACTGTACGTACACAAACTAAGCAAGTCACATTATGAAGTACTACAAATGATGCGAAGCAAGAGGAGAATGGGAGCATGCAGAGGGATTCATACCTGTCGCTCTTCATCAACCTAAGCGTCAAGGAACGAGAGGCCATTCTACACAACGCCAAAGCTCTCTGCCAGCACCTGTGATCTCCCAGGCGACTGGCATCCACCTTTCCTTATCCGCGACGACGATATGCGATCTCACTGGTGGCCAGAGCAAGAACAGCTGCTCGAACACCCGGTCGCCTCCACGGTCAGAATGGCTTGGAAGATCGGCACACACCAAATCGCTGGGAAATCCGCGAACATGTGCACCCTTCGTCAGGTCAGTCACCGCCTCCTCCGCACCACCAACCTCCAGCACCGTCGCCCCGGCCGCGCCAACCATGAAGATGTCGAGTAGCACGACGCGTCCTCCTGGGATCTCCCTTGCCCACCCTACCCAAATCACAAAGAGAATAGTAAAGTAAAGAAAGGGGATTTTGTTGTCGGCGTGATTTGGGGAAAACAATAGCCTTTTCCTACTTTTTGCTATGGCAGGAATATTAGATGTACATATTTTGCTCTGATGGATGGACAAAGAGCACGTACTTTGACCGATAAGTGAGAAATACGTTCTGTGAAAAAGAAAAAAAACAAGTGAGAAATACGATGCGTGGCAAAACTGCAAAATTCACTATTACATGTGAAACCACATTGGCGGAAGGATGTTAAAAAGACTACATATAATCAAAAGAAAAATTAAAACATTAGCTACAGAGAGGTTTAGGACATTAAAAAAGGGGTGAAATGCTAGACCAATGGCATTTTTTAAATATAATATATATACAAACCTAGCTGACAAGGCATTTTTTAGTAAAGATTTTCAAATGGATACAAATCATATAGTGGACAAACAAGTGAAAAAAATATGATTGTGTAGATGAACGTAACAAGTCAAAATTGTTAGGAATATGTTGTATAAATAATATTGTACAATAAACATAATCGAAGTTTGAATCAAGAGAAAAAGAGCATCAATCGATGGTGAGTCAAAATTCTCTATTATACAAAAATAGTCTATATGCATAAATAAAATGTGTAAAGAGATTTTATATTTAATTACAATAGTGAGTCTATTTTACACAATTCAATTTTTCTATAATGGATTATGGCCATGTAATGGCATAATAGGAAATGCCTAAAATGGATGAAAAAACTAAGAAGAATATATGATAACAACCAAAACACACACACGAAAATGAATTAAAAGTATGTAGGAGTTTCTTATTCAATAATAGTAAAATTTCATACAATGTCAATAAAATAATAAAATGATTAAACCAAAGTATCATAAATGCAAATCATTCATTGCAATATAATTATATCAAAACCTAGCCGCGCAAATGTGCGGGTACACCCACTAGTTAATCAAGTGAGATCAATGCAAAAAGTAACTTTATAACACACATTAAGACTTAGTGAAAAAATGGGCATATGTGTGAGCAAGAATAACATGTTGACATGTTGGGGGCATGGAACAATGAGGCTACAGTGCAAGAAAATAACAAGAAAAAGAATGTCACTAAAGTACAGGTTAAACATGGCAAAACATGATTACTAAGCATCTCATATAACATCTAGATCAATGGCATTAATCAAGACAAGTAAGAAAGTTATAACAGATTCTCAGAGTGAGTGAAAAACAGACTAAGGCTAAAAACAGATTCATGATGCACACTTTCAGATAACAAAAGTGTATTCTACGGGAACATTTCATGGCATCAAAGGGCCTGCCAAGAATGTACAGGTAGAGCACTACGAAACATGATCACTGATCTACTTCTAGAAACCAATAGAACATGCTCAAAACATCATGGCAAGAATGCAAATGATAACAGATTCAGAGACTTAATGAAATGTAGTGAGCATGGCAGAAACACCGACAAGTAGACATGTTTTCAAGCTTGGTTAACTCAACATAAAGCATATCATGGCATGTGAATACAGTCAAACGGAAGAAGGCATATTTGTTCAGCTACTCATGGCAAGCACATGGTCATAGGATGCATAGAACACTAGCTATTCACATGGCAAAACTGAACTTACTGATAACAGGCTGACAGAAACATTATTTAGCAAATTTACGGCATGGTAATGATAACCTAAAGCATGCCATAATTTCAAACAAGGGCATGAATAGATAGAGGATAACAAGATATACAAAACATCCTTAATGAGAAACTATAGATTATGCATGGATTCACTTGTAGCATCAAGTTAACATGGCAACATAATATAGCAGGTTCAGACTTAGCAGAAAACACTAAGTCACTGAAATCAGCAACAACAAGTACCCTACTTTGCATTCTTGTGCTAGTCACCATAGGGCACATAAAAATGCATGGGTTGCACCATTGTAAAGATGGCATGAATATACTCCTAAAACATGTTGACATGATGCTCAAAAGATAATCACACGAAATGCTATAAAAAGACAAATCAACAAGTTATGATGACTTCCAGCAGATAAGATCATTGAGCACTTTTGCAACAATGATTAGGGCAACAAGATGAGGAGTAACATGCATGCAAACTACTCCATCTTCTAGAGCACTCAGAGATAAACATTTTGACATATCGTATGCGCAAATCAGAGCAACGAGCACGGAGTATGAGCATTGCAACAAGTACACATGAGATGGAAAAACTTTGGGACTTGGCAGAAATATACCCTCGTGGATCGAGGGTTTCGGCACGCGAACCAAGACGGCTTCGAGATCGCCGGCGACAAGGGAGAGGAGATGGCCGAGGAGGTCGGAGGACGCCAGGCGGCAGAGCAACGGCGGCGGATCCAGCTAGATCGGGCGCCGGCGAGGTGGAGACGGCACGAGCGGTGACGCGGCTCGGCTCCGACGCGGGGTCTGGTGGGCGGCGGTGGCTGACGGGCGCGGGAGGCGGCGAGGTGGCGCATCGGAGCGGGGCGACGACGGCGAAGATCGGCGGCAGTGTGAGGGAGGCTCAAGCGCGCGATGGCGGTGGACGGGGCCGCGCGCGCTGGCCCTGGCAGGCCTGCCATGGACTCGCGGGCCGGCGGTGGTGGGAGGTGGTGGAGTTGCCACATGGCAGTTCCTGGTTCGCTTCGGGGCGGTGGCTGGACGTTTCCGGCTTGGGCGGATATGTTTCCTGCTAGGGTTTGATCAGGATTTTGAGGGGGAGGTGCTAATTTATAGGGAGAGGGAGCTAGGAGAGGGCTATTGAGGTGCGGTTTTCACCCACACGATCGTGATACAACGGCGAAGAGCCTGGAGAAGGTTTAGGTGGGTTAGTGGGCTGTTGGGATGCAAAGAGAAAGGGGTCCGGCGGTTAACCATTGGGGCATCAAACGACCTGCAAATAGAACGGAATTTGACAGGTGGTCTACCGGTTATATACCAAGACCACTTGTCAACTCTCGGCCCATTCCGAGAACATTTTTCTCCCTCTCACGAAACGAGATCTGGAAGGTTCGGAGGGTGCATGTGAGAGTGCCAGATTCTGAAACGGAGAACGGAGAAAGTGACCAGATGCAAGAGATGAAGACGAATGCAAATGAGATGCACATGATGACATGGAAAAGGGCAACACGCAAGCGAATGACATGGCAATGACAACGAATAAACGGAAGATACCTAACGCATCGGTTTCAGGGCGTTACATCGGGATCCAGCATGAGGAGGCCGCTCCTCGTGGATGTCTTGGATGTTGTCCGCCACGCGAGGCTTGGCCACTCGCGAGGGTCTTGAGTTGTTGATGTTGAAGCTGGGCCGTACCGGGCCATTGGCGAGCCACGGCGTGGGACGCAGGTAGGCAAGTCTGGGTACCCCCGTTCCCAGAATGCCGACAGCAGCTATAGAACTTGTTGGATACTTCATATCTCTCAACTCGAGCATTTGCTCGAAATTTTAACTTCAACTCCTGGAACATCTCATATGCTCCGTGACGTTCAAAACGTCTTTGAAGTCCCAATTCTAAGCCGTAAAGCATGGCACACTGAACTATCAAGTAGTCATCAGATCAAGCTTGACAGACGTTCAAAACATCAGCATTAGCTCCTGTGGCAGGCCTTTCACCTGGCTGTGCATCAAGCACATAATTCTTCGGTGCACTAATGAGGATAATCCCCAAGTTACTGACCCAGTCCGTGTAGTTGCTACCATCATCTTTCAACTTAGATTTCCCTAGTAACGCGTTAAATTCAAGGGAACGGTAGCACGGGCCATTGATCTACAACATGGATATGTAAATACTATCAGGACTAAGTTCATGATAAAATAAGTTCAATTAATACTTAAGAATTCCCACTTAGATAGACATCCCTCGATCATCTAAATGATACGTGATCCAAGTCAACTAATCCATGTCCGATCATCACGTGATATGGAGTAGTCATCAATGGTGAACATCTCTATGTTGATCATATCTACTATATGATTCATGTTCGACCTTTCGGTCTCCAGTGTTCTGAGGCCATGCATTTACATGCTTGGCTCGTCAAGTTTAACCCAAGTATTCCGCATGTGAAAACTGTCTTGCACCCGTTGTATGTGAACGTAGAGTCTATCACACCCGATCATCATGTGGTGTCTCAACACGAGGAACAATAGCAACGTTGCATACTCTGGGAGAACGCTTTTTTACCTTGAAATTTAGTTAAGGGATCATCTTATAATGCTACCATTGTACTAAGCAAAATAAGATGCATAAAAGATAAACATCACATTTAATCAAAATATATGACATGATATGGACATCATCATCTTATGCTTTTGATCTCCATCTCCAAAGCATCGTCATGATCTCCATCGTCACCGGCTCAACACCTTGATCTCCATCATTGAGTCGTAGTCGTCTTGCCAACTATTGCTTCTACAAGTATTGCAAACGCATAGTGATAAAGTAAAGCAATTACATGGCATTTGCATTTCATACAATAAAGAGACAACCATAAGGCTCCTGCTGGTTGCCGATAACTTTTACAAAACATGATCATCTCATAAAATAACGTATATCACATCACAACATGCCCTGCAAAAACAAGTTAGACGTCATCTACTTTGTTGTTGCAAGTTTTACGTGGCTACTACGGGCTTCTAGCAAGAACCATTTTTACCTACGCATCAAACGACAACAGTGTTTTGTCAAGTTTGATATTTTAACCTTCATCAAGGATCGGCCACAGTCAAATTCGATTCAACTAAAGTAGGAGAAACAGATACCCACCAGCCACCTTTATGCAAAACTAGTATGCATGTCTGTCGGTGGAACCGGTCTCGTGTGTGTGGACATGTAAGGCTAGTCTGGGATGCTTCATCTCACAATACTTCCGAATCAAAATAAGACTTTGGTGGTAAGCAGTATGACTATCACCGCCCACAATCTTTGTGCTCTACTCATGCATATCATCTACGCATAGACCTTGCTCTAATACCACTATTGGGAATCGTTGCATGGAAAAAAACAATTCTACCCACACACAATGATCTGTCCATGAAGATGCATAGCAACAAGGGGGAGAGTGTGTCTACGTACCCTCGTAGACCATAAGCGGAAGCATTTGACAACGCGATTGATGTAGTCGAACTTCTTCTAGCTCCGACGGATCAAGTACCGAACGTACGGCACCTATGAGTTCTGCACACGTTCAGCTCGATGACGTCCCTCGCCCTCTTGATCCAGCAAGACGTCAAGGTAGTAGATGAGTTCTATCAGCACGACAGCGTGGTGACGGTGAACTGATCTCCTCAGGCCATCGCCTAAGCACTACGAAAATATAACCGGAGGCGCAAATGGTGAAGGGGGCGCCGCACATCGATAGGAAATTGTCCAGGGTGTGCTAGGGGCGCCCCCACAAATATATAGGTGGGAGGGAGAGGGGAGGAAGCCAGGGTGCGCCCCAAGTAGGATCCAAATCCTACTTGGGGTTTCCCCAAGTGGCGCCCCCTTCCATAAAACACCGGAGGGAAAAGGGAAGGGGGAAGAGAGAAGGAAGGGGGCGAACCCACTCTTTTCCTTCTCCCAATTTGCCTCCTGCCATAGGGGGCGCGCCACCCCTTGTTCCCTCGGGGGTGTCCGATAACCCCTCTGGTACTCCGATAAATACCCGATACCTTCTGGAACGCTTCCAGTGTCCGAATACAATCGTCCTATATATCAATCCTTACCTCTCGACCATTTCAATACTCCTCGTCATGTCCGTGATCTCATCTGGGACTCCAAACAACGTTTGGTGACCAAATCACATAACTCGTATAATACTATATCGTTAAGTGTGCGGACCCTATGGGTTCGAGAACTATGTAGACATGACCAAGATACATCTCAGGTTAAGAACCAATAGCGCAACCTGGATGCTCATATTGGCTCCCACATATTCTACGAAGATCTTTATCGGTCCAACCGTTATGACAACATACGTAATTCCCTTTGTCCATCGGTATGTTACATGCCTAAGATTCGATCGTCGGTATCTACATACCTAGTTTAATATCGTTACCGGCAAGTCTCTTTACTCGTTTCGTAATTCATCACCTCATGATTACTCCTTAGTCGTTTGCATGCAAGCTTATGATGTGTATTATCGGGAGGGCCCAGAGATACCTCTCCGGTACTCGGAGTGACAAACCCTAATCTCGATCTATGCCAACTCAACAGACACCTTCAGAGATACATGTAGATAATCTTTATAACCACCCAGTTTTGTGACGTTTGATAGCACACAAAGAATCCCTTCGTTATTCGAGAGTTGCATAATCTAAATAATGATGTGATTCCGTTATCAAATCACAACTCATGTCCATGGTCAAGAAACCTTAACCATCTTTGATCAATGAGCTAGTCAAGTAGAGGCTCACTAGGGACATAGTCTTTGTCTATGTATTCACACATGTATTTAGATTTCCGATCAATACAATTCTAGCATGAATAATAAACATTTATCATGAATAAGGAAATATAAAATAACAACTTTCTTATTGCCTCTAGGGCACATTTCCTTCAATTGGTGCCTCTCCGATGATGCGTATGGCTTCTTCTCTCTGTTTTGATTCTCATTACAATGGTCTCCTAGAGATCTATTTAATGTAACTCTTTTTGCGGTATGTTTGTTGGGATCCAATGAACTTTGAGTTTATGACCAGATCTTTTATCCATGAATATTATTAGAATCTTCTTTGATCTTTTATATGCATGATTATTTATAGCCTCGTATTTCTTATTCTAATGTTTGGTTTAGTTAGGACAATTAGATCGATTATTATTGCAATGGGAAGATGTGCTTTGTGATGGGTTAGATCGTATGGGGTCTTTCCCGGTGACAGAAGGGGCAACAAGATACGCATGTATCGTTGCTATTAAGGATAACAAGATGCGGGCTATTCCTACATGAATAGATCTTGTCTACATCATGTCATCGTTCTTATTGCATTACTCCATTTCTCCATGAACTTAATACACTATATGCATGTTGGATAGCAGTCGATGTGTGAAGTAATAGTAGTTGATGCAGGCAAGAGTCGGTCTACTAATCTTGGACATGATGCCTATTTATTGATCATTTCCTTGGATTTCATCATAAATATTCAATTTTCTATCAATTGCCCAATAGTAATTTATTTACCCACAGTATGATATTTCTTGAGAGAAGCCACTAGTGAAATCTATGGCCCCAGGGTCTATTCTTTATCATATTTGCTTTCCGGTCTATTATTTGCCAATTTTGTTTTCAGATCTATTATTCCAAAAATCCAAAAGTACCTTGCTGCACTTTCTATTTGCATATTTTATCTCGTGTTTTATCGAGATCTATTTATCCAATCTATCACAATTTTATCCCGTCAACTTGACAATTTCAGGCGTCGTTACCCGAAGAAGGGATTGACAACCCCTTATATGCATTGGGTTGCAAGTATTTGTTCTTTGTGTAAAGGCACCGTTTACATAGTGTTGTTTGGTTCTCCTACTAATTTGATACCTTGGTTTCATAACCGAGGGAAATACCTATCGTAGTTGTGTTGCATCATCCCTTCCTGTTTGGGCAAATACCGATGTAGTTCAAGCGACATCAAAAGGAATTTCTGGCGCCATTGCCGGGGATACATCATCAACATTTATCAGGTTCCTAGTCACAAATCTCATCTCCTTGCAATTTACATTAGTTGCCATTTGCCTCTCGTTTTCATCTCCCCCACTTGACAAAAAATTCCCTTTTTATTCGCCTTCTTTAGTTTTGCCCTTTTTCTTGTTTGATCTTTTGTTTGCTTGTGTTGCCATGTACCTTCTATATGCTTGCATCTTCGCTTGCTAAAAATCTATTGATATGGATCCCCATCTACTAGCTAATCTTTTTAAAATATCCAATCATGATGAACCAATTTCTAGTGAGTTGAGTGCACTAGATTATCTTTATGAAGTTTTGCTTGAGGTTCGTGAATCTGAAAATTGTGATGAAGAAATTTATGAAGTGGTTCATGATAACTCCTAGAATGACAATCATGGGTGCAATGATTTTAATATAAATTCTATTAATGTAAATTTTGCTAATAATATGCAAAACCCCAAGCTTGGGGATGCTAATTTTTCTATGTGCATTACTTATTGCAATGATCATGATGGGGGTCATTCTTCTTATGATCTTGAAAATTTATTTAAGCATCATGATGAGTATGATATTGATAATAATGTTTGCAATAATACTGAAAGTGTGTTTGGAGGAGCGTCAACTTTAGCTAAAAATATTCCTACATATTTGGTGAGTGTTCAATCTTATGAATTTTTTGATGAAAGTGGGTTCGGATAGGTTATGACTTTAGTTTATGTTAATCCCACTATCTTGGAAGATTATAAGACTTTTATGCTTGTGGATCATGAAAATAAATTTTTATATGATTGCTATATTGTTTAATTTAGTTATTTTCATGTTACTAAATTACCTCTCGTTATGTTGAGATTTTCAATGTTTTATTCCCCTCCTTTGTATATGCTAGATATTTCTTGTCTTGATAATTTCTTTGCTTATAAAATTCTTGTGCATAGGAAGTATGTTATACTTAAATGTGTTTGGCACATGTTTCACGATGCTTTCTCTTTGTGTTTCAATTAGTATCTTTCGTATGAGTATCGTTGAAATTGAATGCCTAGCTAGGGGCATAAAACGATACAACTTGTTGGGAGGCAACCCAATGAATAAAATTTATTTTTTTTCCTTTTTCTTCCTGATTTTGAGTGTTTGCACAATTATGCTACTCTTATGATTGTGATTTTTATATTTTATTTAGTTTTTGTGCCAAGTAAAGCCTTTGGGATTATGTTTGGTGATAGTTGATTTGATCTTGTTGGAAAACAGAAACACTTGCGTCCAGTAATATAATTTTTATAAATCAGATAAGCGACATAAAATTCTTAATTTTTTACACAAGATTGATATACAAATTTCCTACATCGTCCTAATTTCTCAGAAAATTTGGAGTTACAAAAGTATACAAAGTTTTAAGATTGCTACAGACTGCTCTATTTTTGAAAGATTCTATTTTCGTTGCATTGTGTGCTTTTTTTATGAATCTATAGATTGTATCGGTGGGTGTAAGCCATGGTAAAGTTGGAATACAGTAGATATAATGTAATTATAAAATATGAATGGGTTTGCAACAGTACTTAGAGTAGTGATTTGCTTTCTTATACCAACAGATCTCATGAAGGTTTTGTTATGTTTCGTGTGATTGAAGTTTTGAAGTTTTGGTGAGATCACGATGGATAAAGGAATATGGAGTGAAAAGAGCCTAAGCTTGGGGATGCCCATGGCACCCCAAATTAATATTCAAGGAGAACCAAGCAACTAAGCATGGGGATGCCCCGTAAGGCACCCCCTCTTTATTCTAACGACCATCGATATTTTACTTTGAGCTATATTTTTATTCGTCATATATCATGAGTTTTGCTTGGAGCGTCTTGTATTATATGAGTGTTTGCTTGTTTTGCTTTTTAGTTTGTGTCAGCTATCCTTGCTGGCACACCTATTTGAGACAGCAAAAATTATGCTACGATTTGTTAGAATTGCTCTCTATGCTTCACTTTTTTTGAGCTATGGAATTGCTCTATTGCTTCACTTATATATTTTTGATCATGGTGTCCTTTAATATTTTTGAAGGAATGCTCTCACGCTTCACTTAGGTTTATTTGAGAGTTAGTAAATTTTTGAAGAAATTATCTCATGCTTCACTTATATTACTTTGAGAGATGAAAATTTTTATGCTCACGTTCTTCACTTAAATTTGTTTGAGCTTATAAAAAAGCACCATATTATATTAGTCGCAAGGTGATAGATATTCAAGAGGGATATAATAAAAACTTTCATGAAGATCATTGGACAAAGTAAACTTGATTCCTTGTAATAGTTTTGCGGTATGATGATAATAATATGTGAGTCATGTTGATGAGTAATTATGCTTAGTAAGAAGATTGTTGTTAAGGTTTGTGATTGCCTATGCAAGCACGAAAGTCAATAGTTATTCAATGAAATTACATCCTACTTGTGGTGCATTATTCGGTGTTAGTTATCCTTAATGCTCGCTTATGTGATTTTTCGTTTCTTGGTTGGTTGCTTCTCAATCTATTTGCTAGCCTCCACTTGTATTAAGTAGAAATACTACTTGTGCATCCAAAATCCTTAAACCTAGTTTTTCCATATGAGTCCACCATACCTACTTATATGTGGTATTCCCGTGCTGTTCTACGCAAATTTCTATGTGCCATCTCTAAATTTTCAAAATAAATTCCCTTTTTGTGTGCTCGTACCGCTCATGAATTGGTAGGGGGTGGCCAATATTTTCCATGCTAGATTTGTTATTCTCAAGATGAGTCTTTATTCACATGTCATTGCACGAGAATACAGCGGTAATAGGGATGCGCAGTCCCGAAATGAAAAAAGAAATTTACTTTATGTTGTCAAATAATAAATTCCTTGGGAAGTGTTGGTATGGACGGTACCCGTGGATACGGATAACCGTGGAATGTGAAAGAGTGGTGGAAAAAGGAATAAACTGCATTTTATGTTTGGGAACCGCCTATGATATATCTAGCATGGAAAGTGTTGGGAATTACTCGGTCGTTTTCGCTGACGGGAAAAGTATGCCTCTCAAAAATTTTATCTCTCAATTTAGGCTTTGAGCTCTAGCACCTCTACAAATCCCTACTTCCCTCTACGAAGGGCCTATCTATTTACATTATGCAATTTTTATTTTTATATGAGTCTCCATCTTCTCTTATAAAGCACCAACTAAGGGGCACAATGATCGTACTTGAGCATTGAGTGTAGCTAATATGCGAGTGTGTTTCATGAATGGATCAATGATTGAGCATGATGGCTAGGGATAACTTTCTTTAGTGTTGATATTTTGAAAGACATGGTTGCTTATTGATATGCTTTAGTATTGAAATCTTTATGTCAAAACTAAACAATTCCTTTGAACCATATAAAAGTCCAAATGTACATGCTACAAAAGAAAAGAATATGTGATGAACATGTTAGGCAACATTCCACATCAAAAATTCCATTTTTATCATTTACCAACCCGAGGACGAGTAGGAATTATACTTGGGGATGCTGATACGTCTCCAACCTATCTATATTTTTTGCTTGTTCCATGATGTTATATTATCATTCTTTGATGTTTTAGAATCATTTTATATCTACTTTATATCATTTTTTGGGACAAACCTATTGCCATAGTGCACAGTGCCAGTTTTCTGTTTTTTGCTTGTTTTTTACATCACAGAAAATCAATACGAAATGGATTCCAAACACAACGAAACTTTCTGGAGAATTTTTCTTGACTCTGACACCTGTTAGGCCAAAGAAGTACCAGAGGGGGGCTCCGAGGGAGCACAACCCACCAGGGCGTGCATGTGGGCCCAGGCGTGCCAAGGTAGGTTATGGCCACCTCGGTGACCTCCCGCACCACCTCTTTGCCCTATAAATCCCCAAATATTCCAAAAATGCTAGGGGAGTCGAAGAAACACAATTCCAGCAGTTGCAAGTTCCATAACCACAAGATCCAATCAAACACCATCACAGAGGGGTTCATCATCCTCATTGGTGCCTCTCCGATGATGCGTGAGTAGTTCATCATAGACCTATGAGTCTGTAGGCAGTAGCTAGATGGCTTCCTCTATTCGATGTAACTCTTTTTGCGGTGTGTTTGTTGGGATCTGATGAACTTTGAGTTTATGATCAGATCTTTTATCCATTAATATTAGCTGAGTCTTCTTTGATCTCTTATATGCATGGTTATTTATAGCCTCGTATTTATTCTTTGAATCTTTGGTTTAGTTAGGCCAACAAGATCAATTTTTCTTGCCATGGGAAGAGGTGCTTTGTGATGGGTTCGATCGTGCGGTGTTCTTTCCCAGTGACAGAAGGGGTAGCAAGACACGCATGTATCGTTGCGATTATGGATAACAAGATCGAGGCTATTCCTGCATGAATAGATCTCGTCTAAATCACGTCATTGTTCTTATTGCATTACTCGGTTTCTCCATGAACTTAATACACTAGATGCATACTGGATAGTGGTCGATGTGTGGAGTAATAGTAGTAGATGCAGACAGGAGTCGTTCTACTAATCTTTGACGCCTACATATTGATCATTGCCTTGGATATCGTCATAACTATTCAATTTTCTATCAATCGCCCAATAGTAATTTGTTTGCCCACCGTATGCTATTTCTTGATAGAAGCCACAAGTGAAATATACGCCCCCCGGGTCTATTCTTTATCATATTTGCTTTCTGATCTATTATGTTCCACTTTTACTTCTAGATATATTATTCCAAAACCCCAAAAATACCATGCTGCACTTTTTATTTGCATATTTCATTTCACGTTTTATAGAGATCGATTTCTCCAATCTATGACAATTTTATCCCGTCAACTTGACAATTTCTAGCGCCGTTACTGGAAGAAGGGATTGACAAACCCTTATACACGTCGGGTTGCAAGTATTTGTTCTTTGTTTGCATGTACCGTTTTCATAGTGTTGCTTGGATCTCCTACTAATTTGATACCTTGGTTTCATAATGTGAGGGAAATACCTACCGTAGTTGTGCTGCATAATCCCTTCCTCTTTGGGGAAATAACGACGTAGTTCAACCAACATCAAAAGGAATTTCTGGCGCTGTTGCCGGGGATTTACATTATTTTCCATTTGCCTCTTGTTTTCATCTCCCCCACTTCAGAATTATTTGCAATTTACATTATTTTACATTTGACTCTCATTTTCATCTCCCCACTTCACAAAAAATGCCTTTTTATTTGCCTATCAGGGTCAGCACATGATTAGTATGGAACCTGATGCTAAACCTGATTTTGATCACCAATGACGTTTGAATCCTAAGATGAAAGAAGTGGTTAGAACTGAAATACTAAAGCTTCTGGAAGCATGTATACTCTATCCCATAGCTGATAGTAGATGGGTAAGTCATGTTCATTATGTCTGTAAGAAGGGAGGTATTACTGTAGTTCCTAAAGATAAAAATGAACTCATTCCGCAAAGAATTGTTACTGGCTATATAATGGTAATTGATTTTAGAAAATTAAATAAAGCTAGTGGAAAAGATCATTACCCTCTGCCGTTTATTGACCAAATGCTAGAAAGATTATCTAAGTACACAAACTTTTGTTTTCTTGATGGATATTCTAGTTTCTCACAAATACCTATTTCACAACCTGATCAAGAGAAAACCACCTTTACTTGTCCTTTTGGAACTTATGCTTATAGACGTATGCCTTTTAGTTTATGCAATGGACGAACTACCTTTCAAAGATGTATGACTGCTATATTCTCTGATTTTTGTGAAAAGATTGTTGAGGTTTTCATGGATGATTTTTCCGTTTATGGAACTTCTTTCGATGATTACTTAAGCAACCTTGATCTATTTTTGCAGAGATTTGAACAAAATAATATTGTCTTGAATTGGGAGAAGTGCCACTTTATGGTTAATGAAGGTCTTGTATTGGGGCATAAAAATTTTGAACGAGGTATCGAGGTGGATAAAGCGATGCAATTAAGAAAATGCCATGTCCTAAAGATATTAAACACTACCGGAATCAGGAAATTTGCCGTCAGCCATTTCTTTGTCGTCTGCCAGCTCACGACAAAGAGGGTATTTGTCGTCTGCTTACAAAAAATAGACGTCAAAAAACAGGCTAAAGGCAAAGATACTATTTTCCATTAGCCAGCTCTTTGCCATCTACTAGCGAACGACAAAGAACCTTTGTCGTCAGCTAGGAGACGGCAAAGAGGTGGGGTGGGGCCACTGACGGCAATGATTCTTTGCCATCCGCTAGCAGAGGGGAAAGCAGTGACTACCAAATGACCCACCACCTCCTCTCTCTCTTCTCTCTCTGCCTCTCTCTCTCCCCGACCACAGCAATGCGCCACCCCGACCCCACGCCGCCTCGACCAGCCACCTGCCACCGTTGACGCCCCGCCGCTCCGGCCTGCCCCTCGATAACCTGAAGCCCCGGCCCACCGCTCGATGCTGTCGCCGCCCTAATGCCCCACGGAGCTGGTGTCTCGCTGCCCCGACCCATCGCGGTAAGTTTTTTCTCTGTTTTTTCCGGATTGGTTATTTTAAATAGTTAGTATAAACAGAATTAGTTAAATAGTTAGTATAAATTGAAACCGTGGTAGAAGAGCTGTGGTAGAAGAGAGAGCGAGGAAAATATCAGGGAGTTTCCGGTTACGGTGGGTGGTCGGGGCCGAGAAATGCATGGAGGTTTGCGTGTTTCTCTCGTACACATACGCGCGTGTGTGCGAGGTGTTGAGATCTAACTGAACCCGAGGGAGGCGTTGGGCTCTAACTGAACCCGAGCGATTGCACTAGCTACATTACTGAACCCCGATCGATCCCTTGCTGTTATCTAAACCCGAGTGATTGCTTCACTACTGTTGCTAACTGAAGTCGGTCAAAGCTGCCTCTTAATGAACAGTTCCGTGTGGGGTTTGGATGAATAGGACCCCATGGTTGTAGAGGCTATTGTCGCTGGATGAACAGGACCCCGATCGAGCTAGTTGGGGTTGGATGAACAGGACCCCGTGGAGGGCTGGATGAACAGGACCCCGTTTGTGCACTTTGCCATGCCATACCTCATTAAACCATACATGCATCATACTTGATTGTGCATCATGCCATGTTTTTGTGATGGTTTTTTACCAAGATGTTTGCTTCTTCTCGGTTGTGCTTCTCCTTGATAGTTTCGGGTACATAGCGATTGTGAGGATCCATTCGACTATGTTGGTTCATCTACTTCAAGGACTCGTTCTCCTTCCTAGTGGGATTTCAGGCAAGATGACCGTCACCTTGGATCTCACTACTATCATTGCTATGCTAGTTGTCTCGATGCTATCGCTATGTCGCGCTACCTACCATTGGTTTATCAAGCCTCCCAAATTGCCATGATAGCCTCTAACCTTTTCACCCATCCTAGCAAACCATTGTTTGGCCATGTTACAGCTGTGCTTAGGCCCTCTTATAGCGTTACTAGTTCAAGGTTGCTCCATGTTGGGACATGGATTTCATGGGATATCACTATACCTCTTATTTAATTAATGCATCTATATGTTTGGTAAAGGGTGGAAGTCTCGGCCTGTTGCCTGGTGTTTTGTTCCACTCTTGCCGCCCTAGTTTCCGTCATACGAGTGTTATGTTCCTTGATTTTGCGTCCCTAACACGGTGAGGGTTTATGGGACCCTCTTGACTGTTCACTTTGAATAAAACTCTTCCAGCAAGGCCCAACATTGGTTTTAACATTTGCCATAATAATACTTGAACATAATAGTTAATTGGCATAGTGCGTCATGAACCTGAGGATTTTTACATAGCAGGGGGGCCAGTGCCGATGGTGTTGGTCCCAAAGAGAGGACCGTGTGCGACCGCCCCTAGGCAACTTGGGTTATTTGGATCTTGTACACTTTGCTCATCCGGTGTACCCTGAGAATGAGATCACGCAACTCCTATCAGGCTAGGTCGGTGCATCGGGAGGTCTTGCTGGACTTGTTTTACCATTTTCGAAATGTCTTGTGCACCGGGATTCCGAGTCTGATCGGAGGGTCCAAAGATGGAGGATTGTCTCCGTGGATCGTGAGCTTGTCATGGGCTAAGTTCCGACACCCTTGCATGGGTTTAAACTTTCGAGAGCCATGCCCATGGTTATGTGGCAGATGGGAATTTGTTAATATCTGGTTGTAGAGGACTTGAAGTAAACTCAATTAAAATACACCAACCGCACTTCATAGCCATCACTGTCTCCTTTCGGGAAGTTCGAGATGAGAACATGGTTGGGTTATGTTTGAACGTAAGTAGTTCAGGATCACTTATTGTTCGTTACTATTTTGCGACCATTTGCATAGTTTCTCATCTTACTCTTGTATTGTGAGTTAGCCACCATACTTTTCTTAGCCGATGCTGCAACCTCACTAGTTTACCCCTTGCTTACCCATTTAAGCTTTGCTAGTCTTGATACCCATGGTAATGGGATTGTTGAGTCCTTGTGGCTCACAGATTACTACACCAACAGTTGCAGGTACAGGTAATGCGATGATCATGATGCGAGAGCAATGTTTGCTTGTGTTGGAGTTCTACTTCTGCTTCTTCTTCTTTCAGGGGATAAGTTCCTAGTCGGCAGCTTGGGCTAGCAGGGTGGATGTCATTTGAGCCTTTGTTTGTGTTTCATCCATAGTCGGATGTTGTTCTATGTATGCTGTATTGATGTATTCTTTTGTATGTACCCCAACTATTGTGCAATGGTACGTTGTAATGAAATCCACCTTGCAAAAGCGTGTCAATATGCGGTTCTATCCTTGGTGGGACCTTTGAGTCTCTTTAGGATAGTGTTGCATATTGGGCGTGACACAGAACCACCCCACCAACCGCGCAAGTACGACCCACGTTGTCAATCAGTGCGGTGTCAAGAGAACTGGTGCGGAGCTGGCGAGATAAGGCCGGCAGACCTTGCCGGATAGCTAGTGATGTGACACTGAGTGGTGCATTTAATGCACCCTGCCAGACCGCAAAGTTAGGTATGATAGCATTGTTTGCTATCATATCAGTTGGTATTGACTATTTTGCCACTGTGATGACCCCTTAATCTATAAAAGGAGGCCCATGGCATTCGTGGGAGGGGGTTAGAGGGTTGGAAACTTGCCAATCCCAAGCCACCATATGCTTGTGGTCACCATAGCCCTGAGGCAGGCCTTCCAGGGCAAGTGTACCATGCACCACCATGTTCATTTCCACCATCAATCGACCAAAGTAGGAGTAGGGTCTTACGCCTTGCGGCGGCCTAAACCTGGGTAAATTTCTTGTGTGCTCTCAACCGTGCTGCCGCGCGCTGGTCTGCTCTTTGTGTGTAACACCCCGGATGTAACTTACCATATTTGTACTCCAACTCTTGCCATGCTCTAAGTTATGAGATTCCCCTCGTGGTAGGGTTTTGTCTTCGTTTTGCATTTTGTCCATATCATGCATATCATATCATGTCTTCATGTGCATCGCATTTGCATACGTGTTCGTCTATTGCATCTGAGCATTTTTCCCGTTGTCCGTTTTGCTATCTGACACTCCTACGTCCTCCGGCGCCCCCTTTCGTCTCTTTTCATCAGCGGGTGTTAAACATTCTGGGAATGGACCGAGATTTGCCAAGCAGCCTTGGTACACCACCGGTAGACGGCCTGTCAAGTTTCATGCCATTTGGAGTCCGTTTGATACTCCAACGGTTAACTGGGGAACAGTAAAGGCCTCGTGTGTGTTGCAGCCCAACACCCCTCCAAGTCAGCCCACAAACCCACCCAAACCCCCTCCATCCTCTTGGTCATTCGATCACGACCGCGTGTCCGAAAACCGCACTCCAGTTGGACACTCCCACCTCCTTCTATGTATATATATGTGCACCACTCCAAAATTTCGGGTCCAAACCCTAGATCCAACTCCCTCCGCGCCGCCGGACATGTCCGCCGCCCGCCGGACATGTCCGCCGCCCGCCGGAC